>NC_133171.1:62392594-63592594 GCF_040802235.1 Manis javanica
CTGAAGACTGAGCTAGCACTGCTGTGAGGCATAGTAGAAAAGGTAAAGGTTGTAGCACAGGAGGCACTCCGGGAGGGGAGAGAAAGGTGCCATCAGCCCCAGAAATGGAGGAGCTGGGGAAGGATGAAGGGGTGGGGTCAGAGGCACTGGACCCTCCTGTATTGAAAGCATGCCCAATGGTTATAAATAAAATAAAGACCCTTCAGCTGAAAGTTCCCCAAGGAGAGGAGAAGTCCCCTCCCCAAGTCATGGAGCACTCTATGCTCTGTCCCTATACTCAGGCTGAGCTGGTGGATTTGGGCTCCCGGTTTAGGCAGGAGCCCTCAGAGTCAATATCAGCTTGGCTCCTGCATCTGTGGGACTTAGAGGTGGATGGAATTGTTCTGTCTGGATCAGAGATGGGAAAGCTGTCTTCCCTGACAGTGCAGCCTGCCTTGAGGCAGCAATTACAAAATGCACATCAGACCCCAGGGAGTCATTCTCTTCTCGATTAGCTTATGGCTGCACTTTGTGCTGTGTGGCCCAGTCCAGGTGATCTACCATCCTCTCCTGTTAGATGGCAGACATATGCTGAGCTCCAACAGATATTACAAGAGCTAGGCATAAGAAATGCCATCTATAGTCCAGAAAATTATGGACCAGATGAAGAGGTTTTCACTACTGGGATGAGAAATATTGTACTTCAAACAGCTCCTACATCCCTCTTTGGTCTCTAGTGGCCATTCCTTCCCTTCACTTAGGGCATCACATAAATGAGGTGACATGTATAGTAGCAGACTTAGGAGAGGCTGAAGCAATGAGAACACAGAAAGAAATAAGATCTGTCACTTGCAAGGAGAATTTACAGGGCCCCATGAAGGTTATGAAGACCGAGATGTGGGTTGATTTAATATAGGCAGGAGCAGATGGAGGGAAATTAGATGGGAAGACAAATAGGATCTTACTAGACCTATGGCAACAGCTGAAACAGCAGTTCATTAAGACCAAAGAGGCAAAGTTCAGAGACAGAGCCACAAGACTGGCCTGTGTGTTTTCAAGACTTCCTGCTGGTGAGTGAGCCAACCTCACTTGAGCCTACAGAGGAAGGTGATTGGGGAACATGGTATGACTGAGGGGAAGGTCGAGGTATCTGCCCTAAAAGACCCATGGGAACCAGAGGCCACATGTTGAAATAGCTATCCATTGGTCCCCAGTGAATATACAATGTGTCCTGGCTCTGGTGGATACTGGGGCTGAATGTTCACTGATTCATGGTGACCCTGAGTGGTTCCCTGGGACCCCCGCTATCACAAATGGATATGGGGTAAGGCTATCAGAGTGAGAAAAGCCCAAATCCCTTTGGGAATAGGGCATCTACTCCCAAAAGAGTATACCATGTATATATCTCCTATGCTTGAGTATATTTTGGGGATTGATATCCTGCAGGGTCTATGGTTGCAGACCACTGCAGGTGAGTTCAGACTGAGAGTACGTGTGGTGAAGGCAGTTCTGAGGGGACATGTTAAGCACCCACACATAGCCTTGTGTGTGCCTCGATAGGTAACTGATGCCAAACAATACAAATTGCTGGAGGGCACAAAGAGATTGGAGAAACTCTCCAGGAGCTGGAAAATGTGGGTATTATAAAGCCCACCCATAGTCCTTTCAATTCCCAGTGTGGCCAGTAAAAAAGCCAGATGGATCCTGGAGTATGACTGTGGATTACAGAGAACTGAATAAAGTCATACTCCTTATGCATGCTGCTGTCCCCTCCACTACAGGCTTGATGGATACCCTCAGCCACGAACCAGGAACATACCGTTACGTGGTAGATCTTGCTAATGCCTTCTTTTCCATTGGCATTGAGCAGGAAAGTCAGGAACAGTTTGCCTTCATGTGGGACGGTTGGCAACGGACTTTCACCATCCTTCCACAGGGACATCTCCACAGCCCCGCCATCTGTCATAGACTTATAGCCCAGGACTTTGCCTCATGGGAGAAACCAGCAGTGGTGTGGCTGTACCATTATACTGATGTCATGCTCACGTCCAATTGTCTTTCAGATCTAGGAGATGCAGCACCTAGACTGCTGCAACATCTACAGGAGAAAGGAAGGGCTGTGAACAATACCAAGGTTCAGAGACATGGTCTGTCTGTCACATTCCTGTGAGTCATCTGGTTGGGTAAGACCAATGTTATACTAGAAGCAGTCATAGATAAAATCCAGGCTTTCCTACCTCTACAACTGTAGCATTGCTACAGGAGTTTCTGAGTCTTCTAGGCTGCTGGAGAGTGTTTGTTCTGCACTTGGCACAAATTCTGAAGCCCTTATACTGGTTGGTACAAAAGGGCATCAGGTGGGACTGGGAGGGGACATGTGAATCTGTATTTACTACAGCAAAATGGGCAGTCAAGGCCATGCAGGCCTTGAATGTGATAGACCCATCAAGGTCCTATGAAGTGAATGTTATTGTGACTGAAGACAGTTATGGCTGGGGTCTCTGGCAATGGCTTGAACGAACTCACCAACCTGTTGGATTCTGGTCACAACTCTGGAAAGGGGCAGAGGTACAATAAATTTTGGTAGAAAAACAACTGGCAGCCATGTATCATGCCTTGCTGGCTACAGAACCCATCACTGGAATGATACTGATAAAAGTAATAAGCACCTATCCCACCTTGGGGTGGGTATGAAACTGGACCCAAGAGAGTGGTGTGGCAAAACGCCCATGCTAGCCAAGTGGTGTGCTTACCTACAGCAGCATAGTGCCCTCTCTAGCATCCCCTTGAGTGAAGAACTCCAGCACTTATTGGAACCATTAACATATACTAGTGAAAAGCATGAAGAACTTGCTTTTAAACTGTTAGTAGCGGAGAGTCCCTATTGGGAGGGAAGAGCCCTTATACCCGAAGATGTATGGTACACAGATGGCTCCAGCAGTGGGGCAGGCCCCAAAATGGAGGGCCATAGCTTTCCATCCTAAGAATGAGACAATATGGATAGAAGATGGTGAAGGAAAGAGCAGCCAATGGGCAGAGTTGTGGGCTGTGTGGCTTGTGATCAGCCAGGAGCCCTCCCTTATAGTTTTCTGCACTGACAGCTGTGCTGTCTATCGGGGCTTGACCCTGTGGCTACCAACCTGGTACCATGCTAACTGGCTGATTGGTTACCGATCCCTTTATGGGCAAGAACTGTGGCAAGACTTATGGGCCTGTGGCCAGACTAAAATAATTACAGTATCCCATGTAACAGGTCATTTGCCATTGGCATCCCCAGGAAATGATGAGGCAGATAAATTGGCCCAGATACGTTCATTAGAAGGAAAGCCTGCCTCTGATGTAGCCCAATGGTTATATCAGCATTTGTTGCATGTGGGGCAATGACAATGTGGGCTGTAGCCCATCGGGGGGCTTGCCTTTCAACTTTGAAGAAGTTAAAGCCCAGCAGGAGTGTGTCATGTGCTCCAAAAGGGACTTATACTGAGAACCACAGCAACATGGGACAATAGCTAAGGGGACTATACCCCTTGTCAGGTGGCAGATAGACTATATTGGGCCTCTACCTGTGTCGGAAGAATATTGATATGCTATGAGTTGTGTGGACACAGCTACTGGACTTCTGGTTGCTTTTCCTACCTGTTGTGCAGACCAGCAGATAACCAAAAGAGGCCTGGAACGTCTCTTTGCCACCTATGGCCAACCTCAGGTAACTGAGAGTGATCAGAGCACCCATTTCACTGGACATACACTTCAAAAATGGGTGCGACAGCTGGGAATCAAATGGAAGTTTCATATGCCATACAATCCTACTGTAGCAGGCATGATAGAGAGGCACAATGGCTTGTTAAAATCCGGACTAAAAGTCAGATACCAATAGTCTGTGGGGATGGTCAGTCTGCTTATGGACTGTGCTATGGCGTTTGAATGAGAGAACCCAAAAGGGAGCCGTGAGCCCCGTAGGCATGTTATGGCTGCCTCCCCTATACAACAGCAAGTACAAACAAAGGAAGAGTCACTGAAGTCGAGGTTCAGCCACCAGAATAACATCTTGCTGCTAGCACCAACTGCACTGAACCCTGGAGACTCCATTGAGTGGACGTGGTCTTGGACCTTTTGACACATGGACCAACAATGGCTGGCTCTCCTGGCAACTTGGGGACAAGACCTGGAAGTGGGCCTCCTGTGTATTCCTGGAGTAACTGCAGAGGGGCCACCAAAGGTTACAATGGTATATCCTGAATGGTCAGAAGGTAGGAGCATCTTACCAGGGAGTTTTGTTTTATCATTATGGCCAGTGCATGCACCTCCAGCAGCACAATATATAGACCTTTCAGTAACCTCCATGGGGAAAGGAGTAAAATTATGGTATACTAAACTGGGAGCCAAGATGGCGGCGTGAGTAGAGCAGCAGAAATCTCCTCTCAAAACCACATATATCTATGAAAATATAACAAAGACAACTCTTCCTAAAATACAGACCAGAGGACACAGGACAACATCCAGACCACATCCACACCTGCGAGAACCCGGTGCCTTGCGAAGGGGGTAAGATACAAGCCCCGGCCTGGTGGGATCTGAGTGCCCCTCCCCCAGCTACCAGCTGGAGGAGAGGAGTCAGCAGGGAGGGAGAGGGAGACCAGGACTGCTGAACACCCAGCCCCAGCCACCCGCACCAGAGTGCAGACACAGTGCATGCGCGGGGCCCTGGATACTAGGGAAATAGGGTGGCAGGACCGGTGAGCGGGTGCCTGAGGCTGATGCCGGAGAACAAAGAAACGGAAGTGGCCACTTTTTTTTTTTTTTTGGCTAGTGCTTTTTGGAAGACTTAAAGGGACAGGGAACCCAATACTAGGGAAACAGGGCAGCAAGACCAATGAGCAGGTGCCTGAGACCAGTGCTTGAGTACAAAGAAAATAATGCGTCTCTCTTTTTTATTTTTTTTTTGTAAATCATTTATTTAATGTTTTTTTTTTTTTTTTTTTTTTTTTTGCTGTTGTTTTGGTTTGGAGACTGCTTTTTGGAAGTCTTAAAGGGGCAGGACAGGACATTTAGGCCAGAGGCAGGGAATCTGGGGATCTCTGGGCACTTTAACCCCTTGGACAGCAGGGAGCATGGAGGCCCCTTATGGAGATAAATAGCCTCCCGGCTGCTCCCCCTTCAACGGGGCTCCACCAGTTTGGAGCAGCAGCTGGAGCCAGGCCATACCCACAGCAACAGTGGAGATAAACTCCATAGCAGCCGGGCAGGAAGCAGAAACCCACGTCTGCACACAGCAGCCTAGCACAAGCCACTAGAGGTCGCTATTCTTCAATGAGAGGAAGGCCACAAACCAACAAGAAGGAAAACTCTTCCAGCCGTCACTCGTACCAGATCTGCAAACTATCTCTATCACCATGAAAAGGCAAAACTACAGGCAGACAAAGATCACAGAGTCAACACCTGAGAAGGAGACAGACCTAACCAGTCCTCCTGAAAAAGAATTCAAAATGAAAATCATGAACATGCTGATGGAGATGCAGAGAAAAATGCAAGAGCAATGGGATGAACTCCAGAGGGAGATCACAGACATCAGGAAGGAGATCATAGAAATGAAACAAACCCTGGAAGGATTTATACGCATCTTGGATAAGATGCAAGAGGCCATCATTGATGGAATAGAAACCAGAGAACAGGAATGTATAGAAGTTGACATAGAGAGAGATAAAAAGATCTCCAGGAATGAAACAATGCTAAGAGAACTATGTGACCAATCGAAAAGGAACAATATCTGTATTATAGGGGTACCAGAAGAAGAAGAGAGAGGAAAAGGGATAGAAAGTGTCTTTAAAGAAATAATTGCTGAAAACTTCCCCAAACTGGGGGAGAAAGTAATCAAACAGACCACGGAAAAACACAGAACCCCCAAAAGAAAAGATCCAAGGAGGACAACACCAAGACACATAATAATTAAAATGGCAAGGATCAAGGACAAGGAAAGAGTTCTAAAGGCAGCTAGAGAGAAAAAGGTCACCTATAAAGGAAAACCCATCAAGCTATCATCAGACTTCTCAACAGAAACCCTACAGGCCAGAAGAGAATGGCATGATATATTTAATACAATGAAACAGAAGGGCCTTGAACCAAGGATACTGTATCTGGCACAACTATGATTTAAGTATGATGGCAGGATTAAACAATTCCCAGACAAGCAAAACCTGAGGGAATTTGCTTCCCACAAACCACCTCTACAAGGTATCTTACAGGGACTGCTCTAGATGGGAGCACTCATAAAAAGAGCACAAAACAGAGCACCCAACACATGAAGAATGGAGGAGGAGGAATAAGAAGGGAGAGAAGAAAAGAATCTCCAGACAGTGTATATGACAGCTCAATAAGCGAGCTAAGGTAGGCAGTAAGACACTAAAGAGGCTAACCTTCAACCTTTGGTAACCACGAATTTAAAGCCTGCAATGGCAATAAGTACATACCTCTCAATAGTCACACTAAATGTAAATGGACTTAATGCACCAATCAAACGACACAGAGTAATAGAATGGATAAAAAAGCAAGACCCATCTATATGCTACTTACAAGAAACTCAGCTCAAACCCAAAGACATGCACAGACTAAAAGTCAAGGGACGGAAAAACATATTTCAGGCAAACAACAGTGAGAAGAAAGCAGGGGTTGCAGTACTAATATCAGACAAAATAGACTTCAAAACAAAGAAAGTAACAAGAGATAAAGAAGGACACTACATAATGATAAAGGGTACAGTCCAACAAGAGGATATGACCATTCTAAATATATATGCACCCAACAGAGGAGCACCAGCATATGTGAAATAAATACTAACAGAACTAAAGGGGGAAATAGACTGCAATGCATTCATTTTAGGAGACTTCAACACACCACTCACCCCAAAGGATAGACCACCAGGCAGAAAATAAGTAAGGACACAGAGGCACTGAACAACACACTAGAACAGATGGACCTAATAGACATCTATAGAACTCTACATCCAAAAGCAACAGGATATACATTCTTCTCAAGTGCACATGGAACATTCTCCAGAATAGACCACATACTAGCCCACAAAAAGAGCCTCAGTAAATTCCAAAATATTGAAATTCTACAACCAATTTTTCAGAACACAAAGGTATAAAACTAGAAATAAATTCTACAAAGAAAACAAAAAGGCTCACAAACAGATGGAGGCTTAACAACATGCTTCTAAATAATCAATGGATCAACGAACAAATCAAAATCGAGATCAAGGAATACATAGAAACAAATGACAACAACAACACAAAGCTCCAACTTCTGTGGGACGCAGTGAAAGCAGTCTTAAGAGGAAAGTATATAGCAATCCAGGCACACTTGAAGAGAGAAGAACAATCCCAAATGAATAGTCTAACATCACAATTATAGAAACTGTAAAAAGAAGAACAAATGAGGCCTAAAGTCAGCAGAAAGAGGGACATAATAAAGATCAGAGAAGAAATAAACAAAATTGAGAAGAATAAAACAATCGCAAAAATCAATGAAACCAAGAGCTGGTTCTTTGAGAAAATAAACAAAATAGATAAGCCTCTAGCCCAACTTATTAAGAGAATCAACACAAATCAACAGAATCAGAAATGAGAATGGAAAAATCACGACAGACTCCACATAAATACAAAGAATTATTAAAGACTACTATGAAAACCTATATGCCAACAAGCTGGAAAACCTAGAAGAAATGGACAACTTCCTAGAAAAATACAACCTCCCAAGACTGACCAAGAAAGAAACAAGAAAGTTAAACAAACCAATTACGAGCAAAGAAATTGAAACGGTAATCATAAAACTACCCAAGAAAATAAACCCGGGGCCGGAAGGATTTACCTTGGAATTTCATCAGACACACAGAGAAGACATAATACCCATTCTCCTTAAAGCGTTCCAAAAAATAGAAGAGGAGGGAATACTCCCAAACTCATTCTATGAAGCCAACATCACCCTAATACCAAAACCAGGCAAAGACCCCACCATAAAAGAAAATTACAGACCAATATCCCTGATGAATGTAGATGCAAACATACTCAATAAAATATTAGCAAACAGAATTCAACAGTATATCAAAAGGATCATACACCATGACCAAGTGGGATTCATCCCAGGGATGCAAGGATGGTACAACATTCGAAAATCCATCAACATCATCCACCACATTAACAAAAAGAAAGATAAAAACCACATGATCATCTCCATAGATGCTGAAAAAGCATTTGACAAAATTCAACATCTATTCATGATAAAAACTCTCAGCAAAATGGGAATAGAGGGCAAGTACCTCAACATAATAAAGGCCATATATTATAAACCCACAGCCAACATTCTACTGAACAGCAAGAAGCTGAAAGTTTTTCCTCTGAGATCGGGAACTAAACAGGGATGCCCACTCTCCCCGCTGTTATTTAACATAGTACTAGAGGTCCTAGCCACGGCAATCAGACAAAACAAAGAAATGCAAGGAATCCAGATTGGTAAAGAAGAAGTTAAACTGTCACTATTTGCAGATGATATGATACTGTACATAAAAAACCCTAAAGACTCCACTCCAAAACTACTAGAACTGATACCGGAATACAGCAAAGTTGCAGGATACAAAATTACCACGCAGAAATCTGTAGCCTTCCTATACACTAACAATGAATCAATAGAAAGAGAAATCAGGAAAACAATTCCATTCACCATTGCATCAAAAAGAATAAAACACCTAGGAATAAACCTAACCAAAGAAGTGAAAGTCCTATGCCCTGAAAACTACACGTCACTCTTAAGAGAAATTAAAGGAGACACACCAGCAAATGGAAACTCATCCAATGCTCATGGCTAGGAAGAATTAATATCATCAAAATGGCCATCCTGCCCAAAGCAATATACTGATTTGATGCAATCCCTCTCAAATTACCAGCAACATTCTTCAGGGAACTGGAACAAATAATTCAAAAATTCATATGGAAACACCAAAGACCCCGAATAGCCATAGCAATCCTGAGAAAGATGAATAAAGTAAGGGGGATCTCACTCCCCAACTTCAAGCTCTACTACAAAGCCATAGTAATCAAGACAATTTGGTACTGGCACAAGAACAGAGCCACAGACCAGTGGAACAGATTAGGGACTCCAGACATTAACCCAAACATATATGGTCAATTAATATTTGATAAAGGAGCCATGGACATACAATGGCGAAATGACAGTCTATTCAACAGATGGTGCTGGAAAAACTGGACAGCTACCTGTAGGAGAATGAAACTGGACCATTGTCAAACCCCATACACAAAAGTAAATTCAAAATGGATCAAAGACCTGAATGTAAGTCATGAAACCATAAAACTCTTAGAAAAAAAACATAGGCAAAAACCTTTTAGGCATAAACATGAGTGACCTGTTCTTGAACATATCTCCCCCGGCAAGAAAACAACAGCAAAAATGAACAAGTGGGACTATATTAGGCTGAAAAGCTTCTGTACAGCAAAAGACACCATCAATAGAACAAAAAGAACCCTACAGTATGGGAGAATATATTTGTAAATGACAGATCCAATAAAGGCTTGATGTCCAGAATATATAAAGAGCTCACACACCTCAACAAACAAAAAACAGATAATCCATTTAAAAAATGGGCAGAGGAACTGAACAGACAGTTCTCCAAAAAAGAAATACAGACAGCCAACAGACACATGAAAAGATGCTCCACATCGCTAATTATCAGAGAAATGCAAATTAAAACTACAATGAGATATCACCTCACACCAGTAAGGATGGCTGCCATCCAAAAGACAAACAACAACAAATGTTGGCAAGGCTGTGGAGAAAGGGGAACCCTCCTACACTGCTGGTGGGAATGTAAATTAGTTTAACCATTGTGAAATGCATTATGGAGGTTCATCAAAATGCTCAAAACAGACCTACCATTTGACCCAGGAATTCCACTCCTAGGAATTTACCTTAATAACACAGCAGTCAAGTTTGAGAAAGACAGATGCACCCCTATGTTTATTGCAGTACTATTTACAATAGCCAAGAATTGGAAGCAACCTAAATGTCCATCGGTAGCTGAATGGATAAAGAAGATGTGGTACATATACACAATGGAATACTACTCAGCTATATGAAGAGGGCAAAACCTACCATTTGCAGCAACATGGATGGAGCTGGAGGGTACTATGCTCAGTGAAATAAGCCAAACAGAGAAAGAGAAATACCAAATGATTTCACTCATCTGTCGAGTATAAGAACAGAGGAGAAACTGAAGGAACAATACAGTAGCAGAATTACAGAACCCAAGAATGGACTAACAGGTACCAAAGGGAAAGGGACTGGGGAGGATGGGTGGGTAGAAAGGGATAAGTGGGGGGAAGAAGAAAGGGAGTATTAAGATTAGCATGCATGGGGGTAGGGAGAAAGGGGAGGGCTGTACAACACAAAGAAGACAAGTAGTGATTCTACAACATTTTGCTGTGCTGATGGACAGTGACTGTAAAGTGGTTTATAGGGGGGACCTGGTATAGGGGAGAGCCTAGTAAACATAATATTCTTCATGTAAGTTTAGATTAAAGATAACAAAAAAAAGAAAGAAAGAAAGAGAAGGGGGATTACTCCCTGATAGGATAAAACTAACTGTAAATCAAGATTAATGCATGCTTCAAATATCCTTAATTTTGATCACTTAAATGGTGCAGATGATCAGCTATGGAGGTACACTTTTCTGATAATATTCCTTTCTCTTAAAAAAAAACCGGTTCCTGGGGGGGCGGAGCCAGGATGGCGGCGTGAGTAGAGCAGTGGAAATCTCCTCCCAAAAACACATAGAGCTATGAAAATATAACAAAGAAAAATCTTCCTAAAATAGAGACCACAGGACACAGGACAACATCCAGACCACATCCACACCTGCAAGGAACCAGCACCTTGCGAAGGGGGAAAGATACAAGCCCCGGCCCGGCGGGACCTGAGCGCCCCTCCCCCCGGCTCCCGGCGGGTGGAGAGAAACCGGAGCGGTTTTTTTTTTTTTTCTTGGCGAGCGCTTTTTGGAAGCCTTAGAGGGACGGGCCCCCGTTGCTGGGGAGGCAGGGTGGCGGAACCGGTGAGCAGGTGCCTGGGAACGGCGCCGGAGGACAAAGAATATCCCGTGTTTCTCCCTGCGGGACCGGCGGGCGGGTGCCTGAGACCAGTGCCTGAGGACGGAGGAGGTCGCGTGTTTTTCCTTTTTTTTTTTCTCTCTTTTTGGCGAGCGCTTTTTGGAAGCCTTGAAGGGATGGGGACCCCAGTGCTAGGGAGGCAGGGTGGCGGGACTGGTGAGCGGGTGCCTGGGACCGGCGCCTGAGGACAAAGAATATCCCACGTTATTCCCTGCGGGACCGGTGGGCGGGTGCCTGAGACCGGCACTTGAGGACAGAGGAAATCGCGCGTTTTTCCCCTTTTTTTTTTCCTTTTCTGCGAGCGCTTTTTGGAAGCCTAAAAGGGACAGGGACCCCGGTGCTAGGGAGGCAGCGCGGCGGGACTGGTGAGCGGGTGCCTGGGACCGGCACCTGAGGACAAAGAATATCCCGCATTTTTCCCTGTGGGACCGGTGGGTGGGTGCCTGAGACCGGCACCTGAGGACGGAAGAAATCGCGTGTTTTTCCCCTTTTTTTCTCTCTTTTTGGCGAGTGCTTTTTGGAAGCCTTGAAGGGACAGGGACCCCGGTGCTAGGGAGGCAGGGCGGCGGGACTGGTGAGTGGGTGCCTGGGACCAGTGCCTGAGGACAAAGAATATCGAGCGTTGCTTCCCTGCGGGACCAGTGGGTGGGTGCTTTTTGGAAACCTTGAAAGGACAGGGACCCTGGTGCTAGGGAGACAGGGCAGCAGGACCAGTGAGCGGGTGCCTGGGACCGGCAACTGAGGAAAAAAAAAAAAAATCGCTTGTTTTTTCCTTTTTTTTTTCTTTCTTTCTGTTCCCTCTCTCATTGTTGCTGTTGTTGTTTTGGTTTGGAGAGTGCTTTTTGGAAGTCTTAAAGGGGCAGGACAGGTCACTTAGACCAGAGGCAGGGAATCTGGGGATCTCTGGGCACTCTAACCCCCTGGGCAGCAGGGAGCACAGAGGCCCCTTACGGAGATAAATAGCCTCCTGGCCGCTCCCCATCCAACGGGGCTCCACCATTTTGGAGGAACAGCCCCAGCCAGGCCAAGCCCACAGCAACAGCGGAGATAAACCCCAAAGCAACTGGGCGGGAAGCAGAAGCCCTGTCTGCGCACAGCTGCCCAGCACAAGCCACTAGAGGTTGCTAGTCTCCCAGGAAAAGGCTACAAACCAACAAGAAGGTAAGCTCTTCCAGCAGTCACTTGTACCAGCTCTGCAAACTATCTCTATCACCATGAAAAGGCAAAACTACAGGCAGACAAAGATCACAGAGACAACACCTGAGAAGGAGACAGACCTAACTAGTCCTCCTGAAAAAGAATTCAAAATAAAAATCATGAACATGCTGACAGAGATGCAGAGAAAAATGCAAGACCAATGGGATGAGATCCAGAGAAAAATGCAAGAGCAGTGGGATGAGATGCAGAGAAAAATGCAAGAGCAGTGGGATGAAGTCCGGAAGGAGATCACAGATGTCAGGAAAGAGATCACAGAAGTGAAACAATCCCTGGAAGGATTTATAAGCAGAATGGATAAGATGCAAGAGGCCATTGAAGGAATAGAAGCCAGAGAACAGGAACGTATAGAAGCTGACACAGAGAGAGATAAAAGGATCTCCAGGAATGAAACAACACTAAGAGAAATATGTGACCAATACAAAAGGAAAAACATTCGTATTATAGGGATACCAGAAGAGGAAGAAAGAGGAAAAGGGATAGAAAGTGTCTTTGAAGAAATACTTGCTGAAAACTTCCCCAAACTGGGGGAGGAAATAATCGAACAGACCATGGAATTACACAGAACTCCCAACAGAAAGGATCCAAGGAGGACAACACCAAGACACATAATAATTAAAATGGCAAGGATCAAGGACAAGGAAAGAGTTTTAAAGGCAGCTAGAGAGAAAAAGGTCACCTATAAAGGAAAACCCATCAGGCTAACATCAGACTCGTCGACAGAAACCCTACAGGCCAGAAGAGAATGGCATGATATACTTAATGCAATGAAACAGAAGGGCCTTGAACCAAGGATACTGTATCCAGCACGACTATCATTTAAATATGATGGCGGGATTAAACAATTCCCAGACAAGCAAAAGCTGAGGGAATTTGCTTCCCACAAACCACCTCTACAGGGCATCCTACAGGGACTGCTCTAGATGGGAGCACCCCTAAAAAGAGCACAGAACAAAACACACAACATATGAAGAATGGAGGAGGAGGAATAAGAAGGGAGAGAAGAAAAGAATCTCCAGACAGTGTATATAACAGCTCAATAAGCGAGCTAAGTTAGGCAGTAAGATACTAAAGAAGCTAACCTTGAACCTTTGGTAACCACGAATCTAAAGCCTGCAATGGCAATAAGTACATATCTCTCACTAGTCACCCTAAATGTAAATGGACTTAATGCACCAATCAAAAGACATAGAGTAATAGAATGGATAAAAAAGCAAGACCCATCTATATGCTGCTTACAAGAAACTCACCTTAAACCCAAAGATAAGCATAGACTAAAAGTCAAGGGATGGAAAAACATATTTCAGGCAAACAACAGTGAGAAGAAAGCAGGGGTTGCAGTACTAATATCAGACAAAATAGACTTCAAAACAAAGAAAGTAACAAGAGATAAAGAAGGCCACTACATAATGATAAAGGGCTCAGTCCATCAAGAGGATATAACCATTCTAAATATATATGCACCCAATATAGGAGCACCAGCATATGTGAAGCAAATACTAACAGAACTAAAGAGGGAAATAGACTGCAATGCATTCATTGTAGGAGACTTCAACACACCACTCACCCCAAAGGATAGATCCACCGGGCAGAGAATAAGTAAAGACACACAGGCACTGAACAACACACTAGAACAGATGGACCTAATAGACATCTATAGAACTCTACATCCAAAAGCAACAGGATAGACATTCTTCTCAAGTGCACATGGAACATTCTCCAGAATAGACCACATACTAGCTCACAAAAAGAGCCTCAGTAAATTCCAAAATATTGAAATTCTACCAACCAATTTTTCAGACCACAAAGGTATGAAAGTAGAAATAAATTCTACAAAGAAAACAAAAAGGCTCACAAACACATGGAGGCTTAACAACATGCTACTAAATAATCAATGGATCAATGAACAAATCAAAATAGAGATCAAGGAATATATAGAAACAAATGACAACAACAACACTAAGCCCCAACTTCTGTGGGATGCAGCGAAAGCAGTCTTAAGAGGCAAGCATATAGCAATCCAGGCACACTTGAAGAAGGAAGAACAATCCCAAATGAATAGTCTAACATCACAATTATTAAAACTGGAAAAAGAAAAACAAATGAGGCCTAAAGTCAGCAGAAGGAGGGACATAATAAAGATCAGAGAAGAAATAAACAAAATTGAGAAGAATAAAACAATAGCAAAAATCAACGAAACCAAGAGCTGGTTCTTTGAGAAAATAAACAAAATAGATAAGCCTCTAGCCCAACTTATTAAGAGAAAAAGAGAGTCAACACAAATCAACATAATTAGAAATGAGAATGGAAAAATCACGACAGACTCCACAGAAATACAAAGAATTATTAAAGACTACTATGAAAACCTATATGCCAACAAGCTGGAAAACCTAGAAGAAATGGACAACTTCCTAGAAAAATACAACCTCCCAAGACTGACCAAGGAAGAAACACAAAAGTTAAACAAACCAATTACAAGCAAAGAAATTGAAACAGTAATCAAAAAACTACCCAAGAACAAAACCCCGGGGCCGGACGGATTTACCTCGGAATTTTATCAGACACACAGAGAAGACATAATACCCATTCTCCTTAAAGTGTTCCACAAAATAGAAGAAGAGGGAATACTCCCAAACTCATTCTATGAAGCCAACATCACCCTAATACCAAAACCAGGCAAAGACCCCACCAAAAAAGAAAATTACAGACCAATATCCCTGATGAACGTAGATGCAAAAATACTCAATAAAATATTAGCAAACAGAATTCAACAGTATATCAAAAGGATCATACACCATGACCAAGTGGGGTTCATCCCAGGGATGCAAGGATGGTACAACATTCGAAAATCCATCAACATCATCCACCACATCAACAAAAAGAAAGACAAAAACCACATGATCATCTCCATAGATGCTGAAAAAGCATTTGACAAAATTCAACATCCATTCATGATAAAAACTCTCAGCAAAATGGGAATAGAGGGCAAGTACCTCAACATAATAAAGGCCATATATGATAAACCCACAGCCAGCATTATACTGAACAGCGAGAAGCTGAAAGCATTTCCACTGAGATCGGGAACCAGACAGGGATGCCCACTCTCCCCACTGTTATTTAACATAGTACTGGAGGTCCTAGCCACGGCAATCAGACAAAACAAAGATATACAAGGAATCCAGATTGGTAAAGAAGAAGTTAAACTGTCACTATTTGCAGATGATATGATACTGTACATAAAAAACCCTAAAGACTCCACTCCAAAACTACTAGAACTGATATCGGAATACAGCAAAGTTGCAGGATACAAAATTAACACACAGAAATCTGTAGCTTTCCTATACAATTCCATTCACCATTGCATCAAAAAGAATAAAATACCTAGGAATAAACCTAACCAAAGAAGTGAAAGACTTATACTCTGAAAACTACAAGTCACTCTTAAGAGAAATTAAAGGGGACACTAATAAATGGAAACTCATCCCATGCTCATGGCTAGGAAGAATTAATATCGTCAAAATCGCCATCCTGCCCGAAGCAATATACAGATTCGATGCAATCCCTCTCAAATTACCAGCAACATTCTTCAATGAATTAGAACAAATAATTCAAAAATTCATATGGAAACACCAAAGACCCCGAATAGCCAAAGCAATCCTGAAAAAGAAGAATAAAGTAGGGGGGATCTCACTCCCCAACTTCAAGCTCTACTACAAAGCCATAGTAATCAAGACAATTTGGTACTGGCACAAGAACAGAGCCACAGACCAGTGGAACAGATTAGAGACCCCAGAAATTAACCCAAACATATATGGTCAATTAATATTTGATAAAGGAGCCATGGACATACAATGGCAAAATGACAGTCTCTTCAACAGATGGTGCTGGCAAAACTGGACAGCTACATGTAGGAGAATGAAACTGGACCATTGTCTAACCCCATATACAAAGGTAAACTCAAAATGGATCAAAGACCTGAATGTAAGTCATGAAACCATTAAACTCTTAAAAAAAAACATAGGCAAAAACCTCTTAGACATAAACATGAGTGATCTCTTCTTGAACATATCTCCCCAGGCAAGGAAAACAACAGCAAAAATGAGCAAGTGGGACTACATTAAGCTGAAAAGCTTCTGTACAGCGAAAGACACCATCAATAGAACAAAAAGGAACCCTACAGTATGGGAGAATATATTTGAAAATGACAGATCCGATAAAGGCTTGACGTCCAGAATATATAAAGAGCTCACACGCCTCAACAAACAAAAAACAAATAACCCAATTAAAAAATGGGCAGAGGAACTGAACAGACAGTTCTCCAAAAAAGAAATACAGATGGCCAAGAGACACATGAAAAGATGCTCCACATCGCTAATTATCAGAGAAATGCAAATTAAAACTACAATGAGGTATCACCTCACACCAGTAAGGATAGCTGCCATCCAAAAGACAAACAACAACAAATGTTGGCGAGGCTGTGGAGAAAGTGGAACCCTCCTACACTGCTGGTGGGAATGTAAAGTAGTTCAACCATTGTGGAAAGCAGTATGGAGGTGCATCAAAATGCTCAAAACAGACCTACCATTTGACTCAGGAATTCCGCTCCTAGGAATTTACCCTAAGAACGCAGCAATCAAGTTTGAGAAAGACAGATGCACTCCTATGTTTATCGCAACACTATTTACAATAGCCAAGAATTGGAAGCAACCTAAATGTCCATCGGTAGATGAATGGATAAAGAAGATGTGGTACATATACACAATGGAATACTACTCAGCCATAAGAAGTGGAAAAATCCAACCATTTGCAGCAACATGGATGGAGCTGGAGAGTATTATGCTCAGTGAAATAAGCCAAGCGGAGAAAGAGAAATACCAAATGATGTCACTCATCTGAGGAGTATAGGAACAAAGGAAAAACTGAAGGAACAAAACAGCAGTGGAATTACAGAACCCAAAAATGGACTAACAGGTACCAAAGGGAAAGGAACTGGGAGGATGGGTGGGCAGGGAGGGATAAGGGGGGGAAGAAGAAGGGAGGTATTAAGATTAGCATGCATGGGGGGGAGGGAACAAGGGGAGGGTGGGCTGCACAACACAGAGAGGACAAGTAGTGACTCTACAACATTTTGCTAAGCTGATGGACAGTAACCATAATGTGGTTGTTAGGGGGGACCTGATATAGGGGAGAGCATAGTTAACATAGTATTCTTCATGTAAGTGTAGATTAAAAATTAAAAAAAAAAAAAAAGAAAGAAAGAAAGAAAGAAAGAAAAGGGGGATTACTCCTTAACAGGATAAAACTATTGGTAAATCAAAGATCAACGCATGCTTTAAATATCCTTAATGTTGATCACTTAAAGGGTGTCAGATGATCAGCTATGGAAGTACTCTTTTCTGATAATATTCCTTTCTCTTAATTTAAAAAAAAAAAAAAAAGCAGTTACTGTGTGCTGACCTCCAATGAGTTCTGCACAGTGGTATAGAGGGCATGTCAAAGTGTGGGCAAAGGGTCTCTTTGTTTCTATGCAGAAGATCAAGGCCTAGCTTGGATACCCAGAAAATGAACTAAGATACGATATGAGGAGGAGCTTCCGGCATCAGCACTCTCTGGAGGACTTGTGCCGGGGGATGATCATCAAAAAGCCTCCACAGGGATCCGGACGATGCTGCGGTTGTGGCTGCATCCAGCCCACCGTCTCCTGGACTTGCCATACGAATGAGGAGGGAGATGTCTAAGCTGGCATGTGCATACAGTGAGACAATGAATTTGACCGGATCTGTACTGTTGGAACTCAACCAGGAGTTGGGAGGGGTGCAAGTTGTAGCACCCCAAAATCTCATGACTATAGACTATCTGTGGTTAAAAGAACATATGGGATGTGAACAGATCCCAGAAATGGGCTGCTTTAATTTGTCTGATGGTTCAAGTACAGTTGGACAATATCCATCATATCATAGATAAATTTTCACAAATGCCTAGGGTGCCTAACTGGTTTTCTTGGCTTCACAGGAGATGGATGGTAATTATAGATTTGCTTTGTTTATGTCACCGTATTCCTATTATGTTAATATGTGTGTGCAAATTAGTTAGTAGTTTAAAACCTATACATACTTAAGGTACTATACAAGAAGATATGTCAAAGAAATAATCAATCCTCCCAAGTTTCCTTCATATGCTACATCTATAGCTTTTCTTCTTCCTTCCTAATTACAACCCTTAAATAGAATTCGTGCCTCAGATCGAATTTACCGAGTATCATAATTCCTCCAGGTGGTAAAGATACCTCGAGACAAATGCTGGGCATAGAAGCCACAGGGCATAAATCTGCAAAGAAGTAAAAAGCTAACCTTTGCAAACAATATGGCTTCCCTCTCACTTACCAACTTTACATTTCCCTGTATGGCCCCGGAAGATGACTGGTTAGCCAGAGACGGGTAAGATTCCTCAAGGGAGGAACAACCTAAGACAGGCACAGTCGCAGGGGGGCCATCAGGTGAGAATTTGGGGATCAACAGAGGTGAGGCTCAGAACCTCACCCCCCCTGCTTTGAGAGAAATCTTCTGCATCCGTGGATGTCTTGCTGCCCTTGTCTAGCCTGGATTAATACTTAGTCCATAGGCACACACCTGATCATCTGATCATCTACATTTGCCTTCTTACAGCACTAAACTATGTTTTCTACCTTTATCTTGCATCTACCTACCACTTCAGCATTTTATTAAAAATAAAAATAATAATAATAATAGGAGAAATGTGGGATCAACATATAAATCAAGTACAAAAATCAAACGAATATTCATATTTGACCTGATTGTTTATAGGTCATATTGCATGATCAAAACCGAAAGTTTCTGTGATGACTGCCCTTGTACTGTTCACCATGTAAGAATTTATTCACTATGTAAGAATTCGTTCACCATGTAAGAACTTGTTCGTTATGCTTCAGAAGATTGGAGACTGACGAGAATTAGGCTTGAGATGGATTAATGATTGTACATTGAGCGTTGACCCCCCTATACTGAATTTTATTGTTGTTAACAACCATTTGATCAATAAATATGAGAGATGCCCTCTCAAAAAAAAAAAAAAAAAAAAAAACAGTTCCTGTGTGGTAACGTCCAATGAGTTCTACACAATGGTATAAAGGGCATATCAAAGTGTGGGCAAAGGGTCTGTTTGTATTTTTACAGAGGATCAAAGCCTAATTTGGCTACCCAAAAAATGAACTAAGATACGATATGAAGAAGAACTTCCAACATCAGCACTCCCTGAAAGATTCATACCAGAAGATGATCATCAAAAAACCTCAACAAAGATCCAGGCGATGCTGCAGTTGTAGCTGCATCCATCCCACCAGTTCCTGGACTTGTCATTGGAATGATGAAGGAGATATCTAAGCTGGCCTGTGCTTTCAGTAAAACAACAAATTTGACTGGATCTATACTGTTGGAACTCAACCAAGTATTAGGAGAAGTGCAAGTTGTAGCACTCCAACATCTTACAACTACAGACTATCTACTCTTAAAAGAACATATGGGGTGTGAACAGTTCCCAGGAATGGGTTGTTTTAATTTGTCTGATTTCTCGCAGACTGTTCAAGTACAGTTGGACAATATCCATTATATCATAGACAAATTTTCACAAATGCCTACGGTGCCTAACTGGTTTTCTTGGCTTCACTGGAGATGGCTGGTAATTATAGATCTGCTTTGGTTATGTAACTGTATTCCTATTATGTTAATGTGTGTGCACAATTTAATTAGTAGTTTAAAACCTCTACATGCTTAAGTTACTCTAGAAGAAGATATGTCAAAGAAATAATCAATCCTCCCATGTTTTCTTCCATCTGCTCCCTCTATAGCTTTTCTTCTTCCTTCCTAATTACAACCCTTAAATAGAATTCATGCCTCATATCGAATTTACTGAGTATCATAATTCCCCCAAGTGGTAAAGATACCTCAAGACAAATGCTGGGCATAGAAACCACAGAGCATAAATATGCAAAGAAGTAAAAAACTAACTTTTTCAAACAATATGGCTTCTCTCTCACTTACCAACTTTACATCTCCCTGTATGGCCCCGGAAGATGACTGGTTAGCCAGAGACGGGTAAGATTCCTCAAGGGAGGAGCAGCCTAAGACAGGCACAGTCGCAGGGGGGGCCATCAGGTGTGAAATTGGGGATTAACAGAGGTGAGTCTTAGAACCTCACCCCCCCTGTTTTGAGAGAAATCTTCTGCATCCGTGGATGTTTTAATGCCCTTGTCTAACTTGGATTAACACATAGTCTACAGGCACACACCTGATCATCTACATTTGCTCTCTTACAACACTAAACTATGTTTTCTACCTTTATCTTGCATCTACCTACCACTTCAGCATTTTATTAAAAATAGAAATAATAATAATAAAGGGAGAAATGTGGGATCCACATATAAATCAAGTATAAAAATGAAATGAATATTCATATTTGACCTGGTTGTTTATAGTTCATAATGCCATAATGTGTGATCAAAACCAAAAGTTTCTGTGATGACTGCCCTTGTACTGTTCACCATGTAAGAACTTATTCACTATGTAAGAATTTATTCACTATATAAGAACTTGTTCGTTATGCTTCAGAAGTTTGGAGACTGACGAGAAGTAGGCTTGAGGTGGATTAATGATTGTGCATTGAGCATTGACTCCCCTATACAGAATTTTATTGTTGTTAACAACCATGTGATCAATAAATATGAGAGATGCCCTCTCGAAAAAAAAAAACAAAAAACCTTACAATGTTCAACACAAGAGTGAACCCTAATATCAGTTACGGACTTTAGCAAATGATAATGTATCAATGTTGGTTCATCAATTTTCACCAATGTACCAGCCTAATACAAGATGAAGTAATAGGAGAAGGCTTGTGTTGGGGAGGAGAGTGTATGGGGGAGCACTCTTTATTTTCTTATCATAAGAAAGTTGCTATAAACATAAGATGTTGCTACAAAAATTGAGTCTGCTAATTAATAAAGACCATGAAATGGGAAAATATATATATATATATATATATATATATATATATATATATATTGTTTTGGACATTAGAATAACTACTCAAAAGAAAGAAGCTGAAGTGTTACAAAGCATTTGTCTTTGGAAAGTGCTACATAAAGGGAACTGTTTTGTGTAAAAAAAAAAAAATTATGGTATACTAGACCTGGAAGGGACCCCCTTCCTGCTACAATCCTATCACAGGACCACTCTCTTGCATGCATCTTACCTGATAGACAAGATTTGCTTATGTTGGTGTCATGAAAACATGTGTCTTATCACCCCTAAAGTCTTTGTGGATTGGGAACTTCCTCTGGCTTGAGGATTATTATAATTTTTATTATTAGGAACCTCCTCTGGCTTGAGGATTATTATAATTTTTGTTACCTGTATCAAAATCTTGCTGTATCTTAATTTTTATTATGTCTAATTTGTTGTTATCCTCTGTTGCTATTGTGGAATCTGGTTATAGTGCTCCAGCTTTCTTGCACAGGGACCACTGTGGAAGATTGAAAGCGTGTAGATTGTGAGGCAAGAATCCTGGAGGGGTGGAATGTGGGGAAGTTGGGGTTCCTGTGGCCAGGATCCTCACTGAACTTAAACCATCTGATGATGTAACTGGCCTGTTGCTAGGTTACTGCTTCCACACCTTTAAGCAGTAAGTTATTATTGTGCTATATAGAGAGCTTGGCCCAGTGCTCTGGGTGGAGGCAGAGAGGCTAGTGCTCGACCTACTGTTGGAAGAACAAGCTGGGTAATAAACCCTTTCACTCCAAAGAATGTTTTGCTGTCAATTTTTTTGGTCACATTGAATCCATAGCGAACTTGCCGGGGCTGAAACCCATTGGCAAGACACCTGGGTTCTTCTAAAACAAATCATCTGAGGGAGAGGAAAAGCAAGCAGTCACTTTAATGACCTAATTTCTCATGTCATACATCACCTTCATCTTATTCTGTTGGTTAGAAATGAGTCACTGAGTCTAGTCCACACTCTTAAGGAGGTGAAGTAGTTACATCTCTTCAGGGGAAGAATATTTTTAAATGCGTGACCATTTTAAAACACCCTGTGCAAGTTGTCATTACCTCTTGCTGCTTTCAAGATTTTTTCTTATCTTTGAATATCATCAGTTTGACTTTGGTGAACCTAAGTGTGGTTTTCTTTGTAGTTCTATCTTTTGGTTTATGTTGAGCTTCTTGAATCTATATGGTAGTTTTCCACCAGATTTGTAGAATTTCTAAACATAATTTATTAAACTTTTTTTCTGTTCTTTGTTTTTCACCTTCTCATTTTTGAACTCTGATATTTTATTGTCTTTTTTATATTTTCCCATGGGTTCCTGAGGTTTTAGTAGCTTTTTTATATACTTTACATATTCCCTCTTAAGATTTGACATATAACATCATTTTAGTTTCACATGTACAACATAATGATTCAATATTTCAATATATGTACAATGATGACTATAGCAAGTCTAGTTAATATCTATCACCACACAGGTACAATTTTTCCCCTTGTATAGGGAACTTCTAAGATCTGCTCTCTTAGTAACTTTAAAAAATACAATCAAGAATTATTAACTCTAGTCAACAACCTGTACATTACATCCTCATGAGTTATTTATTTTATAACTGGTAGTTTGTACCTTTTGACCCCCTTCACCCATTCCTCCAACCCCTGAACCCCTGCCTCTGGCAACCACCAATCTGTTCCCTGTATCTATGGGTTCGTTTGTTTGCTTTAGATTCCACATATTAGTGAAATCATACAGAATTTGTCTTTCTTTGTCTTATTTATTTCACTTGGAATGATGTTCTTAAGGTCCATCCACGTTGTTGCAAATGGCAAGATTTCCATCTTTTATGGCTAAATAATATTTCATTTTATATATATAACACATTTTCCTCATCTCTTCATCTACTGATGGAGATGGAGATCATTTCCATGTCTTGACCACTGTAAATAATGCTGCAGTGAATATGGGAGTACATATGTATTCTGAGTGAGTGTTTTCACTTCCTTTGGATAAATAGCCAGAAGTGGATTTACTGCATCATATGGTAGTTCTTTTTTAATTGAGGAAACTCCATGCTGTTTTCCACAGGGAAGCCACCAGTTACATTCCCACCAACATTTTACAAGGGTTCCCTTTCTCCATACCCTCCCAACATTTGTTAATTCTTATCTTTTATAATAGCTATTCTAATAGGCATTAGGAAATATCTCATTATGGTTTTGATTTGCATTTCCCTCCTGATGGCTAGTGATGTTCAGCACCTTTTCATGTAAATATTGGCCTTCTGTATGTTTTCTTTGGGAAAACATGTATTCAGATTCTCTGCCCATATTTTTTAATATCATTAATCTACAATTACATGAAGAACATTATGTTTACTAAGCTCCCCCCTTCACCAAGTGCCCCCCACAAACCCCATTACAGTCACTGCCCATCAGTGTAGTAAGATGCTGTAAAATCACTACTTGTCTTCTCTGTGTTGCACAGCCCTCCTTGTGCCTCCCCCCCACATTATGCATGCTAATCATAATGCCCTGTTTCTTTTTCCCCACCCTTATCCCTCCCTTCCCACCCATCCTCCCCAGTCCCTTTCCCTTTGGTAACTGTTAGTCCATTCTTGGGTTCTGTGATTCTGCTGCTATTTTGTTCCTTCAGTTTTTTCTTTGTTCTTATACTCCACATATGAGTGAAATCATTTGGTACTTGTCTTTCTCTGCCTGGCATATTTCACTGAGCATAATACCCTCTAGCTCCATCCATGTTGTTGCAAAAGGTAGGATCTGTTTTCTTCTTATGACTGAATAATATGCCACTGTGTATATGTACCACATCTTCTTTATCTATTCATCTACTGACAGACACTTAGGTTGCTTCCATTTCTTTCTCTGCCCATTTTTTAATCAGATTGGCTGGGGATTTTTTTTTTTTGCTATTGAGTTGTATTAGTGCTGTTTATAGTTTGGACATTAACCAGTAATCAGATACGTGATTTGCACATATTTTCTCCCATTCAGTAGGTTGCCTTTTCATTTTGTTAATAGTTTCCTTTGCTGTGCAGAAGCTCTTTAGTTTGATATAGTCCCGTTTGTTTGTTTTTGCTTTTGTTGCCTTTGCTTTTGGTGTCAAATATGAAAAATTATTCTCAAGGTCCATGTCAAGGAGCTCACTTCCTATGTTTTATATTTTTTTCTAGGAGTTTTATAGTCTTTAATAAATTTCAAGTTAATTTTTGTGTATGGTGTACAATAGTTGTCCACTTTCATTCTTTTGCATGTGGCAGTCCAGTTTTCCCAGTACCATTTATTGAAAAAACTGTCATTTCCCCATTGTATATTCTTGGCTCCTTTGTTATAAATTAATCAACCATGTATGTGTGGGTTTGTATCTGGACTCAATTCTTTTTCACTGATCCATGTGTCTGGTTTCATGCAATACCACACTGTTTTAATCACAATAACTTGGTAATATAGTTTGAATCTGGAAGTAGGATGCCTCCAGCTTTGTTCTTTATCAAGACTGATTTGGCTATTGGGGATCTTTTGTAATCCATGCAAATTTTAGAATTTTCATTCTATTTCTTTGAAAAATTGGAATCTTGATAGGGATTACATTGAATCTGTATATTACTTTGGGAAGTACAGACATTTTAACAATGTTAATTCTTCCAGTCAATGAACACAGAATATCTTCCATTTATTTGTGTCTTCTTCAGTTTCCTTCACCAATGTCTTGTAGTTTTCAGGGTAAAAGTCTTTCACTTCCTTAGTGAAATGTATTCCAAGGTATCTAAATCTAGTTGATGTAACTGTAAATGGGATTTTTCCTTAGTTTCTCTTCCTGATAGTTCATTTTAGTGTACAGAAATGAAATAGATTTTTGTGTATGACTTTGTATCCTGCAAGTTTACTGAATTTATTAATTTTGACAATTTTTTGGTGGAGTCCTTAGGGATTTCTACTCACAATATCGTGCCATTGGCAAATAGAATTTTACTTCTTCCTTTGGATTTGGATGGCTTTTATTTCTTTTTCTTGCCTAGTTGCTCTCACTAGGACTTCCAATACTATGTTGAATAAAAGTGGCAAGAATGGACATCCTTGTCTTATTCCTGATCTTAGCGTAAAAGCTTTCAGCTTTTCACTATTGAGCATGATACAAATATTGGGTAATGTTAATGGAAAGAATTGTTAGCCTCCAATGCAACTTGCATGGTCAGGTTTTTTCTTTGACAGACCAGCTTCCATTCTTGTTTAATCACCTGCTCATTTCAAGCCAGTTAGGAAAAATTAACACTTATGAGTATCTACAACCAAGCAATTGCCTTGCCAGAACTCTGGGGATGTGAAGAAGGTAACTTAGTGTGTTAGTGTTTGCCTTTGGAGAGCAATTGCCATCCACAATCTGATGACCTGAATGCAAGCTCCCAGAAGAAAAAAGAGCAGTTTGAATTAAATGTGTAAAGACAAAAATAGTGTGGAATGTGTGAAGATCAATCACTGAAATGTCATCTGGGAAAAGGGAAGGATAATGTTCGGCCTGTTTTTTCTTATAATACATTAAGTAGCAGATATTTCTCTGAGAATTGTCTTCAAATACCAAATAAAACAAAAAGGACAAAGCCAAGTTTAATGAAATTTCTTATAAGGGACTTTTGTTAGTGGAAAACCTGGTTCCCATTTATCAACCAGCAGAAGCCCTTGATAAAGCATAGCCTGACCCACAGATAGTAAAATCTTGTGACTCCAAAGTCCCTCAACAAAGACAGTCACTTCCAGAATATGAAAAGAGAATATTTTGGGATTCTATTCTTTAATTTCAGGGATGTGTGATTTTTGTATTCTTTTAAAAGTGATGTTAAAGGTAGAATTTTAGAAATCTTTGTTATTTCTTTTAAAATAGGAAACAGGAATTTTAAAAATAAAGAAATATTGGCAAAATAACAAGTGAGGATTGATTCATTAGAGACTCTAGAAAGCCATTCCTTCAACTCCAGAGCCAGCCTCACTTGGTGGATGGATTTAAGTCTTAACCTCAAGGTCCAATAATACCCAAGGAGTGCTCCAGTACTGAACCAGTTTCCAGTAGCTCCTGCATCCAGCTCACTCTCATTCCAAGAGAAGAATACATGGCAGCCACACTCCCACCAGATTTTCCCTCTATCTGGTCTCCAGGAAACAGAGGAAGGCAAATTGAAAGAAATGTCTGTGATCTTGGGAATTTCCAAAAGCTACTTGAGTGGGTGAAAATCATGGCCCTGCTGGGATCCAGATATTAACAAGGAAAAATGTTGCAACCTCTGCTTAGTCACTGTCCACACTATCAATCTCCTGACCTCAAGCTTTGAATATTTTGAAATTCCACTTTCCTTTACAAACAGTTTGCTTACCACTAGAAAGAACAGGAGTTTTTGCAGTAATGGTAGATTTTGTGCAGCTTTCCTGCAATCTTGGACCATAGACTGATAATTTCAGAAACTCAAGAGTGCATGGGTGAGAAAAAGTGTCAGCTCTGTCACCACCAATGAAATTCCCTACAATTCAATAACCCTTCCTTGACTTTTCTTTTAGGTGTGTCTGGGGCCACATAATTCTCTAGGAGAGGGTGGATAGGACCCTGATCCCTCGTAGCTGATTCTGCAGGTGAGAAAGGCTCAGCTCTGGCAGCTGATTTGAATGGAGGTAGAGATTGTGACCAGGCAAAGAAGAGCCACCAGTGAGTGAGTTATAGAGCTAGTTACAACTGCAGCTGTCCCCATCCAGAGAACTGAAGCCCAGTCCTCTGGGCTTTGAAAGTCATCAGAAAAACCGAGGGAGACCTTTACTGGTGCACCCACTGAGTAAATTTCATTTCATGGCTTTTGGTTTGGTCTTTGACAAACTGGGATCTAAGAGTGGCTCCTGGTCTTCACGGTGCTTGTTTCACTTTAAGTTTTTTGACACCCCAGATTTTCCCCTACCCCTTCCCGCTCAAGCCTAAAACAAATCGCTCACTCAAACTATATTGCCTTTTTCAAATTACTATCAAAGCTTCGAGTTTGAAATACTGCGTGGTAGTTAAGAGCATTGGCTGTGGAGACAGACTGCCCCATTTAAATCGCAGCTTGGCCACTCTTTGTGGTGCGACCCTGCGCAGCAGAAAGATAGGAGCACCCACCTTACAAGGGCGGTTCTGGGATTACAGGAATCAGTGCGGGTAAAGCTCTTAGGAGAGTGCTCGGCAGAGGTTGTGCTCTATAGGTGTTTGCCATTTTTATTATTATACTCAGCTATAAGGGATTTTGGAAGACAGAAACCAGGAATAGTGTTAACCTTGCAGAGTGCCCCACACACCCCTGCACTTCATCTCCCTTCCCCAAAACCTCCGGTAGTAAGTCGGATTTAGTGCATCGCTACCAACTTGTGCTCCACGACCTTCTGTGCTTTCTGGGGAATAAAGGAAAGCTAAAGCTTGAAGCGTGGGGGTATTGCTGACCAGGAGGGGAAGGGCTTGGGCCCTGCTGACGCAAGCACTTCCCGTGAAGCTGGGAACCCGTGGACAGCAGTATTTTTCAGTTTTGTACTTTTAAGGACATGCTTTTAGGTTGTCCATAAGGAATTTTCCACAAATAGAGTATTAAACTCTCCCTCAGCTTTTCTTGTCTACATAGTTATACATGTCTTTGCTTGTCTACTTATAGTCTCTCTGACCATTTTATGAATTCCTCTTGTGCAGTGAGCGTAACATCTGGCACATTTATGCAATGAAGCAAAGTTAAACATATTATAAATTTTTATTATGGAAATTTTTAAACACACAAAAATAAAGAAAATATTAAAGCATAGCCTTATGTATCTATCACCCAACTGCAAGTATTAGCAATATTTTTGCTAATCTCTTTGTGTGTGTGTGTGTGTGCCCCAATCTCTTTCCTTATTTATTTTAAAGAAATTTCAGGCCCCATATCATGTTAGCCACACTTCAATATCCAGAAGAGAGAGATAATTTTTAAATATATGCACTGCTCCTTTAATGGGAATGTCTAAAAGGGAAAAATAGCTTCTTCAGATTTCTTTGTTTTATCCTATTTCCTTTTAATCAGTGTGTCATCTTTCTTAGAACGGTCTTAAAATAAGAGATTAGGGATACAATTCCACTGCACAAACTTGGTAGGGCAGAGTTTTGCTTATTTGGTCAGCAAGGTAACTTTCCTTCCAAGGATCAAAGTTAAAAACGGATTTTATCCCTATTAATTTAAACTTACTCAGCAATATTGTTCATGACCAAGTTACCTAAGTATTCACATTCATGGCAAAGTATGATACCTTCTCTCATTTCTCTGCCCTACTTAGATGCCTTGCAAGTATCTCCTAAAAGTCTCCTTTCCATAGACCTTACTGCTCTTTATATATAACCTGCATCATTGTGTCTTTGAAAACACACTCTTTTCAGAAGCTTGCCCTTAGGATCTTCAGTTTTCAAAACTCATCTGCCACCTTTGCTAAGAAGACATCTAATAAATAATTTTTGTAGCAGTAAATGTGGATTCAAACAAATTGGCTGTTTAAGCTTTTGAAAAATTAAAAGTTTCCACTATTATTCTAAATAAACTAACAGTGTACAACAACTTAACCTTGCAGTATTTAAATAAATGGACAAATCAAATAATAGAATCATTAAAAATAGGAAATAAACCATGATTTCCTGAGAATTAGATATACTGCAAAAAAGAGAAACTTTCAGAATCTATACGATTGGTAATTAAAATCTTGAATGAGGAAAGAGAGTCACTGATGTGGTGTAAGTCTGGGTAGAGGAAATCCCGGGGCAAAATACCTCCAGAAACCAAAATCAGTCAAAGGGAGAAATAAAGTTTAAAATCTGTTTATTGCTTACCAGCTGCAGTCCAGCGCTTCTCTCTTTCCTGCTCAAGCAGCAGCAAAACCGGCCCTCTCTTTCACTTCTTAGGTACAGATAAGCCCTCTGTTGTCCAGGTAATTACCCATTGTTGTGGAGATAAACTTCTCCTCTCTTGAGGAAAGATGCAAAGGCACCAAAGCCATACTTTTTTCTACCTCTGAACACCTGTTGATATGAAGATGTACCAAAGCCAGGTGAGATATTCTGGAAATACTACAATTTTACCCACATGTAGATAAAAGTCTGATATTTGTTACAGTGATTTCAAAAGTGAAATTCTTCACCACTACCAGCTTTTCAGGTTTGTCTGGGGCTAGGGGGCTTCCAGGGAGACAGAACTTCGAGTGCCAAAAGGGGAAAGTTCTAGCAAACTGGGGGTAGTCACCCTACATCTTCCCCTCAGTGTATAACCAAATTATCTTCAGGTATCAATAATTTTATCTCCAAAATAGTCTTGGATCCATCCACCTCTCTCCATTCCTACTGCCCCTCTTCTAGTCCAAGCCACCACCATCTCTCATACTGATTGCTGCCAAAGCTTCCCCACTAGTCTGCTCACATCTATGCTTGCCACCTATTCTCTCCAGAGCAGCCTGAATGATTTTTCAAAAATGTTAAACAGACCACATTCCTCCTCTGCTTATAAGCTTCAGTAGGTTCCCATTGCAATTTGGCTAAATTTTCAAATCCTAAGCAAGGTATTCAATGCCTGTATAATCTAGCCAACCTCTCTAGTGCCATTTTCCCACAGACTTACTTGTACACCTCTGCTCAGTTCACATTGGCTTTCTCCCAATTTTTCTAACTCCGAGTTCTTTCTACACCACACATGCTTTTCACTCTGTCTGCACCATCCTTCACTTCACTATTCCCATGCCTGTCCCTTATACTTCTTTCAGATTTTCTCCTAAATGTCACCTGTTCACCAAAGGACATATATTCAGAAACATGTTTTCTAATGTCCCAGTTAGTGTTAATTCTCTCCTGTGGTTTTTCTTACACCACTGTCTATGTTTTTCAAATCCCTTAATAAAATTTGTGACCATATACTTACCTGTGTTCTTTTTTGTTTAAGTATGTGTTTTCCCCCAGATAGTGTATACTTTGCATAGCATGGTGCCTGCAATAGAAAAAACATTTGTTGAGTAATTGTTGAGAGAAGGGATGCATAGATGGTGGATGGTGTGATTTCATCATGTTCAGAGTTAGACAGGGACCATGGGCTTAGACAGAGTAGGATGAGGGCCTCCAGAAAAAGCAAGGCAAGATATTTACAGTCAAAGCAATGTACCAATGTAAAGTCCCTATCAAAACTCTGTGTTCAGCATTATGCAAAGTCAAGGTCACACTAATTCTCTAGGGTAAAGATACTATACTAGGAATATAGACATCTTCAGTGAGATCAGTTATATGTCAAAAGGCCAGGAGCAACTTGACCTGGAATGTTTGAGTGTTCCACAAGGGTATCTCAGCATAACCTGTGACTTCACTGTAAAAGGCCCTAGCAAACAGACAATAGCCCAGCCCACCTTGAGGGCAGGACATGTGGTACAAGTCCACACCCTATGCCCTCAATTCTCAAAAATCCTCAACTGCCTATAAATCCCCTAGACAACACACCACCTCTGGCTCTCTTGTCCCCTCCTGGCTTGAGCCAGGAGCTCTTTCCTCTTACTTTATTTCTCAATAGAAGCCTGTACCTTGCTCTCCTACCTTGAGTGTTCGTGAAGCTCATTCTTTGGCTTCATGAACAAAAACCCTGGCATCATCTTCAGTGGCCCGTATGGTTTTGCTTTTCTGTTTCTCTAATATCCTGTGTGTCTGCACTCCTGGTGCAGATTACTAGAGCTGGTTGTTTAGCACTCCTGGGCTTCCATTCCCTCCCTGCTCTGACTCGTTTCTTCCTGCTGGGGGTCAGTGTAGGGGGTGCTCGGGTCCTACCGAGCCATGGCTTGTATCTTACCCCCTTCGTGTGAGCTGAATTTTCTCAGATGTAGATGTAGCCTGGCTGTTGTACTGTATCCACTGGTGTCTCCTTTAGAAATAATTCTATTTGTTGCATTTTCAAAAATGTATATGTTTTTTGGAGGAAATATCTGCTGAACTACTCATGCTGCCATCTTGGCTCCTCTCAAGACAAAGTTTTCTTAAACTGTTAGTCTGCTCTTAAAGTTGAAAGATTGCAAAGGGTTCTCTAATTGTTTTATCAAAGCAGTTTCTCATGCTTACAGTCTGAATGAGTTGTCTGAGTATATAAGAAAATGCGTTCTTAATATTAAAAGGACTAAAAGCTAAACTTTGCTAACAACTGTAACCTTCTGTATCTGCCTTTGAGGTATTTTGTTGTCATTCTGGTTAAACGGATAAGTATTGCTTTATGGCAACCTAGAATCCTATTTAAATAAGTGCCAAAGAAACTTCCTTCTGACAACTTCCCAAAATAAAATTCAAAAAAGTACTTTTATCTCTAGTTAACTCTGAAATTTTCCAGAGGGCCCCTGGAACATGTCAGAGGAATTAATTTTCTCACTGGAGAAAGTTATTTGCCCAATTTGGCTTATTTATCTGATATATAATTACTGGCTTAATTACTTGGAAAGCACTGTCAAAGGGAATGATGCTAAACTTTGTTACTGAATGTTTTGTGTTACAGAAATATCCAAATTTCCTTATGTCAACTGTCTTATAGTAAACTCTCATCAGATCTTTAACCATTGTCATTTGAAAGTGTTTTGTCATTTATAGTCACTGTTTTATTACTCCAAAACTAGTAAAGAATTAGATTTCAGCAGAACAGGTATTGGTTTCATGGGATTAAGTAAACTAAGGAAAATGATTTTGTGGCTTTTTGTTTCAAATGTTGCTGATAAGATAACAACCGTTTAGTAAATGACTACCTTTACAAGCAGAATTGAAAATTTATCTTTCTACCTGATCTCTCCAGAATTTAAAAACTTTCAGTGACTATTTTTATATTTCATGGAAGTATGTTTATTTGCGTAAGTTCAATAAGAATCTGCACTACATGTAAGAGGACCAACTAAAAGCACTGGTTATAGGAATACTCCCAAACTCATTCAATGAAGCCAATATCACCCTAATACCAAAACCAGGCAAAGATCCCACCAAAAAAGAAAATTACAGACCAATATCCCTGATGAACATACATGCAAAAATACTCAAAAAAATATTAGCAAACCGAATTCAAAAATACATCAAGAGGATGATCATACACCATGACCAAGTGGGATTAATCTCAGGGATGAAAGGATGGTAGAATATTCGAAAATCCATCAACATCATCCACCACATAAACAAATAGAAGGACAAAAATCACATGATCATCTCCATAGACACTGTAAAAGCATTTGACAAAATTCAATATCCATTCATGATAAAAACTCTCAATGAAATGGATATAGAGGGCAAGTATGTCAACAGAATAAAGGCCACATATGATAAACCCAGAGCCAACATCATACTGAACAGGAGGAACTTGAAAGCTTTTCCTCTAAGATCGGGAACAAGACAGGGATGCCCACTCTCCCCACTGTAATTTAACATTGTACTAGAGGTCCTAGCCACGGCAATTAGATAAAACAAAGAAATATAAGGGATCCAGATTGGTAAAGAAGAAGTCAAACTGTCACTATTTGCAGATGACATGATATTGTACATGAAAACCCTAAAGACTCCATTCCAAAACTACTAGAACTAATATCTGAATTCAGCAAAGTTGCAGGATACAAAATTAATACACAGAAATCTGTGGCTTTCCTGTACACCAACAATGAACTAACAGAAAGAGAAATCAGGAAAGCAATTCCACTCACAATAGCATCAAAAAGAATAAAATACCTAGAAATAAACCTAACCAAGGAAGTGAAATACCTATACCCTAAAAACTACAAGACACTCTTAAGAGAAATTAAAGAGGACACTAACAAATGGAAACTCATTCCATGTTCTTGGCTAGGAAGAATTAACATCATCAAAATGGCCATCCTGCCCAAAGTAATCTACAGTTTCAATGCAATTCCTATCAAATTACCAGCAACATTCTTCAACGAACTGGAACAAATAGTTCTAAAATTCATATGGAACCATCAAAGACCCCAAAGAGCCAAAGCAATCCTGAGAAGGAAGAATAAAGTCGGGGGATCTCACTCCCAAACTTCAAGCTGTACTACAAAGCCACAGTAATCAACACAATTTGGTACTGACACAAGAACAGAGCCACAGACCAGTGGAACAGAATAGAGACTCCAGACATTAACCCAAATGTATATGGTCAATTAATATATGATAAAGGAGCCATGGACATACAATGGGGAAATTAAAGCCTGTTCAACATCTGGTGTTGGCAAAACTGGACAGCTACATGTAAGAAAATGAAACTGGATCACTGTCTAACCCCATACACAAAAGTAAATTTGAAATGGATCAAAGACCTGAATGTAAGTCATGAAACCATAAAACTCTTAGAAAAAAACATAGGCAAAAATCTCTTGGATATAAACATGTGTGACTTCTTCATGAACATATCTCCCTGAGAAGGGAAAAAAAACCAAAATGAACAAGTGGGATGATATCAAGCTGAAAAGCTTCTGTACAGCAAAGGATACCATCAATAGAACAAAAAGCATCCTACAGTATGGGAGAATAAATTCATAAATGACAGATCTGAGAAAGGGTTGACATCCAAAATACATAAAGAGCTCACACACCTCAACAAGCAAAAAGAAAATAATCCAATTAAAAAATGGGCAGAGGAGCTGAACAGACAGTTCTCCAAAGAAGAAATTCGGATGGCCAACAGACGCATGAAAAGATGCTCCACATCGCTAGTCATCAGAGAAATGCAAATTAAAACCACAATGAGATATCAACCCACACCAGTAAGGATTTCCACCATCCAAAAGACAAACAACAACAAATGTTGGTGAGGTTGTGGAGAAACGGGAACCCTCCTACACTGCTGGTGGGAATGTAAATTGGTTCAACCATTGTGGAAAGCTTCTAGGAATTTATCCTAATAATTCCACTTCTAGGAATTTACCCTAAGAATACAGCAGCCCAGTTTGAAAAAGACAGATGCATCCCTATGTTTATCACAGCACTATTTACAATAGCCAAAAAACGGAAGTAACCTAAGTGTCCATCAGTAGATGAATGGATAAAAAAGATGTGGTACATATACACAATGGAGTATTATTCAGCCATAAGAAAAAAACAAATCCTACCATTTGCAACAACATGGATGGAGCTAGAGGGTATTATGCTCAGTGAAATAAGCCAGGTGGAGAAAGACAAGTACCAAATGACTTCACTCATATGTAGAGTATAAGAACAAAGAAAAAACTGAAGGAACAAAACAGCAGCAGAATCACAGAATCCAAGAATGGACTAACAGTTACCAAAGAGAAAGGGACTGAGAAGTATGGGTGGGCAGGCAAAGAAAGGGGGCATAGGGTTAGCATGTATAATGTGGAGAAGGCATGATGAGGGCTGTGCAACACAGAGAAGGCAAGTAGTGAACCTATAGCATCTTACTACACTGATGGACAGTGACTGTAATGCGGGTTGTGGGGGGGACTTGGTGAAGGGGAGAACCTACTAAACATAATGTTCCTCATGTAATTGTAGATTAATGATACAAAAAAAAAAAACTCTGGTTATATTACCAAGGCTTTGACTGGAATGTTATACCTGAGAGACACGTGTGTAAACTCAGATATGAACAGACAGCTTTAAGGAACTAAGGTTGACTTTATAAAGCCAACAAAGCCCCTTGGAAGAACAGGCCTGGTACCTTGCTTACAGGGTTCCCAGCAGCCTTACCAGGTGAGTAAGGAAAGTCACTTCCTGGTAGGTGCAGGAACCTCAGGATGTCTTGGGAACCTTGAAAAAGAGGAATTCACCCAAATCTACAGGTACTGCCAGCAAAACCTGATGGCAAGTCTGGCTTGGCTTTCTGGCCTCATGAGGCCTTTAAAAGTTCAATCTGAAATTCCTTATTAAAAGTACCAGCAAATCACATTTTAAAAAGCCCATGTAATCAATTGCTCTTCTTGATGCACTTATGCAAATAATCAAGCCAAATGTTAATTATTTTCTAGAGAAAAGTATTGTTTCAATACTGCAGCCTTTATCTATACTAAATCCTAAGACTAGTCATTGGGATATAAACTAAATTCAGAATTCCAGTTTTCCCAAAAGATGTGGCTATGATTCCCCAGATGTGTTAGTTTTTTCCCATCATTTCAATTAAAGTTTTACTATTTCTAGTTCTCATATTGTACCATGCATTCTTAATCTCATCAAGTTTGTTATTCCAGAATGGAAAATCCAACTGTAGATGTTGCTACTTAACTTAATAACACAATTGTTTCTATCTTGCCTAGAAGCCACAAAACTGCAAATAGTAATAGAAATGGAACCAGGAATAGAAGTGCCCATCTTCCAAAAGTCTCTCAACTGACCACTGATAGAAACCTAACTGCACCCTTTACTGTGCCCCTTCTCAGCATGAAGCAGCCAGAGTGGTCATTGCCCCCTTTCCCTAGCAGCAGCTAGGGTCTCTATCTGTACAGGGAGGAATTGTACAGAGACTACAGGCTTAGACAGAGTAAGAGGAGGGCCTCCAGAAAAAGCAAAGCAAGATATTTAAAGTCAAAGCAATGTAACAATATAAGTCCCTATTGAAACTCTGTGTTCAGCATTATGCAAAGTCAAGGTCACACTAATTTTCTAGGGTAAAGATACTAGACTAGGAATATAGACATCTTCAGTGAGATCAATTAAAGGTCAAAAGGCCAGGAGCAACTTGACCTGGAATGTTTGAGTTTTCCACAAGGGTATCTCAGCATAACCCGTGACTTCACTGTAAACAGCTCTAGAAAACAGACAACAACCTAGCCCACCTTGAGGGCAGGGTAGGTGGTACAAGTCCACACACTAAGCCCGTAATTCTCAAAAATCCTCAACTGCCTATAAATCTCCTAGACAACATACCACCCCTGGCTCTCTTGCCCCTCCTGGCATGAGCCAGGAGCTCTTTCTTCTTACTTTATTTTGCAATGAAAGCCTGTACCTTGCTCTCCTACCTTGAGTGTTCATGAAGCTCATTCTTCAGCTTCGTGAACAAGAACCCTGGCATCAAGAGCACAGAGTTGTTACCTGATAGATTTATGCAGTCTCTCCTCTTTCTGCAACTAGGTATATCAGAAATTATCAAACATCAAACAGAGATGTTACAAGTCCCCAGACTACTCAGTGATTAGCTTTATCTGTACATTAGGGAAGTAGAGAAAAATTAGAATAACGGGAACAGAAGACATTGAGTTCATCTGAAGGGCCTCAGAGCTAAGGGGTAAGGAAGATAAGCAGGTTCTGAGGGAAAGGGGCAGAAGAAACCCAGGGGACTAACGCAAGGCACCTGATGGAAATTCTGCTCAGTCTGCTTTAGAGGGGTTTGTAATCAAATACTCAAAAATCCTCAACTGCCTATTCTAGAAATTGTAAGCTTGCCCTATGGAATGGAAAGTGTAATCCAGTTCTCCTTTGAGAAAAGGTGGAAAAGTGTAGCATTGATCCTCTGCAGTTTGGTGAGAATTAAGAAGTGAGTTTGTGAAGTTTTGGTAGGGTAAAAAGTCCAGGCAGGAACCTGAGGTACAAAACAGCGATTGTTATCACTACAATAGAACACAATGAAAAGGGTGTTTTCTGTTAGGCAGAAAGACAGAAATAAGCTGGATGAAAAGGAAAAACCCCCAAAGATGACTGAGGGAGTTGATCAAATATAACCAGAAAGCCAGAAATGACCCTAAGAGTTAATCTGATGAAGCCACAGGATCCAAAAGTGACTCAGGAAATGTCCAGGTTCCCCCTGTAAGAAATATCAGGCGCAAGCACAGCACAGCCCCTGTCCCCATTTCACCAATCAGCACAAGCCCAGAGAGCTGACAGCTATCAGTGAAGGACCACTCTGCCCTGACAAAAACCACATGAAAGAAGCTTCAGAATGAGCATCCATGCCTGCCTGTCTTATCTTAGGCAGGACCGCTATGTTACTCTATGCAGAGTATATTAAAACTTTGCTTTCTTGACTTTGGTCTCTTGTCTCACTATATCTGACGTCCGGGCAACACCAAGCTGAGTCCTTTCCTTCCTAACATTTTCTACTCTCTTGAAGTAGTGTGTGTGGAATCAGACCTCTTACAGGTACTGTCTTCTAGCTTGATTTGTAAGATGGTAGACTGAAACTCCATGCTCGCATACATATAAATTGTTGTTAAAATTAGTGGTCATTTCCACATTAATAACTTCATTTCTGAGCAGCATTTGGCTGTGTTTACCACTTTTCCACCTTTAAATAATTTGTTTAAATTTACCTTTATTTTTCAAAATGAAATTACTGAATAACATGTACTCATCATAAAGAAAAGTAAAATCTTGAAAAAAATGCTTACAATTGTACCTCTGTATTATGCACTTTTCTGTAAGTGTTGTATTTCATAGTTTTTAAAAGATAAAGGAGAGAAAACAAAATTACCAGACTCCCTCAAGAAGAAGAGGAAGGAGAAAAAGAAGAGAAGAAGAAGGAGAAGAGGAAGAGGAAGAAGAGGAAAGCTAAAGGGCTTCAGATTGGCCAGCTGTTAACAATTGGCATACATCTTTCAGGATGTATTTTACTCATATTAATCAGAGTCTTCTAAAAGTTGCAGAAGGTTCATACCATCTCCATTCCTTATATATAAAAATAAAGAAATGCCAAGTAAGATTTTAAAATATTGGGATATATTTAAAACTCTTCAGTTAACTCTTAAAAAAGAAATACACAATGGTTGTATGTACAGTAGCTACACAGATATACATACATTATATAACACTTCTTTGAAGATAACATGAAAAGTCTAAGTTTGGGACTTTCAGAAACTTGAGACTGAAGCTAAATGGTCCTCATTGATATTAAATATCTAAATTCTTTCTCAGTCTGTCATCTAAAACAAATACACAAAAAATACTATACACACTCTTCTGCAACTTGCCCTTTTTAAAAACTTAGCAGTGGGAAAATACTTATAAGTTTTCACATAAGATTTGTATTTTTCTTATTAATGATCACATACTACTCTACAATGTTTTGCTTAATCATGTTATTTAAGCATTCCATTTTGGTGGACATTGGGTATTTTCTAATGTCTAAGTATCATAAGTAGTTCCCTACTGTACTATGTATAATATGTGTGTGTGAATTTTTTCACACTTATGTTGGTATTTCTCTATTAGAGGGTTGACTTTGGGGCTTAGGAAAGGAGGAAGGAAAGGTATGAACTTTATAAATTTTAATAGGTCTTATGCAATTGTCCTTCAGTCTGTTGGGCCAGTGTACACTTGCACAGACAATATTTCAGAATCTAAAGTGGAACTGGAGGAAAGAAAATGATATTTTTTTCAACGGCATATCTTACATTTAAGTTAGCAGGTGGTTAGCCCTCAGGGGCAGGGTAGTCTCTCCAGGGTCGGGAGCTGGTCCGAACCGCCAGCCTGATGACACAGTCCAGGCAGTAGGATGGAAGGGACTGCACAGCGACCTTCCCAGAGGAGCAACCCCGGTATCCCTCCTGCTAGAAATGCCCCTTATTTGCTTATTTTGGTTTCAATTCAAGGTGCCCCTTCAGGGAAGAGGCCATATCTAATTCTCCCTGAAAATTTTAGGTACTGGCCTTAAAGGAAATTGGAAAGAACCACTACTGCCCTGTGACTACCCCCGATGAAGGGAAAGTGAAACCCCATGAGAACTGAACCCAATCCAAGTTTGTTGGAAAAAGTTATGGGAAATTTACCTGGGTCGAGGTTCCTTCCCCTGCCCCTACGTGGCCTCGAAATAACAGATTCAGTGATTAATGGCAACAGGTACGTACAGAGAATAGATGCTATTCTGTGGTTAGCTAGCCAGAGAACAGCCTGATAAATTATAAAACAAATGAGAACAGGGCATTACCTAACTCCAGATCAGAAAAATCTCCATTTTAAGTCTTATTAAAAATGGGTTCGAGGCAGTCCATAAAATTTGTCCCTGCCTGCCAAAAAATCATCGTGTTCTTTTAAAGAGAGCCTCTTTCTTTCCCACTGGAGCTGAAGAATGGGAGCATAACTATGAAAGAATGAGGGCCTTACATAAAAATAATAGAATAGTGAACTTTAGATAGTCAGATGTAAAAAAAAAAATACAAGAATCTGGTACCTACCTAACCTTTGTGAGATTTTCTGACCGCAATAACTAAAAATTAAGCTTACTTAGAAACAAGTTAACTGCTAAGACTTGCCAAATGATGTAATCTCATTCTCCAAGCTCATGTAACGGTGCTATGTGTCAATTATATGATTAATATCTGTACTTTCTTTATGTGATCAAAGAGTATATAGTCAAGCTGCTACTTTTCATTAAAGGCCAGGCTCAGCTTTTGCTAGTGTCTGTGTCCTCACTCATTCAAAAGCGCCGACGCAGTCCATCCCTCAGGGACTCCTGGACTCACTGGAGCTGGACTCTGGCATTAGGTGGAGCATTTCCAATTATGTTCATTACCGATTTGATTTTCTTTTGTGAATTGACCATGCATGTTTTCTGTTTTTTGTTTCCTACTGGATTTTCTTTACTTGTTGAATATAATTTCGTGTAATTAATTATTAGTTTATTGTTTATCTTATTAGTAATAAAAACTACTGCAATAATGTATTCATTGATTACTATTTGCAAGAGAATTTTCCAAGCAACTTACTCACATTATTTTAATACACACCACAACTTTTATTTAAAAAAAAACTAGGATTATTACCACAAAATGTTTAATTAACTTAAAATATCCTTTCAAGGACCTCTGAAGCTTATATTGTGTATTAAATCTAGAACATTTCATCAGTGCAATTAGCAATAGTTATTGTTTGGCATTCTGGCATTGGTGTAATATGAGGATCAAAATATATGTATTTTCTGTCTTCTAGGTGGAGGGAGAGTGGTCTAAATCAAACTTCAGTGAAATTCTTACTTCGTTAATAACAGAAACTCCCCTCAAAGCTTCTTCTAGGAATAGTTCTGAGATTGCTGGGGTGAAATGAGACTCAAATGCCCTTGAGCCTCTGAAGAGTGAGTGTGAGTGGTGTGGATGACTCAAATTTTTACAACGTACTTGTTCCATTCAAAGGAACAAATAAGATTGTTTCATTTTAGTATCATGAAGTACCCCTTATGGCAGTTTTGTACTGACTGAAGATATTTTGGAATTCGGTTAACATGGATCAGAGAGAAAAAAATCTAACAAAGTTGAGAACAGAGCTTAAAGATTTCATGGGGCGAGGGTGGGCTGGGGCAGAAGCACCAATATTTTGGTAGGAAAAAAATTCCTCTCCAAAATTTTCACTAAATATCAAAAAGCACACAAACTCTCACAAGTGGAAGAGGCTTCTTGATGGGCATTTTATCACTGAGGTTGTCAGAGCTGGAAAGGACATTAGGGGTTACTCAGTTCGGCTTCCAAAGTGGGGGTTGCAGTTAAGTGATGTGGTTTAGCAAAGAGCCACAACGGGACCCCGCACCCGACTCCTGCGGGTGCACCCACCGCCCTTTCCAGTGTTGATAGCAGGCAGAGAAGGCCAGTCGTGCGCTACCATACAAACGACTTCCCGGCAGGACTCGCGCTTCTCTACTTTTCCCTCAAAACACGTTCTCACTCGTTGCTAACTTATCACAGACTGATCAATGCCAAGTCCTAGAGTGGGGAGCAAAAGAGAAACGAGGGCGTCTCTTGGCTGTCGGGAGTATCATGACAGCAAATAAAAGTGACAGCAGAGCTAGCTTTCTGGGACCACTCAGAAAATAGGAATCCTGGGAGAACTTTCTGATCAGGCGGTGAGACAACTGTCCCTCCAATGCGGAAAGCAGCGGCCGAGGGACACTGGGAAAGTCCCGGTGGGTCTCTGGGTGCTCGCAGGGAGGCAGATTGGAGCCTAGCGGGCAAGCCAGGGTTGATTTACGTCCAAAAGTGTGTTCCAGCTTGGTTCCACCTGCTTTCAGGTATTTGTCAAGTAACTTCACTACTTTAAGTGGCGTCAATTTTGTGGTAGTACTTTGAAACACTCGATTCAGCCCGTAGTTGTGACGATTAAGCCAGGGAAAAGGAAGTTAGATATATTGCTACAAAACTTTTGGGAGTAGAGCTGGGAGAAAATAGTGAACCGTTAAGTTCGGTGGGTGATGAGGTGGCCGAGTGGTTAAGGCAATGGATTGCTGATTCATTGTGCTCTGCATATGTGAGTTCGGGTCCCATCCTTGTCGACTGGCGAAATGAGTGTTGTTATGCTTCCTTTTGGTAAATTAATTTCTTACACACCACATGATTAATTCCCTCGAATCCTTCTCTGCTTCTTTAATAGCACTTACGTGACTGTGACCTTAATTTGTTAATTGATTTACTTCATTTACATTTCATTCCCCCACCAAATAGTTTTTCCCAGTAGGAATTCAACTACTGAAGAACTGAGGACCATAGAAAAACATTGCCTAACAAATTTAAAGGAACTGATAAAAATTGTCCTATAGTAATGTATACAAAATTTTGTACTGAGCCTTATCTTATGGGTTACTTAAGGATTTTTAGCCTAGTTTTATCTCTGCTGCATTATCTGTTATACTAACTTTAAAAGCAACCAATATTGAATAAGGATCCCTGTCTTTGACGAGGAGTATGTGTCTGTTAAAGAAATGACAAACTAAAAGTTACATTCCTGGTTAGGGTTCAGTATTTCTTGCAGAGAAAAACAAAGAAAAGTCAGTTTTGCATAACTCTACCTGTGATGTCCATCTTGGTAGACCTTTAGAAGAAAGAATAACGTATTTCTTCCGTTTATTTATTTATGCATTTTATTATTTCCATTTTTGATAAGTACTATATTCACATGATTCAAAATATAAAAAGCTATACAGCAAAGTTTTGTCACCAATTACTCTTCCCACTGGGAGGAGACTATTAGCCCTCACGTATCCTTCCAGAAATAAAGTGTGCATATATAATAGCAAGTCTCCCAAGATATATTGCTAAATTAAAAATAACACAGTGCAAGACAATATGTATAGATGGGGTTTATAAAAAGAAAAAATATCCATATCAGAATATATACATCATTTTGGATATGCCATTTTGCCTGTGTGTGTGTCTGTATCTGTAATGTAAGTGTCTAGAAGTAGATATGCTCTGTTCTAGGGTGTATCCATTTGTATGATAGAGCCACATTTCCTCCATGGGATTATGTTGATTTACACTCTCAACCAACAGAGTGTGGAAGGAGACCAGAGGACACCTGCTTATGCAGCCCAGTAAGGGTGATTATTATTTCAACTACCATTGTCACAGGTCATCTAAATGGAAGCACAAGCACTCACAGTGAGAAAGAAATTATTAGGAATGTTGAGTTCTCATAAGCTTGATTGCTTTGGTTTATTATAGATTTTCTGGGTAAACACTGGCAGTTTATAAATTGCACTGATTAATGCATTTTAGGGATGGTGAGGTTGAACCTTTGTGTGGTTTGTGAATAGAACTCACTTGATGGTTTTATTAGAATGAACAAATGTCCAGATCAGAGGTCTGAGACCACTGGATTCATAGTGTTAGCTCTATACAACAGATTAGGTTACTGTAGTTAACAGTTCTCAAAAGTGTGGTTTCCCCCAAGCAATAGCATCATTGTCACCTGGAAACTTGTTAGAAATACAAAATACAGGGCTGCAGCCCAACAATTTTGCTTTAATAAGCTTTCTCGGTAATCTTGATTTATGCCAAAGTTTGAAACTTCTGCTCTTGTTTTGTTTTGTTTCAAAACATAGTTGACCTAGTTTCTCGGTAACATCTTTTCTCTCCAGGATCCACGTTTCTCGCCTTTCCAACATCAACCTGAGTGTATACCCTGAACATTCCTGGCTCTGCCATGTTTAATCTCTCTAACCCCTACTCTGTTCATATCCAAGGAGCCGGATTCACAGAGCAAACTAATATGTTAAAGAGACACCAGCCAAACGCCACCAGGAACGAACCTGTAGTCTGACAAAATCATTTATTGAATCAACGCAGCGACAGGATACGCCAGAGTAACGGGGAAATTATTGCGCTGAGAAGCCTTTTCTAAGGATCGAGTTCCGGTTGAAGGATTCTGAAGACACTCGAAGGGAAGCAGGGTCGCGCCTGGGTTCATGGCTGTTTCTGATACAGGATTAGGAGAAGCGGAGATTAAATAAGGACTGGGTACTGTCGTGAAGAAAGGGCGGTTTTAAGGTGTCTCGGGTCATGAGTGTAGCAGAGCAGGTCTGGGGCGTCCGGAGAAGGCAGTGATCACTTAGAGGGGCCATCGTGGTCTTTCACGGCTGCTGAACGATCTTGGGGGAAACTGTTTTCTGTTAATTTTGCAGCTGGATTTACCAGTGTCTGATTCCAGCCTGGTAATAACAGCAGCGCTGCTGCTTTCTTTTACTATCGGAGCCTACCTTTCTGTATAGACAGGTTTTAACTCTTTCAGAGGCCATCCCCTGGGCCTTGGTTCAGGAACTATTCTCAGGGTGCTTTAGCTTCGGGGGTCTGGGAGGCTGGAGAGGAGGCAGCCAGAGGTTTCCGCCTTGTCATGTAGGTCCAGAGGTTCTTTCAAAGGACCGGGGCAGGAGAACGGCGGCTGGAAGCGGGTGCTCTCTCCCGCGCGACCGGGAGTTTTCTCGCTTCGAGTTGAACTCCCCAACTCTGTGCCTGCAGGCGTTTGAGGTGTTTCCAGGCTGAGGATGGAGTCGGGGTGGGTGGTGAGGGAGGAAGCAGAGAAGGCGGAGGAGCGTGGACCGTCCGGGAGTTGGGAGGTCCTCAGTCGCAAAGCAAAGAAGAGGCCATAGTCCCGCTGAGAACACAGCTCCCCCTGCCGAAAGGCAGCGGGAGGACTGCCAGAGAACTGAGCGTCCAGGTTAATTTGAATTTCAGATGAGGAACGAATACTTTTTTGATATACAAATTCGGCCAGCCTGGTAGGTGGCCCGGGGAGTCCTTTGACCTCCTATGGGCGGGGCGGGGGGGTGGGGCGGCGGGCGGCGGGCGAGCTCCCGGACTCACAGGGTCTCCAGATGTTGCTACCGCCACCAGCAGCTGGCAAACCTCCACAGGAAGCGTCAGATTCTGAGCTCTCCAGGGCTCAGCGCACTTCGGATCCCAGATAAGAGGCATTCATTTTGACCTGAGAACCCTTTCTCTTTGAAATGTAACTTGCTCACGGCGAAGCTGAGTGTACCTTTAAGTCGGAAAGTTTTACTTAAAAGAGGGGGCAAATGGGCTGTTCCTAGTCACCTACAGGAGAAGTAAACGCAAAACTGGACCCAAAGGTCCCATTGAGATGTGAACTTTCTTCAGATTCAAAGTCCACAATGCTAACCATTATACCACCGGACAGTTGCCTTGTGGTCTTTACCGTGGTGTTTAAGTGAAAAGAACTAGTGGCCTCATAAAGAGTTTCTGACGAATATAACGTTCTTGAGCGGTTTGGGAACAAGCTGTGCGGTGGCATCAGCTCTTGGGACTCAAAAGAGTTAGATTTGGGCGAAGACAAGGAAACTGGAGCTCTGACCCCATGTTCTGTACCTAGTGAAGAGGCGAGGGACCAAATGAACCGGAATCCGGTTGTAACGTCGTTGTCACACACTTCTGGGGAGAGAGAACTTGTCTTTGGGAAGGCGAATTGATGTATCATCTATTATTTTAAAAGAAGATTCTCTCAAAATTACTCACATATATACAGTCAACTGCCTTTCATCAAAGGTGCCAAGATGATTCAGTGAATTCTTTAGAGGGGAAAGGAGTCTTTTCAACAAATGATGCTGCAGCACTTAGCAGCCATGTGGTAGGAAAAATAAGGAGTCTCCACTCTCGCCTCACACCACCTACAAAAATTGCCTCACAATGGCTCTTACACACAAATAAAACCTAAAAATTTAAATTTTCTAAAGGAAAACTTAAGAGGAAATCCTTATGACTTCGAGTTTTTTTTTGAAATGTATAAAACATAAACATAAAAAAAGACAATTTGGAGTTTATCAAAATCAAAAACATCTGTTCTTTGAAAAACATTGTTAATAAAAAGGAAAAGATAAGCTTCAGACTGAGAGAAATTATTTGCAAAGCATGTAGCTGATTAAACAAACGAACAAAAAAAGACTGTATCCAGATTATGTAAAAAAAAGAACTCTTACAACTCAACAATAGGAAAACAATCCCATTCTCTATAAAAATAGGGAAAGATTTGAATTTAAACCTAAACAAAGAAAATACATAGATAGCAAATAAGCACATGAAAAGACCTCAGTGGAGTTACTCATAAGGGAAATTCAATTAAAACTACAATAAAATAACCCTATACACCTATTAGAATGGTTAAAAATAAAAAAAAAAAAACTAAACCTAACAATACTAAATGTTGATGAGAATGTGGAGCAGTTGGAACTCTCATACAGTTAATGGGAATACAAAATGGTATAGCCACTTGGAAAAAACATTTTGGCTGTTTCTTATGAAGTTAAACATATACTTACTTAATGACCCAACAATCTTCATTCTGGGTATTTACTCAAGAAAAATGAAAACATGTCCACCTATAAGTGAATACTTATAGCAGCTTTATTCATAATCACCAAACACTGGAAACACCATAAATGCCCGTCACCTGTTGAATGGATAAGAAAAGTTCCATTTGTACATCTATGCAATGGAATATTTGTTGGCAATATAAAAAAACTGGTCACTGATAACACACAACATAAATGAATCTCAAAAGCAGTATGGTGACAGACACTAGAAACCAGACCCCAAATGCTTCTGCTGTATGATTCCACTCCAGAAAAGGCAAAAGATATGAATGAAAAATCAGATCAGTGATTGGCAAGGGCTGAGAGTGGAGGGAAAGACTGAAAAAGGGCAAGGAGGGAATATTGGACCATGCTGGAAATGTACATCATGATGGTAGTGATCTTTACATGATCTTCTGTTTGTCAAAACTCACCCAGCCGTCCACATAAAAAGGTGATTATTATATCTCAATGTACCTAACTTTTAAAAAATGGGTATTATCATTCAGCAATTCCACTTCTAAAACTATCCTATAGAAATACTTGCATAAGTTCATCCAGGTATTTGTCAAAGATAAACGTGGTGGTGTTTGACAAGGAAGCTTAACAGAGGTTGATTAAACAAACTATGGTGTATCAACTTAATTATGCTACCACATAACCACCAAAAAGAATGAAATAGATAGTAACCAATATAAAAAGTACACCAGAGAACAGAAATATATAGCAGTTTCCATTTTTGTAATTATAATTCTAGAAATATGCATACAATTAAGCATTCATTTTTTTTTTTTTGAGAGGGCATCTCTCATATTTATTGATCAAATGGTTGTTAACAACAATAAAATTCAGTATAGGGGGGTCAATGCTCAATGTACAATCATTAATCCATCTCAAGCCTAATTCTCGTCAGTCTCCAATCTTCTGAAGCATAACGAACAAGTTCTTACATGGTGAACGAATTCTTACATAGTGAATAAATTCTTACATGGTGAACAGTACAAGGGCAGTCATCACAGAAACTTTCGGTTTTGATCATGCAATATGACCTATAAACAATCAGGTCAAATATGAATATTCGTTTGATTTTTGTACTTGATTTATATGTTGATCCCACATTTCTATTATTATTATTATTTTTATTTTTAATAAAATGCTGAAGTGGTAGGTAGATGCAAGATAAAGGTAGAAAACATAGTTTAGTGCTGTAAGAAGGCAAATGTAGATGATCAGATGATCAGGTGTGTGCTTATGGACTAAGTATTAATCCAGGCTAGACAAGGGCATCAAGACATCCACGGATGCAGAAGATTTCTCTCAAAGCAGGGGGGGTGAGGTTCTGAGCCTCACCTCTGTTGATCCCCAAATTCTCACCTGATGGCCCCCCTGCGACTGTGCCTGTCTTAGGTTGTTCCTCCCTTAAGGAATCTTACCCGTCTCTGGCTAACCAGTCATCTTCTGGGGCCATACAGGGAAATGTAAAGTTGGTAAGTGAGAGAGAAGCCATATTGTTTGCAAAGGTTAGCTTTTTACTTCTTTGCAGATTTATGCCCTGTGGTTTCTATGCCCAGCACTTGTCTCGAGGTATCTTTACCACCTGGAGGAATTATGATACTCGGTAAATTCGGTATGAGGCACGAATTCTATTTAAGGGTTGTAATTAGGAAGGAAGAAGAAAAGCTATAGATGTAGCATATGAAGGAAACTTGGGAGGATTGATTATTTCTTTGACATATCTTCTTGTATAGTACCTTAAGTATGTATAGGTTTTAAACTACTAACTAATTTGCACACATATATTAACATAATAGGAATACGGTGACATAAACAAAGCAAATCTATAATTACCATCCATCTCCAGTGAAGCCAAGAAAACCATTTAGGCACCCTAGGCATTTGTGAAAATTTATCTATGATATGATGGATATTGTCCAACTGTACTTGAACCATCAGACAAATTAAAGCAGCCCATTTCTGGGATCTGTTCACATCCCATATGTTCTTTTAACCATAGATAGTCTATAGTCATGAGATTTTGGAGTGCTACAACTTGCACCCCTCCCAACTCCTGGTTGAGTTCCAACAGTACAGATCCGGTCAAATTAGTTGTCTCACTGTATGCACCTGCCAGCCTAGACATCTCCCTCCTCATTCTTATGGCAAGTCCAGGAGATGGTGGGCTGGATGCAGCCACAACTGCAGCATCGTCGGATCCCTGTGGAGGCTTTTTGATGATCATCCCCTGGCACAAGTCCTCCAGAGAGTGCTGATGCCGGAAGCTCCTCCTCATATCGTATCTTAGTTCATTTTCTGGGTATCCAAGCTAGGCCTTGATCTCCTGCATAGAAACAAGCAGACCCTTTGCCCACACTTTGACATGCCCTCTATACCACTGTGCAGAACTCATTGGAGGTCAGCACACAGTAACTGCTTTTTTTTTTTTTTTTTTTAATTAAGAGAAAGGAATATTATCAGAAAAGAGTACCTCCATAGCTGATCATCTGACACCCTTTAAGTGATCAACATTAAGGATATTTAAAGCATGCGTTGATCTTTGATTTACCAATAGTTTTATCCTGTTAAGGAGTAATCCCCCTTTTCCTTCTTTCTTTCTTTCTTTTTTTTTTTTTTTTTTTAAATTTTTAATCTACACTTACATGAAGAATACTATGTTTACTATGCTCTCCCCTATATCAGGGTCCCCCCTAACAACCACATTATGGTTACTGTCCATCAGCTTAGCAAAATGTTGTAGAGTCACTACTTGTCCTCTCTGTATTGTGCAGCCCACCCTACCCTTGCTCCCTCCACCCATGCATGCTAATCTTAATACCCCCCTTCTTCTTCCCCCCCCTTATCCCTCCCTGCCCACCCATCCTCCCCAGTTCCTTTCCCTTTGGTACTTGTTAGTCCATTTTTGGGTTCTGTAATTAAGCATTCATTTTTAATTAATTTGGTGGAACACACCCTAAACTGTCAGCATGGATTTGTTTCCAAAGAATTGGATTGGGGCAGCAAGGACTTTTCAATTATTACTGAGTTCGCAAAAGCAATGTTCGAAGTGGGTGACAGGTGGAGGCACATACAAGCTTTTATCATTTAAAGAAAGCACATCTCTGTAAGACAACTGATGGCTATATACATAAGGTTTAGAGACATTAAATTCTGCGCTAACCATCCATCGCGCTGAGCTGCGCGATGACGGTAGTGAGAATAATATGAAAGAACTGGCTGGCAGAGATGTGGAAGGAATGCTAAAATGGATGAGTAGCAGGGGACCTGTGAATAGTGGCTGGGCAAAGGAATGGGGAGACCCCTCCCATCTTGGACCCAGCTATTTTCAACCATAGGGGGTCACCCCTTTACGGATGTGAGTAGAGACTCCCAAAATTCATGGTTTTGATGACTCTCTGGCAACCATTCAGGAACCTCAGTGCAAGACGCTATGGGTAGGAGAGAAGGGAGTGAAATCTCAAAGAACAGCGGGGGTGCTGACTTCCAGTCTGCTGGATGAGTTCCCGGGTCCTTCTAGGCTTAAAATGTTCTCAATCAGAAAGACCAAAAATTTAGGAATCAAGGAATCCAGACCAGGAAGAATGACAGAGTGGGAAAAATCTAGTTAATAAATACTCCTCCGGCACGTTTTCCGCGTTGCGCGTTCTTAACCCCACGTGGGAGCACGCTGGGGGCGCCAGGACCAGTACCTGGCCGACATCCCGTGGCCCCTAGGGTGTTCTGCATTCCCATGCCCGTGCGAATCTGACTCTGTCACTTTTCTCTCTCTGAGTTTCTTTTGCTCCAAGTAAAATTCTTTGGTTTCTTCATGCTCTTGCATCTCCAGTTCCCACGAACCTTCAGATACCCTGGATGAACCGGCATGCGCTCTGAAATGGTGTGAGTTAGGTGGCAGATGTGTTGCCTCCTCCGCTCCAGCCTCAATCTGGAGGTCTGCTATTCTCTCAAGGGTGAGTTCCCACAATGGGCTCAGTCACTGGTCACAGCCAGTGGTGGCAGGAATGCTTTTAACTGCAAACGCAGATGAAACCAAAAGACACTACTTTATTCAATGCAGTGCAAAATAATTTAAGAACCTGGTTGTAATGTATATATTTCTAGAAAACATTATATTGTAAGGTAAAATCGAGCCGAAATAACCAGGCAAGGAGGCTACAAAGAAGCCAAAAGTTTAATAGGGTGCAATCCTGGGCAATGTTCACCAGTCTGGTTAGTCACAGGCTGGAGAAGTCATGCCCAGCAGGGCAGGCAGTGAGTTTTTTAAGAAGTTAGGGGGAGGGAGAGCGTAGGTTTACAGCAGTGCGAGGATTGGCTAACCTAAGGCACCTTTTCCAGGTTGGGAGGGCACAGCAGCCGGGGATTTTGGCAAGTCATCAGGTCGGAATCTGTTGGTCTCTTTAGGGCTGAGGTCATTCAACATGCTCACCCCTCCTTCCGGTGCCTCCAGACTTACATTCCAGCTTTTTGGTTATAATGGGTACCCACTTGATCTGGCTACTTCCGGCTGAGGAGGGGCATTATGGGCAGGGTTAAGGCTGGTGGGAGGTAGGAGAAAGCTTGGAGGGAAGGGGTGAATACTGATGTACCAGCATTTGGTTTACCACAACCCGAGATAGTTCAGCCAGGCGTTGATGCAGGGACTTAAGAATACAAGGAGCTGCTGACAGAAGAATAAATACAACAATTAGTGGGGTTATAACAGGAAGGAGCAAGGTAGGAGTTGAGACTGTCACCATCCAGAGAATGGGTTTTTAGCTAGGTCTTCTCTGCGTTTTTTAAGATTTTCTTGTAGTTGTTTGATCCTGCCTTTGACTATACCTGACCTGTTGGCATAAAAGCAACACTCTTCTTTTAGGAACAGGCATATTCCCCCTTCTCTAGCTGTTATTAAATCTAGGCCTTTCTGATTTTGGAGGACCATGTCGGCAAGGGAGTCTAGTTGTGTCTGTAAATCTAAGACCGTATCTGCCACTTGTTATATGTCTTCTATTAGTTGGTGATGACAGCTGTTTATAAAAATGCAGCAAGGACCCCAGTCCCGCTGACCCCATCCCTACTGCCGCAGTGATGCCTAGGCCAATCATTAACGGTATGAGTTCGATTGCCCTCTTTGTCCATGTAATAGAGGAACCAATCAGGGCGATTGGCAGGCTCTGATTTCTCGGTGCTGTCGAGATGGAAGGAAGCAGAATCACTAGGGCACAGGTTTCAGACCATCCCAGGGGCAAGGCTGAGTGAGTAAATGGCTGGCGGCTCCACACTGGAAGGCCGTCCCATTCAATGGAGGTCAGAGGGTCTGATTACTGGGAATAAGTAGGGCTCTGGAACAGGCCTATGGAGGGACCCAGCCTGCCCCTAGGGAGTCATTTCGGGTGATGCATTGGGCTGCAGGAGAGTTAGAGGGTAAAGTAATGGCAGAATGGGGGTTGGGGGTGGGGGGACAATAAGCATTGTGTAGGCTGTGTAAGAGGCTTCCAATTCCCAGTAACAGGAACCACTGAGACCCAAGTGGGACCGGATGTGAACATAGCCAGCAGTCTTTGGCTAGATTGGGGTTTGTGGAATTAAGCAGAGAGTGGGTTTTATTGAGGATTGAGAGAAGTCCTGGGTCTGCCTGGTTAGGGCCTCGAGGTTTGGAAGATTGGGTCTTATTACTAGTGGCCTACTAAATTGTTGGATTAGTTATTCTATGATCTGTTGAGTATGTTGTTTTTCTGCATAGTCTTGTGTGCCTCTACCATCTGACCTCCCTATTGGTGGCTGGAGGTTCCAGCAAATGTGTTGTGCTCATCTCCTAGGACAGACATATCCAGCATGATTGCCCAGGCTTTGCCCTGTCCAGTACTGTTTTCCAGAAGATGAGAGACAGACTGAGGCTTGTTTGTAGTAGGCAGCCTGGATGAAAGAATGGAAGGACGAGCATTGGGTGGATCTGGTGGAAGTTTTTGTATCCAGCAAATGGTTTTGCCAGATCCTCCTGGGCAGCCAGTTTGGAGATCTCTTAACATTATAGCGGACCAGTACAATTAGTCTCCCTGCTGACAAGGTATCTTTTGAAAGTAGCATGTCCCAGGGACTACTTGGTTTAGATGGAGCTTACCCGATAAGACACACAGGTTACAGACCCAGTTTGCTAGAGCTGGATGAGTCATTGTGGCCAGCACTACTGCAAGTAAGGCACAGAGGGACCCTGTCTCTCTAGAACTCCACCTATCACGACTGGGTGCTCATTTGAGTCTGGAGATGTGGTACCACAGGGAGTGTCCCAATAGCTTGGCAGCCGTGGGAGTGGTAAGGACCACCGTGTATGGTCCCATCCACCATGGTTGGAGTGACCGAGGTTGGAGTTCTTTAAGAAGGACTTCGTCTCCCGGTTGTAGAACCTCCATGGTTCCTGGATCTGAGGGGGAGGTGGATAGAGGTGGGAACTGGTCTGTGTGTTCCCTGAGGAAATGTCTTGGGAGTGAGAAGTAAGGTAGGTAGGAGGCTAGAGGGGGTGGAGTTGTGGGCAGGCCTGTGTTTAGAAGGAAGGGTCTATCATACATTAACTCAAAGTCACTTAGTCTAGTGGGTCCCCTAGGGGTTGCTCAAAATTGGGTGAGAGCAATTGGGAGTAGGTCTGGTCAGGAGGTCTTTACCTCTAAGGAGAGTTTGGTAAGTTGATCCCTGAGAAGGCCATTGGCCCTTTCCACCTTACCCAAGGATTGAGGGTAGAGTATGTGTAGTTTCCAGGAGATATTTAGAGAGTCAGCCACCAGTCGTGTGACCTTTGAGATGAAAGCTGGTCCATTGTCCAACTGGAGCGATGTTGGGAGGCCAAAACAAGGGATGATGTGTTCCACCAAAGTCTTTGCCACCACCGACAGTCTCTTGGCAGGTAGGAAAGGCCTCAATCCAACCTGAAAATGTATCAACCGTGACCAGTAAATATCTGAGTTTCTTGTGTCTAGGCATGTGGGTAAAATCAATCTGTCAATCCTGAATCCTGTCCAGGTAGCGCTTCCCGCAACTGGTGGAGGGCCACACACCTTGAGAAGAAATATGATGACAGGTGGTGCAAACCATACGTACCTGGTTAATGGTGTTTTGGAGCCCAGGTGGGGCAAAGATAGGGGAGAGAAACCTGTACATAGCCTCCGGACCAATATGGAGGAATTGGTGGACTTTAGATATGATTTCCCTAGCCTGGGCCTGGGGAAGGGCTATCCTGTCCTTAAGATCTATCCATCCCTGTTGTCCAGCCTTTCCACCCTGGTCTAAAAGTTGTTGTTTTTCCTCTTTGGAATAATTAGGAGTTATAGAGGTAGAGAGAAACAATACAGGGGAATAATCAGGACCCAGGGTTAGTTGTCGGGCAGTGGCAACAGCTAGAGCATTCCCTTTAGTGACCAGGTCGGTACCTGTCTGGTGTCCATGACAATGAACAATAGCCACCTCCTTGTGTTCCTGTAAGGCCTGGAGTAGGTGATGAATTGTTTTACCATTTACATTTGGGGTCCCTCAGGTAGTGAGGAATCCCCTTTTCTTCCAGATCGCAGCATGGCTGTGTGTGATAAGGAAAGCATACTTTGAGTCAGTATAAATGGTTACCCTAAGACCCACCACCAATTGTAAGGCTCAGGTGAGGGCTACTAGTTCTGCCTTTTGGGAGGTGGTCCCCATCAGCAGGGGAGCTGCCTCCACTATTTCTGAGGAGGAGGAAACCACCGCACAGGCCGTCTGCCTGCACCCATTTGAATCCTTGACTGAGCTTCCATCCACAAACAGAGTTAAGTCCAGGTTAGCAAGAGGTGTGTCCTGGAGACCCTCGCGTAGGAGTTGAAGGGTCTCCACCAGCTCCGTGCAGGAGTGGCTAGTCATGGCAGACGAACTGGTGGGAGGAAGGAGGGTGATTGGGTGTAATGGTGGTGACACCTGTAAAGTTAACTGGGGGTGTTCAATAAAAAGGAGGTGAAATTCCTGCACTCATGATGGGTTGAGAGAGGCCAAGGATTTGTGGCCCAGGAGGTCCTGTAAACAATAAGAGGAGTATACATTACCGCCTGTTGGAGGGTTAGTTTCAGAGCTTCCTTGGCAAGGCATGCTGCCACTGCCAGGGCTCTAAGGCAGGGTTGCCACCCCTTGGTGTTGCGATCCAGTTGTTTTCACAGGAAAGCGACCGTTTGGTGTACAGGTCCTCCTTGCTGGACCAACATCCCAGTTACTATTCCCGTCTTTTCTGTAGTATATGAAAGAAAAGTTTTGTTAGGGTTAGGAAGCATAAGTGGGGGTGAGGAGAGGAGGGCATTTCACAGTTCTTCAAAAGCACGGGCCACTGTTATAGGGGAGGTGAGTGGCCCAAAGCGTGTTTCTTTGGCAGCAGCATACAGAGGCTTGGCTAATAAGGCAAAGTTAGGAACCCAGTGTTGGTAAAACCCCACCAATTCGAGAAATGACAAGATCTCAGCTCCTGAGGTGGGTGGTAGAAGAGCTCTGATGGAGGCTGTTCAGTTCATCATGCGTGCCCTGGAAGAAGGAGTTAGGGCCACTCCGAGGTATGTAACTTGTGGGGTGGATAACTGAGCTTTTGATGGAGAGACTCTACATCCCCACTGAGCCAGAAATTTTAGGAGGGAAGCTGTGTCTTGAACAAAGGCCTCTTTTGTGGGGCTACATAGAAGGAAATCATCGACATACTGGAGGAGAGTTGTGACTCCCGTGTCATGATGGGACAGATCTTCCACCAGCGTCTGTCCAAAAAGGTGAGGACTGTCTTAGAAGCCTTGAGGGAGGACCGTCCAAGTCAGTTGTCTAGTTCAGTGTGTGTCTGGGTCCTCCCAGGTAAAGGCAAACAGTAACTGGGAATTGGGGTGTAGAGGGATGGTGAATAATGCATCTTTAAGGTCTAAAACTGTAAAGTGTGAGGTGTCCAGGAGAACCTGAGACAAGAAAGTAAAAAGGTTAGGGATGACCAGGTGAAGAGGGACCACAGCCTCATTGATTATCCGCAGGTCCTGAACAAGCCAGTAGGCCCCTGATGGCTTCTTGACTGGAAGGATTGGAGTGTTACAGGGAGAATTAGTTGGTACCAGAAGCCTTTGGGAAAGAAGATGGTTAATGTTAGTTTGGATGCCCTTGTGGTGGGCTTGGGAAATAGGAAATTGGGGCCTAGAAGGAAAGGAGGATGGGTCCTTGAGGTGGATAAGGACCGGAGCATGATGGCTCACTACTATAGGAGTAGAGGTGTCTCAAACTATTGGGTTAATGCCAGTTGATGGTACAGGAGGGTCCATGGAGGCCTCAGGGATACAACTTATACTGGCTAAGGTGATGAGTGAACTTGGTTGGGGATGACTAAGTGGCAGGGAGATAGAGTCACCAAGCTTGGAGAGGAGATCCCTTCCTATCAAATGGATGGGACAGGACGGGATGACTAGAAATGAGTGGGTAAGAGGATGGCTCTCAAATGTGCAGGCTACCGGACCCATCTATAGTGGCTTAGAGGGGACTCCCATGACCCCCATGACTGAGACCTGGGAAGGATGTAAATACCCATGAAAGGAAGGTAAAACAGAGTATGTAGCCCCTGTGTCCACCAAAAAGGAGATGGACTTACCCACTACCCACAGCATGGTTCTGGGCTCAGCAAGGGTGATAGGGGTGTTTGAGTCCAGGCATCTTCAGTCTTCGAGCAGGCCCAGCAGTTCTGGAGGGGAGTCCCTCAGGGGGGCCTGCCTCCCATGAGACTCTGTTGCAGGGGGACAACCTTCCCCAGCTGGGCACTCTACCTTCCAGTGACCTCTCTTACCACAAAGTGGGCAAGTATTGGTAGGCTTATTAGTCAGGTTGGGGCACCTTCTTGCCCAGTGGCCTTCCTGGCTGCACCGGAAGCAAAATCCCAGAGGCTCATGAGCTCTGGACAGGTCTTTGGTGTGATGAGACCCCTGTCCTGCTTGCCGTATGTCCACTGTGAAAGCTCGGGTTCGGATGCTATCCTCCCCTCATGTTCTTCATCACAGGTATTAAAGACTTTAAAGGCCATGGTTTCCAGGTCACAGAGTGGAGTCCAGGGCCCCTCCTCTGCCTTTTTTAACTTATGTCTTATGTCCGGGGATGACTGGGTAATAATATGAGTAGCCAACACCATGGACCCCAATGATGAGTTGGGGTTGAGGCCGGTTTGTATAGAGTGAGCCTCAGTGAGCCAGTTAAGAAAAAATGCTGGGTTCCCATCAGGTCTCTGAGTAATCTCTCTCAGCTTATCATAATTAATGACCTTTTGAGCTGTCTTATTCATACCTGCCAGTAAATACTGGCGCATTCAGCCCCACTGAGTTCCCCCATCTCAGGTATTATAGTCCCATTGGGGGGCCATGAGAGGAACTGCTTCCATCCCAATTGGCTCAGCCTGATCTGTGTTATGTGCCTCATTTGCACAATGCCGGGTGGCTGAGGTAACATGGTCATATTCCTCACAGGTAAGAGTGGAGGTTAGGATAACATGTATATCATGCCAGGTAAGTTCATAGGCCTGAGTTAGGTAGTCAGACTCCTTGGTATAAACTGTGGGGTTAGAGAAAAAAGAGCCTAGGCATTTCTCAATCTGGCATAGGTCTTCTAGCGGAAAAGGAATGTGAACCCGGACAACCCCTTCTGCCCCTGCAACCTCTTAGAGGGGGGCTACTAGTTGGGCTTTTGCTTGGATCTGGTGACCAGAGGGCTACACCACCTGGGCACTAAGGGCAGCATGGACACATAAGATGGTGGTGGGGTGGGAACAGGAAGTGAAGGACAAGATGGCGGCAATGCCAGAAGAAGAGGATACAAACAAGGAATGGTGGGTGTGGGGAGGGGTGTAGGGTCGGGATAGAAAGGAGGCAGGTCTGTGCTGGGAGGAGTCTTGTCCATGGTTTCCAGAACTAGAGGGGGAGAGGAGCCTGTTTCAGTGGGGAAAGAGGGCAGTGAAGGTGGAAGGAGAGGGAGAGGGGGTGATGTGGACAGTGGAAGAGGAGAGGAGCAGGAAGATGGCATGGTTGAGAATGTAGGACCTAAAGATGGCGGCAACATGGGTGAAGACAAAGGACTTAAAGGTGGCAGTGACACAGGTGAATACGAAGGACTTAAAGAGGGTGTTGAAGAGAGGGGAGGGGATCTCGAGCTGAGGGAGGTGGGTGACTGAGGTCCTCCGGCAGATCTGAAAAGGAGGAAGGACTGGGCAGAGTAAGAGGCTGGCATTCCTTAACTGGAGATGGGGCCAGGAGAACCTGGGTTGTTGAACACTTAACATAAAGGGCTGGGCAGGAGCCCAATGTCCAAAAGGCGTGGACATACAGGACTTCAGAACACTTCCCAGTTCAGTGACAGAAATTAGTTGGGTCAGTGAGGAGGCTAAAATCAAAAGTTCCCTCTGGGGGCCAGTGATACTGATTGTCTAGAGGATACTGGGGCCAAGTCTGAGAACAGAGTTGGACCAGTTTCCATTTACGGATCTCCTCTACTATATCTAGGTTTGCCAGATTGGATATGAGATACCACAGAGGGTCTGAGCCTCCAATTTAGAGGACTGGTTCCTCGTGTCTGTTATCTGTTTCTCAGAGCCCCTAAACTGGTGAGCCCAGCATCCCAAACTCATTCAGGTTAGGAGGAGACAGGGAAGTGCCCAGTACTTCCCGGAGATCTGGGAGCCCAGATGAGGACATCTCCTCTATCTCGGGACCAGGACAGTAATGCCTGGAGAACCTGGACGTAGCTATAATTTTGAACCAGGTGTAGACAAGACTGGGAAAACAGACCGGGGAAAGGAGGGACTCACCAAATTGCCATCCAAGGTGCTGAAAGTAGGCAGAGTTCCTGGATCAAGGAAGGAGGGGTGGGAGCTACCTGTGGCCAGCCAGAGCGCCACACCTTATCTCCATCCCGGGTTTCCGCACCAGCTGTAAGGTAAAATATAGCCAAAATAACCAGGCGAGGAGGCTACAAAGAAGCCAAAATTTTAATAGGGCGGAATCCCAGGTGATGTTTGGTGGTCTGGTTACACAGGCCAGAGAATTCGTGCCCAGCAGGGCAGGCAGTGAGTTTTTTAAGAAGTTAGGGGGAAGGAGAGCATAGATTTACAGCAGCGTGGGGATTGGCTAACCTAAGGCACGTTTTCCAGGTTGGGAGGGGACAGCAACTGGGGATTTTGGCACGTCATCAGGCCGGAATCTGTTGGTCTCTTAAGGGCTGAGGTCATCTGACATGCTCACCCCTCCCTCTGGTGCCTCCAGCCTTACAAATATACCAAAACAATCTTAGAAGAAATATAAAATCCAAATAGACTAGTAATAATTGAAGACATAGTTGTCAACAAACTAATCCTCCTCCCCCCACCAGAGTATCAGACATAACAGTTTCACAGGTGAATTCTAATAAATTGTTTACAGAACAGATTCACCTAAAACTGTTCCAGTACATAGACAAAGAAGGGAATATTCTTTTTGGGGGAAACAATCTGAATAATGACCTTGAAATCCATATCGATTACCAATAAGAAAGTCATGTATTCTTATTCTCACGCTGAATCCTAAATAAAATAGGAACAAACAATCTAGCAACACAATAAAGGAGTAAATAACTCACTTAGGCAAAATAAAAATGAGCATAAAAATTTTTTAAGATTAAAAATCTTTAAACATAACACCATATTAACATATCTAAGGAGAGACAGCTATAAGCACTTGAAGTGGAAAGGCACTGTATTACATTAACATCTATTTTTGATATTTAAGATTTTTTAAATAAATAAGAATAGATGGTTCCTTAGTTAACATGATAAGCCATATCTAACTTGCATCAACAACTATCATCCTGCTTTTCAGACAAAACATTCTATGTCTTTCCTTTGAAAAGACATGGGGATGCACAATAGCAACATAAAAGATAGGGCATAGAGAAATAAACTTAAGAGGAAATTACAAAGTCAATAATGAAATTTTTAGATACTATTGACTGACCCAAGATATTCAGAGAGGCATATGAATTTTCTCCATGTTAGTCTAGATATTTAATGAAATGACAATAAAAACTAATATAGAATTTTGTCTTCAAACTGGATAAATTGATTCTAAAGTTTATGGGAAAAATAGACAAGCATTAGTAGCCAGGAAGATTGAGAAAAGAGTAATAATGAAGACCCAGGCCTTCTGTATTTTAATACATATCACAAGCTACAATGAATAAAACATTGCAGGTTAGAAAACCAGAAGTAGGCACAAGTATTTATGAATTTGATAAAAATGATATTTCAGGTCAGAAAAGTTGGCTCAATCAGTAAATGATCTGAGACAACCGGGTAGACTTCTGAAAAAAATAAAATGTAATACACATCTCATACTTTACAACTGGGTAATTTCCAGGTAGTTCAAATATTTAAGCAAGTAAGAAATAAAACCCTCAGAGTATGAGAAGAAACCACAGAAGAATTTTCTTTTATAGTCTTGACACAAGGGAGGCCTTTCTTAGTATCACAGAGAACAAAAAAGACTAGTAAATTTAACTACTTAAAAATACCAAATTTCTGTAACTAAAACTACCACAAAGTAGAATGGAAAAATTCCGAATGATCACAGAGGTCTAATTTCCCTAATACATAAAGATCATACAAGTCAAGGGAAAGATCATCATATATAGGAAAAAGGGAAAGGATATGAACAGCAAATTCACAGAAAGGAAGTGTTCATGAATATTGGTTTATTCAATCTTGTTAATATTTAAAGAAATGCTAATTAATATTATAATAATATGTTTTGTACTTATCAGATTAGCAAATATGAAAAAGTTTGGAGATTTGAGCATGAGCTATCAGACAAATAAATTTTTATAACTATTTTTGAAGACACTTTAGTAGTGTACATCAATTTTATATGTATATATACTTTGACTCAGAAGTTCTACTTCTAGGAATTTATCTTAGAGATAAACTCACACATGTGTAAGATGACATATATATGCAACTAGCTCAGCATTATTTATGAATAGAAAGTGATTGGAAATAGCTTAATTGCTCCCTGGTAGAGGATTGGTTCAATAAACCAGCACAATGGAAAATGTAACATAAACAGGGAGATCTATAGCTATGTCTGTGGTTATGGGAAAAACTTCAAGATTTATTGTTAAACTAAACAAGCAAAATAGGGAACGGTATGCATGATATTCTGCTGTTTGTGTAAAATAATGAAAATATTTGTTTCTACATGGATAGCATATCTCTGAAAGGATACATAAGAAAACAACAGCTTTGGCTGTTTCTAGAGAATGAAATTAGGTGGATGGCGGTAGGAGCAGGATGAAGATTTTTATTGAAAGATTTATTCAATTAGAAAATGTTTAAATACACCAAAGAGAGAGGATAAGAAAAACTAGTATATATCCAGGATCCCTTATGCACAGTATAAAATCTATAAAATTCTGATAATTCTTCCCTTCTCTCCCATAAATTTGGCACTGTATTATACACAGCAACTCCTTTCAGGTTCCTGACCGATTTTAATGGGTGTGTATATGTGGGGAGGGGGCCTTCCACTGCACCACACCAAGCAATTCCTGAACACCAGCAGGAGGTGTCTGAGAACTCAACTTAATTATGATGCAATCTGCCTAGAAAAAGCACCAGATTCCCCCAAGTTAAATGATAAATTATAAGCATCACAACATACTACCCATCTTTAAAAAGTAAGGACATTTTCCTAAGGCATGACTAGTTCCATATAATTATCATTATGAAACTGAACAGAAGAGAGCAATGAAAGGGAGATTTTTCAGTATATGCCCTTTTGTAATTTCTGTGATTTGAAACTATGGCTATAACTTATTCAATAGATAAAAGAATTTTAAATTAAAAATAAACTGGATGGGATCTTTAATGTTTAAAATTGCCAGAAAGCTCTAGGATCTACCCAAGATATTAAAGGAGAGGAAAGAAGGATTCATAAGAACCCAGTTGCAAGCAGAGATTGGAAGAAAGTTCATGTCATTTTAATGCCCAGATAAGTTGGGGCTGGTGTGAATAGGGCTTTCATCAAGTCAGTACTGTTTGAAGCATGGTAGGCATGGAAAATCCAAAACAAGTGTATATTACTTTGTAGTAAAGTTTTGTTCTCTCTAAAATAGAAAGAGTCCTATGTAATCAACTTGCCACTAGGTGACTGGCTGTTCCCTTGGGTATACTGTACCGTATCTCAGGATTAGGACTGGTTGTGGCTCTTACAATTTGGACCCTCATTACTGGCATGCACAGCTTCCAATGTGGTAGCCGTAGTCACTATGTTCAAAGTTACTTGAACAAATGCTGAGATAGCTGAGAAAATAATTGCTGACATCTGGAGGGAAGATCACCTCGCACATTTGCTTATTGAAACCCTCCTACACAGTGAGTTAGTGAAGATTTGTATGGGCCACAAATATTTTTACACTTGGATCTACACAGATACCAACTGTTTTCCTCAATTTCTTTGTTACCAGTTCTTCAAATCTTTTTTCCTTCCTTCCTCCTTCCTGTCCTCTTCTTTCCCTCCTCCTCCTCTTCTTTTTCCTTCTTCTCCACCTCCCCTTTTTTTTTCTGAGCTCATGACATGACCAATAGCAGAGTCAGTATCCTGATATGCCTGTTTCCAGTTTCAGGTAACCTTCAGTCTTTTTAGTTAATCTTGTAGTCAGCCTTTCTTGTCTCTGAGCTGAGTGGCATTTTCAATATTTTCTGTATAGCTCCCAATTGTAAGCTAAAAATAATCGCCTCTGTCCCAGGGCATTATTAAGGTATGCTAAAGAGGAATCTTCCTCCAAACAGACAAGTGGGAGCAGTCTGTAAAGAGCTGTTTGACAGAGAAGTCGAATGTATTTTCCACTTGATCCTAGGGTGCAGTCTGCCTGAGTCCATAGTTGACCTACTTAACAAGCATGCATATAAACCAGTCACAGAGCCTAATCAACTATCAGTGAGACATGTGAAAGTTTCATGCAAATATGAGAACTGTGTTTACTTCTCACAGACGGACACTCAAAATGGAAGAGAACAACATATTTAAGCAATATATTCAGGTCCAAGAGAAGCTGAGCATTATTCCATTATATAAGTGTGGTAGGAAAGTTTGTACTAAGGGCTTTGCAAGTAGGTGTGTTGGAGAAAGTGATCAGGATTTTGAGCAAAATTTTTTATTCTAGTGCTCTTACTGATTGCACATTTGTTGGATATTTGGACGAAGTTGAAGTAAAGTATGAAGCTTGAGTTTATATAATGCCCTCAGGTGGTTAAATTGAAGAAAACTAAAGAAATGTACAGAGCTATAGTTTGGGAGTGAAAAGACATCACAGAACCTCCATTAGCACATACAATACTTTCTTACTGCTGTGATGAAATAAATAATGCTGTTCTGTCAAAACAAAAAAACCCATAGTTTAATAATCTACACAATACCACCATTCTGTTTGGCATAATAAAATTGATGAATAACAACTTATAATTATGCTTTTTTGTACCAATAAAACTAATTTAATTGGTTTGGGACTGATTTTGCATATTCTATTAAAATCTAGACAACTTCTGTAGCAAAACAAACAAAAGGAAGTGATGTTGGAGGAGTTCCCCAGAGTCGAGTTAAGGTCCAGGTTCTTGTTTTTGTCATAAGGAAGAATCAAGAGACAAAGCACAAGCCAAGCAGCAACAAGGTTTTCTTTAAAGTGAAAGCACACACGCAGACAGGAGTGCATGAAAACCTCAGATGAGTGAGGAAGTGCACTTAAAAATATAAGGGTTTGGGTAAAATGGATTAAAGGTGGGAGCATGAGAGGAGAGACAGAGGCTTCCTCCTAAAACTGGATATAATTAGAAAATATAGTTGGTGCAACTAATCCTGAGAGAGCAACAGGAAAGAAGATGGTGCCAGACTGCATCCACCTGGAGAAAAGAGCAGACCTCACCAAACGGGTAACGTACCAGAGCTCTGGCTCTATGGTACCCGAGCCCTTCCCCCACCCCAGCACACTGGCGGGAGGAAGAGAAACTGATCAGGGAGGGAGTGGAAGGCTTGGGACTGCTGAATACCTAGCTCCAGAGATACGGGAGCACAAACCTCCATTTCATGTTGCTTTCATCATACTCTTCTGATTATGGGGTTGGAAAGCTGGGACAGATGGAGCTCTAGGGGAGACTGGGATTCCAACTGCTTATGGAAAGCAGGGATCCATATCTGGCTGCTCTGGGACAAAAGCTTATATCTGTGTGCTTGGTCCAATGGTTCAGGCAGTGGAGACAGACACAGTGGCTGTGAAATGTGGAAAAGCTCTTTCCTCCCACCAGGCACCAATACCGCTCCTCTGTGAACCCTGACATTGCTTCAGGGGCTGAGCAGCTCCAGAATAGAGCTTCTGGACAGTAGAAGGCACCATATACAAATATGAAATGCCAAAGAAACCTGGCCCAGAGTAAAATTGTTAATACAACTCCCGAGAAAGATTTAAATGATATGGACCTCATGACTCTTCCTGAAAGGGAGTTCAGAAAAAAAATCATCAACATGCTAATAGAGGTAAGGAAAGACATCCAAGAACTCAGGAATGAATTCAGGTTAGAGATCCAATCATTGAAGAGCATGATGGAGGGTAGTAAAAGCAGGATGGATAGGGTGGAGGAGATGATAAATGAAATAGAAACTAAAGAAGAGGAATACAAAGAAGCTGAGGCACAGAGAGAAAAAAGGATCTCTAAGAATGAAAGAATATTGAGAGAACTGTGTGACCAATCCAAATGGAACAATATTCACACTATAGGGATACCAGAATAAGAAGAAGAAGAAGAGAGAGAGAAAGGGATAGAAAGTGTCTTTGAGGAGGTAGTTGCTGGAAACTTCCCCTACTTGGTGAAGGAGATAGTCTCTCAGGCCATGGAGATCCACAGATCTCCCAACATGGGACTCAAGGAAGACAACAGCAAGACACATAGTAATTAAAATGGGAAAGATCAAGGATAAGGACATACTGTTAAAAGCATCCAGACACAGAAATAAGATCACATACAAAGGAAAGCATATCAGGCTAACATCAGACTTCTCAGTGGAAACCTTACAAGCCAGAAGAGAGTGGCATGATGTATTTAATGCCATGAAGCAGAATAGCCTGGAACCAAGATTATTTTATCTGGCAAGATTATCATTTAAATTTGAAAGAGGGATTAAACAATTTCCAGATAAGCAAAAGCTGAGAGAATTTACCTCCCACAAACCATCTCTACAGTCTATTTTGGAGGGACTGCTATAGATGGAAGTGTTCCTAAGTTTGAATAGCTGCCACCAGAGGTAATAAAATCACAGAAAAGAAAGTAGAACAACTAATTACTAAGCAAATGCAAAATTAAATTAAATATCCCCAAAGTCAATCAAAGGATACACAAAAAGTACAGAATATGATACCTAATATATAAAGAATGGAGGAGGAAGGAAAAGGAGGAGAAACAGAAAAGAGCCTTTAGTTTCTGTTTGGAAAAGCATACTAAGTGAGTTAACTTGCACCCTTAGATAGTAAGGAAGTTTACCTTGAACCTTTGGTAACCATGAATTTAAAGCCTGCAATGGCAATAAGTACATACCAATCGATAATCACCCTAAATGTAAATGGAATGAATGCACCAATCAAAAGACATAGAGTCACTGAATGGATAAAAAAACAAGACCCATCTATATGCTGCTTACAGGAGACTCACATCAAACCCAAAGACATGCACAGACTAAAAGTCAAGGGATGGAAAAAGATATTTCATGCAAACAACAGCAAGAAAAAAGCAGGTGTTGCAGTACTAGTATCAGACAAAATAGACTTCAAAACAAAGAAAGTAACGAGAGATAAAGAAGGACATTATATAATGACAAAGGGGTCAGTCCAACAAGAGGATATAACCATAATAAATATATATGCACCCAACACAGGAGCACCAGCATATGTGAAACAAATACTAACAGAACTAAAGGAGGAAATAAAATGCAATGCATTCATTTTAGGAGACTTCAACACATCATTCACTCCAAAGGACAGACCCACCAGAGAGAAAATAAGTAAGGACAAAGAGGCACAGAACAACACACTAGAACAGATGGACCTAATAGACATCTATAGAACTCTATATCCAAAAGCAATAGGATATACATTTTTCTCCAGTGTGCATGGAAGATTCTCCAGAATAGACCACATACTAGGCCATAAAAAGAGCCTCAGTAAATTCAGAAAGATTGAAATTCTACCAACCAACTTTTCAGACCACAAAGGAATAAAACAAGAACTAAACTGTACAAAGAAAGCAAAAATGCCAACAAACACATGGAGGCTTAACAACATGCTCCTAAATAATCAATGGATCAATGACAAAATTAAAATAGAGAACAAGCAATTTATGGAAACAAATGACAACACAAAGACCCAACTTCTGTGGGATGCAGTGAAAGAAGTCTTAAGAGGAACGTATATAGCAATCCAGGCATACTTAAAGAAGGAAGAACAAACCCAAATAAATAGTCTAACATCACAGTTATTGAAATTGGTAAAAGAAGAACAAATGAGGCCTAAAGTCAGCAGAAGGAGGGACATAGTAAAGATCAGAGAAGAAATGAACAAAATTGAGTAGAATAAAACAATGGAAAAAAATCAATGAAATCAAGAGCTGGTTCTTTGAGAAAATAAACAAAATAGATAAGCCTCTAGTCAGATTTATTAAGAGAAAAAGAGAATCAACACACATCAACAGAATAAAAAATGAGAAAGGACACATCATGACAGACCCAAGAGAAATACAAAGAATTATTAGAGACAACTATGAAAATCTCTATGCTAAAAAGCTGGAAAACCTAGAAGAAATGGACAACTTCCTAGAAAAATACAACCTTCCAAGACTGACCAAGGAAGAAACACAAAATCTAAACAAACCAATCACCAGCAAAGAAATTGAAGCGGTAATCAAAAAACTACCTAAGAACAAAACCCCGGGCCAAATGGATTTACCTTGGGATTTTATCAGATATACAGAGAAGATATAATACCCATTCTCCATAAAGTTTTCCAAAAAATAGAAGAGGAGGGAATACTCCCAAACTCATTCTATGAAGCCAACATCACCCTAATATAATACCAAAACCAGGCAAAGACCCCACCAAAAAGAAAATTACAGACCAATATCGCTGATGAACATAGATGCAAAAATACTCAACAAAATATTAGCAAACCGAATTCAAAAATACATCAAAAGGATCATACACCATGACCAAGTGGGATTAATCTCAGGGATGAAAGGATGGTAGAATATTCAAAAATCCATCAACATCATACACCACATAAACAAATAGAAGGACAAAAATCACATGATCATCTCCATAGACACTGTAAAAGCATTTGACAAAATTCAACATCCATTCATGATAAAAACTCTCAACAAAATGGGTATAGAGGGCAAGTACCTCAACATAATAAAGGCCATTTATGGTAAACCCACAGCCAACATCATACTGAACAGCGAGAAGGTGAAAGCTCTTCCTCTGCAATCGGGAACAAGACAGGGATACCCACTCTCCCCACTGTTATTCAACATAATACTGGAGGTCCCAGCCACAGCAATTAGACAAAACAAAGAAATACAAGGAATCCAGATCGGTAAAGAAGAAGTTAAACTGTCACTATTTGCAGATGACATGATATTGTACATAAAAAAAACCCTAAAGACTCCACTCCAAAACTACTAGAACTGATCTCGGAATACAGCAAAGTTGCAGGATACAAAATTAACACACAGAAATCTGTGGCTTTCCTATACACTAACAGTGAACTATTAGAAAGAGAAATCAGGAAAACAATTCCATTCACAATTGCATCAAAAAGAATAAAATACCTAGGAATAAACGTAACTAAGGAAGTGAAGGACCTATACCCTGAAAACTACAAGACACTCTTAAGAGAAATTAAAGAGGTCACTAACAAATGGAAACTCATCCCATGCTCTTGGCTAAGAAGAATTAATATTGTCAAAATGGCCATACTGCCCAAAGCAATATAAAGATTTGATGCAATCTGTATCAAATTACCAACAACATTCTTCAATGAACTGGAACAAATAGTTCAAAAATTCATATGGAAACACCAAAGACCCCGAAGAGCCAAAGCAATTCTGAGAAGGAAGAATAAAGTTGGGGGGAGGGTCTCGCTCCTTGACTTCAAGCTCTACTACAAAGCCACAGTAATCAAGAGAATTTGGTACTGACACAAGAACGGAGCCACAGACCAGTGGAACAGAATAGAGACTCCAGACATTAACCCAAACATATATGGTCAATTTATATATGATAAAGGGTGCCATGGACATACAATGGGGAAATGACAGTCTCTTCAACAGATGGTGCTGGCAAAACTGGACAGCTACATGTAAGAGAATGAGACTGGATCACTGTCAAAGGCCATACACAAAAGTAAATTCGAAATGGATCAAAGACGTGAATGTAAGTGATGAAACTATAAAACTCTTAGAATAAAACATAGGCAAAAATCTCTTGGACATAAACATGAACAACTTTTTCATGAACATATCTCTCCGAGCAAGAGAAACAAAAGCAAAAATGAACAAGTGGGACTATATCAAGCTGAAAATCTTCTGTACAGCAAAGGACACCATAAATAGAACAAAAAGGTACCCTACAGTGTGGGAGCATATATTCATAAATGACAGATCCAATAAAGGGTTGACATCCAAAATATAAAAAGGCCTCACACACCTCAACAAATAAAAAGCAAATAAGCCAATTAAAAAATGGGCAGAGGAGATGAGCAGACAGTTCTGCAAAGAAGAAATTCAGATGGCCAACAAACACAAGAAAAGATGTTCCACATTGCTACTCATCAGAGAAATGCAAATTAAAACCACAATGAGATACCACCTCATACCAGTAAGGACAGCCACCATCCCAAAGACAAACAACAACAAATGTTGGACAGGTTGTGGAGAAAGGGGCACCCTCCGACACTGCTGGTGGGAATGTAAATTAGTTCAACCATTGTGGAAAGCTGTATGGAGGTTCCTCAAAAAGCTCAGAATAGAAATACCATTTGATCCAGTAATTCCACTTCTAGGAATTTACCCTAAGAATGCAGCAGCCTAGTTTGTAAAAGACAGATGCACCCCTATGTTTATTGCAGCACTATTTACAATATCCAAGAAATGGAAGCAACCTAAGTCCATCAGTAGATGAATGGATAAAGAAGATGTGGTACATATACACAATGGAATATTATTCAGCCATAAGAAGAAAACAAATCCTACTATTTGCAACAACATGGATGGAGCTAGAGGGTATTATGCTCAGTGAAATAAGCCAGGCAGAGAAAGGCAAGTACCAAATGATTTCACTCATATGTAGATTATAAGAACAAAGGAAAACTGAAGGAACAAAACAGTAGCAGAATCACAGAACCCAAGAATGGACTAACAGTTACCAAAGGGAAAGGGACTGGGGAGGATAGGTGGGAAGGGAGTGATAAGGGTGGGGAAAAAGAAGGGGCCTTACAATTAGCATGTGTAATGTGGGGGAGGGAGTCTAGTAAACATAATGTTCTTCATGTAATTGTAGATTAATGATAACAAAATGAATAAAATAACAAACAAACAAATAAATAAATAAATAAATAAAGTAAAATAAAATAAATATGTATATAAGGGTTTGGCCATGGCAGACAACACAAAGAAACAATAGGCATTCATATTGGCAAGAAAGAAGTTCAACTGTCCCTGTTTGCAGATGAGATGATATTGTACATAAAAAAAACCCTGAAGAATCCACTCCAAAACTACTAGAACTCATATCTGAATTCAGCAAAGTTACAGGATACAAAATTAATATTCAGAAATCTGTGGCATTCCTATAGACTAACAATGAACTAGCAGAAAGAGAAATCAGGACAACTGCATTCACAGTTGCATCAGAAAGAATAAAATACTGAGGAATAAACCTAACCAAGGAAGGGAAAGACCTAAACTCTGAAAACTATAAGACACTCATGAGAGAAATTAAAGTAGATACCAATAAATGGAAACACATCCCGTGCTCGTGGATAGGAAGAATTAATATTGTCAAAATGGCCATCCTGCCTAAAGCAATCTATAGATTCAATGAAATCCCTATCAAAATACCAACAGCATTCTTCAACGAAGTAGAGAAAATCGTTCTAAAATTCATATGGAACCACAAAAGACCCTGAGTAGCCAAAGCCATTCTGAGAAAGAAGAATAAAGCAGGGGGAATTATGCTCCTCAACTTCAAGCTCTACCCCAAAGCCACAGTAATCAAGACAATTTGGTACTGTCACAGGAACAGACCCATAGATCAATGGAACAGACCAGAGAGCCCTGATATAAACCCAACCATATATGGTCAATTAATATATGATGGAGGAGCCATGGACATACTATGGAGAAATGACAGCCTCTTCAACAGCTGGTGTTGCAAAACTGGATAGCTACATGTATGAGAATAAAACTGGATCATTGTCTAACCCCATAAACAAAAGTAAACTCAAAATGGATCAAAGACCTGAATCTAAGTCATGAAACCATAAAACTCTTAGAAGAAAATGTAGGCAAAAAAATCTTGAATATAAACATGACCAACTTTTTCGTGAAAACATTTACTCAGGCAAGGGAAACAAAATAAAAAATGAACAAATAGGACTACATCATGCTAAAAATCTTCTGTATAGCAAAGGACACCATCAGCAGAACAAAAAGGCATCCTACAATGTGGGCAAATATATTTGTAAATGACATATCCAACAAGGGGTTAACATCCAAAATATATAAAAACTCACACACCTCAACACCCAAAAAGCAAATAATCCTATTAAAAAATGGGCAGAGGATATGAACAGATGGTTCTCCAAAAAGTAATTCAGGTACATGAAAAGATGCTCCACATTGCCAATTATCAGGGAAATGCAAATTAAAACCACAAGGAGATATCCCCTCATGCCAGTTAGGATGGCCAAAATAGGAAAGAATAGGAACAACAAATGCTCGCGAGGAAGTGGAGAAAGGGGACCCCTCCTAACCTGCTGGTGGGAATGTAAACTAGTTCAACCATTATGGAAAGCAGTATGGAGGTTCCTCAATGTGGGATTAATATATAAACCAAATGTATAATCACAAGTATAGAAACCAACTGTATAATCATATATGACTTGATTATTTTTCTTGTAATTCTTGATGTGTGATAAAGAACAGAACAATCAAGACCAAAACAACTTCTGTGATGTGACTGCCCTCACATTGTTTTAGTATTTTTGTGAATGTTGCACCCCAGGAGACTGGAGACTGCTGAAAATAAAGCTTAGAGTTAGTTAATGATTGTGTATTAAGTCCCCCATGCAAAATTCTATCATTATTAACATTTATTTCCTCAATAAATGAGGGGTGCCCTCTCAGCACCACTCTTGTGCTGTTAAGCCTTGAGGCCCCTGGCTGGTCCTTTCAGATCTTCGATATCTCATTGTGTATCCTCCCTTATCTGTGGGTCAGAAGCAGGGAGGAACTGACACTCAAAAAACTAAAAATAGAAATATCATTTGACCCAGGAATTCACTCCTAGGAATTTACCCTAATATAGGATCCCAGCTAGAAAAAGATATATGCACCCCCACGCTTATTGGAGCACTATTTGTGGTAGCCAAGAAATGGAAGCAGTCTAAGTGTCCATCTGTAGATGAATGGATAAAGATGTGGTAAATATACAGAATAGATACTGGTGATACTGTACTATAGTTATGCAAGATGTTACCACTGGGTAACAGATCTTACATCTCATGAATCTGCAATTATGTCAAACAAAAAAGTTTCTCTTAATTAACATGAAATAAAGACTTTCTCTGACAAAAAAAAATGTACACAATAGAATATTATTCAGCCATAAGAAAAAAACAAATCCTACCATTTGCAACAACACAGATGGAGCTGGAGGGTATTATGCTCAGTGAAATAAGCCAGGCAGAGAAAGACAAGTACCAAATGATTTCACTCATATGTGGAGTGTAAGAACAAAGAAAAACTGAAGGAACAAAACAGCAGCAGAACCACAGAACCCAAGAATGGACTAATGGTTACCAAAGGGAAAGGAGGGGTGGGAAGGGAGGTATAAGAGCATGGAAAAAGAAAGTGGGCCTTACGATTAGCATGTATAATGTGGAGGGGGCATACGGAGTAATGTGCAAGACAGAGAAGACAAGTAGTGAGTCTACAGCATCTTACTTTGCTGATGGACAGTGACTGTAATGGGGTTTGTGGTGGGGGGAACTTGGTGAAGGGAGGAGTCTAGTAACCATAATGTTCTTGTAATTGTAGATTAATGATAATAAAATGAATTAAAAAGACCATCCTATAAGTCATTTATTTATTATCTGCTTATAAACACACCTTTGCTTTATACAAGAGATGTCTAAAGATTTTTTTATTTGCAATTACACAATACTGTGTTTCCTAGATAATGTTGATGTCAGTGGCTCATATAAACTTGCTCTCCACTGAAGTCTCCTACAATGTACCTACCTCCTCAAACTTGCCTTATTAAATTTGACAAACTGTTAAGTCTTTTCAGCTAGCATGTCACCCTGTCCATGTGATCAGTATACAACCTGAAGTAACCTTTCCTTCCTCTGAACTTCCACAGCCTTCAGTTTATCACTCACAAGACGTTTGTCATGGCACTGCCTATGTGCAAGTCTTACCAAGTTCATCATAGTGAAAGCCTAAGCCCATGTGTGTATGTATGTATGTGCTTTATCCCTTTCATTACCAGGCACTCAAAGTATTATTCTACAATATTTCCTTCCTCTGCAGAGAAGTCTTACTAGTCTGAGAAGGAGCAGAAAGAATGAAAGGAGGCACAGTGGTCCTTTGTTAATCTCATTCATTTACAGTGTTTTCTTGTTTGTGAAAGGCTTTCACATAACATTTCTTCACATGAAATAAATAAAATGAGCTGCATCTAAGAACAAGGCTATTAGCAAACATTCAGGAAAAATAAAAGTTAATGGCTAGCTTTGTGCAAGCAAACGAAAGTAAGATTAAAAGGAAATTTTTAAGGCTAGAAAAGATTAAGTGGAGAAAATCTACAGAATCTTGTAAAGACAGTTTTAAATTAGACTACATCAGATAATGAAGGCTATGAAAGATTATAGGGAAGTGATAAAGGGAGAGCCCTGCAGTTTGCAAAGTCCCTAGTAAGCCTGTGGTAGTTCAGAGGAATCCAGAAAGGGTACTTGAGAACAGACTATGCTGGTAACTAACAACATGGTCAGAGATTTCATCGGAAGCACAATCCATCCTTGGCACAGCCTGGTGAAGCTGGAAGCTGGTGATAGGCATTCAGGCACTGGTGAAGAAGATACCGGTCTTTGAAGTACTCAATAGGAGGTGATTTGGGTGAAAACAGGAGACACAACAAAATTCTTACTGTGATTAGAATCACAATAAGACTACTGACAGTTTAGTCTTGATTTCACATGTTGATAATATGGATACAGTGGAATCCTTTGTCTCAAATACATATGATTCCTGAAGTGCAGACACAAATGCATTTTCTGAACAGATACATTTTCTACTACTGCCAATACTTGGGTTCTTAACCTCACTAGCTACCTTGACCCTACCTTCCTATCCCCAATCAACAAAGCAGTTTTGAAAACATGAATCAAACTTGTTTTAGGTATTTCCTGTGAATCCTCTGACCCAGAGGAAATTTAAGTGTAGGTGGCATTAAGTATTGATGCAAGTTGGTTCTAATTTGGGAGACAGGAATACAGATGCTGTCTTGGCACTTGGTTAGGTCCAAGATAACTTAAAGGTGAGAAGCAAGCTGCTGAGCATCACAGAATTATAATAAAATTCATAAGCATCCTGATCTGACTTGATAAGTTTATTTTTCTTTACCTGAGTGTGGAAGGATTCCCCTAAAGAGCAGCAAAATTAATGTGAACTAAAATAATCAATGTTGACTGAAGAGTGAAGTTCTATGGATAGAGCAGTCCCACAATATCCTAATGATAAATTAGCTGTTTAAGGCATTCTTTCTAGAAGTACTATGCTGGTGAAGAAATATGGATTTCCCCCACACCAACACTGAAAAATCCTATGTACTTATCAATAAATACAGTAGATTGACCCAGAATGTAGAACTTCAGAGAATTAGACACAAACAGAAATGACCTTAGTTAGAATGTCCTCAAAAATAAAATTTTCAGAGCTATGAAGGTCATTTCACTGATCTATTTAATAAATAATCACAGCACCTGTATGCAAGGCACAATGGGGAGTATAAGACATCATGATCTGACCAACTGGTGAAGGCCAAATAAATGGCCAGAGCAGCAGGCCCCAAATCACAGCCAGTTGCCCAGGAGACATCATCAAGGGCCTGTTGAGGGTAATTAGCCTGTCTGGTAGCCTGTTTAAGTCCAATAGGTGAGAAAAAACCCTTTCAGGTCCTGTATCTTGCAGTCAACACTCATGTAGTTCTCCTATCAAACAAGTTTTTTGCCCATCACCTTCTAGAATGCAGAAGATAATTCATCTCAGATTCTGTATCTTCTAACAAACTCCTGATGACTAGTAGTTGTAAATGAAGCCCCAGCCCACAGTTTAAGCAGTCAGGATGGGCTCCAGGGTGGCTTCAGTTCAATGAGGAATGAGCAGCAACTGTGGCATGTGTGACTTGGGTCACTGTGTCAGAATATTTTTCCCAACGTGGCTTCTCTGATGTTGAACAAGGTATGAAGTTCGGGTGAAGCCTTTTCCACATGCATCACATTGGAAGGGTTTCTCACCAGTGTGGATTTTTTGATGTTCTATAAGGCTTCTATTCCCAGTGAAACTTTTCTCACATTCGCTGCATTTATACTTCAGAGGAACCTCAACATTTTCCCACTGGCCTTCCATCCTACCCTGACTCTCCCAGGTCTCTCCAGGTTCAGGATTCTGAACATTTTTATCACCATGGATCCTCTGATGTCTCAGGAGATGTGAACTCCGCCTAAAAGCTTTCCCACACATGTTGCAGTGGTATGGCTTCTCCCCAGTGTGGATTTTGTGATGTTCAAGGAGGCTGCAGCTCTGGCTAAAGGTCTTCCCACAGTCGTCACACTCATAGGGCTTCTCCCCAGTGTGAGTCCTCTGATGTTTGATCAAGTTTGAACTATGACTGAAGACCTTCCCACATTCTTCACACTCATATGGTTTCTCACCAGTGTGGACTCTCTGATGAATGATGAGGGCAGAGCTCCCAATGAAGGTCTTGCCACAATCCTCACATTCATAGGGTTTCTCCCCAGTGTGGATTCTCCTGTGTTTAGTCAGCCCTGAACTCTGAGCAAAACTCTTTCCACATTCATGGCAAATGTGCCGTCTCCTCCCAGTGTCATTTTTCCGCTTTCTTTGTAACCCACCCTCCTGTTCACCAGCTTCTGCACGTGTAGGAATCCGGGCAATGTCTTCACCCAAGTGGCACAGTATTTCCCCAGACTCTCGTACTGGATGTTCCTCACCTGGATGTAACTCCCTGATCTCGGTCTGTATTTCACCACCTGAAATAACAAGTGGACAGCACATGTCAATCATGCCTGCCATGGGGGAAAGCTCTGTGATGAGTCCCAGGGAGGCAAGGGCATAGGGTCTACCTGTATATGCCACAGATGATTTAGGCACAAAAAAAAAGATGGGAATAAAGGGGGAGAACAGAGGTGCTGGGGAGGGAGACCTGGGAATGGCAACAGGGCCATTGGAAGAAGGGTATAGACAGAATGGAGGACAGGAGGTGAGGACTGCACTGGTCTTACAGGCAGAGGCTCTAGGTTCTAAGGATAGGAAGGCAGTGCCACACACCTAGGATTAGACACCAAAAGGGCTGAGCTAAAGTCAACAGTAAGTAAGGCAAATGAAAGGATTTCTCAAGTGTTCTGTAAGGAACAGAGAAGGCGGGACTCGGAAATTAGTCATTGACCAATGGAAAGTGCAGTCATGTCTGACTGTGCCCCAGGCACAGGCAGGGCCCCACAAATGAGATTCGCTTCAGTGCAGGGAAATCTAAGCTGAAGCTCCTCATGGGCCACCAATGAACGATATGAACTTGGCCAGTCAGGCATGCTGTGTGCCTCTGCACCCTCCTCTGAAGGTCAGGCTCTGTCCTCAATCTCCAGCTCTCACACTCTGCAGACCAATGGACCATTTCCTGGAGACCCTTCAGCTCTTCCCCTTGGGCAGGACTACACCAGGAAGGGAATCAACACATCCGGAGCTTCTGCTACAAGCCAGACTGGTATTGAGTGCTATACCTGCTTCACCCCACTTAGCCTGACGGAAAGACTGGCAGGGCAGAGAAAAGCCAAGGTCAGAAGGGTGATGGAACTAGTCACACAGCTGGTTAGTGGTTGGGGTTCAGAAAGGTGTTTCTGAATCTAAACATTATTCAAGCAGCTTCTACCAGCCCAGTAAGTTCTAATACACAAGGGAAGCCAAGAAACCCAATGAGAAGTCAGGGCCCGTCGGTCTTACCCAGGGAGATCAGGCTGCCATGGAGGTCCTGCCTTTCATCTCTGCAGAAGTTCACCCGAGATGAATCCAGCTGTGTCCATCCAGAAGTGAGGGCCAGGGCCACATCTTCCACTTTCATCAACCCCTGGAACAATAAGTAATTCCACCTAGTCCCCCTTACTCAAAATCACTCCAAAAGCTGGGCACCTGCAAAGAATGAACATCCCCTTTAAAGGGGCTCTTAAGAAAGAGCAATGTGGCACATTTACACCTACCTCTAATAACATTTTTTTCCAAAATATAACCACTAAAGAAGAGAAATATTATGCACATTAGGATAAACACTTTCATATAAGTATCTAAATAGTCCAGAAGTGAAAAGGTTTAGAAAACAAGGAGTAGTGCAGTGAAGTGAGCAGAACCATACACACACCTTTCAAAATACTGTGGGGTGCTTTGGCAAAGTAGAGGTAGGCTCATTTATCTTAATGATTTTTTTAATACAATGATATCTAAATCTAGGTGAGAAAAACCACAGAAAACATAGATACTACAGAGCCTCAAACACCAAGCTCTTCAAGTAGGATGTGAAAGTGTGGGTAAGAAATTAAAATCCTTAAGTGAAGATTGTTCAGATTGTAATATTAACCTTAGAATAAAAGGACACACCTGAGCTATTTCTTCACGTTTAAGTTCCTAGAGAGCAGAGGCCATGTATTTATATCTCTCACTAATAGCACAGTTTGTGATGCTATAAAAACAAAACTCAACCACCATCACAATGGAATCTTCAGTTTGTGGTTGCTGAATTGCCCTTGTTGAAGACAAAAGTCCCATTGTTAAGGGAGTGGACCAAACAGATGAGATAAGGCAGATCAGGGAATCATAGACAGCTCCGCCCACCCCCACCCCAACTAGGAGTAAAACAGGAAAATCCTCTTAAGTGGACACCAAATAAAGGAAGCCAATGACCAGCAACCTTGGGATAGATGAGAAAACCCAAACTCCATGTGGATCTACGTACGATGAGGATGTAGGAAGAGTGGGGACAAAGGGATCTATGGGAAGCCCAACAGAAGGAAAGAGTGATGGGGGCCTGGGAAGGGAGAGGGGCTGCAGCTCACCTGGGCCTCTGGGGTGTGCCTGGCAGCTACCACTGTGTCTCCTCTGCAGCGCCCCCCCTGGGTAAGCCCAGGAACCTGGAGAACTAAGAAGGAAAGAAGCTCTGGATGAGATCTACCCTGGTAGTCAGCCTCTCTGCCCTGTGGAATCCAAGGTCAAAGACTGCATTAATAAATTCTGATATTTACAGAGAATATGCTCCTGACCCATACCAGCTCCAGTCCGAGGGCCCAAAGAGATGCAGTGTGATTCTGCAGATATGCAAAACTGACAGACAGGATAACTGGTAAGAACAGTGAAATGAAAGCAATATAAAGGTGAAACAAAGCTTTCCATTTGAAAGTCCTTTCATCTCGAATTTGAAAGGGGGGATATGAGGATTTTTACTGTTGTTTTAAAAATATTTTTAATAGCTCTTGAGTGCTTCCTGCTTTAGTTTTAAAAAACTAAGAGGAGACGAGGGGATGGAGCCGGGATGGTGGCGTGAGTAGAGCAGTGGAAATCTCCTCCCAAAACGACATAGAGCTATGAAAATATAACAAAGAAAAATCTTCCTAAAATAGAGACCACAGGACACAGGACAACATCCAGACCACATCCACACCTGCAAGAACCCAGCGCCTTGCGAAGGGGGTAACATACAAGCCCTGGCCCGGTGGGACCCGAGCGCCCCTCCCCCCAGCCAGGTGGAAAGAAACCAGAGCGGTTTTTTTTTTTTTTTGCGAGTGCTTTTTGGAAGCCTTAAAGGGACAGGGACCCCATTGCTAGGGAGGCAGGGTGGCAGGACCGGTGAGCAGGTGCCTGGGACCAGCGCCTGAGGACAAAGAATATCCCGCATTTTTCCCTGCGGGACCGGTGGACGGGTGCCTGAGACCGGCGCCTGAGGATGGAGGAAATCGCACGTTTTTCCCCTTTTTTTTTTTTCTATTTTTGGCGAGTGCTTTTTGAAAGCCTTAAAGCGACAGGGACCCCGGTGCTAGGGAGGCAGGGCGGCGGGACTGGTGAGCGGGTGCCTGGGACCAGCGCCTGAGGACAAAGAATATCGCGTGTTTTTCCCTGCGGGATCGGTGGGCGGGTGCTTTTTGGAAGCCTTGAAGGGACAGGGACCCTGGTACTAGGGAGACAGGGCAGCAGGACCAGTGAGTGGGTGCCTGGGACAGGCACCTGAGGACAAAAAAAAAAATCACGTGTTTTTTCCTTTTTTTTTTATTTTTATTTTTATTTTTTTTCTGTTCCCTCTCTCATTGTTGCTGTTGTTGTTTTGGTATGGAGAGTGCTTTTTGGAAGTCTTAAAGGGGCAGGACAGGTCACTTAGACCAGAGGCAGGGAATCTGGGGATCTCTGGGCACTCTAACCCCCTGGGCAGCAGGGAGCAAAGAGGCCCCTTATGGAGATAAATAGCCTCCCGGCCGCTCCCCATTCAACGGGGCTTCACCATTTTGGAGGAGCAGCCCCAGCCAGGCCACGCCCACAGCAACAGCGGAGATAAACCCCATAGTAACCAGGCAGGAAGCAGAAGCCCTGTCTGCACACAGCTGCCCAGAACAAGCCACTAGAGGTCGCTATTCCCCCAGGAGAGGAAGGCCACAAACCAACAAGAAGGGAAGCTCTTCCAGCGGTCACTTGTACCAGCTCTGCAAACTATCTCTATCACCATGAAAAGGCAAAACTAGAGGCAGATAAAGATCACAGAGACAACACCTGAAAAGGAGACAGACCTAACCAGTCCTCCTGAAAAAGAATTCAAAATAAAAATCATGAACATGCTGACAGAGATGCAGAAAAAAATGCAAGAGCAGTGGGATGAAGTCCGGAGGGAGATCACAGATGTCAGGAAGGAGATCACAGAAGTGAAACAATCCCTGGAAGGATTTATAAGCAGAATGGATAAGATGCAAGAGGCCATTGAAGGAATAGAAGCCAGAGAACAGGAACATATAGAAGCTGACATAGAGAGAGATAAAAGGATCTCCAGGAATGAAACAACAGTAAGAGAACTATGTGACCAAGCCAAAAGGAATAACATTCGTATTATAGGGATACCAGAAGAAGAAGAAAGAGGAAAAGGGATAGAAAGTCTCTTTGAAGAAATAATTGCTGAAAACTTCCCCAAACTGGGGGAGGAAATAATCGAACAGACCATGGAATTACACAGAACCCCCAACAGAAAGGATCCAAGGAGGACAACACCAAGACACACAGTAATTAAAATGGCAAGGATCAAGGACAAGGAAAGAGTTTTAAAGGCAGCTAGAGAGAAAAAGGTCACCTATAAAGGAAAACCCATCAGGCTAACATCAGACTTGTCGACAGAAACCCTACAGGCCAGAAGAGAATGGCATGATATACTTAATGCAATGAAACAGAAGGGCCTTGAACCAAGGATACTGTATCCAGCACGACTATCATTTAAATATGATGGCGGGATTAAACAATTCCCAGACAAGCAAAAGCTGAGGGAATTTGCTTCCCACAAACCACCTCTACAGGGCATCCTACAGGGACTGCTCTAGATGGGAGCACTCATAAAAAGAGCACAGAACAAAACACACAACATATGAAGAATGGAGGAGGAGGAATAAGAAGGGAGAGAAGAAAAGAATCTCCAGACAGTGTATATAACAGCTCAATAAGCGAGCTAAGTTAGGCAGTAAGATACTAAAGAAGCTAACCTTGAACCTTTGGTAACCACGAATCTAAAGGCTGCAATGACAATAAGTACATATCTCTCACTAGTCACCCTAAATGTAAATGGACTTAATGCACCAAACAAAAGACATAGAGTAATAGAATGGATAAAAAAGCAAGACCCATCTATATGCTGCTTACAATAAACTCACCTTAAACCCAAAGATAAGCATAGACTAAAAGTCAAGGGATGGAAAAACATATTTCAGGCAAACAACAGTGAGAAGAAAGCAGGGGTTGCAGTACTAATATCAGTCAAAATAGACATCAAAACAAAGAAAGTAAGAGATAAAGAAGGACACTACATAATGATAAAGGGCTCAGTCCAACAAGAGGATATAACCATTCTAAATATATATGCACCCAATATAGGAGCACCAGCATATGTGAAGCAAATACCAACAGAACTAAAGAGGGAAATAGACTGCAATGCATTCATTTTAGGAGACTTCAACACACCACTCACCCCAAAGGATAGATCCACCAGGCAGAAAATAAGTAAGGACACAGAGGCACTGAACAACACACTAGAACAGATGGACCTAATAGACATCTATAGAACTCTACATCCAAAAGCAACAGGATATACATTCTTCTCAAGTGCACATGGAACATTCTCCAGAATAGACCACATACTAGCTCACAAAAAGAGCCTCAGTAAATTCCAAAATATTGAAATTCTACCAACCAATTTTTCAGACCACAAAGGTATAAAAGTAGAAATAAATTCTACAAAGAAAACAAAAAGGCTCACAAATACATGGAGGCTTAACAACATGCTACTAAGTAATAAATGGATCAATGAACAAATCAAAATAGAGATCAAGGAATATATAGAAACAAATGACAACAACAACACTAAGCCCCAACTTCTGTGGGACGCAGCGCAAGCAGTCTTAAGAGGAAAGTATATAGCAATCCAGGCACACTTGCAGAAGGAAGAACAATCCCAAATGAATAGTCTAACATCACAATTATTAAAACTGGAAAAAGAAGAACAAATGAGGCCTAAAGTCAGCAGAAGGAGGGACATAATAAAGATCAGACAAGAAATAAACAAAATTGAGAAGAATAAAACAATAGCAATAAATCAACGAAACCAAGAGCTGGTTCTTCGAGAAAATAAACAAAATAGATAAGCCTCTAGCCCAACTTATTAAGAGAAAAAGAGAATCAACACAAATCAACATAATCAGAAATGAGAATGGAAAAATCACGACAGACTCCACAGAAATATAAAGAATTATTAAAGACTACTATGAAAACCTATATGCCAACAAGCTGGAAAACCTAGAAGAAATGGATAACTTCCTAGAAAAATACAACCTCCCAAGACTGACCAAGGAAGAAACACAAAAGTTAAACAAACCAATTACGAGCAAAGAAACTGAAATGGTAATCAAAAAACTACCCAAGAACAAAACCCCGGGGCCATATGGATTTACCTCGGAATTTTATAAGACACACAGAGAAGACATAATACCCATTCTCCTTAAAGTGTTCCAAAAAATAGAAGAAGAGGGAATACTCCCAAACTCATTCTATGAAGCCAACATCACCCTAATACCAAAACCAGGCAAAGACCCCACCAAAAAAGAAAATTACAGACCAATATCCCTGATGAATGTAGATGCAAAAATACTCAATAAAATATTAGCAAACAGAATTCAACAGTATATCAAAAGGATCATACACCATGACCAAGTGGGGTTCATCCCAGGGATGCAAGGATGGTACAACATTCGAAAATCCATCAACATCATTCACCACACCAACAAAAAGAAAAAAACCACATGATCATCTCCACAGATGCTGAAAAAGCATTGGACAAAATTCAACATCCATTCATGATAAAAACTCTCAGCAAAATGGGAATAGAGGGCAAGTACCTCAACATAATAAAGGCCATATATGATAAACCCACAGCCACCAATATACTGAATAGCGAGAAGCTGAAAGCATTTCCTATGCGATCGGTAACAAGACAGGGATGCCCACTCTCCCCACTGTTATTCAACATAGTACTGGAGGTCCCAGCCACAGCAATCAGACAAAACAAAGAAACACAAGGAATCCAGATTGGTAAAGAAGAAGTTAAACTTTCACTATTTGCAGATGATATGATACTGTACATAAAAAACCCTAAAGACTCCACTCCAAAACTACTAGAACTGATATCAGAATACAGCAAAGTTGCAGGATACAAAATTAACACACAGAAATCTGTAGCTTTCCTGTACACTAACAATGAATCAATAGAAAGAGAAATCAGGAAAACAATTCCATTCACAATTGCATCAAAAAGAATAAAATACCTAGGAATAAACCTAACCAAAGAAGTGAAAGACTTATACTCTGAAAACTACAAGTCACTCTTAAGAGAAATTAAAGGGGACACTAATAAATGGAAACTCATCCCATGCTCATGGCTAGGAAGAATTAATATCGTCAAAATGGCCATCCTGCCCAAAGCAATATACAGATTTGATGCAATCCCTCTCAAATTACCAGCAACATTCTTCAATGAATTGGAACAAATAATTCAAAAATTCATATGGAAACACCAAAGACCCCGAATAGCCAAAGCAATCCTGAAAAAGAAGAATAAAGTAGGGGGATCTCACTCCCCAACTTCAAGCTCTACTACAAAGCCATAGTAATCAAGACAATTTGGTACTGGCACAAGAACAGAGCCACAGACCAGTGGAACAGATTAGAGACTCCAGAAATTAACCCAAACATATATGGTCAATTAATATTTGATAAAGGAGCCATGGACATACAATGGCAAAATGACAGTCTCTTCAACAGATGGTGCTGGCAAAACTGGACAGCTACATGTAGGAGAATGAAACTGGACCATTGTCTAACCCCATATACAAAGGTAAACTCAAAATGGATCAAAGACCTGAATGTAAGTCATGAAACCATTAAACTCTTGGAAAAAAACATAGGCAAAAACCTCTTAGACATAAACATGAGTAACCTCTTCTTGAACATATCTCCCCGGGCAAGGAAAACGACAGCAAAAATGAGCAAGTGGGACTATATCAACCTGAAAAGCTTCTGTACAGCGAAAGACACCATCAATAGAACAAAAAGGAACCCTACAGTATGGGAGAATATATTTGAAAATGATAGATCCGATAAAGGCTTGACGTCCAGAATATATAAAGAGCTCACACGCCTCAACAAACAAAAAACAAATAACCCAATTAAAAAATGGGCAGAGGAACTGAACAGACAGTTCTCTAAAAAAGAAATACAGATGGCCAACAGACACATGAAAAGATGCTCCACATCGCTAATTATCAGAGAAATGCAAATTAAAACTACAATGAGGTATCACCTCACACCAGTAAGGATAGGTGCCATCCAAAAGACAAACAACAACAAATGTTGGCGAGGCTGTGGAGAAAGGGGAACCCTCCTACACTGCTGGTGGGAATGTAAATTAGTTCAACCATTGTGGAAAGCAGTATGGAGGTTCATCAAAATGCTCAAAACAGACCTACCATTTGACCCAGGAATTCCACTCCTAGGAATTTACCCTAAGAAAGGAGCAATCAAGTTTGAGAAAGACAGATGCACCCCTATGTTTATCGCAGCACTATTTACAATAGCCAAGAATTGGAAGCAACCTAAATGTCCATCGGTAGATGAATGGATAAAGATGTGGTACATATACACAATGGAATACTACTCAGCCATAAGAAGTGGAAAAATCCAACCATTTGCAGCAACATGGATGGAGCTGGAGAGTATTATGCTCAGTGAAATAAGCCAAGCGGAGAAAGAGAAATACCAAATGAATTCACTCATCTGAGGAGTATAGGAACAAAGGAAAAACTGAAAGAACAAAACAGCAGCGGAATTACAGAACCCCAAAATTGACTAACAGGTACCAAAGGGAAAGGAACTGGGGAGGATGGGTGGTCAGGGAGGGATAAGGGGGGGAAGAAGAAGGGGGGTATTAAGATTAGCATGCATGGGGGGGAGGGAGAAAGGGGAGGGTGGGCTGCACAACACAGAGAGGACAAGTAGTGACTCTACAACATTTTGCTAAGCTGATGGACAGTAACCGTAATGTGGTTGTTAGGGGGGACCTGATATAGGGGAGAGCATAGTAAACATAGTATTCTTCATGTAAGTGTAGATTAAAAATTAAAAAAAAAAAATAGAAAGAAAGAAAGAAAAGGGGGATTACTCCTTGATAGGATAAAACTATTGGTAAATCAAAGATCAACGCATGCTTTAAATATCCTTAATGTTGATCACTTAAAGGGTGTCAGATGATCAGCTATGGAGGTACTCTTTTCTGATAATATTCCTTTCTCTTATTAAAAAAAAAAAAAGCAGTTACTGTGTGCTGACCTCCAATGAGTTCTGCACAGTGGTATAGAGGGCATGTCAAAGTGTGGGCAAAGGGTCTGTTTGTTTCTATGCAGAAGATCAAGGCGTACCTTGGATACCCAGAAAATGAACTAAGATATGATATGAGGAGGAGCTTCCGGCATCAGCACTCTCTGGAGGACTTGTGCCGGGGGATGATCATCAAAAAGCCTCCACAGGGATCCGGACGATGCTGCGGTTGTGGCTGCATCCAGCCCACCGTCTCCTGGACTTGCCATAGGAATGAGGAGGGAGATGTCTAGGCTGGCATGTGCATACAGTGAGACAACGAATTTGACCGGATCTGTACTGTTGGAACTCAACCAGGAGTTGGGAGGGGTGCAAGTTGTAGCACTCCAAAATCTCATGACTATAGACTATAGACGGTTAAAAGAACATATGGGATGTGAACAGATCCCAGAAATGGGCTGCTTTAATTTGTCTGATTTTTCTCAGACTGTTCAAGTACAGTTGGACAATATCCATCATATCATAGATAAATTTTCACAAATGCCTAGGGTGCCTAAATGGTTTTCTTGGCTTCACTGGAGATGGATGGTAATTATAGATTTGCTTTGTTTATGTCACTGTATTCCTATTATGTTAATATGTGTGTGCAAATTAGTTAGTAGTTTAAAACCTATACATACTTAAGGTACTCTACAAGAAGATATGTCAAAGAAATAATCAATCCTCCCATGTTTCCTTCCATATGCTACATCTATAGCTTTTCTTCTTCCTTCCTAATTACAACCCTTAAATAGAATTCGTGCCTCATATCGAATTTACCGAGTATCATAATTCCTCCAGGTGGTAAAGATACCTTGAGACAAGTGCTGGGCATAGAAGCCACAGGGCATAAATCTGCAAAGAAGTAAAAAGCTAACCTTTTCAAACAATATGGCTTCTCTCTCACTTACCAACTTGACATTTCCCTGTATGGCCCCGGAAGATGACTGGTTAGCCAGAGACGGGTAAGATTCCTCAAGGGAGGAACAACCTAAGACAGGCACAGTTGCAGGGGGGCCATCAGGTGAGAATTTGGGGATCAACAGAGGTGAGGCTCAGAACCTCATCCCCCCTGCTTTGAGAGAAATCTTCTGCATCCGTGGATGTTTTGCTGCCCTTGTCTAGCCTGGATTAACACTTAGTCCATAGGCACACACCTGATCATCTGATCATCTACATTTGCCCTCTTACAGCACTAAACTATGTTTTCTACCTTTATCTTGCATCTACCTACCACTTCAGCATTTTATTAAAAATAAAAAAAATAAGAATAATAAAGGGGAAATGTGGGATCAACATATAAATCAAGTACAAAAATCAAACAAATATTCATATTTGACCTGATTGTTTATAGGTCATAATGCGTGATCAAAACCGAAAGTTTCTGTGATGAATGCCCTTGTACTGTTCACCATGTAAGAATTTATTCACTATGTAAGAATTCGTTCACCATGTAAGAACTTGTTCGTTATACTTCAGAAGATTGGAGACTGATGAGAATTAGGCTTGCGATGGATTAATGATTGTACATTGAGCACTGACCCCCCTATACTGAATTTTATTGTTGTTAACAACCATTTGATCAATAAATATGAGAGATGCCCTCTCAAAAAAAAAAAAAAAAAAAAACTAAGAGGAGTCAGATCAGGTTGGGCCCAGAAAGGAAGAAATAGAAGTCTGCTTATACAGTCTTGTTCACATTCAAGAGAAGTAAAGGGAAAATTCAGGTCTTCCTATAAGGAGTAAACTTCACAAGGGGCAGTAAACTAGTTGAGGCTAAACCTCTGTTAAGAAATAAGGACTGCATGTTGGCTGACGTGTCCAGGGTTGTGTGTCTGTGTGTCTTTGGAATATGCCCAAGTGTTCACAACACATGAGGATCACCCAGGAACATAGAGTAGTTTCTTACTGAGGGATTTTTTTCACCCTGTTGTAGTTGTAGATCAAGGATTTGGAAGATTTATACTCTGACTTGCAGCAGTCTTATAACCTGTGGAATATTCTGGCTGGCTGTACGTATTCTACCTGATATTCTTCATAGCAGTTACCAATATCTAAAATTGTATTGTTAATTCATTTGCTATCTTCTGTCCTAGAATGTAAGCTCCACTGGAGCAAGAAATCCGTCTTACTGACAGTCTTATCCCTGGTGCCTACAGCACTGGCTACTATATAGAGGGTCTTCATAAATATATGTTAAATGAATGGAGATTTCTGTGTTGTGGAAAATGTCAATTATTTACAAATGGCAATTTTAATAACATCTTATTTACTATGCCCAGGTTTGGTTAGGAAAGCTTTCTAACACTGTTTGAAATTTCCCCTTCAGTCTCAGTCTCAAAGTAGATCTGTGATGGACATATAAAGCACCTGTCTATAGATGTCTTTTAGGTGATCCCTAAATTAAATTGACTGACCTCTGCAGAATTCATATGGCACAGAAGTAATCCTCACCTCTGTCTGTTAAGGACTGCAGTCCTAGAGATTCACGCTTGAGCAAAGCCTTCATCAGCTGGAACTGGGGTACCTTGTCACCTCTGAGCTGGTGTCAACACTGCCACCTTGCAACAGAGCAGTTCTTGCCCCTGTTCTCCACCTGGGAGCTAGAAGCCATTAGAGTATTTATTCATGAAACACTTCTATTATGCTTTCTATGTGCACTACTTTTTATTTCCCAGGCACTATTTTTAAGAGCTCTATGAATATTAACTCACTATAGATAACAACCCTATGAGCTAAATACTATTATCCATGTTTTTATACTGGGGAAACTGAGGCACAGTACTAAGCAACTTTCCCAATGTCACCAGCTAATCGGTCACAGTGCTGGGATGGGAGCTCTGGCAGAATGGCTCCAGAGACCCTGCTTTAAGCATTACTCTGTGCTTCCTCATTATACACATTTATATTCATTTGTGCCTTAGTGAATGAAATGTGTTTTAATTTAATGAAAACTCTGGGAATTGGTGCTAAGTTCTCAGAATACTAGTATCTTTTCTTAACTGAAAAATGAGGATAAAAATTTCTACCTTATAGGGTTTGGGAGACCAGCAAACAGGATAACAGTATGTGAAATCACCTAACACCGGGCCTGGTATATCGCATGTCTTCATTAAATGTAGGCTTCCTTCTGGACATTTATAATGAATTAGTTTTCAAGTCACTTACATGATCATTAACTCCTGTGTAGCTTAGAATTTCCCACATCCACAACATAAAGTTGAAACTGAAACCTGAAGCGATTTTTCACTGTTATAGGACTAATGGACACTAGTGTCAACTCAAGAACCGTGGCCTCCTGGTTACCAGTTAGAAGGCTTTACTCTGGTCCCTGAAAGGAATGCACAAGAACATAGGATCATGCAAAGGAAAAACAGTCTCATAGGACAAGCAGGAAGGTGCAAATGAAAATAAATCCAGGGCTCCCTGACTTGTCCATGGATTCCTTTCCAAGTATTCCATGAATGTGAATAGGAAAAATAATTTTATTTTTACTAGCCTCTAAGCAAAATTTCCTTCAGTTATGAACGGCAACAAAACCAAGGTGTTATAAGCAGTATTGAAGAAACTGCCTTTGATAGAAATTGCAAATATTTTCACATCACATTACTACCAGGCAAATATTGTCAAAGTCACTCATGCTTATAACAACTTCTAAATTGCCAGGTATTAGGTTTATCCCTAGGTCTTATTACTGAATCATTAATTAAAAAGCACATATATAATTTCATCACAGATTTGTTTCATGTTTTGCTAGCTACGTATTCATATAATCGAATTCTTTTGTAATCCTTTATATATATTTAAAAATACTAATATGAGAAGGGGTTCAGGAACTTAATCTTACTGCCAAAGTCGTTTATGGAACAAAAAGAAATTGAGAACTTCTGGGTTTTAAAGAAATGCCTCTCACTCGGATCCTGAGATTTCTGGAAGAAGCAGGTACTAAACCTGTTTTCTCTACCTGCGGCATGGGCTCAGCCAGCTGCCTCTCCAAACACTCCAAGAGCACCACCACCTCCTCCCCGTTGTCTGGATGCTGCTCCCGCACCCAGCTCTGCAGCTCCCCGGGCAGGATGGTCAGGAACTGCTCCAGCACCAACAGCTCCAGGATCTGTTCCTTGCTGTGCATCTCGGGCCGCAGCCATAGTTGGCAGAGCTCCCGGAGGCGGCTCAGCGCCTGGCGGGGCCCCTCAGCCTCCGGGTAGCGGAATCCCCGGAAGTGCTGGCGGAAGCGCTCGGAGCATGGAGTGGAGCTGCCGAGTGGTCCCGCTTCTGCAGACAAGGCGGAGGCTTCCTCCTGCTCCACCTTCACCATCAGAATCCCCGTCCGGTCGTCTGCAGATTGGGAGTCCAAGGCTGCGCTTTCCTTCGATTCTCTAGCCATCCTGGTCCAGGCAGTACTTGGGTCTCACTGCAGCTGGGAGCTGTGTTTCTGCAAAATCTTTGACAGGTGGGAAATAACTATTAGCCACTAACACATGTAAGTGGTCCCTTCCTCGTGCCCAGGGGCGCTAGACATCCCTGGAGCGCAGCTGCACAGACTTCTTCCTGCAGCCCGTGCCTTAGCAGCGTCCTTATCGGCACCCACCCTGAATCCTACAGTAAGTACCCCCAAATAACGTCCTGGTGGAAAATGAACACCTTCCAGCGGCTGGAGAAAAATTGAGGCTGGGGCACAGGAAGCTTCCGTGGCAATCTGTGCCACTTCCTGGGCTCTCTAGGAAGCGCCTCTCGGTAGTAGTCCCCGAGTTAACCCATTAGCAACCAGGTCCTTATCTCCACTCAGGGGAGGCAGTTAGGGGAAGGAGAGAAAGGATGACAGGATCTGTATCATCAGAAATAAGACTATATCTTTACATCCTGTCAGGATGCTGCTGTGGCCCCCAATCCTCTCATGTAAGTTGGATATCCTCTCAACAGTTTGCATAAAACTGACACTAAAATTAAAATGAAACCAAGGCTCCTCAGAGCCCTTGGGGTTCTGAGCAGAAGGACCTGTTTCTCTGAGAAACATCAAAGAAGCAAAACACATCACTAAACACTTGCTTGGAGAGAGTATTGGCGGCCCCTACTGATTGACCCCCCTCCAGCTGCCACTGTTTCCTTCCCAACTACCTGAAAGAAAGCCCTCCTATCTCTGACTCTAGTCCCCAGCATCCATTCAGTCTTAACATTGTAAGCAGCAAACTGCCAACAAAGCCATTGAAATCGTTCCTGCAAAAGTTAACTAGAGGTTCCCCAACCCTCCACCAGTTACCACTTTCCATTTTTCATATCCTCTCAGGCAACCAGGCTTACACTGGTTCCCACTTCCAGACACTCGCTGGTCCTGTTTTTCAAAGACCCTATTCTCTCCTGCTTTCTTTCAACTTGGTTAGATCCACCGTTTGACTCATGCCAAGTTACTTGGGTTCATAATCCTGGATTTACTACTTATAAGCAGGGTAACCTTGGTAAATTACTTAACTTCTCTGTGCCTGACTTTCCCAATCTGTAAATGGGCATAGTACTAGTAGATAGAGATAGTATTGGGTGAGTTTTCTGTGTTTTGGGCTTAGAGCACTGCCTCACCTGTAATAAGCTAGACCTATCCTAAAATGCAAGGCAGCCCTGAGGTTCCTTTGAACTAGGCAGGACTGGATTTTGAGCCAGAGGTGACTGCAAAGTTATTTTGCTGGACTGAGAAGTCAGTAAGTCTCCTTTTTTACTTGGTGGAATGCAAGTTTATTAAGTTGAAAAATACCATATTGGTACCTTTCTGAATTTTGTTTCGTAGTATATCTGCAGTTTAAAGGATAACAAGGAAGGGATAGAACTGAAGGAGAGGTACAAAGGCTGTTACAAATGAAAATTACTAGAAATAATATTATCTTGATGAGCCGCCATAGGAGCTTCAAAGTACTGCCATGATGTGTTGTTGGCAAAATAAGTGAAACTGAATCTAAGTTTCTACAGCCTAATACCTGTGTAAGTGAACTACAGAAGCAGGTTAACACCACAGCACCTAAGAATCATTTGGGAGCTTTTAAAACAACCTGATATTTTGGCTACAACCAAGATCAATTAAATCAGAATGTTGGAGGGTGGAATTCAGGCATGAATAACTTTAAAAATTTGCTAGGTGATTTCCATATGCAAATGAATTTGAGAATTAATGAGTCAAATGACACTCAAAACAATCAGCCAAATCCAGAATGTGAGATATTTTATAGTGCAGAAGATGTTGGTTCTTCAACAAATAAATGCCATTTTTTGAAAAGGCAGGGGAGGAGAGGGAACCATCATAGATTAAAAGAGACTGAATAGATATACCAACCAAATGCAATGGTAAAACTTTTCTAGACCCTGATCAGAACAAAACAGCTGTGAAAATATTGATTTGCAACAACTTGGAAAACTACAACACAAAGGCATTAGGAATTCTATCAACTTAATTGCCATAATGATACTATGGTTATATTAACAAAAATGTCCTCACCTGTTCATTCATATGAAGTACTTGTACTTGTGGGTAAACTGATATGTCTGGATCTGCTTTAAAATACTCAGAAAGCAATAGAGAAACAAACAAAGTGGCACAAAGATGATACTTGCTGAAGCTGGGCAAGAAGCATAGGGGAGTTCACTGTAGTAGTCTCTTTTTATATGTTTTAAAATTTCCATGGTAATTTTCTTTGTAATTAAACAAAATTCTACCTTCCTTCTTTCCTGAATGATTCAGTCCAAAACCCTTCAAGTGGAGTGGAGCCAAAGGAAGTAGGAGAGGAAGAGGCAGCCCAGCCCAGAGTGAGTTTGGAGCCCAAGTAGAATGAACAGAATGTTCACATGGATGAGGAGGTGGAGCTATGGAAGAAAAATTGACACTGATATATCACTACCGTCTATTCCACAGATCCTATTTAAGCTTCACCAATCATACGATTTAATGTATAATCCAAACTGAGGAAAGCAAGACTTGGAAGGATTAATCAGATAAGTGAACATAATTAAGATATTGGGGGCCAGGTTAAACATGGAAAAGAGAAAGGCCAAAATGAATCCAGTAGTATTGGATTTGAATTGAATGTGTCAGTGTGAACTCATGGTCCCAATATCTACAGATTTATTTATAGAATAAATACAGATGAAGATAGGTAGGTATATAAGTGTATATTGACAAATGGTGCTGTGATATTTTGATATCCAGATGGAAAAAAAATGAACACATGCATAAAAATTAATTACAATAGCTTAAAAACTTAAAAGGCAAATCTTCTACACTTTTAGAAGAAAATCAGGAACAATTCTTTATGCTCAAGTAAAGCAAAATTTTGTTTAAAATGCATAAACGGCCCAAATTGTGTAGGGAAAAATTAATAAATTTGAAATAATTAAAATTTAAAGCTACATCAAAACAAACAGAAACCAGTGGGAACAACAAACAAAAGACTGACAGAAGATATTTGCAACCCATATGATCAAGAAGGATCAATACCCAGAAAATATAATGCACTTCTGAAAATAAGAAAAAAGCCAGCAATCAAACAACTCATGAGGAATATGCAGAGGCATTTCATAGATGCAAAATTTCAAGTGGCTGATAAATATATGTAGAAATCCTAACCTCATTATTAATCAGGAAACATAAATTTTAAGCCACTTCATACCCATATCAGCAAAATGTCACAGTGTTTCAATAATATTTGGTGGTAAGAATGTAAAAAACTACACTTTCACATACAGCTGATGGGTGTATAAACTGGTAGACTCATCTTAAAAAGCAATTTCAATATATATGGTAAAGTTGAAATAACATGCACATGGACTCAACAGCTTTAAATTATTTACCCTGTAGGAGCTCTTTTACATGAAAAAGAATGTTAATTGAGTCACCAGACACTGTTTTGGGTGTACAAGATACCATAGTAGCAAAAAAAGAAAAAAAAAATGCAAGGATCTGTGCCCTCATGGAATTTATATTCCAGTGGGGATTGACCAGAAAAAAAAATTGAGTAGAATGAATATATAGATTTTAATAGAAAATTATAAACATGGGGACCATAAAAAAGATGGCAGCATGAGAGGTGAGGCAGAAATCTTCTCCCAAAATCACATAAAGCATGAAAATACAGCAAATTCAACCAATTCTGAAAAAGAGATCTGAAGACTGCAGAACATACTGCCAATATCTGGGGAAAATGAGAAGACCTCACAGAAAATGGTAAAGTAACAAAGCCACAATCCTGGGGGACCCAAGCCCTCCTCCTACCTCTGCCCATAGGCAGGAGGAAGAGACAGGAGCAGGGAGGCAGTAGAATCCAAGAACTGCTGAACACCCAGACCGGGAGATCTACTCCAGGAGCATGAATGCACATTACATGATGCTCTGGGGGCTAGTGAGGTTGGAAAGCGAAGATAGGTGGAGTACTCAGAGAGCCTGAGATCCCAGCTGCTTGTGGAGAACAGGTACACACAACTGGCCCCCTGTGGAACAAAAGAACAGTGGGCAGTTTGAAATACTTCCAAGCAGCAAAAGAGGGGCACTAAAGGTGCAAAGATTACACAGAGCTCGCTGCTCAATAGAAAGGGCAGGGAGACAAACCTTCCTGGCATGCTAAGCCCGCCAGTCCTCTTAGGAGCTTCAGACACTCCATCCTCCTGGCTGGCAACTGCAGCCCCAAAGACCCCCCACTGCAGTTCACAGCCTGCTGCTCCTTCCTCCAGGCAGGTACCAGTCCCACTCACCTGCCACCCCTGCCATCATGCCAGGTCAGCCGGAGGGTGGCCCTGCCCATGGCAACTACAGGAGTGTAGCACAGAGGCTCCTCCCTGCACATGTGGCACATTGAGCCTGACAGTGGAGTCAGGGAAGGTAGAAAACCCTCTGAGTTAAGCTCTTTCCTTCCAGCAGGCACCAGTTTCATTTGCCTGCAAGCCCTGCCATTGCTGGAAGTGCATAGCAGCTCCAGAAAGTAGACCTTCTGGGCACTATAGAGGGATGCCTACAAAAAATTATCATTCCACAGCAAACGCTAAAGAAATGAAGCAGCAAAGGAATTTGGTCCAAACAAAATTACAAGAAAAAATGTCAGAAAGAGGGCTTATTGAAACTGAAATCTTCTTGATAAAGATTTCAAAATAAAAATCATAAACTTACTCACAGGCTACACCAAAGTATTCAAGATCTCAGGGAGGACTTCCACAAAGAGATAGAAATTTTGGAAAATACAGTGCCTGAAGTGAAACATAGAATGGAGGGATTTAAACGTCAATTAGATGAGGTAGACAAGACAGAAAATGCAATAGAAATTAGAGAACAGGAAAACAAAGAAGCTGAGACACAGAAAAAAGCATCTCTGGGAATGAAAGAATAATGAGAGAGCTGTGTGACCAACCCAAATAGAACAATATTTGTATTATAAAGGCTCCATAAGAAGAAGAAGAGAGAGAAAGGGATACAAAGTATCTTTGAGGAAATAATTGTTGAAAACTTCCTCAGACTGGGGAAGGAAATAGTCACTTAGATCATGGAAGTGCAGAGATCTCCCAACACAAGAATCCCTAGGAAGAAAACATCAAGACATGTAATGATTAAAATGGCAAAGATCAAGGACAATGAGAGAGTACTGAAAGCAGACAGGAAGAGAAAAAAATCACTTAAAAAGGAAATCCCATCAAGCGATCAGCAGACTTCTCAGCAGAAACTTTACAGACCAGAAGGAAATGGCATGACATATTCAGTGAAATGAAACAGAAGGGCCTCCAAACAAGAATACTGTATACAGCAATATTATCATTTAAATTTGAAGAAGGGATTAAACAATTTCCAGATAAGCTAAAGTTCAGGGAATTCACCACCAACATTGCATCTCTATAGTGTATCTTAAAGGGACTGCTCTAGATGGAAGAGCTTCTAAGGCTAAGTAGCTGTCACCAGAGAAAAATAAAACAATAGTAAATGAAGTAGACAAATAATTATTAAGCAAACACAAAATTAAATGAACTACTCACAAAGTTAGTCAAGAGATACACAAGGAGTACAGAATATGACATCTAATATATAAATAGTGGAGGAGGAAGAAGAGGGGAGGAAAAAAAAGAACCTTTAGATTGTGTTTGAAATAACATAATAAACTTAAGACAGACTGTTAGATAGTAAGGAAGCTACCTTTGAACCTTTGGTAATCACTAATCTAAAGCCTACTGAAGGGACCCCAACAGTAAGATGGCGAACTTCTGGCTTCTCTTCGGGGTCCTCAGTTCCCGCCAGCACCACCTGAAGCCCAATCACCTCTCGCCCCCCCCCACTCCCAGCACCTAGCCAATAGCCACCAGCCCCGTAGAAGTGACACCTCAATCAGCTCATGCCCCTTCCTATATAACCCAGCACCTTTCCCTAATAAAGCGGAATTCTCCGGTAAATTGCTGCTGTGTGTCGCTCCTTTCCTTTCATTGGTGCTGAAACCCAGGAGACAGGACACCCCAACTGGGCCCCGTCTTCCCCCCGACACCAGCAGCAGCTTGCCCTCATCCTCTTTTTCTGGTGCTGGCTCATCACACTCACCACCCCTCTCTGGCCTTTAGGTACTCCTGGAGTGGGCTACTCTTCCCCGAGCTATCACAGTGCCATTGACCATCATCGTCCAGCAAGGCCCTGACACTCGGGGACAAGGAGGGAACTCTCCCCGCCTCAGGCCTTCACAGCTGCTGCAGACCCTCAGGCCCCCATCCAACAGCCATAAATTGCCGCCTCCGGCCTTCATGACTTCAGCAGACACTCAGGCCCCCCTCCAACAGCCATAAATTGCCACCTCTGGCCTTCACAGCTGCAGCAGATCCTCAGGCCCCCCTCCAACAGCCATAAATTACCACCTCAGGCCTTCATAGCTGCGGCGGAACCTCAGGCACCCATTCCAAGAGCCATAAACCCCGCCTCAGGCCTTCACATCTGCGGCAGACCCTCAGGCCCCCCTCCAAACAGCCATAAACGAGGTGACTCCTTTGCGGATGAGAACGCTCCCTTTTTCCCCCTTCCTCCTTCCATTCTGTCCACCGAAATCCGTTCCATCCGCCGAAAATTCCTAGTACTAGGTACCTCGTGACTCCAGCACTCTGCCTCCTTAGGAAAGTCTGGGTGATGACCCACACTTCCTAAGAAATCCCACTCATATACAAGTCTCTGCAGACCACCAAGGATCATCGGGGACGCCCTTTGTCTCCTTGTGGTCTGCCTCCAGTCCGACGATCTCCGTTCATCTTCCTCTGTTTGTCTCCTTCTCTGTCCTTCAGCCATGGGAACCTCCTCATCCCTCCCTGAAAGTTCACCTCTTGAATGCCTCCTCAAGTATCTAGCCACCCTCTCCCTGACACCTGATATAAAACCAGAACTTCTCCGTAAATACTGCTCCCAAGATTGGCCGACATACCCCCTAGACAATAACAACCAATGGCCTGCAGGGGGAACTCTTGATCGTAACATCACTCGCAATCTCTTTAACTACTGCCAGCGCCTGAAAAAATGGAAGGAGATTCCCTATATCGAAGCTTTCCGCCTCCTCCTCCCCCCGCCCCCTCCCCCAAGTTCTCCTAGCCTGCAAGCCACCACCGTGGCAGAAGCCTCCCGTTCTCTCCCTTCCCCTTCTTCTACAACAGCCCTTCTCCCTTCCTCCCCCACCATCTCCTCCCCCATCTCACTTCCTCCACCTTCGCCCCCCGCAGATTAAGCCTGAGCCTTTCAGCCCCCCTTTAACTAAGTCCTGGGGGCCTCTCTGTCTTTGCCCTCATCACCTGTTTCTCCCCTGTTGGGGACCGCCTTTGTCTTCTCACATGTTTGTAGGCAGAATGAGAAAGCACCTTCCCCCATGTCTGAATGCAGCATAGGAAAGCACAAGCTTGAGAACAACCGGTGCAGTCCTTAGAAGTTATCTGTCCACAAAAACATATTTTGTCCTCGAAGACGAGCCAAGACTCCTCACTCTGAAAATAGGGAGACCTTGAAGATGTGTAGAAACACCGCTCCTGCTTCTAGCTATGCCCTTCTTCCACTTGCTGATGTGGCAGGAATGGAGAACAAAAAACATTCTGTTTACGCATTCCATAAGCAACTAACTGGAACACTGCTGTAGCTCAGATGGTAGAGCATGAGACTCTTAACCTCAGAGTCACGAGTTCAAGCCCAACTGGAGCAGCAGAGGCAAGCAGCTGGGCTGCTGACTAGCAACGCATGGTAGCGTCAGGCCTCCCAGTTCTTTCTATCTTTCTTTATTTTCTTCACCCCCCTTCTGCACTTCAAGACCTGCTCAACTAGGCACGGCTGGACCGCGTCACTCCCCAACAGACTGAGCCAGAACCCCTCAGTCCCCCACAGACTCGGTCCCGAGGGCCTCCCAAAATTATCGCCCCCCTCTACAACGTAGCTTAGACAGACTAACTCAAGCCCTATTACAGTATACCAGCCTTGACCCAGAAACGCCTGACGGAAGACTTGTCCTTATGACATACTTCCTAGCTCAAAGCTACCCCGACATTAAAGCTAAACTCAAAAAGTTAGAACAGGGCCCCACTACCCCACAGACTGAGATCCTAACAGTGGCCTTTAAAGTCTTCCATAACCGGGAGGAGGAGAAAGAATGCTGTAAACAAAAGGCTGATCAGGCCAATTTCCAAATGTTGGCCCAGCTGATAAAACCACAACCTGGGTGCCCTTCTATAAACAAGCGCCCCCCAGGAGCTTGTTTCAAGTGCAGACAAGAATGACATTCGTCAAGGGCATGCCCCTCCCCCAGATCTCCTACCACCCCATGCCCCAGATGCCACAAAAAGGGCCCCTGGGGGTCTGATTGCCCAGCCACCCAAAGGGGAGGTTGGACGAACAACCCCTATCCTAGGCCCACCGTAGTGGGGCTGGAAGAAGAAGATTGACGGGGCCCAGGGTCTTCTCGCCCGACCGTTTCCATCACCAAACAAGAGCCCAGGGTTACTTTAATAGTAGACGGTCACCCCATCTCCTTCCTCCTAGATACAGGAGCTACCTCATCAGTCTTGCGAGAATACCGGGGCCCTACCACGCCAGCCATTACTTCTATAGTCGGGGTAGGAGGTAAACAGATTTTCCCATTAAACCCCCCCACCCTTTTATGCACAATCTAAGACAATCCCATACCTTTCTCCCACTCCTTCCTGGTTATGCCCCAGTGTCCCATCCCTTTACTAGGACAGGACATCCTTTCTCTCCTCCACGTTTCCATAACTATATCCACTCCCACAGCCCCCAGTACTCCCTTTCTGATGGCCCTCATAGCCAATGACCCCCCTCTACCCAATGAAAGCTCCGGTTCTGCCCTCATATACCCTGTAAATCCCAAAGTTTGGGACATCTCAAGCCCCTCCGTGGCTCTATGTCCTCCTGCCTCAATCAAATTACGTGACCCCTCTCAGTATATCTGTCAGGACCAATACCCCCTAACCACTCCAGCCCTCATAGGCCTCCAACCCTTCATTCAAGATCTCTTAAACAAAAATTACCTCAGACCCACTCACTCTCCATTTAATACCCCCATATTAGCTGTTAAAAAAAAACCAACAGATCTTTCCGCCTTGTCCAAAACCTTCGCCTCATCAACATGGCCGTTGTCCCTATCCATCCCTTAGTTTCAAATCCATACACCCTTTAATTGCAGATCCCTGCCTCTGCCTCCCACTTCTCAGTCCTAGATCTCAAGGACGCATTTTTTTCTTATCCCTCTGGACCCCTCCTCCCAAGATTTTTTCGCCTTCACCTGGACAGACCCATACACAAGACATTCTGAACAACTCACTTGGACAGTTTTGCCACAAGGCTTCCGAGATAGTCCCCATATTTTTTGACAAGTCCCAGCTCAGGACCTCAAACAGTTTCATCATGATCACTCCGAGTCCACCTTATTACAATATATAGATGATCTTCTATTCTGCAGTCCCTCGTGGGAACAGTATCAACTTGACACTGCCTCTCTACTTAACCTTCTATCTTCCAGAGGTTACCAGGTATCCCCCATCAAAGCTCAAATCTCTTCCCCTTCTGTCACTTACCTTGGATTCCTTCTGTCTCAACAAAGAAAGTCCATTACCTTAGACAGAAAATGACTCCTCTCTGACCTGCCCATTCCCAAAACCAAGGCAGAAATCCTTTCCTTTCTAGGCCTGGCTGGGTATTTTAGAGCGTGGATCCCTAACTTCTCCCTGTTGGCAAGACCCCTATACGACCTCAGCAAGGGCCCCCCTGAAGAACCATTATCCTCCTCACTCTGACACTCCTTCATTAAGCTCTATCAAGCCCTTGTGGAAGCGCCAGCTCTCCATCTTCCTGATTTGTCGAAGCCCTTCTCATTATACATTCATGAGAGGTCCAGTCAAACTCTAGGAGTCCTAGGCCAATATTATGGCCCATCCTTTGCCCCAGTAGCTTATCTCTCCAAGCAATTAGACCCCACAGTTCAGGGATGAGCCCCCTGCCTATGGGCATTAGCCGCTGGACAGCTCTTGCAGAAAGAAGCTCATAAACTGACATCCAGGGCGCCCCTTACCATTCTGTCCCCACATCACCTAAAAGATCTCTTAACCTACAAAAGTTTACAGACTCTCCCTCCCTCCAGACTCCTGACCTTACTGTCCTCTTTCCTCCAAAATCCCATTCACCCCCTTTGCCATCCATACCCAAATCATGACTTTTTCCTCCTTTACTGCTCTCTCGCTTTTTTTCCTCATTTCTATTGTCTTCCCCACCACCCCAGCCTCCTTTGTATGGCGATTCAAAGTCAGACAGACTTACACACAGCATCAAACAAAAGTTACTGCCCTCATTGCCACACCAGACTGCCCTCTGAAAAGCTGCTCTGAGCCTTTATACCTCCACTTTGCTCCCTCCACCAAAGTGTTCACTAGCCGGTACCCTTATTCTCCCTACCTTTGCTTCCTCTATGACCAAAAACAAGCCTATTGCAGGTGATGGCCAGACACCTACAGGAGATGTCCCTACTGGTCTTGTGCCATTCACTACATGGGTACCTCCCGGTACCCACAGTATTACTCCTCCAACCATTTTATGAAATATCCCAACGGCTCATTCTCCTTATCAATCCCAGATCCCTGGGACTCTCGATGGGCTGCAGGAGTCACAGCCTCAGTTTACTATGGGGGGTCCTTGACCCCCCACAATACCCTTCATATCTCTCAAAAGTATGTTCCCTCTCATTCCCAGATCTCTCAAGTTGCATCAGATATCAGACATTCCGAAAAAGTCATTATTCAAACTCTTGATGGCGCCTCTTCATCTTCTTTTCCCCGCCCCTCTTCCAATTTCTCCTACTCTTCGTTACAGCTCATTCAGGACACCATCATCTTTCTCAACCACACCCTTAACCCCGCCAATTGTTTCTTGTGCGCATCACTACAGCGCCCACTGCTGGCTGCCGTGCCCCTTAATATTTCCAACTACTCCTTCCATGCAGAAGGACAACCCTTCCGCCCCCTTGCAGACATACCCCTATGGGAACCAGAATACGAAGATAATCTCACCATCCACCACTGTGTAGGCCCAACTCCACCCCCCTCCAGCGCACTTCACTGCCTCTTTATCTACACCCCTACCTCTAGCTCTACGACTTTACACAACTGGGACACTTCTTTTGGTGTAATGCAGTCTTTTCAACTCACTGCCTCCCAACTCTGATACACCCTGCATTCTCGTCACCCTAATCCCACAGCTTACACTTTACAGCATGGCAGAATTTCTTGAGCTCCAACCTCCCTTGCCCTCGCGCACAAAAAGAACTGCTTTCCTTCCCATCATGGTCAGTATCTCTTTGACCACCTCAGCCATTGGAGCAGGGTTTTCTGGAGGAACCTTGAGTCACTCTCTATGGGCAGTTACAGATCTCAACGCCAAACCTGAGGGGGCCCTGACATCCACTGCCGATCCCCTAGCCTCTCTCCAAAGACAGGTCACTTCGCTAGTTAAAGTCACCCTTCAAAACCGGCGGGCCTTAGATCTGCTTACAGCCGAGAAGGGTGGCACCTGCGTCTTCCTCCGGGAAGAATGCTGCTATTACATCAATGAATCCGGCATTGTAGAAAGTGACATTACCAAACTCACCGACCTTGCCTCCAGTCTCCACTCTGCTTCCAATTCCAACCCATTCTCTTCAATACTAACAAGCCCCCTCCTTACCTGGGTCTGGCCCATTGCAGGCCCCATAATAATCATTCTTCTCACCTGTCTCTTCTTACCCTGTATAATAAAGTTCATCAAATCCCAAGTCGGAAAAATCTCTAATCAAGCTTTCAACCAGCTTTTACTCAGGAACTATCAGCTTCTGGCCACAGAAGATCCCTCACCCTCACGTGACCTCCTCACCACACACTGAGGTGGACCCCTCTCTGTGCTGGAAATTGTTCCTGGAAACAATGGCCGCAGATGCCTGGCTTCTGGCACCTGTATCCTCCTGGCACCACCATTAGAATCAACAAGTCTTCAACCTATAGTTACAGAGGACCTTCATTGATTTCCAACCTGAAGAAGTCCACATCTACTGGTCCTTACTGTGGGGAGTCCTATCAACCCTTTCCTCCCAGTCCTCAAGCCCTTACTCCCTCCTCCGCCCCTGTTCAGCAGGAAGCAGTCAGAGTGAAAACATTGTCCACAACCCCATAGAGGAGAAAGGGGGGAATGAAGGGCCCCCACCAGTAAGATGGTGAACTTCTGGCTTCTCTTCGGGGTCCTCAGTTCCCGCCAGCACCATCTGAAGCCCAATCACCTCTCGCCCCCCTCCCACTCCCAGCACCTATCCAATAGCCATCAGCCCTGTAGAAGTGACACCTCAATCAGCTCATGCCCCTTCCTATATAACCCAGCACCTTTCCCTAATAAAGAGGAATTCTCTGGCAAATTGCTGCTGTGTGTCGCTCCTTTCCTTTCACCTACAATGGCAATAAGTACATATCTATCGATACTCACCCTAAATGTAAATGGACTGAATGACCAATCAAAAGACATAGAGTTACAGAATGGATAAAAAAACAAGACCCATCAACATGCTGCCTACAAAAGACTAACTTCAAACCCAAAGACATACACAGACTGAAAGTGAAGGGATTGAAAAAGATATTTCATAAAAATAATAAGAAGAAAGTAGGACTTGCAGTACTCTTATCAGACAAAATGGACATCAAAACAAAGAAAGTAACAAAAGACAAAGAAGGACATTACATAATGAAAAGGCGTCAGTCCAACAAGACAGTATAACCATTATAAATATCTATGCACCCAACATAGGAGCACCTACATATGTGAAACAAATACTAACAGAATTAAAGAGGAAATAGGATACAATACATTCATTTAGGAGACTTCAACACACCACTCACTCTAAAGGACAGATCAACCAGACAGAAACAAGTAAGGAGACAGAGGCACTTAACAACACAGAACAGATGAACCTAAAACATCTACAGAACACTCCACCCAAGAGCAACAGGATACACATTCTTCTCAAGTGCACATGGAACATTTTCAAGAATAGATCATATACTAGGCCACAAAAAGAGCCCCAGTAAATTTAGAAGGATTGAAATTGTATCAACCAGCATCTGAGACCACAAAGGAATGAAAATAGAAATAAATTATGCAAAGAAAACAAAAAGGCCACAAACACATGGAGGCTTAAAAACATGTTCCTAAATAACCAATGGATCAATGGCCAAATTAAAACAGAGATCAAGGAATATATAGAGATAAATTAAAACAATAACTCAACACCACAAAATCTGTGGGATGTGGTGAATGACATGGTAAGAGGGAAATATATGGCAATATGGGCATATCTCAGAAGAACAATCCCAAATGAACAGTCTAAACTCACATTTAATAAAACTAGAAAAAGAAGAACAAAGGCATCCCAAAGTCAGTAGAAGGAGGGACATAATAATGATGAGAGCAGAAATAAAATAAATTGGGAAGAATAAAACAATAGAAAGATTCAATGAAACCAGAAGCTGGTTCTTTGAGAAAATAAACAAAATAGATAAACCCCTAGACAGATATATCAAGAAAAAAAGAGAGTCTACACATATAAACAGAATCAGAAATGAGAAAGTAAAAATCAGTACAGACACCACAGAAATACAAAGAATTATTAGAGAATACTATGAAAAATTATATGCCAACAAATTGGACAAACTAGAAGAAATGGACAACTTTCCAGAAAAATACAACCTTCCAAGTCTGACCCAGAAAGAAACAGAAAATCTGAATAGACCAATTACCAGCAACGATATTAAACTGGTAATGAAAAAACTACCTAAGAACAAAACTCCTGAACCAGATGGTGTTTTGGCTGAATTTTATCAAACACTTAGAAAAGACTTAATACCATTCCTCCTTAATATATTCCAAAAAAGTAAAAGAGGCAAGAATATTTCCAGACTCTTTCTATGAGGTCAGCATCACTAATACCAAAACCAGACAAAAACACCACAAAAAAGAAAATTACAGGTCAATAACCCTGATGAAAACTAAATTCAAAAATACATCAAAAAGATCACCCATCATGACAAATGGAATTTACTCCAGGGATGCAAGGATGGTACAATATTTGAAAATCAATCAACAACATACCCACATCAACAAAAAGGACAAAAATGATGATCTCAATAGATGCTGAGAAAGCAAAACAAAATTCAAAATCCATTCATTATAAAAACTCTCAACAAAACGGGTATAGAGGGCAAGTACCTCAACATAATAAAGGCCAGATATGACAAACCCAGAGCATACTTAACAATGAAAAGCTGAAAGCTTTTCCTCCAAGATGAGGGATAAGACAAGGATGTCTGCTCTCACCACTTTTATTCAATATAGTACTGGAGGTCCTAGCCACAGTAATCAGACAACGCAGAAATAGAAGGCAAACAAATTAGTAAGGAAGAATTTAAACTGTCGGTGTTTGCAGATGTCATGATATTATACATAGAAAACTCTAAAGAATCCACCAAAAATCTACTAAAAGTAATAATTGAATTCAGCAAAGTTGCAGGACAAAAATTAATACACAGAAATCTGTTGCATTCCTGTATATGAACAATGAACTAGCTGAGAGAGAAATCAGGAAAACAACTCCATATACAGTTCCATCAAAAAGAGTAAAATACCTAGAAATAAACCTAACCAAGGAGGTGAAAGACCTTTACTCTGAAAACTACAAGACACCCATGAGAGAAATTAATGAAGACACCAATAAATAGAAATACATCCCACACTCATGGATTGGAAGAACTAGTATTGTCAAAATGACCATCCTGAGTAAAGTAATGTACAGATTTAATGTAATCCCTATAAAATAGCAACAGCGTTCTTCAATGAACTAGAACAAACAGTTCTAAAATTTATATGGAACCATAAAAGACCCCAAATAGCCAAAGCAATCCTGAGAAGGAAGAAAAAAGCTAGGGGGATTATACTCCCTAACTTCAAGCTGTACTACAAAGCCAAGGTAATCAAAACAATTTGGTACTGGTACAAGGACAGACCCATAAATCAATGGAATGGAATAGAGAATCCAGATATAAACTCACACATTTATGGCCAATTAATATATGATAAAGGAGCCACAGAGATACACTGAGGAAAAGTCAGCCTCTTCAGCAAATGATGTTGGCAAAACTGGAAAGCTGCATGTAAGAGAATCAATCTGGATTATTGTCTAGCCCCATACATAAAAGTGAACTAGAAATGGATCAGAGACCTGAATGTAAGTCATGAAACCATAAAATTCTTAGAAGAATACATAGCAAAAATATCTGAGTATAAACATGAGCAACTTTTTCCTGAACTCATCTCCTCAGGCAAGGGAAACAAAATAAAAATGGGACTGCATCAAACTAAACAGCAAAGGGTACCATCAGTAGAACAAAAAGGCATCCTACAGTATGGGAGAATATTCTGTAATATATATGTAATATATTAAATGACATCTGATAAGGGGTTCACATCCAAAATATATAAAGAACTCACACACCTCAACATCCAAAAAACAAATAATCCAGTTAAAAAATGGACAGAGTATCTGAACAGGCACTTCTCCAAAGAGGAAATTTGAATGGCCAACAGGCACATGAAAAGATGCCCCACATCACTAATCATCAGGGAACGTAAATTAAAACCACGATGAGCTATCACCTCACACCAGTTAGGATGGCCAGCATCCAAAAGACAAGAAACAACAAATGCTGGCAAGGATGTGGAGAAAGGGGAACCCTCCTACACTGCTGGTGGGAATGTAAACTAGTTTGACCACTGTGGAAAGTAATATGGAGGTTCTTCAAAAAACTAAACACAGAAATAAAATTTGACTTCTAGAAATTAACCCAAAGAATACAAGTTTTCAGATTCAAAAAGACATATACACCCCGATGTTTATTTTTTTATTTTTATTTATTTATTTTTTTGACTGCTTTTACTGAAAACATTTCTACAATTGATTACACATTTCCCTGCTCTAGCGGGAACAGCAATTTAAGAACTGAATATGATTTCATCTGACCTGACGGTTGAAGAGTTAAGGGGTTTTTTTCGTATCATTAATCTACAATTACATGAAGAACATTATGTTTACTAGGCTCCCCCCTTCACCAAGTACCCCCCACAAACCCCATTACAGTCACTGTCCATCAGCATAGCAAGATGCTGCAGAATCACTACCTGTCCTCTCTGCACTGCACAGCCCTCCCCATGCTCCCCCCAATATTATACATGCTAATCGTAATGCCCCCTTTTTTCCCCACCCTTATCCCTCCTTTCCGACTGATCCTCTACAGTCCCTTTCCCTTTGGTACCTGTTAGTCCATTCTTCGGTTCTGTGATTCTGCTGCTGTTTTGTTCCTTCAGTATTTCTTTGTTCTTATACTCCACATAAGAGTGAAATCATTTGGCACCTGTCGCTCTCTGCCTGAACCATTTCACCAAGCACAATACCCTCCAGCTCCATTCATGTTGCTGCAAATGGCAGGATTTGTTTTCTTCTTATGGCTGAATAATATTCTATTGTGTATATGTACCACATCTTCTTTATCCATTCATCTACTGATGGACACACACTCCTGTGTTTATTACAGCACTATTTACAATAGCCAAGATATGGAAGCAACCTAAATGTCCATCAGTAGATGAATGGATAAAGAAGATGTGGTACATATACACAATGGAGTATTATTCAGCCATAAGAAGAAAACAAATCCTACCATTTGCAACAACATGGATGGAGCTAGAGGGTATTATGCTCAGTGAAATAAGCCAGGCAGAGAAAGATAAGTACCAAATCATTTCCCTCATTTATGGAGTATAACAACAAAGCATAACTGAAGGAAAAAAACAGCAGCAGACTCACAGACTCCAAGAAGGGACTGGTGGTTACCAAAGGGGAGGGGTTGGGGATGGCATGTGGGGAGGGAGGAATGAAGGGATTGAGGGGGTATTATGATTAGTACACATGGTGTGGAGAGGATCATGGAGAAGACAGTGTAGCAGAGAGAAGACAAGTTATGAATCTGTGGCATCTTACTACACTGATGGACAGTGACTGCAGTGGGGTATGGGAGGGACTTGATAATATGGGTGAATGTAGTAGCTACAGTGTTTTTCATGTGAAACATTCATAAGAGTGTATATCAATAATACCTTAATAAAAAATTGTAAAAAAAAGAAGAAAAAATTCATATCATAGACAAATTTTCACAAATGCCTAGGGTGCCTAAATGGTTTTCTTGGCTTCACTGGAGATGGATGGTAATTATAGATTTGCTTTGTTTATGTCACCGTATTCCTATTATGTTAATATGTGTGTGCAAATTAGTTAGTAGTTTAAAACCTATACATACTTAAGGTACTCTACAAGAAGATATGTCAAAGAAATAATCAATCCTCCCATGTTTCCTTCCATATGCTACATCTGTAGCTTTTCTTCTTTCTTCCTAATTACAACCCTTAAATAGAATTCGTGCCTCATATCGAATTTACCGAGTATCATAATTCCTCCAGGTGGTAAAGATACCTTGAGACAAGTGCTGGGCATAGAAGCCACAGGGCATAAATCTGCAAAGAAGTAAAAAGCTAACCTTTTCAAACAATATGGTTTCTCTCTCACTTACCAACTTTACATTTCCCTGTATGGCCCCGGAAGATGACTGGTTAGCCAGAGACGGTAAGATTCCTCAAGGGAGGAACAACCTAAGACAGGCACAGTCGCAGGGGGGCCATCAGGTGAGAATTTGGGGATCAACAGAGGTGAGGCTCAGAACCTCACCCCCCCTGCTTTGAGAGAAATATTCTGCATCCGTGGATGTTTTGCTGCCCTTGTCTAGCCTGGATTAATACTTAGTCCATAGGCACACACCTGATTATCTGATCATCTACATTTGCCCTCTTACAGCACTAAACTATGTTTTCTACCATTATCTTGCATCTACCTACCACTTCAGCATTTTATTAAAAATAAAAATAATAATAATAATAAAGGGGAAATGTGGGATCAACATATAAATCAAGTACAAAAATCAAACGAATATTCATATTTGACCTGATTGTTTATAGGTCATAATGCGTGATCAAAACCGAAAGTTTCTGTGATGAATGCCTTTGTACTGTTCACCATGTAAGAATTTATTCACTATGTAAGAATTCGTTCACCATGTAAGAACTTATTCATTATGCTTCAGAAGATTGGAGACTGACGAGAATTAGACTTGAGATGGATTAATGATTGTACATTGAGCATTGACCCCCCTATACTGAATTTTATTGCTGTTAACAACCATTTGATCAATAAATATGAGAGATGCCCTCTCAAAAAAAAATAATAACTAAGAAAGACAAAAAAACCCTTTCCCTAAAATTTGCCTTGTCATTAGCTCTTTTTTTATGCTGAACACCCAGATTTATTTCCCTCTTTTTAAACAGACCAAGTCAGTCAAACTACCTCACCTGAAGAAAAATAAAATAGTGAAAAGGAAAAAAAAAAAAAGAAGAAGAAAAAAGAAATGCATTTGACCCAGGAGTTCCACTCATAGGAATTTACCTGAAGAAAACAAGATCCCAGATTTAAAGACATAAACACCCTTATGTTTATAATAGCATTATTTACCATAGCCAAGATATGGATGCAGCCTAAGTTTCCATCAGTAGATGAATGGATAAAGAAGATGTGGTGCATTTACACATGGAACATTATTCAACCATAAAAAAGAAAACAAATCCTACCATTTGCAACAATATGGATGGAACTAGAGGGTATTATGCTCAGTGAAATAAGCCAAGTGGAGAAAGAGAAATACCAAATGATTTCACTCATCTGTGGCATATAAGAACAAAGGAAAAACTGAAGGAACAAAATAGCAGCGGAATCACAGAACCCAAGAATGAACTAACAGGTACCAAAGGGAAAGGGACTGGGGAGGATAGGTGGGTAGGGAGGGATAAGGGGCAGAAGAAGAAAGGTGGTATTATTATTGGCATGCATAATGGGGGGAAGAAAGGGGAGGGCTGTGCAACACAGAGAAGACAAGTAGTGATTCTACAACATTTTGCTATGCTGATGGACAGTGACTGTAATGGGGTTTGTGGGGGGGGGACCTGGTATAGGAGAGAGCCTAGTAAACATAATATTCTTCATGTAATTGTAGATTAATGATAACAAAAAAAAAGAGAAAGAAAAGGGGGATTACTCCCTGATAGGATAAAACTAACTGCAGATCAATGATTAATGCATGCTTTACATATCCTTAATTTTGATCTTTCAAAGGGTGTCAGATGATCAGCTATGGAAGTACATTTTTCTGATAATATTCCTTTCTCTTAAAAATAAAAAGCAGTTTCTGTGTGGTGATCTCCAATAGGTTCTTCACAATGGTATAAAGGTCATATCAAAGTGTGGGCAAAGGGTTTGTTTGTGTTTATACAGAGGATCAAAGCCTAATTTGGCTACACAGAAAATGAATTAAGATATGATATGAAGAAGAACTTCCAATATCAACATCCTCTGGAAGAGTCATTCCAGAAGATGATCATCAAAAAAATTCAAGAAAGATCCTGGCACTGTTGCAGTTGTACCTGCATTCATCCCACCAGTTCCTGGACTTGCCATTGGAATGAAGAAGGAGATATTTAAGCCGTGCTGTGCATACAGTAAAACAACAAATTTGACTGGATCTATACTGTCAGAACTCAACCAAGAATTAGGAGAAGTGCAAGTTGCAGTGCTCTAAAATTGTGTGGCTATAGACTATCTACTGTTAAAAGAACATATGGGATGTGAACAGTTCCCAGGAATGTGTTGTTTTAATTTGTCTGATTTTTCTCAAACTATTCAAATTCAGTTAGACAATATCCATCATATCATTGATAAGTTTTCACAAATGCCTAGGGTACCTAACTGGTTTTCTTGGTTTCACTGGATATGGCTGGTAATTGTAGGTCTGCTTTTGTTATGTGGCTGTATTCCTATTATGTTAATGTGCGTATGCAATTTAATTAGTAGTTTAAAACCTATACATGCTTATGTTACTCTACAAGAAGGTATGTCAAAGAAATAATCAATCTTCTGCTGGGAGCCATGCTACTCAAGCTGTGTAGCAAAGCTCAGGCTGGAGGAAGACCCCCACAAATCAGGGGTCTTTGCAGCTGGCTCCCTCTATTACCCACCTTGATTTTGTTATTTTCCATTATACTATTGGCTTTGTTTTTACTTGCATTGTTGCCAAAGACTAAGCTACCCTTGCTAAGCAGCACGGAAAAGATGAGAACATAAACTTCCCAAAAGCTTTTCAGGACAGTGCTCCTGAGGAATAGAACATGCAGGGGCCAAATGGTCATCTTAGCATAAAGTACCAAAACCTGCTCTTAGTCAAACATTGACCACCCCATTTCCACTGAGAATGCCCCCCTTGTTTATGCTAGTGAAACTAGTGATGGAAAGTTTTCTAGAAATCAAGTTATGAGAGAATATTGAATAGAATAACCCCTGTTGACACTTAATTAATCATCTCATGTTTTCTTCCCTCTACTACTTCTATAGTTTGTTTTTCTTCTTTCCTAATCACAACCCTTTACTAGAATTTGTGCCTCATATGTGAAATTACCAAGCATCATATTCCAGGAAGTAAAGATACCTCAAAAACAAGTGCTGGGCATAGAAGCTACGGAGCATAAATCTGCAAAGAAGTGAAAAACTAACCTTTTCAAAGAATATTACTTCTCTCTCACTTACCAGCTTTACATCTCCCGGTATGGCCCCGGAAGATGGCTGGTTAGCCAGAGACGGGTAAGATTCCTCAAGGGAGGAACAACCTAAGACAGGCACAGTCACAGGGGGGCCATCAGGTGAGAAAAAGGGGGCCAACAGAGGTGAGGCTTAGAACCTCACCCCCCCGGCCCCCCCAGTTTTGAGAGAAATCTTCCACACCTGTGGATGTTTTGTTGCCCTTGTTCAGGTTGGATTAAGACCTGGTCTGTAGGCACAAACCTGATCATCTATACCTGCCTTTTTACAGTTATAAATCATGCTTTCTATCTATATCTTGCATTTACCTACTACATTAACATTTTATTAGATTCACATATAAAGTATAAAAATCAAATGAATAATCATACATTATATTTGACGTGATTGTTTATAGTTTAGAGTTTGCAGTTAAAACAGCAGTTTCTATGATATGAATGCCCTTGCATTGTTCACCATGTAAGAACTTGTTTAGTCTCTGCAGTAGTGGAGTCATAGAGACCTGTATAGCATATGTCAGGGAGATTTTGGTATCTACACAGAAGAAAGAGAAATGTAGATAAGAAGGAGAAATTTAGTTTGCTGCCTACTGTGCCCTATAAAGGGGTATAAGGTGAAGATATGAGTTTATGATTTTAGATTGATTATAAATTTATTAAAGCCTCTAAAAATATTTTTGTGGGAAAGAATCCTAGCTAACTGTGGCACTAGGTGACCTGTATTTCACCCTGAGCTGATAGACTCCATAGTCGCTGCTACATATTGCATGCTTCTACGGTCACATGCACTTCTTAGAAACTGCGTTGCATAGAAACGTACAACACAATAGAGTACATGTTATAAGAAAAGTTTCAGTCAAAGAACAGAAAAACAATCACCTGTCTAATGCTTGACCAACCACGAATAGATTAGAAAGTAATCTATACTTATGCCTATACTTATTAACCAACTGCCTATACTAATTAATCATCAGAATAAAAAAATAATCATATCCTTGTGCAAAATAGTATAAATAAAGCTGTCATCAACACTTTGTCGAGAGACCACCTCCATCTGACTCCGTGTCCTGTCTCTCCATACGCGGACTGCGTCCTGCACCTTCGGGCATCCCACCCTTAGGCTGGAGCTGGACTCCCGCAATCTTCCCATGTTTTCTTCCATCTGCTACTTCTATAGCTTTTCTTCTTCCTTCCTAATTACAACTCTTAAGTAGAATTCGTGCCTCATATTGAAATTACTGAGTATCATAATTCTTCCAAGTGGTAAAGATACCTGAAGACAAATGCTGGGCATAGAAGCCACAGGGCATAAATCTGCAAAGAAATAAAAAGCCAACCTTTTCAAAGAATATTTCTTGTCTCTCACTTACCAACTTTACATTTCCCTGTATAGCCCCGGAAGATGACTGGTTAGCCAGAGACGGGTAAAATTCCTCAAGGGAGGAACAACCTAAGACAGGCACAGTTGCAGGGGGCCATCAGGTGAGAAATTGGGGATCAACAGAGGTGAGGCTTAGAACCTCACCCCCCGTGTTTTGAGATAAATCTGCATCCATGGATGTTTTGTTGCCCTTGTCTAGCTTGGATTAATACTTAGTCTATAGGCACAGACCTGATCATCTACATTTACTCTCTTACGGCACTAAACTATGTTTTCTACCTTTATCTTGCATCTACCTACCACTTCACCATTTTATTAAATAATAATAATAATAATAATAATAATAATAATAATAATAATAATAATAATGGAGAAATGTGGGATTCACATATGAATCAAGTATAAAAATCAAATGAATAATCATATCTGACCTGATTGTTTAAAGTTCATGATGTGTGATCAAAACCGAAAGTTTCTGTGATATGACTGCCCTTGCACTGTTCACCATGTAAGAACTTATTCACTATGTAAGAACTTGTTCACCATGTAAGAACTTGTTCGTTCTGCTTCAGAAGATTGGAGACTGTTGAGAATTAGGCTTGGGTTTGATTAATGATTGTGCATTGAGTCCCCTATACAGAATTTTATTGTTGTTAATAACCATTTGATCAATAAATATGAGAGATGCCCTCTCAAAAAAAAAAAAAGCCAAGCAGAGAAATACAAGTACCAAATGATTTCACTCATTTGTGGAGTATAACAACAAAGCAAAATTGAAGGAAGAAAATAGCAGCAGACTCACTGACTTCATGAAGGGACTAGCATTCACCAAAGGGAAGGGGTTGGGAAGGGTGAGTGCAGAAGGAGGAAGAAGGGGATCAAGAGGCACTATAATTCCTAATCACAGTATATGTAGGTCATGGGGAAGGCAGTACAGCATGAAGACGGGTAATGACTCTATAACATCTTGTTATGCTGATAGTACTGCAATGGGGTGTGGGTGAGGACTTGATAATATGGGTGAATGTTGAAACCTCAGTGTTGTTCATGTTAAAACTTCAGAAGATTGTATATCAATGATGCTTTAATAAAAAACAAAATTATAAACATGATGGTTGAAAAATACTAAAGTCAGGATACAAGAGCCTAATCATTTTTTAACCCATCCATTCCTTAGGATTGTTTATGCAACTGGTTATCTTGAAAGCTGAAATGACATATCCCCATGGACAACTAGCAGCTTATTTATCTGCTTGTTGTAAGAGGTGCAGATTTCCTAAATCAGGCTTCCCTGCTTGTAACACAGGCACATTGTGTGTACATCCATCTGGGTCCATCATGTCACCTCCTTGGGACTTGGGGGCAAGGGTAACTGATGCTCATGTGATGATGCTCATGCTTTGTGCTTTCTATGAGTAATAAATGTCCAGCTTGCTATGTATGAGAAATGGACTAGTAAAAAAATGATCAGGGCTTTATATCCTTGACACATGCAACAAGACAGGTAGAAGCACAAAAGTGCCAGGGAGCACTGTCTCCTAGTAAGGTTTTATCGTGGAAGACTTCAAAATAGTATGGCTATTAATGGTCCATGGGGCATGTGTACAGGGACATTATGCATTGGAAAAAGGCAATGAAATTCTGATGGCAAAGCGTGAAAGCCACAGGGCCTTATCTGAATCCTATAAAGTCCTTTGTTTCTGATCCATGAAACTTGTTTTATGTCAGATTCCATGAAACAGTAACAAGAGGGAAATTGTCTTATTAGTAGAGTAATATCAAATCTCAGACCTAGAAAATCTGAGACAATACATCCACCAGTCTTTGTTGATGATCCTTTTGTTCTTGTTTGTTCTTGGATCCATGACTCCAATATATACATACACATATATCTAATGACTTGGAGCATTACTTATAAATTTTCCTAAGACTTATACATATTCTCTTTCAGTATTATGGTAAGAAAGCTTTGCATGCATAACTTTTTAAATAATTACAATTCCCTGAAGATATATACATATACTGGTATAGTATGGCAGTACTTACTATAGACATTTTTAACACCTGAAACTGCTCTTGAGGAACAGTCACCTTACTGCCAGACAAAATTAATTATATTATGGGTATGGCCCTTTAAAAGTATTAAAGTTTATAAACTCCTCCCCATGACCACTTTAAAAAAGTCCCTAGAAACTAAAAGACTCACTTCTCTGTTGAAGCACAGAGAAATTTTGGGACTGCTTAAGTTCCCCACATAACTGTAGCAAACTTGGCTCTGTTATTCAGAGCTTCAGTTATTCGTTAACATTTTTGCCTTTTCTTCTGTTTTACACGAACAATGACCCTCACCTATATCAGCCTTTGTACCGATAACAGTGTTGACTGTCCTCACTTGGGGAGTTTATAGTCCCATGAATAAGACTGGAATATCAGTCATACCCAAGGAAATAGTTTCCAGAAAGTAGATATTGGAATTTGAGAACATTGGAAAGCAGTAAATGACACCAAGCACTTAGATATGTACTGCCACTGTAAAAGGCTACAGAATGAGCTGTGATGAAAACCACCCTCAAAGAGAAGTCTAATATACTTTTTCCCTCTCCATTTCCCCACATAGCCCATGGAGTAGGGTTAACCTGGAAATACTGTCCTAGATGCAATTTATCTGTAAGTGAATCAAAGAAAGGTTCCTAATAGAATGTAGAAGACATTTAGAATTCCCTGAATTGTGGGTTGAATTCCTAGTTAACTTCTTGCTACATAAGCTTTGGAGGATCTCCTGGTTATAGCTCATCTGACATTAATGTCTTTGTGTTGAACAATTATTTCTGTCCCTTTCAAGTACCCCTGAAACATTGGCCTCTGCTACATTGGGTATCATCTTGTCAACTCTTAAAGGGCAGGATGACCAGCAACTGGTCTGAGTGTGAGGACATCATCCAGAGTATGGGCGAGAAGTGAGTGGTGACTGTCCTAGAGGATCTAGAGAGAGAAGTTGATGAGCCAGAAGAGCAGATGAGAAGATTGATGTAGGACTGTGTGTGTGTGGTGTGAGTGTGTGTGGCACAGAATGATCATGAATAGGCTCCACCACACCTGTCCCTTCCTTTCCATTTTGTCATTCTGCACCCCTAAGAGAAGTGGTTCTTAACCACATTTAGTTCTCAGCCCCTTTGAAAATATGATGGGACACTATGTGTTCTTAGTGTATTAACATTTTTCATTCCCAAAATAATGGCCTTCTGAGCCTAAATGTTCTTAATTACTCTTAGAACACAGCTGATCCTCTGGGGCAGGAAATGGGCAAGAAGGGGTTGTTATGCCTCCACACAGTTTGGAATCTTTGAAGTTTCACCTCTAGTCCCATGAGTCCCATCTCCTTGAGGCTGGAGAGGGGACAGGCTGCCTTCTGGGAGCTCATCTCTTCTAGAAAGCCTCAGCTGACCTCAGTTGGTGAGCCACTCTGCCAAAGTGAGGCAGCTTCAGGTAGTCAAATGGACAGTTACGAATTTTTATTTTTTAACACAAGATTTTCTTGTTACATGTGTGAAAAATGTATTGAATGATTAAATTTGTAATTACTCCTTAGTTTATAAGGCCAGAGAGACCAGAATCTCATGGTATATAAAAATATCTCCTGAATTGATTCTCTCTAAACAGTTGTGGTTAAAAAAAAAAAAAAGCTGGGCATCATTTTTGATGTTTGATCACTGACAGCTTTCAAACTCCATCTTGCCCCACATCTGGGAAAGCTTAGAAAAAGTCCAGTGCTTCTTGTTGGTACTTCAGGCCATGCAAGCAAGCCTTGGTCTAGCTGTGCAGGAGAACTATTCCTTGGACTCATCCTCTAACCACAATAAAGACCAGGGCCACTAGCTCTCACTCCTTCTTAAGCTACTCAAGCCAATTCTGGACCAGTGGGGGTGCTTCCCTGATATCTTTAGAAAATTCCATGATGTGAGTAATAAATTTTCATACCCTCTTGTATGTATGCATGGTATCGTCCCTAGTAATTAGGAAAGGGGTCCATACTACCTTTGCAGGATAAGCACATTCACAGTTCAAAATACAAAACACAGAAAGTGAAAAGGCCACATAATCCTACATCCACCCTGGATACCATGTTGGCCATTTGTTGTATATTTCTCCTGCACAGTTAAATCTTGACACATCTATAACCATACTGGATCATTCTGAATATGACCCCATACCCATCTTTTTACTGACTGATACCCACTCTCTGAACTTTTTTCTTCCTTTTCTCAGCCCATAGATGTTCTTTGCCTTTCTGGCCACTATTTCTTTCAGTCTCTGGCACCACAGATTTTACTTTTCTCATGCCCTCCTCATACTTTCAGATGTACACAAACTTCATGCTTTTGCATTTCATTTGGAATATTTTCTCCATTAAAATAATATACTATGTAAAAATACAAAGTCCCTTATTGTTTCAGATGGAAAGGCCAGGGATGATAAAGGGACAACAGCTCTAATGAAGGAAGTTAGAGAAAACACAGAGTTATTTGGGGAGGTATGTGGAACACTGAATGGAAGCATTCACCAGGATCCTGAATGAAAAAGACCAATGGACATAAGATCAGATTAGATCATCTGCAGGCAACTCCTACAGGAGAAAAATGACACAAATGTTATGAATGTGGGAAAAGCTTGCAATGTGGGAAAAAGAATGCAAACCTCATTCAGAACCAGAGAATCCACATGGTAGAGCAGCATCTTAAAAATGAATTATACAGAGAAACTTTCCATGATTGAACCTCTGTCATCATCAGAAAATTCACTTTGCCAGTAGGCCTTATTAATGTAAGCAATATGGGCATACTTTCAGTGGGATTGCCAGTTTGTCAACATCATTGACACTATGGTGGAGAGAAAACATCCATGCAAAGAATAAAGACCTTCAGTAAGAGGCCAATCCTGGCTCACCATTAGTGTCAATAGAGAACACTCTCTTTTGGATGTTTCTATCAAAACTTTGATGTTGAAACACTGAAAATGAATAGTAGATGAGCTAATGTGTCCAGTATAGCCTACTATTTAAGAGGAGAGTTAATACTTTATCACTGAGGCAGTTTTCTGGAAATCAAAGTTTCTACAAAACCTATTTCATCCCATCATTAAATATGCTAGTGAGCAAACTGTTCACTTTGGTGCTTAGACCCTAAATAATTGATTATGGATGTAAAAACTTCTGCCTTTTATCATAGCCTCTCATTTTTTCCATCCATATTTCTCTCCATTTATATTCATGAAGCTCTTCATTACATTGAGGACTTTATGGGAGGCAAATCCCCTTAACTTTTGCTTATCGGGGAATTGTTTAATTCCTCCTTCATATTTAAATGATAATCATGCTGGATAAAGTATTCTTGTTTCAAGGCCCTTCTGTTTCATTGCATTAAATATATCATGCCATTCTCTTCTGGCCTGTAAGGTTTCTGTTGAGAATTCTGATGATAGCCTGATGGGTTTTCCTTTGTAGGTGAACTTTTTTCTCTCTCTCTGGCTGCCTTTAATACTCTGTCCTTGTCTTTGATCTTTGCCATTTTAATTATTATATGTCTTGGTGTGGTCCTCCTTGGGTCCCTTGTGTTGGGAGATCTGTGGGCTTCCATGGTCTGAGAGACTATTTCCTCTCCTGTTGGGACCTTTTGCCTCTTTTAGGCCTGTGACGGCCGCAGACTGGAGGTTTCCATCCTCCCTCGTTACTTCCGCGTTGTGGCCTAACTAGCTTCCCGCACATGCGCTCTTGGCCCTAACTCTGCCTCCCCACCTAACCCAAAGCCTGCCTAAAGACCCTAGTGACAGATGAGATAATCAATTCCCATTGGTTTCTGTTACTTCCTTATCTTCCCCTATATAAGTAAGCCTCTGATGGAATAAAGCTGAGTTTTACTGTGCCCTTGAGGCTGACACATCTCCCAGCTTGGTGCGGTTTTGTTTTTCCCCGGATCTCAGGGGAGAGTGTCCAAGCCACTGACACTCGCCCTCTCGCTCAGCCCCAGGGAATAACAGGCTGGTCCTGCTTGTCCCCCCACCTTCTTGTTGCTGAAGAGCAACACTCTCCCAGTTTGGGGAAGTTTTCAGAAATTATTTCTTCAAAGACACTTTCTATCCCTTTTTCTCTCCTTCTTCTGCTACCTCTCTAATATGGATATTGTTCCATTTGGATTGGTCACACAGTTCTCTTAATATTCTTTCATTCCTGGAGATCCTTTTATCTCTCTCTGCCTCAGCTTCTCTGTAGTCCTGTTTTCTGATTTCCATTCCATTAATGGCCTATTGCACCTCATCCAGTCTGCTCTTAACTCCTTCCAGAGATTGTTTTATTTCTGTATCCTCTCTCCTAACTTGATCCTTTAGCTCTTGCATATTTCTCTGCAGGTCATTCAGCATGGTTATGACCTTAATTTTGAATTCTTTTTCAGGAAGATTGGTTATATTGTCTCCTCAAGCCCTCTCTTGGGGGTTGTCTGGGTGATTCTGGACTGGGCCAAATTCTTCTGCCTTTTCATGGCAATAGAGGTAGTCATAGGCAGGTAGTGCTTGTGTCAGCTGGGAGAACAAAATCCCTTCCTGCTTTTTGGTCATCCTGTCCTTCTCTGCTGCCTGTGTCAGTTACCTGCACACCAGGAGCAGGCCTCGGGTTAGCCCAGAGCCCTGTGGGGAGTGACAGGTGTGCCAGGTATGCTCTCCTGTAAGAATGGCACCCTTTCTTGCCTTGCCCTGGACTCCTCTGCCTGTGCCAGGCAGCTGCATACCGGTGGCAGCCTCTGGGTCTGGCCTGGGCAGTTGCATGCTGGGAGGAGCCTCTGAGCGGCTGCTGTGGGCACAGCCACTGTCAGGCTGCTAGGCCACTGTTGCAGAGCTGTGCCAGAGAGGGAATAAATGGCAGGCTGCTTATCACCATGAGGGGCTTCAGAGCTGCACTGCCTCTCAGGGTGTTGGGGCACCTGAAGTTCCTCAGGATTCCCAGCCTGCCGGGTTGAGTGTGCCGGGACGATTCTGTCTAGCTGTGAGGCCTGTGTCACTTTAAGATTTTCAAAAAATACTCACTTTTCTTTTGTCCCAGTGGAACCAGCTGCAGAGACCACTCGCAGATTTTACTTTTCTGTTTTTCTAATATCCAGCACACCATGCAATGTGTGTTTGTGCTCCTGGTGCAGATTATTAGGGCTGGTTATTTGTCAGTCCTGCACTTCTACTCCCTCCCCACTCTGACTTCTTTCCTCCTGCGGATGAGCTGGGTTGGGGGGAGCACTGGGGTCCCACCAGCCATGGCTTGTATCTTATCCCCTTCATGAGATGCTGAGTTCTCGCAGATGTAGATGTAGCCTGGCTGTTGTACTGTGTCCTCTGGTCTCTCTTTTAGGCGTAGTTGTATTTGTTGTATTTTCAAAAATACATATGGTTTTGGGAGATTTCTGCTGCCCTACTCATGCTGCTGTCTTGCTCTTCCTCACATTGAGAACTTTAAATAGGGGTCTTTGATTTAATCTGAGAATGAACAGTAGACGAGCTAATGTGTCCAGTATAGCCTACTATTTAAGAGGAGAGTTAATTATGCCTTACCACTGAGGCAGTTTTCTGGAAATCAAAGTTTCTAGAAAACCTATTTCATCCCATAACTAAATCTGCTAGTGAGCAAACTGTTCACTTTGGTGCTTAACCCCTAAATAACTGATTATGGATGTAAAAGCTTCTGCCTTTTATCTTAGCTTCTCATTTTTTTCCATCCATATTTCTCCCCATTTATATTCATGAAGCTCTTCATTACATTGAGGACTTTAAATAGGGGTCTTTGATTAAATCTGAGTTCTCTAAACAATCCTTTAAATGGTACATTTCTTCTTGTTTGTTGCTAAAAGCATAAAAATTTAATCCTGATACACCCAAATGGTAATGTTAAGATCAAATTAACCATCCAAATTATAGTTGAGACATTGCTATAAAAGTTAGAGGGAGTCTGACCCTTCTAGGCATCAGTATACAACAATCTTCAGGACTACATTGAGGAAATAATCTCCCATCTCATAGAAAACTTAAAAATGCCTACTTCTTTAGGCATTTGGCATCCTTTGTATCAAAGGAATTATCCATATAGATTCTCACCAAACTGTTATAACATGAGCTACATATCATTCCAGAAATACATAGTATTTTTTCTAATTCTGTATCTTCTGCATCCATAGATGATTCACAGAATTTCCTTTAAATGTTGCATGAAGGAAAATGGGATGATCCTTTTTCTATAATTAATGTTTACAGAACTGGGAATAGGGTGAGACAAGAGAGGCGCTTAGGTAACAAAATTTAAGAGACTGGATGTGTCTTTAAATTTTGTGCCCCAGTGCCATTCTTGCCTCATTGTAGTCCTGGCCATGTATTGATACAGCATTAGAGGTCATTACACACTTTTATATTTATCTCCTTTGATCTTACTACAGTGAGTAGGTAGCATTGTTAGGAGTCTAACTCATGTCTCTTGACATCCTTTTCCTAATTTGCATTCCATTCTTTGTCCTGAAAATTCCATGTTCAAGTAATAGCCTTGTTTCCACAATGAGAGGATCCCTAACTAATTCACACATAATCCATGTATCATTGTATGTTTATTTTATTTTACACCAGACATAAAGTAGAGTTGGTGAGAAATCACAAAAGAAATGGAAAATGTAGCCCTGGACCTAGTGAAGACTAGAATTTTTTTTAAATTTTGGTATCATTAATCTATAGTTGAATGAGGAACACCATGTTTACTAGACTCCTCTCCTCAACAAGTCCCCCCCATGCCCCTTATTAGGAAGAAAATAAAAAGCAAGACCTAAAAATACAGAAAGTAACACTACAAAATGGTAATCTGCAGAGGACTTGAGTGTAATTTTAAAACCATTCTACTTAATATAGTCCCATTGCATCTACCTTTATCAGGGCAAGAGAACACAGGCTTCAGAGTCATAATAAAAGTGTTTGTCTCCTCTTCTCAAAATAAATTTAGGTGATGATGAATATCCAGTGAAATAACTTTTGTAAAAACACTTTCTAAAATGTAAATCAGAGCTCTGTGTGGAAGAGAGAATGGGAGGAGTGAAGGGTAAGTATCAAATAGTGAAGGTTTCATTAGTGAATGACTATGTTTGTTGTTGTTTTTCATGCAAAGGTCACTAAATATTTGCAAAGGCAGTATGGAATAATTTGGGGGAATATTTGATTCCTCAATGTTGTATATAATTTGCTTGTCAGGAACTTCTGAATAATAAGTATAGATTGTGACAAACTCATGTTTATGTACTTTCTCATGAGATAATATAAGAACTGTGTGTTACCCACATGATCTGCCAGAGTTATCCTGAATCTACTCATGAGAAAATGACCAGATAAATTCAACTTGTGGGACACTACAAAACAATCACCCTGGATCCTGCAAAACATTTTTACACTAAAGAGTAGTCACAACTACAGGCAATGCATGATCCTTGACTGGATATTTTAAAATCCCATTTTAAAACATTTTTGTAACAATTGAGGAATTTTGAATATATCCTGAATATTAAATAACACTGTCTAATATTAATCAGAATATTAAAATTCTTGAGGTTAATGATGGTATTGTGGTTATAAAGGATAATAGCAATTAGAAATTTATTATTAAAGTTTTAAGAGTGAAACATCATAATATCTAACTTCATTTCAATTGAGTAAGAACAATCTTAGTGAATCTAGGTTAATGATATGTGAGTGTTCAAAACTTTTCTGTAGGTTTGACATTATTTAAAATGAAACTTTTGGGATATTTATGGAAAACAATTTTGATAAAATTTGAGAAAGATAGCAATTTAATTTTAGCTAAGCTTTCAACATCTGGGATTTTTCTTAATGATTAAAATACATTGCTGTAACCACACAGGTAGCCCCCTTTTGATGAAGTTCCTCAGACTTCTTATTAACAAAGAGAAACCTAAATCCCTTAATCATGAAATTAGACTGGATAATTAGAGATTAAGGAAAATGGGAGTTTGCAAATCAAGGTAAACAAACTAAACAGACACAGAACTCTTAGTTCCCCCTCAAGGCTATAAATAAACTCTTGACTCATGTATCCTTGAGCTATTTTGCAGGAGTTTATACCCCCACCTCTGCAAAGGCTACCTCCTGACAACAAGCACACAGACCCCAGACTGAGTGGAACCAGAAGACTGATAACTAAGAATCCTGGAACAATCCCCTGTCACCTCATTACTGATCAATCAGAAGAATGGGCACAAACCGATTACACACCTACAACCCTTTCCCATTATTTTGCTGTTAAATCCTTGCTTGTAAGCCAACAGCAGGTTCAGGACCTTAAGAATTAGCAACTCTTTCTTCTTGCACGGTGTCTGCAATAAATGCCCACTGTGGGTCCCTCCCTGCCTCTGACCCACAGATAAGGGAGGAGATGCCATGAGATATCGAAGACCTGAAAGGACCAGCCAGGGGACTCGAGGCATAACAGCCCAAGAGTAATGCCAAAAAGGCACTCCTCATATTTATTGAGCAAATGAACCCAAACATCCGAAGAATTTTGAGTAGGGGGTTCAACACATGATCAACACACAATCATTATCTGACCCCAAGTCCAGCCCTAGGGCATGATGTTCCTCAAGGACACCGAAACCATGTGAGGGCAGTCACGAGTTGTAGAACTGTTTTGTGTTTACTCATTCTGTTATTGATCATGCATCAGGAGTTGCAGGAGAAACAGTCAGGTCATATGTATTTGTACATTTGATTTCTATATTACTTGATTTATATATTAATCCCATTAACCCCACCTTTCCCCCTTTTCTTTTAAGTAGTAGATATAATAAAGAATATAGCAAGCAGATAGTTTCTAACAGAAGGCTTTTAACATAGTGTACTTCTCCAAATTCTGCAGTATGAAATAAAAGTCTGCTTCTTAAATTTACGTGATGTGAAATAAAGACAGAAAATATATTTAGTGCAAATAGAAGGTAATTGCAGGTGATCAGGTCTATGCCTATAGACGGAAATTTGACCTGAGCTGGGCAAGGGCAGCGGAGAATGCCTCACATAAATGGGAGGATGAGATTCTAAGCCTCGTCTCAGTTGGCCCCCTTCTCCTCACCTGTTGGCCCCCTGCAATTGTGCCTGTCTAAGGTTGTTCCTCCCATGAGGAATCTTACCCATCTCTGTCTAACCAGCCATCCTCCGGTACTGTACAGGAAGATTACATGCAGCAAAAAGAGGCATTTTCTCATACTCTTATGTCCAGGCATCATCATAAAAATCACAAAATACAATGATTCACTGCACGGACTTTCATTGGGGGTAATGTAGACAGTGAACAATCACTTCTTAGACAGTATTTCTTGAAAAGTCGCATAAGCATGTATTGGCTTCAATAAGCTAGTGATCAAATGATGAACCCACATTACCAGAACAGGAAGACAAATACATAATAGAAGTAAAACTACAAGTATTGGCCATATCCAATGAAAGCAAGAGAACAAATTTGATGATCCAGGCATTTGTGAAAACTTATCAATAACATGATGAATATTATTTAATTGATTTTGGATAGTTTGAGAAAAAGCAGACAAATTAAAACAACATATTCCTGGAAACTGTTCAGAACTCATGTTCTTTTAACAATAGATAGTGTATAATAGTGCAGTTTTGAAGTACTGCAACTCATACTTCTCCCAGTTCTTGATTGAGTTCAGATAATACATAAGCAGTCAAATTTGTTGTCTTATTGTATACACAGGCCAGCTTGGATATCTCTTTTTGCATTCCACCGATAAGTTCAGGAATGGGCAGGATGAATGCAGCTGCAACTGCAACAGAGACGGGACCTAAAAGCTTCAAGTTGTCATCACAATCAGATGGCAGAGCTCAGAGAAATCTTTCATGGCTATTTCCAGGATAATCTATTACAGCAGGAAGGATGCATCCCATGCCACATATACCTTGATAATGTGAAGAGAGGGCTTAGTGTGTGGACCTGTACCACCTGCCCTGCCCCAAAGGTGGGCTGGGTTGTTGTCTGTTGGCTAGGGCTGTTTACAGTGAAGTTACGGGTTATGCTGAGATACCCTTCCTTATTTGCATAACACTCAAACATTCCAGGCCAAGTTGCTCCTGGCCTTTTGACCTTTAACTGATCTCACTGAAGAATGACTCTAGAGCTTAATGTTTAAAAGAGTTTTGATAGGGGGTTTCCTTGCATGTAGTTACATTGCTTTGACTGCAAATATCCTGCCTTGCTTTTTCTGGAGGCCCTCACCCTATTCTGTCTAAGCTTAAGGTCCCTGTCTCATTCCCCCCTCTACAGATAGAAAAGGGGCAACGACCATTCTGGCTGTTTCATGCTGAGACGGGGCACATAAAGGGTGCAGTTAGGTCTTCATCAGTGGTCAGTGGAGAGGGCCTTGGAATATTGGTGCTTCAATTCCAGGTTCCATTCCTATTACTATTTGCAGTTTTATGGCTTCTAGGAAAGATAGAACAAATTGTGTTATTAGGTTAAGTAGCAACATCTGGAGTTGGATTTTCCTCTTTGGAGCAACTTGACGAGATTAAGAATGCATGGCTGAATACGAGGACTAGAAAAAGTAAAATTTTAATTGAAGTGATGGGCAAAAACTCAAACATCTTGAGAATCATTGATATTTTGGGGAAACAAGAATTCTGGATCTAGTCTATGTCCCAATGACTAGTATTATGATTTAGTATAGATTAGGCTAGGCTGCATTATTGAAACAATACTTTTCTCTAAAATGGCCCTCATTTTTATTAGAAGTAACTAGATTAAGAAAATAATTAATACTTGGCTTGACTATTTGCGTAAGTGCAGCTGCTGGAGTCCAGCTCCAGCGGGGTGTGTGTGTGTGTGTGTGTGTGAAGCCCAATAGGCTGAGACGGAGTCAGTGCATGGAGAGACAGGACACAGAGTCAGATGGAGGTGATCTCTCAACAAAGTGCCAATGACAGCTTTATTTATACTATTTTGCACAAGGATATGATTATTTTTTATTGGTTCTTTTGATTAACAAGCATAGGCAAGATTTTTTCTTTCTGTTTCCTTCTAATCTATACATGGTTAGCCAAGTGTTAGACAGGTGATTTTTTTTCTGTTCCTTGACCTAAATTTTTCTTAGCAACATGGACTCTATTGTGTTTCTTGTTTCTATGCAAAGTGGTTTCTAAGTAATGCACATGACCACAGAAACGTGCAGCATGTAGCAGTGACTATGGAGTCTATCAGCTCAGGGTGAAATACAGGTCACTCACTACTACAGTTAGCTAGGCAGGTATCATCATCTATATTTCTAATGCAATGGGTACATTTTATCTCCTCATAACATTTATTCTATTGTAGGTAGATGCAAGATAAAGATAGCATGATTTAGTGCTGTAAGAGGGCAAGTGTAGATGATCAGGTCTGTGCCTATAGACTAGGTATTAATCCAAGTTAGACAAGGGCAACAAAACATCCACAGGTATAGACAATTTCTCTCAACACTGGGGGGCTGAGTTTCTAAACCTCACCTCTGTTGGCCCCCATTTTCTCACCTGATGGCCCCCTGTGACTGTGCCTGTCTTAGGTTGTACCTCCCTTGAGGAATCTTACCTGTCTCTGGCTAACCAGCCATCTTTCAGGGCCATACAGGGAGATGTAAAGCTGGTAAGTGAGAGAGAAGCAATATTCTTTGAAAATGTTAGCTTTTTACTTCTTTGCAGATTTATGCCCTGTGGCTTCCAGGCCCAGCACTTGTCTTGAGGTATCTTTACTTCTTGAAAAATTATGGTATTTGGTAATTTCACATATAAGGCACGAATTCTAGTAAATGGTTGTAATTAGGAAGGAAGAAGAAAAGCTATAGAAGTACCACATTGAAGAAAACATGAGAAAACGGATTAAGTGTCAGACAGGGTTATTCTATTCAGTAATCTCTCATAACTCTATTTCTCTAATTTTACTATAAAACTCTTCATTACAAATTTCACTAACATTGCAAAATAGGGGGGCATTCCCACTTAGGTGGAGATGGGGTAGTCAATGTTTGACTAACTACCTGCAGGTTTTGGTATTCTATGCCAAGATTGCCACGTGGCCCCTGTGTGTTCTATTCTTCAGGAGCAGTGTCCTGAGAAGCTTCTGGGAAGTTTATGTTCTCCTCCTTTCTGTGCTACTTATCAAAGGTTAGCTTAGTCTTTGGCAAAAATGCAAGCAAAATGCAAAGCCAATAGTGTAATGGAGAAAAACAAAATCAAGGTGGGTAATAGGGGGTGCCAGCTGTGAAGGCCCCTGCTTTGTGGGGGTCTTCCTCCAGCCTGAGCTTTTCTACACAGCTTGAATAGCATGGCTCCCAGCATGCAGCAAGAAGAGCAATTGATTACATAGGATCTTTTAAATGTGCTTTGCTGGAACTTTTAATAAGGAATTTCAGATTGGACTTTTAAAGACCTTTCAAGGCCAGAAAGCCAAGCCAGATTTGCCATTAGGTTTTGCCTGCAGTACCTGTAGAGTTGGGTGAATTCCTCTCTTCTTGATGTGCCTGAGACATTGTGAGGTTCCTGCACCTGCCAGGAAGTGACCTTCCTTACTCACCTGCTAAGGCTGCTGGGAACTCTGTAAGCAAGGTACCAGGCCTACTCTTCCAAGGGGCTTTGTTGGCTATATAAAGTCAACCTTAGTTCCTTAAAGCTGTTCAAAGCTGAGTTTATGCATGTGTCTCTCAGGTATGACATTCTAGTCAGAGCCTTGGTAACATAACTACTGTTTTTAATTGGTCCTGTTATAGGGAAAGCAGATTCTTACTGAACTTATGCAAATAAACATACTTCCATAAAATATAATACTGTAAGTTTTTTTTTTTATCTCTGGAGGGATCAGGTAGAAAGATAAATGTTTCAATTCTGTTTATAAAGGTATTGTCATTTATGAAACTGTTGTCAGTCAGCTTAAGAGAAAAAGCTTAAAACATTTTATCAGCAACATTTGAAACAAAAAGCCACAAAATCATTTCCCTAGTTTACTTAATCTTATCTAATCAATGCTTGTTCTACTGAAATCCAGTTCTTTACTAGTGTAGGAGTAATAAAACAGTGAGTATAAATTACAAAAGACTTATAAATGACAATGGTTAAAGATCTGATGAGAGCTTACTATAAGACAGTTGACATAAGAAAATTTGCATATTAATGAAACATAAAACATTCAATAACAAAGTTTAGCATCATTTCCTTTGACAGTGCTTTCCAGGTAAATATATATCAGAGAAATAAGCCAAATTAGTCAAATATTTTTCCTGATGAGGAGAAAAAAATTCCTCTGACATGTTCCAGGGGCCCTCTGGAAAATATCAGAGTTAACTAGAGGTAAAAAGCATCTTTTTGAATTAGATTTTGGGAAGCTGTCAGAAAAAATTTTAAGGCATTTGCCTAAATAGCCTAAATAGAATGATAAGTCACTATGAAACAATACTTACCTATTTAACCAGAATGACAATAAAAGATTTTAAAGGCAAGTACAGAAGATTACACAGTTGTTAGCAAAGCTTAGCTTTTAGTTCTTTTAATGTTAAGATCTCATTTTCTTAAATACTTAGACAACTCATTGAAACTTGAAGCATGAGAAGCTGTTTTGATCAAACAATTAGAAAACTCTTTGCTATCTTTCAGCATTAAAAGCAGACTAACAGTTTAAGAAAACTGTCCTTTTAACTGAGAACAAAATTCTAATTTTGCTGTGTACTTGATTTCAAGACTTATTTGCTTTAATTTTACATAGCATGACCATATCAATAATTCTTCTATAAACTTTCTACAACCTTCTTTTTACATTCAGTGTTCTCCCTCTTTAAATAGCTGTACTTTAGAACAGTTACTTTCTTTTATGCTCAACAAAATGAATTTCCATTCCTTATACTTTCTCTTATTAAAACACCCATCTTTTTTAGCAAGTAGAGATGTTTTCTTTATTACTTTACATAGCTTAAATTAGATCTTAAAACCATTAGGCACTTTAATTTCCAGTGAACCCGGACAAGTGGGCTATTGTAAACCATTGCACTACCATTCTTTAGATTAACAAATTTATGAACACACTTTATAATTCCTGGAACCATGTGCTTTTCAGCATAATCTCTAAGCACAAAATATGTCTATTAACTTAGTAAAACTTTAAGGTTTTAGGTTACTACAAAGATTCTTAGGCTGTTTGTAGGTATACACACTGTAACACACTGTAATACATTAGCATTATTATTAAGATGTTTATTTGCTACACTTATTTAGTTTACTTATTCCTAACAACTATGCTCACAAAACTTTTACCAAACAATAGACAAAGTCAAGTCTCTCTTTAAGCATTTTTTCTTGAAAGATTTAACAGATAACATCAACTTCAATGACTTTAGGTAAACTTAGGTAGCTGATAACCATAAGGACATGTCCATTTCAGTTTAACTTAAATTAGCATTAATGCTTAGTATCTTTTATTAGAATTTTCTGGAAGTTTTAGAATGCCCAAATTTTACAAGCGCTTGTCTTTAAATCAATTTTTATTAATACCATTCCGGAGGTAGAAAAATATTTTTCACTTACACACTTAGACACACAAACATACAGATTGAGACCTAATGACTACAGTTAGCAACACTTTTCATAAAAGAACATATACACAGACAGATAAACTGATACAAAGATTTGAGTTACTAATATTCAATTGCCTTTTTTCTTTTTAGTTTACTTGATTAAAAGTATCTCAATTTTCAAGAATACACTCTAAGGGTGAATAGTTTACATAACTGGGTTAAGGTTAGATGGCCCCAGATTAAAAGGGCCCATGAAGGCTCTGTACCGATAGGGACTGTGTGTGTCTAAGGGGGCTGGAAATGAAATGCAAGTACAATTCTAGCACCAGTTATTTAAAGCCAGGCTTTATCACAGAAGATAAATTTCTTCCATTTCAGGGAATCTAGTTTAAAAATCTCCCAATTTTTGAAGATAATAATGAACTCAATAAGAATAGATTTTCACCAAAATAATTTAGAAAACTAGTTCCATATTGTAGTCTATGGGATTTTTAACTATTTCCTTTCCTTGGATTAAAATAAATTCAGCTGCATAACTTTATAATATTGTATACTTCTCTCAGGGGCCAAACCTTTCTAATCAGAGACTTAAGACTGGTGGCCAATGTTAATTGTCTTTTAAGTGACTAACGGGTGCTCAGACACATTTTATGAGAAAAAGAGTACAACATTAAGTCAGGAATAAGAGTGAAGCATAGATCTCCTACCTTGCAGTGGTATCCTTGAAATTGATGAGAGTTAGGAATGTCCCCTGTCTCACTGAGAGGCCAGGGCAGCCTGAAGAAGCAGGCTGGAAGTCAGAGAGACACTCCTCATGGATACCCAGTTGGGCTGTTGGGGTCTGATTCCAGACATGCAGATCATTGAGAAGCCCCTGAAGTGTAGCCTCAGCCTAGACTCTTGCAGTTGCCCACAGCTTTCCTCAGTCCCTGGCATCCAAGGAGAGGCCTCTGAAAGGGAATCCTGGCCTCCACTCAGGTGACATTCCCGGCTCCCAAGGAGATGGGGGATCCACTGAGGGAGACGCAGGGGAATCAGTCTCTCAAGACTGAGAACGGCAGCCAGGCTAGTCCCATCTAAGTGGCTGATGAGCGCCCCATGTTGTGTGCCATAGACGGCTTTCTTATGTAAGGACAGTGAAAGAAAAGGCAGGCATGGATTCCAATACTCACCTCTGAAGCTATCCCTGTACGGGCCACCAAAAATGATGCCAGGGTTCTTGCTTGCGGAGCTGATAAATGAACATGGCAAACAGTCAAGATAGGAGAGCTAAGGGGAGGCTTTTATTTAGAGATACAGTGAAAGGACAAACATCTACTGGCTCATGCCAGGAGGGGACAAGAGACCCCTGTGCACATAATTTTGACAAATTGTAGGGCTGCTTAACATTCTTTGAGGAAGTGCTTTCTATTGGAATCCTTCTGAAGGAGCTTGTAAATTTAAGGAGGGTAGAGTAAAAGCAAACTTTTCCCTGTCTGCCACGGGTAAAGGAATTGTAAAAAAACAATCTTTAAGATCAATGGTAACCATGTCCCAGTCTTTCAGAATCATAGCTGCAGAAGGGAGGCCTTCTTGTAAAGGACCCATAGGTTTAAGGACTGCATTAATTTGCCTTAAGTAATGTAAGAGTTTCCATTTCCCGGACTCTGTTTTATAACAAATACAGGGGAATTACACAGGCTGTGGAAAATTCTAATCTATCTAACTGAAGCTGTTTTTGAACTAATGTGTGTAAGGCTGCCAGTTTTTCTTTATTGAGGGGTCATTGATCTACCCAAACAGGTACAGGGATGATGTTCCCCTGTCTGTGAGCCTGTTTGAAATCTCTTAATACATTACTCCAATCAGTTTGTCTGAGGGTTCCTTGTGGCGGCAACCAGTAACTATGTTTTTTAATGTATTTGTGAAGTTGAGCAAAGTCTATTTTAGAAGTTTTCACTCCTGAGGTTTTTAGGAAAGCACGGAGTAATGTTAAGTAATCCTCTAGCTTATCTGCTTTAGTTTCATTTTGGCCCATTATAATGTCCCTGACGTCTCGACCCTGTGCCTACGTACGTTTTCCCAGGAGTCTTACTGGATCGATGATCTTTGGAGCTTCCCTGCTCTGAGTTTCAAGGGTCCCTGTTCAGGCGCCACTTGTCGGTCCCTCCGTGCCTCTGACCCGCAGATAAGGGAGGAGATGCCATGAGATATCGAAGACCTGAAAGGACCAGCCAGGGGACTCGAGGCATAACAGCCCAAGAGTAATGCCAAAAAGGCACTCCTCATATTTATTGAGCAAATGAACCCAAACATCCAAAGAATTCTGAGCAGGGGGTTCAACACATGATCAACACACAATCATGATCTGACCCCAAGTCCAGCCCTAGGGCATGATGTTCCTCAAGGACACAGAAACCATGTGAGGGCAGTCACGAGTTGTAGAACTGTTTTGTCTTTACTCATTCTGTTACTGATCGTGCATCAGGAGTTGTAGGAGAAACAGTCATGTCATATGTATTTGTACATTTGATTTCTATATTACTTGATTTATGTATTAATCCCTTTAATCCCACACCCACTTTCTTTTACTACATCCCATTGTGAGTGTTTGGCTTTGCTGTGTGTCAGGCAAGCAGATCCAGATTTGTTTGGTTCAATACCATTGTTATTTCAAAATCTTTACCTATATTCTCAAAATCTCCTAATATATTTCTGTGTCCCATATTAATATTTGCTCATCTGTGTAAATAAAGTTAAGAAAATGAAAGCTCCCTTTTCCCCCAAGGAGGTATGGTAGGCATTTGTTTTTATTCCTATAAGCACATCTTTTGTACCACTGCTTTTTTTTTTAATAAGCCAGAGGTCAACAAACTGCTGCCTACAGGCCAAAATTGGCCCATGCCTGTCTTTGTATTGCCTAAGCAATGAATGATTTTATGTTTTAAAATTTGGGGTGAAAAATCAAGAGAATAATAAAAGTTTGTGACATATGAAACTCAAATTTCACTGTCTATAGTTTTACTGAGACACAGCCATGTTCATTCATTTACATATTGTCTATGGCTGACTTTGCCATACAGTAACAGAAACTCAATTAAGCAAAATGCTATTCTCTCAAAAAAATTTTTATTCTTCCTATTAGAAGACCTGTATCACAAAATTGTACTCAGTTATTATATTTTGAATAATAAGAATTTTATTTCATCAATGAAACTATGGAAATTTGTTTTTTCTCTTGTATATAAGTATGTATATAGTGTCCTCAGTTTTGCCTCTTGGTCCATGAAATCTAAAATATTTACTATTGGCCTTTTAAAGAAAAATTTTGACAACCCCTGTTCTAGCCATAGTTTTCCTAGGAACAAAAATACATTCTAAAACTCATTTTTCCATAGGTTATCTAAAAGAGATACTCTGTCAATTAATATTTGAAATCCCCATCAGATACTGGCTTAATTTTACAGCTACTGAAGTAAAATTTACAGATCCAGTTCACTGGCTTACTAAGTAGTTTATAACTTCAAAATAAAATTTTTACATGAAGTATGACATTTTTACTTACAGAGAATCTATAGTATTTACCTTATCCATTGTGACATTTTCACTACACACATGACCATGCACTTAGAATGCTCACTCCTATTTGTGAGTTCCTAACTTAGCATAGTTGATGGCAGGGCACCATTCCAGTCTTTATCTCCTTCAATCACATTACTAGAATTCTACTTAGACCAAATAATCTAATTTGGTCCTATTCAACTAACTTCCCTCCTTTATTGTTTAGAGTCCAAGCAACAAGAAAGCACCACTTTAAAGTTTTGACTTAGCTTTTCTTTGTTTTCCAAGTCAGTCAACTAATTAAGCAGGTCAACTTAATTGAAGAGAACCAAGATGATGGCAATGCCTACATGAAGTTTAAGATCAGAAGAAAAGGATCTTGCATGAAATATTTGTCATTTCATAGTGAACGAAGTGTGTGTAGAAACCACAATGTTTCTAAAGATATTAACCAGATTAGGAAACAGCTATAAGATGCATGAGATGCATGTTTCCCTGTGTCTCACGGGTAGAAAACTCTGTGAATTAAGAATTGAAAATCATAACTCTGGCCCTCACTTGTCTCAGAGGCTGAGCTCAAACTTTGATTCTAAAAGAAATTCTGATTCTTGCTTCCCGTAGGAACAAGTGCGGTTTGGAAGTCACAAATAAGTGTATTTCCACCATGAAGAGATGGGCAAGCTCCTTTTTAAGGTATAAAGAGGCGAGTGAGAAGTAGGGGATCTCCACCAAGGGGTAAAGATGGAGAGGGCGAAAGTAAGATTAGGAGGAGAGAAGGGTTAAGTATCAAGATGGTTAAAGCATTCGAATAGGGGATGTTTGAACAGTAGAGGGAGTCATTGGTGGGAGATCCTTTTTTTACTTTCCAACGGCTCTCAGGTTGGGGGATGTAAATTCTAAAATCTGGTACGGCTATGCTTCTTTAGCCATTCCCAAGTGGAAGTCTCCAGGCAGCTACACTGAAGGCAGGCGCCTCGGGAGCCACGCGCGCTGGCTGGCTCTTCACTTGACAGCTGCCCGGAAGCGAAGCCGTGCGCAGACCGTTGCCCGCGCGCCTGCGTGGGTCAGAATGGTCGGTTCGCCACAGCGTCTGTCGTGAGCGCCTGGCGTTGACCTGTTGGCCACTGGTGGAAGCGTGGCTGTGACACCGGCATCCCAGGCTCGCTATCCCGAGGACATCCCTGGTACTCGGAGACGGCGACGCAGCTCATGGGCCAGCACGCCCTCAGCTCAGGACAGATGCTCTTCCTGGGGCGGCCGTGAGGGACTCAGGCCAGCGTAGGGAAGATCGGGCGTCGGCACTCCTTACCAGCCTACCCGCTCGGGGTTCCGCAGCTATACATTCTCATCCTCTTCTTCGGTCTACTGTGGCCGATACCATTACCATTACCACCGTTATGCGGGTGATCAGCAGTGGGAACAAGACTACAAGAAGGAGAAAGTGGAGAGCTGTCGGCAAAGGAGGCTGAAAGAGAGAGAAAGGACTGGGGAGTTGGGAGCTCCTGAGGTATGGGGGCTGTCTCCAAAGTTTCCTGAGCTGGATTCTGATGAACACGCCTCAGTGGAGGGCATAGAGGTAAAGACTCAGAAGAGCCGCAGTTCAAATTTCAGCCCTGAAGACAAGAGGAAAAAGAAGGCCAGTCGTTCAAAAAACAAGAAGAAAAGAAGAAAAAAATCCAAAAGAAAACATAGGAAATATTCTGATGATAGTGACAGCAATTCAGACTCTGACCCCAATTCTAGCTCTGCCGATAAAAAGAGAGCCAAAAAATACAAGAAGAAAAAGAAACACAGAGCCAACAAACCCAAGGAAAAGAATAAGACTAAAAAAGAATCCAGTGAGTCAAGATACAAGGATTCAGAAGGGGAGTTGCCAGAAGATACCGGGCTTCAGCAGTCAAAGATTGCAGATACCACGAATCTATTTAGGCCCAGAAGCACCCATAATACACACCTCTCAAGATGAGAAACCTTTGAACTATGGCCATGCTCTGCTCCCAGGTGAAGGTGCAGCTATGGCAGAGTATGTAAAAGCTGGAAAACGAATCCCACGAAGAGGTGAAATTGGGGTGACAAGTGAAGAGATTGCTTCATTTGAATGCACAGGTTATGTTATGAGTGGTAGCAGGCATCGCAGAATGGAGGCAGTACGACTGTGTAAAGAGAACCAGATCTACAGTGCTGAAGAGAAGAGAGCCCTTGCATCTTTTAACCAAGAGGAGAGATGTAAAAGGCAGAATAAGATTCTGGCCAGTTTCGAGAGATGGTGTATAGAAAGATAAAAGGGAAAGATGATATGTAAGGACTTTTCGTTCTACAGCAGGACTTTTAACAACAGTTTTATATTACCAAAATAGTATTAAAAGACTTTATGGTGCTACGGAACCTACTATGTAAGAAAGTCCCTAAAGAGAAAGCTGCGTTTTGAAATCTCTTTAGCAATTTGTTTTTTGTTACTTTAAACTTAAAAATATGTGCACATGGTCTAAAAAATATTCAAACATTACAGGAGGAGAATTAGTAAACTGTGAGTCTTTCATCCTACTCCCTTATCCATCTTCTCAGAGAAATCTTTTCGTTGTCTTCTATATCTGTATGTACATAAGCATATATATTGCAGGATGAAGGTTGGAGCTATTAACCTGAAAGGTTCTTTCCCTGTTGCCCTGACTTTTGTCTCCCTTGAAAGGCTTCGTTGCCTCAAGGAGCCATTAATTTGCCCCAGGGAGGACCAGAAAAATGCCCAGAGGAAGAAAGGATTCAATTGAGAGTATACTTCTGGTTGTGGTTAACAGATTGAATTAAAAAATAGAGATTTACTGGCTCATGTAACTGAAAAATCTAGCAGAAGGATGTGTTTCCTGCATGGCTTTGTAGGACTTCAACTTCTTTCTTCTCCATGGGTCATTTTCCTCCTCAGGCTGGTTTTCCTTAAATAACAAAAGAGCTACCAAAGCTTCTGAGTTGGGCTATATATTTCCTAGTCTACCTCTGAAGAGAAAAAGAAAGTTTCATCTTGGTACTCCAAACAAGAATCCTGAGGTTCACCCTAATTGGATTAGCTTAGATTGCATACCCACCCTCAGAAAAGGTGCTGTTGCCAGGGAAATAGAATGGTCTACTCCTGGAGTTGTAGTTATCAGTTTATGGGCTACATGGGGAAGGAGTAGATACCTGAATGAAAAGTAGGGTAATGTTGGGAAGGGGGTTAGGCAACCAACAAATGCCCACTGCAGTTTTGAATGATTTTTAAAAAATAGATAGTACATGTGATGAAGCCAACTTTCCTTGAATAAAATCTTATTTTGGCTTTGATTAAGAAAAGGCAAATAATCTGATTGAAAGAGGCATAAGGTTTTTCCATGAAAATAAATGTAAAAGAGAAAAGATGAAGATTCCAGGGTGCTTGAGTCTTTCAAAGAGTAGTCTAGCTCACACTTAGACTAGGAGAAGAAAGAAAAGATGAGAAGGTTGTTAAGATAAATTCTAGCCGAAATAAGCAGGCAAAGAGAGGCAACAAAGGGCCAGGTAGTTTATTTGAACACAATTCCTGGGTGATGTTCCCCGGTCTGGCTATCACAGGCCAGGGAAGTCACACTCAGCAGGGCAGGCAGCAAGTTTTTAAAGAAGGCAGGGGGAGGGAGCGCAAAGGTATACAGTGGTGCGAGGATTGGCTCGCCTAGGGTACGTGGGGGTCTCTCATTGGCCTTTAGCCAGGTACTGGAAAGTTACCACTAATCTTCTGGCTTGGGGGAAGGGCTCTAGTTAGGAATGTTATCTGATCAGGCTCTGAAATGTTGTCAGACCAGAAGCTGTTGGTGTCTTTGCCTTGTTTGGTGAGGCCTGAGCTTGTCCATCAGGCTCACCCTTTCCCCTGATGCCTCCAGCCTTACAAAGGTAAAAAGGAGGCAGCTGGTAGAGTTCATGAACAGGAGACCAGATCAGGAGGGACCACGTGGTAAGAGTTAGCACTGAGAGCCTGGCTAGCACCTGTGCTGAAGAAGACTTTAGAGTGAGCCCCATTCAAGGTCTACAATAAAATTTTATTGTCATCCAGTTCTATCTCCCAGAATCCCAAGACTTCATTTCAATACTAGTCAAACTATCTAATTTGAATAACCACCTTTTTAAGACTTAAGACCTAGTAAGTTCTAAGGATAAAGATGAAAAAGTGGGGTTCTAGAATATCAGAGGACATGTGATGTGGAAGGGCACCTTCACCTCAGTATATGACTTGATTGGCACTGGACCACACTAGATTGAGATTGTCCCCAAAGAAGGTTGAGGAACATGGTGAAAGTCAATGTTACATATGTATATTTCCATTTCCAGAAGCAAACCATACCACACTATATGCATAGACCTGTACCTTACTTTTATCACTTAACATTACACTGTGGAGACCTATTTTACATTAATGCATATAAATTTACCTAATCTTCTTAATGACCTTATAGTATTCTACTGAATAGAAGTACCATATTAAGATATTTCCTATGTTTTGCAACTACACAACAGTGAAAAATCTTTGTGTATGTGTGAGAGTATTATCTGTAACATATTCATCTAGAAATAGAATTATTGGGCCAAAAAGAACTCTTTGGGTTATGTAAAAATGACCACCTAGAAGTATAATTATTGGATCAAAGGGAAAATATTTCTTAGGTGCCTAAATATTTATTAGGTACTAAGCATGATGGCAGGTACTGGGGGTAAACCAAAGTAGAAGTTAGGCTTGATCCCTGCCATCATAAAATTTTACATTCTCTTGGAGGTACAGATCTTAAAAAGTTAACAAATACTTATAAACTGCAACATGCTATGGAGAAAATAAAGGGCTAGAGATAGTAATACAGTGGTCTCATTTAATGTCGCATTTAATCTCTCTGTGCTTTTAAATTTCAATAGATACTGCAACATTGCCTTCCAAATAAAATGCACCAGTTCACACACCTATATCGCCATCAATATTGTACTTTAAACCTTTGGATCTTTGCCAATCTGATACTTAAAAAGTGGCATTTCATTTTTTCATTTAAGAGTAAGGTTGAGCAGCATATATGTATAAACATATATACATAATACATATGAATCTTTTGTAATTCTTTGTGTGTGTGACATACCCACATTAGAACTTTTGTCCATTTTCCTAGTGGGTTGGCCTTTTTTTTAATTGATAAGAATTCTTCACATAATAAATTATCTCTATCACACATCTTGCTGATATTTTTCCCCTTTACTTGCTTTTCTAATTCTTTTTTGGATGTGATTGATCATAATGCCATTTAAGGCCTAAAAAGATTCCATAACACTAGCCAAATACCTTTGTCTTTCTTACTTCAGAAAAAGATACAGCTGAGAAGCTGTGGCTTCCAAGTAAGCCAAGGTAAAAATGTGCTTTATCAAAGTAATAGACTATACAAAACACAACAAATAGTATGTGTAACGCTGTATTGCCAATGGGTTTCAGCTCTAGGCAAGTTCACTATGGATTCAATGTGACCACAGAAATGACAGTAGAACGTTTTTGGGACGAAAGGGTTTATACCCAACTTTATTTCCATGGTGGCAGGTCAATCCTAGAATCCTGTCTACATAGAGCAAGTCTGCATGTAGCAGGCCAGCCTCTTCCTCTGGGCCTCTCTTTCAGCACAGTCATCCTCTGGGTCTCTCCGCCCACACAGCTAACCCAGTCTCTGTCCAACAAGCTGTCACCACTCCAGCCTCTGCAGGGCTCTTTATATAGAGTCAATAATGATGCATTGCCCACACGTGTGTACTGAGCCAGCCAACCAGGGCCAGGTGAGAATCCTGGCCACAGGAACCTTCCCTTTACCCACAAATGCCTACAGCACAGTTCTCATAAGAGCATTTTGTGTGGTTCAGTATATTTAATTTGCTGTTTAATGTTGCTATTAGAGAGGAACTTGGCCAGTAAATCTGCCTTTAAAAAGATTTTGAGACTTGGAATTTTACTGTGGATCATTTTATCTCAGGGGAGCTAACAAAAGAAGTCAGCTTCATTTTTAAAATAGTTTTGCACAGAATATGTGGTTATAGGTTGTGGAAAAGGAGAAAACAGCACTGCATAAATTCCATATCATGTTTAGGTGCCAAGAAACAATCAGAATCACTTTTAAACTCTGCTTAAGTAGGAAGTTGAATGGATCAAACAGCTTGTCTTAACCAGCAGTTACACTGAGTTTGATTCAGTGTTGAGAAACAGCACTGGTGAAGAAAGGAAACTGGTGAGGCTACTGCTGATTAATTTACAATTGATAAACTTCTTGAGACATCATCCACTTTCTCATGGGCTATTAATTTATGACTTTATGGAATTGTCTAAAATAGTGTTTGACAGACTATAAAAACTCCCTCACTAGCATAAGGGGCCCTAATGGGTATTTCATTACCTGTTTGTTTTTTAAGTTTTAGCACAAGGGAAGATATTTCTTACCCATAGCTATCAGCAATTTAGGGTTAGCAGTAAAAAGCATAGATTCGGCAAATTGCTATCTTTTTTATTCTTAACCTCACAAGTTCAGCTGGATTTCTATGAAAATACCAGTAAGATTTCACCATCAAGCATGAGGGAAGCTTTTGGTTTGAGAGTTATTTATTATTTTGCCATATACAGTACCCCCATTTTATTAGGAGTTTCCCCTTTTAGTCAGAAATTCATGTTGAATTTTATTAAATGACTTTTTTAAAAATTTTATTTTGGTATCATTAATCTTTAAATGACTTTTTAATGTTTGTTGAAATCATATGATTTTACTTTATGAACCTATTAATATGATGATTTAAAATTACAGATTCCTTAAGATTAAATATGGGTTAAGTTTGTTGGATTCACTTAAAGGTTTTTGATTATTTTTTGATTATTTAAAACAAACACTGTTCACATTGTTTTGTATTTCAAAATTCAGAATGATGAAAGAGATCTTGCTATATGTGTGTAAACAGGAAGAACAGAAAGCATCATTACAAAAAGATAACTTGTTACTCAGGCTACAGCATGGTAGTATGACTTGTAATGCAATAGTGGCTGTACTGATTATACTTTTCTCTATGGAAAGCCTTTATTTTGAATATACTATGAATCGACCTGATGGAAATATACATAGGACCACTTTTACAAAAATGAGGATAATGCTGGAAAATGAAAATCTCAAGTTTGAAAATTGATTTTTATTAGCAATATGTAGTCTGTCCTGGTAAAAATTGTATTTTTATTTATTTTCATCTTATCTACCTCTACCCTAACCAAAACATACAGACGACTTAAATTAAAAATGCACACCTTGAATTTTTTTAAAAATTATTTTATGTTAAGCTACATTAAGGGTTCTGATTTTCATGCATGTGGGTAAAACTGTAAAATTTTCAGACTTTCTCGCCTGGCTTTAGTACATCTGCATATCAATATGCATTCAGAGGTGGAAAGAAGTATGGCTTAAGTGCATTTGCATCATTCCTCAGGGGTGGAGAAAAGTTCATCTCCACATCAATAGGTAATTACCTGGGCTAGGAGGGCTTTATCTATACCTGGGAGGTTAGGGGGAGAGCTGGTTTTTGCCTTCTGCTGGAGCAGAAAAGAGAGAAACAGCCCCAGACTGCAGTTTGTGAGCAATAAACGGATTTTAAACTTTATTTAAATGAATTAGGATGTATTTACTTCCTTTTTAAATTTGGTTTATCCCTTACATATTTTTGACAAAAATATAAGCCCTTCTTTAGAAAGAAGTAAAATCAGATATGAGTTTCCCTTTCAAGAATGATTGCTCACTTAATTAGTAAAATATTCGCATTGACTAGATTTATTAACCTAAGGAAAAGTTTTAAAGTAAGTATAGTTAACGTTTATTCTTAAAAGATACTTCCAAGCTTGGAACATCCAAGGAGGAAAAAAGATGACTCTGTGATACTGAAACTTGAAGATTTTTAAAATTATGGTAATTTCAGTGCTTGAAACACTGAATACATTACATGTCATAAAACAGTGGTTAGTATGATATTTAATGATGTTTCAACGCCACCAACTAACTAAACAGAAAAGTTTATTCAGATTTTTTTAAAGGACTTATTTTATTCAGACTATTAAAAACAGGTTTTGATAAGATGGGCAAGGAGGAATATTCGTTTTCTTCTGTAGAATTTATTTCGGTAAAGTGATACATGATATATGCTTTTTCCCCAGAAATCTACATTAACTAAAAAGTATTGTTGATTATTCTTTGCTACAGTGATAGACTTAATTTTTTATTACCTTAAATCTTTCAGTCCAAGTATATTTTTTTTCCGTTCAACTTAATCCTCAAAATACTTTTGATACTATGGGGGGAAAATACTTGGACATCTATTTTTCGCCAACGTGTTCGATGACTTTTTAATCTGGGGAGAAATGGTCAAGTATGTGACTGTGTTTGATGACTTTTTAGTTTGGGGAGAAATGGTGAAGTGTGTGTCTGTGTTTTAATTACATGAATGAGCAAAGAGGAAATACTGGCTGTTTATAAGAACACTAAACTAAGCTCAGCTGTTTCTACATGGATAAAGTAAATCTCGGCTTAAAAATGAAAAAAAAAAACTAAGCCCAGCGCTTAGACAAAACCTTAGCACCTTGCTTCCAGGTGCAGAACACAGAGGACGCTCAGAGGGCCTGGTCGAGCTGGGCCTCCAGCTCCAAGGTGGCCGCAGGAAACCATCGAGCCGTCGTCCTCCCGCGTTCCTAGAGCGGAGAAGAAAGCGTGCAAGGGAGCGAGTGCGACCCTCGGCAAAGAGCTAATTCGGTGCTTGAGAGCGTTCGGTCCCTCGTGCGGGTCTTCAGCTGCCTGAGTGGTGACTTTGCTCCGGGTTAGGGAGTGCAGACAAGGGCCTGTGAAGCAGCTAGAGCTCTGGGGGTGCGCAGAAGCCTTCCGCTACCGCGGGGCGGTCTGTGCTTGGCCGGCGCAGGAGCGGGAGATACCAGTACTGCGCGGCCCAGGAGGACGAAGCCGTGGAGCTGGTAAACCAGGCACAACCTTCTGCTGCGTGTTTCACCAATTGAGCGCAATTTTAAATACGTATTAAAGGTAAGCCTTAGAAGATAATATTTAAGGAAAAACCTGAAGGAGGTGGAAAGACCTACGTGGCTTTTAGGGCACGTGCTTTCTGGGCAGAGGGAACAGCAAGGGCAAAGGCCCGAAAGCGCGAGTTTTCTTTACATATTCTGGAAATAGCAGGGAGGCCAGAGTGGTTGTGTTACAGAAAAGACTGGAAAACCTGGACTGGATCACTGACGGAAGAACCAAGCGGCGCTCGGAGTTCTTGGAGTGTTGAGGTTTTATTTTACACCGGCGGGCTCAGAGGGGAGTAGTCTGCCAAGGTCTGAGCCCTGAGCACAAGCAAGGGGAGCAATTTATATTATTTTGATGTGTGGCACTTCGGCATGCGCTGGGCAAAAGAGGAGCCCGGAGGAGGGGAGGAGGGAGCTGGGAGTGTTTTGCCAACTGGAGGAAAAAAAGCGGTTTGCTGACCTTGACATCTGTGTTGAATATTTTCCTTATCAGTTGGAGCACAGTGAACAAGGGTGAAATTTGTAGAGGATGGTACTGGGGGTGAGGAGAGGTGTGTAGAAGACGTGGACACTATTATGTAAGGAATTTGGTCGTTTCTTGGGGTTTTTACAGGATTTTAAGCAAAGGAAAAACATGATCTGACAAGTTGTAAAGCATCTATAGCTGGGAACTCATGATGAGAACAGACTGTTGAGGGAGGGGCAAGAGTGGAATCAGGGAAATTATTGCAGGTAAATCAGGTGGGAAAGAAGGATGTCTTGGAATAGTATTACTGGTAGAGGTGGTTAGTGGTCAGATTAATGATCTGCTTTGAAGGTAGAGCCAACAGGATTTGCTACTGGATCAGATGTGGATTGTGAGAGGTAAGTCAAAGATAAATCCAAGCTAAATCCAAATTTTCAGCCTGTAGCTTCAAGAGATATTGGAGGAAAAAATCTGAGGTTCAGCCTTCAGACCTTGTGTAGTTATTTAACTCTCCTTGTCTCAGTTTCCTTCTTTGTACAATGAGGTTAGTAATAGTATCTTCACAGGTTTGTATGAGGATTAAGTGCATTAATACATGTGAAGTATATAGAACACTTGTGCTGGCTTACAGCTTTATGTTCTGAGACACAAAGTGTGTATGGGCATTAATGAGAAGAAAGTTGGGGGATCGAAGAATATTCCAGGCAGGAGTAAGATATGGAAGGACCCAACAGCAGGGAAGAGTATTGCAGGTTTGAGGAATGAAAGTTTATTAGATTATAAGAAAATTTTAAGCTATATTGTTTTAAACTTGCTCCCTAAGGGTAAGAATGAGCCACTAAGTGCAATACACACAGCAGAGACATAATCATGTTTCCTCTCTATAAAGATCACTCACTGTCTGCAGTGTGGAAAATAGAGTGGTGGGTCAGAAAGACTAGTTTCAGTAGTCTGGATAGGAGAGGATGATGGCAAAGGGATGAAAAGGAGTGGATACGTTTGAAAGATATTTAGGCAGTGGCTATAGAACTTGATAGATATGATGAATGAGATGTACAAGGAGGCTGGAAGGGTCAGTTTATCAAATTAATTATTATATATTGTGTTGGATATATTTAATCCCATCATAGAAGTGAGCCACCACTAATTTAGCAACCTACACTACATCCAGTACAATATATATCCACTCACATTACAGAGGACAATCTGCTTTACTGAGCCTACTGATTTAAATGTTACTGTCAACCAAAAACAGCCTTACAGAAACACCCAGAAGGCTCAATCAAATTGTCACATAAAATTAACCACCACAATATCAAACATATATTCTGGCTAATAATCATCACTTTCTTGGACTTTTTCACTTCTATTAAGAATAGGATTTGACTTTTAAAATTTTAAGTTCATTTTTTTTTTTTTTTTTTTTGCTGTGAAAGTATTTTTTTTTTTCCTGTAGATTATTATTTTTTATTGAAGGGTAGTTGACACACAGTATTACATTAGTTTCAGGTGTACAACACAGTGATTCAACATTTATATACATGATAATTCTAGCTACCAGCTATAACCATACAAAGTTGTTACAATATTTTGACTATATTCCTTATGCTATACATTACATCCCGGTAAGTTCATTTTTGACAAAGAAAAATACTTATCAACTGGAAGTGTTAATATGTATACATCCAGGAGTATATAATAGCAAGCTGTATTTGGAGCCCAGCCAGGCACAGCCACTAATTGAGCGAGCCTTGCCCCTCAACCATGCATGTTGATTCAACGGTGTGTATCAACAGTTGGCTGATGCTTTGTCACTGATCTATATAGTCACTCAAGAGTAGTCAAAATCAAGAACGCTAAGTCCCCACATACCAAAGGCCTGCTCCAAAGGATTAAAGTGGAATTCTCCGAGTTCATTTTGACATGTTGGGTTTGAGGGGCCTTGGTAAGGTATCCAGGTACCAGATAGCCAAAAATAAAGATCTGGCACTGTTGAGATATCTGGGCTAGAAAATAAGAAAATCATTGGCATAAAGATACTAATTAAAGTCACAAACATACCTGTCTTCTCCATTACCCTTTCCTAGCTTCTGTCTTTTTTTCCATTTAATTTTATTTTTTGAAGAGTAGTTTTCATTCACTCTTACCATTTTCTCATTTTCCTTTGTCAAGCTGTCTCTTCTCCCTATTGCCTACCAGAACTTCCTTCACAGATGACCTATGTGTTTACTAATTAAGTATATATGTCAGGTCTTACATTAATCCACCTTCCTACAGCATTTCTTATTCTTGAGCACCATCTCTTCATAATTCCAGTTATACATGAATTACTATTCTTTACAAGTATTTATCTCAAAACATCTCTATGGATTAGGTATTATCTTCATTTTACAAATGAGTAAATTAAGGCTCCAAAAGGATAAGTAACTTGTCCCAGATCACGCTATAAGTGACAGTGCTGGATTGGAAGCCAGACCTGTTCCAGGCCCAAGCTCTTTTCACCACTCTACACTTGGAGAAATAGATCTTGGCCTTCTGGATACCACTTTGTTCACTTACCTCTCCATCTGTTCCTTCTCATCTCTCTTCCTTATAAGTAGGTCTTTCGCAGGGTTCCAACCCCACAGTCTTTTCCTCTACCTACCTAACTGCTACTCTGGATGCACTAGGCTTTCCAACAGCTCTATGCTCACACTTATCTGTCTGAAAACCCCTTTCCCTATTTTCTTGCCTGACATTGACTTGTCTTTTAAGACTCAGAAGGATTAATCTCTGGGAACACTTTTCTAACTGCTACTGGGAATTAGACGTCTTACCATTTTGCTCTGCTAGCATCCTGTGCATACCATCATCATGGCACTTAATGCACTGAACTATAATTTCTTTTTCACTTAAGTTTCTGGAGAAGCAGAGAGCTGTAGAGGCCAGGGAGTTGTCTTTTATGTCTATAACTCCAGCAACTAAGAGAGTCTGTCACACAGTAGACAATCAGTAAATGAGAGGAGTTATGAATATCCTTATATTCTTTTAGTTAATTCTGGTATTAGCTTTAGTGAACGTATAAGCAGATATATTTATTTTGTGTCTTCCCCCATCCCCCAACATTTTGAGAATTTTCAATCTACAAAAAACTTGAATAGTACATTAAAACTATATATCCCTCATATCAAGTTGTGAATTTCCTGCTACATTGTGCACTCTGTACACCCACACCCACACCCACATTTTACCCACTTGAAACATTTGAAAGTAAGTTTTAGCACCATCTCCTGAGAATAAGGATATTCTTTTACATGACCATAAAACTCTTATCTCACCTGAGAAAATTCTCTGTCAGAGATGACAGACTTTTTCTGTAAAGGGCCAGAAAGTAAATGTTTTCAGCTTTGCAGGTGACATGGTCTCTGTGGCAACTACTCAACTCTTCCTTGTGGTGCAAAAGCAGATGTAAACAATCTCTATAAACACATGGGCATAGCAGTATTCCAGTAAAGCTTTATGTACAAAAAAAGGCTTCAGGCTCTATTTGATCTCCTGGGCCTAATTTGCCTATATGCAAATCATTTATATTCACATTTCTGAATTCTTCAAAAAATAGTTATAGCTTTTTTTTAATGCAAGAGCCAATTTCATGCAATGCATGTAGTTGTCTCTTTGATCCAGAACAATACCTTGCCCACACACTCTTTTTATTTTTGTGAAAGTGATTGTTTTGAAGAATCCATGTCTGTTGTAAATAAGCTACATTCCAGATTTATCTGAAAGTTTTCTCATTATTAGACTCATGTTAAACATTTTTAGTAAAAATGCTACGTAAGCGGTAAGGCATAGGTCAGTTGTCTTACTGTTGGTGTTGCTGGGTTTGATCATTTGATTAAGCTTATGAATGCCAGATCTCCATTTTTCCCATTTTAATTAATAAGCCCTTAGCATGGTGATTCTTTGAGACTGTGATAATGTCCTTTTCCTTCACTCTTTTCAACTCACCCAGTGGCTTCACCCATTTATGTTCCTTTTTTAAGAATGGTTCAGAGAGAATAAAATGGATAATAATTACTGAAAATGTATAAACCAACAGAGGGGTATTGCCATTGTTATTATTGTTAACTACTGCTCTTGTGGTTTCTGTGATTCTTGTTATTACATATTCAGGAATATTCATGAGGAGACAGTCAAAAGGAAGTTCTCCAGAACAGAGAACAGTCTGAAACTAGGGATGGCGACAGCATTGGTGAGTGCTCATTTCCCAGCTCCACTGAATCTGAAGAAGAAGGGGCTTCTGTTGGTGAAGGAGGATCACTGTTTTACTCAGGAACAGGGATTCAAACAGCATGGAAACAGGTGCCTAGGGCAGGAGCCATTGTCCAAACAATTCAGGCAGTTGCGCTATGAAGAGACCACAGGACCTCGAGAGGCGCTGAGCCGTCTCCGGGAACTTTGCCGACTGTGGCTGAGGCCAGAGACTCACACCAAGGAGCAGATCCTGGAGCTGCTAGTGCTGGACCAGTTCCTGACTATCCTGCCTGAGGAGCTCCAGGCCCAAGTACAGGAGCATCACCCAAAGAGCGGGGAGGACATGGTTATTGTCTTGGAGGATTTGCAGCCGAATCTTAGAGAAACAGGACAACACATGGTAAGGGTCAGATGTGCTCTTTCTCAGGAAAGTGGGAATTGAAACCTCTGGCTGGAGAGGAGAACATGAGCTCAGCTGTGGGAGGAGATCTGCTAAGCTTTGGTTCAAAGTTTTTTCCAGTCTGAATATTCATTGCTGTGGGCCTTACCTCAGCCCTACCTGTTATCTGCTGGGAAGAAAATGAATGTGCTCAGTTCCCCAGTCTCTCTGCCCCCCTGGGATTTGTCTTCATTCTCTAACATTGAAGTGTTTTCCAGAACAGCAGTTTCCTCCTAAACCCACATATACTTAATTATCCCTAGGACCTAGACCAGGCAAAGAAACAGAAAATGCATGTGGAGGAGATAGTCCCTCTGAAAGCAGAGCAGGAACAGCAGGTCCAACCTAAGTGTGATGTTCCAAAGCCTGGCAAAGAGACGGGTGAGAAATAGACTACATCTTCTTCCATGTGATATGTGGTGGGCTCTGTAGTCCTTCCTGAGGCTTAGTACCCTTGGCATTTTTGTTTTTGTTTTTGTTTTCAGTCAGGTTTATTGAGGTATAACTAACATAGTAAAATTCATTCTTTCTAAGAGAATGAGTAAGTCAGTGAGTTTTCACAAATGTGAAAGTTTTCACAGATGTCTTCTAATCACTACCACCATCAAGCTATAAAACATTTCCATTACCCCAAACATTTCCCTGTACCGATCCTTGGTGATTTTGTTCACCTAAACCTAAAGCCCTCTCCTGTCTGGACCTTCACCATCCTCTTCTCCTTTTACTGTAGGGGTGAATTAAAAAAGGAGAGCTAGTTTCTGCCCCCTGCCCCCCACCCCAAGGCACATGCTTCATTACTCATTTTTTTCCTGCCTCCTTCAAATTACTGTATTAAGAGTGTTTTCTAAATATCACCAAGATTTTTTTCTTTTTTTACTCTACTGTATTTTCTTTATCACTGAAATGCCCTTTCTAGTTTCTGTCCCTTACATTTTTCTTTTCCTCTCTTACAAGCCTGCTTCTCTTTTCTTAGTGTCATCTTGGTGCTTTCATTAAAGTTGTTGCCTCTTATTCATTCTCCAGCATTTAAGCACAAATCCATTAGTGTTACTCCCCTCCTTAAAATGAGTAAGTGAGCTGGGTAATGCTATTCTTTCTATTTTTGTTTGTTTGTTTGATGTTTGAAAAATTTCATAATAAAAATAAGAAAAAAATCATCACCTTCAGTGACTTCCAGTAGCCATTAACAAAGGCCTCCCATGGCATGTTCTGGTACCTGCTGACCTTTCAGGTTCATGTCCACTAGCATAATCAATTTATTCCAGTTTGTCTTGGACTTCAGCACTGACAATTGCACATCCTGGAAACCCCTCATTCCCAAATTAGGGCAGTTAGCCCCCCTAGGTTCTCACACTGGGTTCTCATGCCGACCAGTATTCCATTTCCCATTTGCTCCTTGCTGTTTCTCTCTTCTGAGTCTCTGCTGCCTTGTTTCTTCTGTCTGGAGTACTTCTTCCCCCCTTTCCCTAATTCCTACGCATCCCTTAGGACCTGTCTTATATACCATTTCCTCTATCCCTCCCTAAATTCTCCAAATGTGTGTTAGTTTCCCCACCTAAGCTCCTTGAGCTCCAAGATTTCTCCTATCGTAGAACTAATCACATTGTATTATAGTTGCTGGTTTACTTCTGTTTTGTTCCTGTCAGACTAAGGGCAGGGGCTTCCTAAGTTGGCTACAGTCCCTAGCATAGAATAGACCATCAAAAAATGTCTATTTGATGAATGGCTGATTTTTATTCTAAAGCCTTCTTTTACTTATCAGCTAATTAACCGATTCAATTTCTGCGTCTGCTTCAGAAATCCCCTTCTGGAAGCTTTCTGAGTTGAATAGCTGAAATAGAAGGGCCTGACTTTTATGAGTAGCCGTGCAGAAATGAATTTATGCCATGTAATCAATGATGGGTATCTATTTTGAATTTGAAAAATGTAGTGATAATAGATACTGGAAAGTGTTCCTTACCATCTGGATCTATTGACAATGCTATTTTATATTCAAAGTTGAGGTCATTTTTTGGTTTCATACTCCACCCCCGCACACATATACAATTTAAGTCATTTATGTCATATCATTGTTGGAAAAGAATCTCTCCTATTCTCATCCCTTAACTCTCACCCCATCCCATTCCCACAAGTAGGCTACTTCACTCTCTTGCAAAACACTACAGCGGTGCATTGTTTACCCTGTTTAATCTTCTCACCAATCCCCACATACAAGACTTACTTCCTCTAATGTCTCCTTACCAGTCTTCACTTTCACTTTTACTTTTGGCTCTTATTTACTCTGTTTGTATAGTCAGCTGTCTTTATCTTTTCACTCCTATTAATCCTCATTGTTTGTTATTAGTGCTGCTTAGGATTTTTCTATTTTCTCTGTCCACCTCCCATTTTACTCTGTCATTCTGACTTTGCATCCCCATTCATGCTCCTGGCCTTAAAAAACGTATCCTTATCTGCACATCTCTTTCATCCTTTTGTCTGTATATCTGAGCTTAGGTTTTATTTGGCAAACATTGTTTACTATCTCTTATGTACCAGACATATGAACAAATTATTACAGCACTGAGATATAATATCTCTGTTGAACCACCCAGGAAAGCAGTTACTGCTGTTTAAGGGGGTGAGGAATGGCTAAGACATTTTTGTGAACTCCCATGTTCCACTAAAGGTCTTATAGTCCACTGTTTTTAATTGACTGGTGAAACCTGAGCCCAGAGGGTTTAAATTGCCTAAGACTACACAGCTAATCATTGATAAAATTGGCACCATGTCTACAATTCTTCATTTCCAGTTCATTTCTTCAATTCCAGTACTAGCCCTTTCCTACTGGCCTCAGGGTCCTCAGCTGACCTAGATTTTTTGTTTTCCATATGACAAACCATCTTCAGGAGAATATAGTCATGCCTTTAAGACAGTTTGCTTGCTGGCTAACTTTGTGTGTGTGTGTGTGTGTGTTTGTATCACATGATAAATATTCAAACTATTTAAAACAAATCACCTCCCTCCAGAGTTCCACATCCTTCCTCAAAGGGAGGCACTATTAAAATTTTCTCATGTATCATTCTGTATATATTCTGTGCATACAGCATCCAGAGCATTTCTACTTTGCACACATGGCTTGATTTAAATTTTTTCTCAAATTGTAGGTTCCTTTCTCTAAGCACCAAAAAACAAGTAATTGGTGATATATTTTTAATGTTTCAGGTGAGGAGACAAGGATTGAGAATGGGAAGCTGGTTGTAGAGACAGACTCTTGTGGAGGAGTGGAGTCATCTCAGAAAATATCCGAACCCACAGATGTTCATTCTAAGGACTCTAACTTGGAAAGGCAGCAGGCCAAGCCCCAGGCGAAGACTGACTATAAATGCTCAAAATGTGGGGAGGGATTCATCCAGCACTCAGACCTGATTAAACATGAAAGTACGCATACAGGAGAAAAGTTTGGTAAATCTGAAGTGTATCAGAGTTCTAGTCTCATTGGACATCAGAAAATTTACTCTAGAGAGAAAGGTCATCAGTGTCATGAGTGTGGGAAAGCCTTTCAGAGAAGTTCACACCTTGTCAGACATCAGAAAATCCATCTTGGTGAGAAGCTTTATCAATGCAAGGAGTGTGGAAAAGTCTTTAGCCAGAATGCAGGCCTTTTGGAACATCTCAGAATCCATACTGGAGAGAAACCTTATCTGTGTATCCACTGTGGAAAGAACTTTAGGCGCAGCTCTCACCTTAATCGGCACCAGAGGATACACAGTCAGGAGGAGCCCTGTGAGTGCAAGGAGTGTGGAAAAACCTTTAGTCAGGCCCTTTTCCTCACCCACAATCAGAGAATCCATGGTCATTCCAAAAGCCATCAGTGTAACGAGTGTGGGAAAGCCTTCAGTTTGACCTCAGACCTTATTCGACATCACAGGATTCACACTGGAGAAAAACCTTTCAAGTGTAATATATGCCAGAAAGCCTTCCGACTAAATTCACATCTTGCTCAACATGTGAGAATCCACACTGAAGAAAAACCTTATGAGTGTAATGAATGTGGAGAAGCCTTCAGGCAGAGGTCAGGTCTTTTTCAGCATCAGAGATATCACCACAAAGACAAGCTGTCTTGAGGTGGCCTTTTCTGATGTTTTGTAAACATCAAAGACCGTATATTGACAAGCAAACAGCACTTTAGAAAACATCACTCTAGTTGATTCTGGCATCAGAGAACTCTTGGAGGCCAAAGTGGAGGCTATGTGCTTCCGCTGTCTACCTTTAGTTTCCTTGAAGTCAACTTTGGGCAACAATAATTTGACCCTAGATAGTACTGTGGAATTAGAGTTAAATAGCATTCTTTATTGTGGGACTTCTCTGGGCCTTTAACATGGTAAATGCATGATTATCCATTTCCAAGTAGTAGAGAGCCTCAAGATTGAACTATGTCTTTGAAGTCAGCAGCCAATCAGTATCCACAGATTTACAGGCTTAAACAGAACAAGAGCAGGTTGAAATTTTTGCATACACTACAGCAAAACTCTATAAAATAAAACTAACAATGTTTGAACAAATACCACATTCAGAAGTCTCTTAAAGTTCAGGTTAATGGTGAACACTTTCCCCCTCTGGCTTTACTAACCAACCCATGCTGGCATTTCCCCCACTCCCAATCAACAGAAGCACTTTGGAATGCAAAGATAATCTAATTTTATCAATTCCCACCTCCATCCTTGCCACAATACTTGATTGATTCAAGTTAGAGATCAAGGTTCTATTTAGACTATGGAAGAGATTTCCTAAGTCATTTGAATGAACAGTGCTGAATTAATCCAGGTAGCAATTGTCTGACTTGCCAACACCAGTGCCACTGTAGTACCTGCTGCATAGACACTATCTAATAAATGGGGAAAGAAATTGGTCTTTTTTCCTTTAATATTACGATGCACTTTTAAAATGTTGCTTGTTCTGGAATTCTTTGAAAGTCACAGTCATCTTGGAAGAGATTATAATCTTTAAACTGAACACCAAAATGTCACAGTAATGATGAATATTAAGCCCAGGGAAGTCTATTTCTAAACCATCACTAACTGATTGGTAATAACTACTTAGGGTACTGCTGTCTGGAAAAGACTGCCCTGGGTGTGGGAAGATAGGTACACCCTCATGTATTGCTGAAGATTTGATTCAGCTGCATATAAATTTTTAACAATGTAGTAGTAACTTCATAAAAATTGGTTTCCCTCTCAAATTGAAAAGACCAGATAAGCTGTTCAGGACTGGTAAGGTGTTTCCATGACATCACCAGGGACCATGGCCTCTGCCTTTCTGCTCCACCTTTCTACTTCATGCCAGTAGTCCTTAAGTCATATGATCCTCAACAACTGCTGAAGCTCCATTCACCATATGCAAAATAAGGACGAAATACAGAAGGACCAAAAGACTTTCCAGTTCAGTCAGCTCCCTTTGAGCAGTCTTCCTATAAATCACTTCAGCACATATGTCAGAGTTCAAAACCTAGGGCAGGGAGGCTAGAAAGTGTCTTACTCTGGGTTGCAGAGGGCCCAGCTGAAAATCAGGCTTCTGTCACTAAAAATGAAGGGGAGAATGAAGGCTAGAATAGGCCTACTTGCTCTTCCCACTCCTTTCTGGCTGCATGCTTACCAGAAGCAACAGCTAATACCGTTTTCGGAGGAGGACCTGATCTGTAGGAGAAGCAGCTATATCTTGCTTATATGAGTAAATTAAGTTGATAATCAGAGGTTTTCCTTCAAGTGTTTTGAGGACTGCTGAGATCAGTACCTAAACATTCAGCTCTGTGTCATAGTTTAAATCTGTTTGATTCTGTTCAGTTTAAGAAAGAGACATCGAATATCTTTATTTTTCTCATTAACAAGCAATGACAATGAAAAGATTCAGAGTATGAAGAGTTATATACTCTTACATATCTGGAAATTTTACTTTGGTTTTCTTCATAATGATTCTATAGTACATGTATTATAAGCATTCTAAATTCATTGACACCTTAAGCAACCTAATTCTTCCTTACAGTTCCAAAGAAAATAGGATTCTCATCAGTACCCTGGGGGCAAATTTATAACCACCTGGGCATAAATACTGAATGGAAGTATATTTTAATATGTTTTCCTTATTCTTGAAACGAATGCATCAAACATAGAACAAATGTTATAACATCTTGATTAAGCTTTGTTTGCAGTGTAAAACCTTCTAGGCACTCTGGTAGTTAAGTTAAAAATCCATTCAGAGGTGCTTGCTTCGGCAGCACATATACTAAAATCAGAATGATACAGAGAAGATTAGCATGGCCCCTGCACAAGAATGACACACAAATTCGTGAAGCGTTTCATATTTTTAAACTCTTTATAAGCGGAGCCAAGTGAGAATCTCAAGAAATTAATAACTTCATATTGTATATTAAAGTTGTAAATTAAAATGTTTTGGTCAAGAAAAAAAATCCATTCAGAGGGAAAGAAACCAGGAAGAATGAACTTCCTGCTGATCAGCCATTTCTATTTGGGTGGTGTCCTGTAACACCCAGATACAGAATGGAATGAGGCATCTGTGTCCCCATTTCCTGCTCATTCTCATAAAAAATGATAAAGTTATATAGCTTGTCATTATAAAAACAGTATGGAAAACTTGGAAAGTAAAAAAACCACTCTAATTTTCACTTATAAAAAAATCACTGCTTTATTAACTTTAACAATTATGATAAGTTGGTATTGATAATTTTGTATTCTATTTGTTTTTTTTTGTATTCTCTATTTTTAACATAATTGTCCATGTTAAAATATCTCCATAAATTCTTATTAACTCATATTGTCTATTATAGAAGTTCATATATATGGTGAAAACCTTGAAAAACAAGAAATAAATCTTGTCTCATGGTCCAGATATAACCACTTAATAATATATTTTCAGATACTGATCTTTTTTCTTTTTTTTTTGGTACCATTAATATACAATTACATGAGCAACATTGTGGTTACTAGTTTCCCCCCATTATCAAGTCCCCATCACATACCGGAATCACTGCTTGTCTTCTCTCTGCTATATTGCCTTCGCCTTGCCGCTCCCCCCACTACATTATGTGTGCTAATCGTAAAGCCCCTTATTCCCCTTCTCCCTCCCTTCCCTCCCCCTCCCATTCCCCCACCTCAGTCCCTTTCCCTTTGGCAGCTGTTAATCCATTCTTGGGTTCTGTGAGTCTGCTGCTGTTTTGCTCCTTCAGTTTTTTCTTTGTTCTTATACTCTACAGATGGTGAAATCATTTGGTACTTGTCTTTCTCTGCCTGGCTTATTTCACTGAGCATAATACCCTCTAGCTCCATCCATGTTGTTGCAAATGGTAGGATTTGTTTTCTTCTTATGGCTGAATAATATTCCATTGTGTATATGTACCACATCCTCTTCATCCAATCATCTACTGATGGACACTTAGGTTGCTTCCATTTCTTGGCTGCTGAAAATAGTACTGCGATAAGCAGAGGTGCATATGTCATTTTTGGGACTAGGAAACTGCATTCTTAGAGTAAATTCCTATGAGTGGAATTTCTGGGTCAAATGGTATTTCTGTTTTGAGTTTTTTGAGGAACCTCCATACTGCTTTCCACAATGGTTGAACATTCCCACCAGCAGGGTAGGAGGGTTCCCCTTTCTCTGCATCCTTACCAGCAATTTGTTGTTCCTATTCTTTTCTATGTTGGCCATCCTAACTGGTGTGAGATGATATCTCATTGTGGTTTTAATTTGCATTTCCCTGAAAATTAGGGATGTGAAGCATGTTTTCATGTGCCTGTTGGTCATCTGAATTTCATCTTTGGAGAATTGTCTGTTCATATCCTCTGTCCATTTTTTAATAGGGTTATTTGCTTTTTGGGTGTTGAGGCATATGAGTTCTTTATATATTTTGGAGGTTAACCCCTTGTCAGATATGTCATTTACAAATATATTCTCCCATACTGTAGGATGCCTTTTTGTTCTGCTGATGGTGTCCTTTACTTTTGAGATACTGATCTTTTTTTATGCATAGAAACATTTTGGTTTTTTTTTTACTGGACTTTAATTATATCATGAACAGTTTTCATTTGTAACAGGACAAATTTGCTGGTTCCTAGTCCAGTTCTGCCATAATCCTGAGTGGGTAACCTGTCATGTGACCCTTCTCTGACCACTGAGATTTAGACCAGGAAGAGACCCCTAAACCAGGCTTCGCCATTTAGATACATCTAGTTTGATACTGAATCACAGATTCTGATTGGTCTCTGTTAGGCATTTGAACTAGAAAGTAATATAGAACTGACACCGTTTCTGTTGTCACATAAGAACCAAATAGATATAAGCTAGCCCAGTGAGAAGCAAAAGAACGCAGCCAACTCCAGAATGTGTTGGCAGGAGAGGGGTGTCCCATGAAGGCTCAGAAAGATTCAGAAGAAACATCTTCAGCCTTCAGCTTCTGAGGTCCACCTACTGCTGGTTTTGGGAGTCCATGGGAATGTTATGTTTCCAATAAAGACTTTTTTAAACTTAGTTTGACTGAGCTTCCAAACTTTTCAAACAACAACAACAAAAACACCCTGATTATCTTCCACATCATGGAAGATAATTTTTAATATATGTTGCACAGTATTCTATGAAATATGTTTCCACTGCCAATCATTTATGTTACCTATAGTTCTGTCATCATAAACAATACCTCAGTAAACATCCTTGTATATACAACTTTTCTCATTTGTAGAATTATTTTCCTTAACTTAATTCCCGTAACTAGAATAGATGAGACAAAGAGGAGATATATTTTCTAAGACTTTTGATGGATTTTCAAGATTGCTCCCCAGAGAGGTTATACGAATCTGTGTACCCTTTTAGCAGTATGTGGAAAGGACCATTTTTCCACACCCATTTCAAACTTGGGAATTATTAATTTGAGTATTTGACAATCGGGTACATACAAAATGGGTCTGCTTTTTAAAGGGTTTTTCAGTATATTTTTACTATCAAACATCTTTCCACATGTTATTCAATCATTTGTAATTCTAATTTTATAAACAGCCATGTTCACATTTTTCTGAAATTTTTCTATTGGATTTTCCCTTTACAGCAGTGCCCTTAAAATTAAATGGAGCTGTATATAAAAATTTTAAATGCACATGCTCTTTGACAGATCAAGTCCAGTGTGTCATATTTACTCTAGAATTATAAAAGGACATAAATATGTTCAATGGTGTTCTGTGCAGCACTACTTATGAAGAAAAAAAGAAAACAATAGGGATAGTTAGTAAATGATGATATGCCCATATAATGGAATATTATTCAGCTGTCAAAAATGTAAGCAGATCGGGAAATCTCTGCAAGATATCTTAACAGAAAAAGCTTAAGGTGCAAAACTATATTGTGATCACTTAAGTGTTTTAACATATATAGACACCCAGTCACTAAACAAATTTATTGAGTGCTACGATGGGGCTGGTGATATCCCAGGGAAGAAATACACAAAATACTGAAAATAGTTAACTGGGGAGTCAGACATTTTTCATTCTATAGTCTCTATGCAATGAGTATGTATAGTTCATACATAATATGTATATTTAAATTTTAAAAATTAATTTGTGCTGCTTTCTGTATTACAATTTTTTTAATTCATCTCTGTCCTGCAGCAGCCTGTGAGGACCCTGAAGACAGAGGCTCAGTTTTGCCTTTACCACCTTGTTGATTTTTAATTGAAATGGGTTGCACAAATGAGGAAAGCGGTTGGGCGTCGAAGGGGCGGTGGGGGTCCGCCCGGGGCACCAGAGAGACGTGCAGCCGCCTTCCTAGAGAGGCGCAGAGCCGACTGGACGCCGCGCCTAGGCCGCTGGTGCGGCGGGGGAAGCAGCCCTGGGCTCCCCGGCCGGGTGCAGGAGGCGCCCGTGAGACCTTTCCGCCCCGCGAGATCTGGGCCTCCGCACCCCGGGGGGAGCCTTTCACGATATCGGCCACGAGTTTGTTGTGTAGGTTCCTTGAATTTTGGTCCATTAACCAGCTATTAGACACGCACTTACCGACTGCCCGCTGTGTGCTGTGCGCTGAAGTGCTGGGGTGCAATCTCGGTAAGGTACGTTCTGGGCCCCCCAGAGCGTCTTGGCTACCGGCGTATCCTGTACATACACGTGCACTCACCAAGAGTCCACGGTGTGTGTTCAATACCAGGTACGTGCCCGGCTCGGGGCGGTTACGCAGAGATAACCTCTGGCATCCAGGAGCAGTGGTGGTGGTGGTAGTGGTGGTTGGTGTGATCTGTATACGACATGGAGAGGGCGTGTGGCAGCTTTGGGCTCACTTTTACGTGGGAACACCCTACCTCCACCTGAATGACTTAGTGGACAGAAGAATTTTCTCTGTGCATTAGATTTGGGGGTGGCAGTTGGGCTGGGTCTTGGGAAATCAATCCTGTTAGAAGGGCTGCCCAGGCCCTAAAGTACAAGGTGAGTGGGGAAAAACTGAGCAGTCAGAGTGACAGTGACGTGAGGAATTTGGGAAGATCGTGGCTTTCTTGGAGGTAGGGACTGTGTCTTTTATTCTTGTGTTGGCATTATGCCTGGAAAGTAATGGCATGCTGATATGTTTATGGAGTGACAAACCAAAAAATACCAGCAAAACACAGTAAAGATCAGATAGTGGGGGGTTTTAATTAGTTCAAAGAGGAGCAATTGAAAGCCGCGTTTTGGTGGGGGATATTGTTGAATATAGTCCAAGTTGTGCTTTAGGAAATAGTAATCCAATCATGATATAGTGGGAGGTGAGGCAGGAATACTGCACAGAAAACTATTGTAATAGTGAATGTAAATGGTAATAAGGGAATAAAAGGAAGCAATGACTGGAAGAGGCATTTTGGTGGAAGAATCAGCTGGACTCAGAGTAATTGTATAGTGGGGCCATTTTGGAGCCTGAATGCCTAGAGGATGGTGGCGATACCAAAAATTGGGAAAGCTGAGTGATTGCATCTTTGAGGGGATTCTGATTTCAGTTTGGGATATGTTAAAATTATGAGGCAGAAGAAGACTGAAGTTGGAGGCATTGTGCTGGCATTTCAAGATAAGAGTCTGAAATGTAGAAGGCAAGTTAGAGCCAGCCAGAGATTTGAATGTTCTTAAAATAGAGATACTGAAATTGTGATTAATGAGATCATGAAAAGAGAGAATAAGGAGAGAAAAGAACTTGAAGCATGCCTACTATTTCAGTATTCTATGGTTACATTAAAAAAATAAAAAATAAACTCCCAAACTTAGGGGCTTTAAACAACCTCAGTTTACTATTTCTTACAATTGTATGGGTTGACTGGGCAGTTCTGCTGCAGTTACTCATGTGGCTACATTCAGGGGGCAAATCAGCTGGGGACTGGGCCCAGCTGGGCTTTGGCTGGGGCCCCTGGGCTCTCACCCACTTGGCCCCCCTGCGGGACTGGCTTGGTTTCTCTCGCAGCATGGCTGGCTCATGGCAGTGTGCTGAGAACTACAAGAGCACTTCCTCTTACAGTGTCCTTTCTGCCATATTCTGTTGGTCAAAGCAAGTATAGGCCAGCACAGATTCAAGAGTAGGAAAAATAGACTTGACCTCTTGATGAGAAGAGTGACAAAACTCATCACAAAAGGTCTTAGGGGATGGGAGAGTTTGGGTATACTGTATCTCACCTACATTTAAGGTGGGATAGTCTGTGAAAAATACAGAGATAGATGGTCTTTGAGAGTATATTTAATCTGCCCATGGAGGCAACCATCTGGCTCCTCCACAGATAAAATTATCCTTTCTTACCAGCTAAAGTATAAGCTGCTAAAGCATTCTTATTCTTAGCCCTTCTTCCATCATATCCCTCACCTTAAATCCCATACCTCCAGGCTCAACACCCTTAAGAGTTCAAGGTATACCTGTGATCAATTTAACTGACAATAAAGGCAACCAGGCTCAGCTTTTGAGCATGACTTAACAGTGGGTACAAAACATACATTTGTTACATGAAAGTTTTGATGCTCTTGTAGTTTATGTTTCTGTCCAGTTCTTTTTTTTTTATTTTTATTAAGGTATGATTGATATACACTCTTATGAAGGTTTCACATGAAAAAACAATGTAGTTACTACATTTACCCATATTCTGAGATCAGACGAGATCGAGCGTGTTCAGGATGGTATGGCTGTAGACATTTACCCATATTATCAAGTCCCCACCCATACCCCAATTCAGTCACTGTCCATCAGTGCAGCAAGGTGCCACAGATTCACTATATGCTTTCTCTGTGCTACACTGTTCTCCCCGTGATCCTGACCACACCGTGTGTACTAAATATAATACCCCTCAAACCCCTTCTCCCTCCCTCCCCACCGCCCTCCCACACCCCTCCCCTTTGATAACCACTAGTTCATTCTTAGAGTCTCTGAGTCTGCTGCCATTTTGTTCCTTCAGTTTTGCTTCATTGTTATACTCCACAAATGAGAGAAATCATTTGGCATTTGTCTTTCTCTGGCTGGCTTATTTCACTGAGCATAATACCCTCCAGCTCCATCATGTTGTTGCAAATGGTAGGATTTGTTTTTTTCTTATGGCTGAATAATACTCCATTGTGTATATGTACCACATCTTCTTTATCCATTCATCTACTGATGGACACTTAGGTTGCTTCCATTTTTTGGCTATTGTAAATAGTGCTGCGATAAACACAGGGGTGCATCTGTCTTTTTCAAACTGGGCTGCTGCATTCTTAGGGTAAATTCCTAGGAGTGGAATTCCTGGGTCAAATGGTATTTCTATTTTGAGTGTTTTTAGGAACCTCCATACTGCTTTCCACAATGGTTGAACTAGCTTACATTCCCACCAGCAGTGTAGGAAGGTTCCCCTTTCCTGACCAGTTCTTATGCCTCAGATGTACATTTGGAAAAACATTTCTGAAGCATAGACACCAGCTAAGTGAACCTTTTCCTAGCCTTTAAACTCAGCATGGATGAAGCTCTGCCAGGTCCCTCTTCTGAGAGTGGAGACAAGCTTACGAGAGTGAAGCAGGAAGATCCCGCATGTGAGCAGATGTGCTCACATGAGCGCTGCTCCCACAGTCAGGAGATTTGCCGCCTGCACTTCCGGCGGTTCTGCTACCAGAAAGTAACTGGGCCCCGGGAGGCTCTGGCCCAACTCCGAGAACTTTGCCATCAGTGGCTGAGGCCAGAGACACATACCAAGGAGCAGATCCTGGAGCTGCTGGTGCTGGAGCAGTTCCTGACCATCCTGCCTGAGGAGCTCCAGGCCTGGGTGCAGACATATCATCTGGAGAGTGGGGAGGACGTGGTGACTGCAGTGGAGAATCTGGAGAAAGACACAGGAGACACGGAACAGCAGGTAGGAAGAGGCTGTGTGTGGTGGTGTCGAGAAAAAATGAGGAATGTTTGTTAACTTTTTAACTTTTTATTTTTAAAAAATAAAAGTATTGGGAGAACAGTACAGAGAACACCTGAAATAATCCTTCCCCATTCCCCACTTGTTAACATTTGTTTCATGCTATGCTCCACTTCTGTGTGAGCAAGCACTGTCTCTCTCTGTATCTCTTTATGTATGCACACTTATACACACACACACACACACATATGCAAGCTTGCATGTTTTTTTCTTGAACCATTTGTGGGTTAGTTGCAGATACCAAGTCCCTTTAATTCTGGATACTTTAGTATGTTCCAAAGAACAAGGACATTCTCTTGTATAACCAGAATACAATTACCAAGTTTCAGGAAATTAAAATTGTTATGATTCTTTCATCTGAACAGTAGTCCTTGTTCAGATTTTGTCATATCATTCCAATAGTGTTCTTTATGGCGGTTTTCCCCCCAGTCTAGGGCACAGTCCTGCATTGCGTGTTGCATTTAGTTGCCATTTCCTTTGTCTCCTTGAATCCGAAACAGTTGCTCAGTTTTTGTCTGTCATGACACTGGTATTTTTTAGGAGTGCAAACCAGTTATTTAATAGAATGCCTCTCAATTTGGGTTTGTCTTATGTTTTCTCATGGTAAGATTCTGGTTGTGCATTTGGCTAGAATAGCACAGAAGTGATGTGTTCAATTTAGTAGGTCAGGAGGCACGTGGTGATGGGTTATCTCATTACTGATAAGGCTAAGGTGGTTGTGCCAGATTTCTTCATCATAAAATTACTGTTTTCCCCTTTGTAATTAATAGGGGAAATGTTTTGAGACAATGTACCTATCTATTCCTTATTAAACTTCCACCCTCTAGTGTAAGTGCCCATCTGGGTTTTATTTAGTTTTTCTGGCAGGGATTCTTTGCCTGTCTTGTCTTTCTCATTTGTCACTGTATCCCCCACACGTAGAACAGGGCCTGGCTCTTAGTAGGTGTGTGGTCCATATTTGCCAAATGAATGAATGTCTGCCTTGCTATTCTGTCTTACTGGCTGCTGCTTTAAAGGAGTAAATGGGATTTGTCCAGTGTTCCCTTAAGACTGTCTGTAACTGCTATTCAGTCTAGTTTCTACCAGGAGGACTTTTCAAGGTAAATATTTTGTCCCCAGGCCTCTGTCTACACTCAGGGACAGGACATGAGCCTACAGGTGGCAGAATCTCAAGGAACCTCTTTGGAAAGTCAGAGCCTTCAGGTCCTGCCCAGGATAACTACCTTGAAGTGTGAACCTCCAGACCTGTCCCAAAAGAACTCTCAAGAAGTGAGTGGTGAGTGCCAGAGGGTGAGTTTAGTGAGGACTTTGGGAGCAGGCCACTGATGGGTGTGTGATCTTAGTAAGAACTTGTTTATCTGTATCCTCAGGTTCTTATGTTTTGTCTATCCATGTAGTTAAACAAGCTTTTAAAAATATTTGAAATTGTAAAATGTTTGAATCTTAGTATCTTCTTGTCCAACACCCTCAGTTAATAGTTAAGAAACCAAAACTAAGAGAGTTTAAATGACTTGCCCAGAGTCAGCAGAGGCAGAGCAACATCTAGAATTTAAATCACCTGACCTTCTGACCAAAATCCTCTAATACATGTCTCTATTCTACACTTCTAATTCTACAGTCATATGTGTTTTAAATATTTACGTGGTAGCTTTCTATAAATTTATCCTTTCCCCATGGTAACATTGTCTTCAGTATCCTCTCTGCCTCCAGTATTTCAATCATTTTAAATACAGCTTTAGGCTTAAACAGGTTCTCTCCTTCCTGTACTTGGAATGTACCTTCCTGCATGCAAGTCTCTCTCACTTTCCATATCCATGCTTCTCTTCCAATTTAAGCCCTCCCAACTGTTGGTTATATTTCAGCTCCATGCAGGCCTCTGGCAGTAGCTTAGGTTATGCAAAGAATACAAAGTCTGGGGTCTGCAGATAGACTGGAGAGAACAGACAAAAGTAAAGGGAAGTTCAAAGAGGAGAACTTAGAACTTCACAGTTTTAGGCCTTTGTGGTGAGGACTGCAAACATTTTTTTCCTCCAAAAGTTGTTGGAAACTATTGACTTTCTTCCCTGGAAGATGCAGGTATGTTCAAAATTATGCATATGATTTAAGAGAGTTCATGATTTACCACAGTTGTGGTTTATCAGTCACCACACTGGTAATCTGTGAATATTGATATTTTGACAGTAAGCATAGAATAAATGGTTCATGTAATAAATGATATGAGAACATTAAAAGGATATAAATAAATAAAATATATAAGGCTCAAATTACTATATTTGCCCATTGTACCATAAATAGAACTTGATATTTCTCTACTTATTAGGCTGATGGTTCTATCATATTTCTTCAGTTACAAAAAACTACTACCACATGAAGCCCCAAATGTTTTGTTTATGTGAAGTAGTTGAGAGGCAGTAGGGATAGTCCTGAGAATTGGGAGGTTTCTGGAGTGGGGAGCCTTGAAGGATGACAGGATTTGCAGTGGAGCAGAAATGGGATACGCATTCCAATGAACCTGTGAGATGATAAACGTACATCTGCTGAAACTGATTTCATTTCACTTTTACTGGACAGGGATAGTGACGAATGGAGGTGAGTAGTTGTCAGGATGGTGATGATGATTGGCAGAAAGGTACCAGCAGTCATGGGATATAAGATTTTTTAGTGGAAGTCAATGCTTAAAAAGCCTCATGAGGTGGCTCATAGAATGGACTCCAGCAGCATTCACCTGGGCAGAGGAACAGTTTCCTGGGCTCCTCTAAGCCCCCACAGGATGCACTGCTGCTGTGGTATGTGTAATCAGGACAAGGATGCTCTCTGGGCCTCCAGGAAGCATGCCTTGTCCTTCTGAACAGCTGTCTACATCCTGTTAGCCCTGCCCTAATATTCTGGAGTCTCTAGCTAAGGGCCTGCCTGCCTACTAGTTATAACTCCAGCACATTTCCTCAGGTTACCTGAGACCAATGAATGAAGATCAATTTCCTTGGCTATCTGCATCCCCTCCTCCTGTGCAGGTATTGTCAAGAGATAGTAAGTCAACCAGCATATCTGGTGGGTAGGGTTTGTTTAGGTAAAGAGTGCATGGGAGGAATGTGAAGGTCAGTTGGGGCCATTTTATGGGGTCTGTAAATTCAAACCAGGAGGCTCAGACTTTATCATTTAAAAGTTGGTTGCCATTGAGGCCTTTTTTAAAAATCAAAATTGTGATATTTAGCGATTGTATTATTTCTGATATATGTGTTGTGGCCTTTCATTCTCACCTATCACAGAACACTAGATTTAAATGAAAACTGGCAAAAATGAAAAAGTTTTGCCAGTCTCTTAAAGCTCAGTTGTAATTGGTTCCTGGTGTAAGACACATTGTTAAGTGTTCACACACATTGTTGTTGGAGATGTAGGAGGGACCTGAGGTACCATCTGACTCACTCCAACTTAAGCCCATTTTCTCCTGTTCTGCCTTTATCAGAGATACAGAGCAATGGGTCACTGTGGTGTTTGTAATGAAATTGCATATATTTGAAAACATTCCTCTACTTCTTCCCAAGGCTCAACCTTAAAGCTCTTCCACCTCAGGAAGATGAGGAACAGTCTGATTTGACCTTTGTTCTCTCAAATTTCCCATCACCTTTTATCTCTCTCCTTATTGACTTTCATCTTTGCCCCCTTCCATTTTCAGTCGCCATTCTCCTGCCTAACTTAGCCCTTTCTCTGTCAGCAGGCCCACTTTGCACTGTGCTCTTTAAGTTGTTGGGTTTGGTTTTTGTGTATGCATCATGGGGAGCTAAGGCAGTAACAGTGCAGCAGGGGCAAGGCTGTTTTTCCAGCAAACTTTATTCCCTCAGAATAGGAAACAGCAGCAAAAAGAAATTCTGTAGTGATCCATATGTCTGGAACACAGAAAAGTGATTCTATGTTCCCTGTTAACCTTTTGGGTTAGAACTGTCACATGTCCTCTTTAGTCATTTTATGATCCCTGTATTATCACCTCTCTTAAAAAATAGTACAGTACCTCATGTAGGGTCCTGTAGTTTTAGAAGACGTTTGTGTTCATATCTCATTTAATCATTAACCATGTGAAGTGGACTGTGGTCTCCCCATTGTACAGATCAGGAATGAGGTTTAGCATGACTGTGACAGGCACAAGGCCACACTGCCAGTGGTAACCCAGTTCTTGTGACATAAAATCCAGTTTATGTCTATATCCCCAGTCAATCTGTAAACCCTCTGAGAGCATAATCATAGTTTCTACCTCTCTCCCTTGCACCAAGTACACTGTGGGACACAAGGTTGATGCACAATTAATTTTTTTAAAATTTTCGTATCATTAATCTACCATTACATGAGCAACATTATTGTGACTAGACTCCCTTGATCATCAAGTCCCCACCACATACCCCATTACAGTCACTGTCCATCAGCGTAGTAAGATGTTGTAAAATCACTACTTGTCTTCTCTGTGTTGTACAGCCCTCCCTGTGACCCCCCCTACATTATGTCTCCTAATCATAATGTCCCCTTTTCCCCCTTGTCCCTCCCTTCTGACCCATCCTCCCCAATCCCTTTCCCTTTGGTAACTGTTAGTCCATTCTTGGGTTTTGTGAGTCTGCTGCTGTTTTGTTCCTTCAGTTTTTTTCTTTGTTTTTATACTCCACATGAGTGAAATCATATCATACTTGTCTTTCTCTGCCTGGCTTATTTCACTGAGCATAATACCCTCTAGCTTCATCCATGTTGCAAATGGTAGGATTTGTTTTCTTCTTATGGCTGAATAATATTCTATTCTGTATATGTACCACATCTTCTTTATCCATTCATCTACTAATGGACACTTAGGTTGTTTCCATTTCATGGCTATTGTAAATAGTGCTGTGATAAACATAGGGGTGTATGTGTCATTTTCAAACTGAGATGCTGCATTCTTAGGGTAAATTCTTAGGAGTGGAATTCCTGGGTCAAATGGTATTTCTATTTTGAGTTTTTTGAGGAACCTCCATACTGCTTTCTGCAATGGTTGAGCTAATTTACATTCCCACCAGCAGTGTAGGAGGGTTCCCCATTCTCCACATCCTTGCCAACATTTGTTGTTGTTTGTCTTTTGAATGGTGGCCATCCTTACTGGTGTGAGGTGATATCTCCTTGTGGCTTTAATTTGCATTTCTCTGATAACTAGTGATGTGGAGCATATTTTCATGTCTGTTGGCCATCTGAATTTCTTCTTTGGAGAAGTGTCTGTTCAGATCCTCTGTCCATTTTTTAATTGGCTTATATGCTTTTTGTTTGTTGAGGTGCATGAGCTCTTTATATATTTTGGATGTCAACCCTTTATTGGATGTGTCATTTATGAATATATTCTCCCATACTGTAGGATGCCTTTTTGTTCTATTGATGGTGTTCTGAGCTGTACAGAAGCTTTTTAGTTTGATATAGTTCCACTTGTTCATTTTTGCTTTTGTTTCCCTTGCCCAAGGAGATATGTTCATGAAGAAGTTCCTCATGTTTCTGCCCAAGAGATTTTTGCCTATGTTTTTTCCTAAGAGTTTTATGGTTTCATGACTTACATTCAGGTCTTTGATCCATTTTGAATTTACTTTTGTGTATGGGGTTAGACAATGATCCAGTTTCATTCTCTTACATATAGCTGTCCAGTTTTGACAACACCAGCTGTTGAAGAGTCTGTCACTTCCCCATTGTATATCCATGGCTCCTTTATTGTATATTAATTGACCATATATGCTTGTGTTAATATCTGGCCTCTCTATTCTGTTCCAATGGTCTCTGGGTCTATTCTTGTGCCAGTACCAAATTGTCTTGATTACTGCAGCTTTGTAGTAGAGCTTGAAGTTGGGAAGCTAGATCCCCCCTACTTTATTCTTCCTTCTCAGGATTTCTTTGGCTATATGGGGTCTTTTGTGGTTCCATATGAATTTATTTATTTTATTTTTTTTATTTTGGCATCTTTAATCTACGATTACATGAAGAACATTATGTTTACTAGGCTCCCCCCTTCACCAAGTCCCCCCCCCACATACCCCTTCACAGTCACTGTCCATCTGCATAGTAAGATGCTGTAAAATCACTACTTCTCTTCTCTTTGCCATATGAATTTTAGAACTATTTGTTCCAGTTAGTTGAAGAATGCTGTTGATATTTTGATAGGGATTGCATTGAATCTGTGGATTGACCATTTTGACAATATTAATTCTTCCTACCCAAGAACATGGGATTAGTTTCCATTTGTTAGTGCCTTCTTTAATTTTTCTTAAGAGTGTCTTATAGTTTTCAGGGTATAGGTCTTTCACTTCCTTGGTTAGGTTTATTCCTAGGTATTTTATTCTTTTTGTTGCAATTGTGAATGGAATTGCTTTTCTGATTTCTCTTTCTGCTAGTTCATCATTAGTGTATAGGAAAGCAACAGATTTCTGTGTATTAATTTTGTATCCTACAACTTTGCTGAATTCAGATATTAGTTCTAGTAGTTTTGGAGTGGAGTCTTTAGGGTTTTTCATGTACAATATCATGTCATCTGCAAATAGTGACAGTTTGACCTCTTCTTTACCAATCTGGATGCATTGTATTTCTTTGTTTTGTCTGATTGCCATGGCCAAGACCTCCAGTGCTATGATGAATAACAGTGGGGAGAGTGGGCATCCCTGTCTGGTTCCCGATCTCAGGTGAAAAGCTTTCAGCTTCTTGATGTTATGTATGATGTTGGCTGTGGATTTGTCAATATATGTGCTTTATTATGTTGAGGTACTTGCCCTCTATACCCATTTTGCTGAGAGTTTTTATCATGAATGGATGTTGAATTTTGTTAAATGCTTTTTCAGCATGTATGGAGATGATCATGTGGTTTCTGTCCTTTTTGTTTATGTGGTGGATGATGTTGATGGATTTTTGGATGTTGTACCATCCTTGCATCCCTGAGATGAATCCCACTTGATAATGGTGTATTATCCTTTTGATGTGTTTTTGGATTCGGTTTTCTAATATTTTGTTGAGTATTTTTGCGTCTATGTTTATCAGGGATATTGGTCTGTAATTTTCTTTTTTCCTGGGGTCTTCACCTGGTTTTGGTATTAGAATGATGCTGGCTTCATAGAATGAGTTTGGAAGTATTCCCTCCTCTTCTATTATTTGGAAAACTTTAAGGAGAATGGGTATTATGTCTTCTCTAAATGTCTGGTAAAATTCACCGGTGAATCCATCTGGCCTGGGTGTTTTGTTCTTGGGTAGTTTTTTTATTACCGCTTCAATTTCTTTGCTGGTAATTGGTCTGTTTAGATTTTCTGTTTTTGTCTTCATCAGTCTTGGAAGGTTATATTATTGTAGGAAGTTGTCTATTTCTTCTAGGTGTTCCAGCTTGTTAGAATATAGATTTTTATAGTATTCTCTCATAATTCTTTGTATTTGTGGGGTCCGTCATGAATTTTCCATTCTCATCTCTGATTCTGTGTATTTGTGTGGATTCTCTTTTTCTCTTAATAAGTCTGGCTAGGTGTTTAACTATTTTGTTTATTTTCTCAAAGAACCAACTCTTGGTTTCATTGATTTTTTTCTATTGTTTATTCTTCTCAATTTTATTTCTTCTCTGATCTTTACTATGTCTCTCTTTCTGCTGACTTTAGGCCTCATTTGTTTATCCTTTTCCAGTTTCAGTAATTGTGACTTTAGACTATTCATTTGGGATGTTCTTCCTTCTTTAAATAGGCCTGGATTGCTATATACCTTCCTCTTAGAACTGCCTTCATTGCATCCCACAGAAATTGGGGCTTTGTGCTGTTGTTGTCATTTGTCTCCATATATTGCTTGATCTCTGTTTTAATTTGGTCATTGATCCATTGATTATTTAGGAGCATGTTGTTAAGCCTCCATGTGTTTGTAGGCCTTTTTGCTTTCTTCGTACAATTTATTTCTAGTTTTATATCTTTGTGATCTGAGAAGTTGGTTGGTAGTATTTCAATCTTTTTGAATTTTACTGAGGCTCTTTTTGTGGCCTACTATGTGGTCTGTTGTGGAAAATGTTCCATGTGCACTTGAGAAGAATGTGTATCCTGCTGCTTTTGGGTGTAGAGTTCTGTAGATGTCTCTTAGGTCCATCTGGTCTAGTGTGCTGTTCAGTGCCTCTGTGTCCTTACTTATTTTCTGTCTGGTTGATCTGTCCTTTGGAGTGAGTGGTGTGTTGAGCTCTCCTGAAATGAATTCATTGCATTCTATTTCCTCCTTTAATTCTGTTAGTATATGTTGCACATATGTCAGTGCTCCTGTGTTGGGTGCATTGATATTTATAATGGTTATATACTCTTGTTGGACTGCCCCCTTTATCATTATATAATGTCCTTCTTTATCTTTTGTTACTTTCTTTGTTTTGAAGTCTATTTTGTCTGATACAAGCACTGCAACACCTGCTTTTTTACCCTATTGTTTGCATGAAATATCTTTTTCCGGCCCTTCACTTTTAGTCTGTGCATGTCTTTGGGTTTGAGGTGGGTGTCTTGTAAGCAGCATATTGATGGGTCTTGCTTTTTTATCCATTCTATTACTCTGTCTTTTGATTCGTGCATTCAGTCCATTTAGATTTAAGGTGATTATTGCCATTGCAGGCTTTAGATTCGTGGTTACCAAAGGTTCAAGGGTAGTTTCTTTACTATCTAACCATCTAACTTAACTCTCTTATTAAGCTGTTATAAATCCTGTCTGATGATTCTTTATTTCTCACCCTTCTTATTCTTCCTCCTCCATTCTTTATAAGTTAGGTGTCTTATTCTGTACTCTTTTGTGTTTCCTTTGACTGCTTTGTGGATAGTTGATTTTATTTTTTGCCTTTAGTTACTATTTGGTTAGTCTGCTTTCTTTGTTGTGATTTTATTTTCTCTCGTGGCATTTATTTAGCCTTAGGAGTGCTTCCCTCTAGAGCAGTCCCTTTAAAATATCCTGTAGAGGTGGTTTGTGGGAGACAAATTCCTGCAACTTTTGCTTGTCTGGAAATTGTTTAATCCCTCCTTCAAATTTAAATGGTAATTGTGCCGGATACAGTATTCTTGGTTCAAGGCCTTTCTGTTTCATTGCATTAAATATATCATGCCATTCTCTTCTGGCCTGTAAGGTTTCTGTTGAGAAGTCTGATGATAGCCTGATGGGTTTTCCTTTGCAGGTGATGTTTTTTCTCTCTGTGGCTGCCTTTAATACTCTGTTTTGATCTTTGCCATTTTAATTGTTATATGTCTTGGTGTTGTCTTCCTTTGGTCCTTTGTATTGGGAAATCTGTGGGCTTCCATGGTCAGAGAGACTATTTCCTCCCCTAGTTTGGGACGTTTTCAGCTATTATTTCTTCATAGACACTTTCTATCCCTTTTTCTCTTTCTTCTTCTGGTACCCCCTATAATGAGGATATTGCTCCATTTGTATTGGTCACACAGTTCTCTTAATATTCTTTCATTCCAATCCTTTTATCTCTGTCTGCCTCAGCTTTTATGTATTCCTGTTCTCTGATTTCTATTCCATTAACAGTGTCTTGCTCCTCGTCCAGTCTGCTCTTAAGACCTTTTAGTGATTGTTTCATTTCTGTTATCTCCCTCCAGAGTTCATCCTGTAGCTCTTGCATATTTCTCTGCAGGCCCATCAGCATGGTTATGACCTTTATTTTGAATTCTTTATCAGGAAGATTGGTTTTATCTATCTCACCAGGCCCTCTCTCTGGGGTTGTGTGAGTGATTTTTGACTGGACCAGATTCTTCTGCCTTTTGTGGCAATAGAAGTGGTTGTAGGCAGGTGTCACGTGTGTCAGCTGTGAGCACAAGGTCCCTTCCTGCTTATTGGTCACCTTGCTCTTCTCTGCTGTCTGTGCCATCTACCTGCACACCAGGAGCAGTCTCTAGGATAATCTCCTGAGCTACCATTGGTCGGGCAGCCCTTGGGATAGCCTAGCACACTGGGGGTTGGAGCCATTCCTGGTGTGTTCTCCTTCAAGAATGGTGCCCCTACATGCCTTCCAGACCTTGCTCCAGCTTCCACTGCCTGTGCTGTCTACCCGCACACTGGGAGCAGTCCCTGGGATAGTCTGCTGATCTGCTGTGGGCAGGGCAGCCCTTGGGATAGCCTAGCACACTGCAGGGGTTTGCAGCTGTGCTGGGTGTGTTCTTCTATGAGAATGGTACCCCTTTGTGCCTTCTGGACCTGGCTCCAGCTTCTGCTGCCTGTGCCATCTAACCACACACTGGGAGCAGTCTCTGGGATAATCTCCTGAGCTGCTGTGGGCAGAATGGCCCTCGGGATATCCTAGTGCACTGAAGGGGGATGGAAGACATGCCAGGTGTGTTCCTGTGCAAGAACAGTGCCCCTTCAGTTGCATAATTAATATTTGATGCTGATGCTTGTTTTGGTTCCTGCTGAGTTTAGGTCTTCTCATTCCTTCAGGTGTCGCATATGACTACTTTTTGGCCTTTAACTCTTTGGCCCATGTTCTGTTCTCTGCCTTTCAACTCTGCCTGTGATCTCATTGTCAGGCAACATATGCCTCATATTCAGACATTTCATAGCTCTCTTCCAGAAAGTCATCCTTACCTTCCCTCCCCACCCAGCTTTCCCCATCCCCAAACTGTGCTTAAAAGGAGGGAACTCAGGCTCCTCTGAGAATATCCGAAGGCACAGCTTTTCTCCCTGTAGTCAGTATTCAGGTATGAACCTTGAATACAAAAATTAACCCAGAGGAAGATGGTGGTGTGAGTAGAGTAGCAGAAATCTCCTCCCAAAAACATATATATTTTTGAAAATACAACAAATACAACTATTCCTAAAAGAAAGACCAGAAGACACAGGACAACAGCCAGACTACATCTACACCTGTGAGAACCCAGTGCCTCATGAAGGGGGTAAGATACAAGCCGTGGCCCAGTGGGACCTGAGTGCCCCTCACCCCACCACCCTGGTGGGAGGAGAGGAGTCAGAGCGGGGAGGGAGAGGGAGCCCAGGACTGCTAAACACCCAGCCCTAGCCATCTGCACTGGAGCACGGACACACAGTGTGTGGTGTGCTGGATGATAGGGAAACGGGACAGTGAAACCTGCGAGTGGGTCCCTGCAGCCAGCACCCCAGGGACAAAGAAAAGCGAGTGCCCTTTGGAAGTCTTAAAGGGACAGGGTCCCCACAGCTGGACGGAGGCGTCCCGGCACAATCAGCTCAGCAGCTGGGAATCCCAGGGAACTCTAGGCGCCCTAACCCCCTGGGAGGCAGAGCAGCTCCGAGGCCCCTCACAGTGATAAACAGCCTCCCACCCATTCCCCCTCGGCATGGGTCCGCCATAGCGGCAGAGGCCACACCCACAGCAACCGCGTACGTAGCTTCCTTCACAGCGGCCGGGTAACAATGAGACCTCATCTGCACGCAGCTGCCCAGCACAAGCCACTAGAGGTTGCCATTCTCCCAGGAGAGGAAGCCACAAACTAGCAAGAATAGATGTTCTCCCAGCTGACAGGTGCAAACTACCCACAACTATCTCTATCACCATGAAAAGGCAGAAGAATTTGATAGACCAGATTAACCCAGACAGTCTCCCCTGAAAAGGAATCTGGGGAGATAGACCTAACCAATCTTCCTGAAAAACAATTTAAAAGTAAGGTCATAACCATGCTGATGGACTTGCAGAGAAATATGCAAGAGCTAAGGAGGGAGAATACAGAAATAAAACAATCTCTGGAAGGATTTAAAAGTGGAATGGATGAGATGCAAGAGGCCATTGATGGACTAGAAACCAGAGAATAGGAACACATAGAAGCTGACACAGAGAGAGATAAAAGGATCTCCAGGATTGAAACAACATTAAGAGAACTGTGTGACCAATCCAAAAGGAGCAATATCCACATTTTAGGGGTACCAGAAGAAGAAGAGAGAGAAAAAGGGATAAAAAGTGTATCTGAAGAAATAATTGCTGAGAACTTCCTCAAACTGGGGGAGGAAATAGTTGCTCAGACCACGGAAGCACACAGAACTCCCAAAAGAAGGGACCCAAAGAGGAGAACACCAAGACGCAAAATAATTAAAATGGCAAAGCTCAGGGACAAGGACACAATTGTAAAGGCAGCTAGAAAGAAGAAAAAGGTCACCTACAAAGGAAAACCCATCAGGCTATCATCAGACATCTCAACAGAAACCTTACAGGCCAGAAGAGAATGGCATAATATATTTAATGCAATGAAACAGAAAGGCCTTGAACCAAGAATACTATATCCAGCATGATTATCATTTAAATATGAAGGAGGGATTAAACAATTCAGAGACAAGCAAAAGTTGAGAGAATTTGCCTCCCACAAACCACCTTTACAGGGTACTGCTCTAGATGGGAGCACTCCTAAGGCTAAATAGATGTCACCAGAGAAAATAAAATCACAGCAAAGAAAGCAGACCAACCAAATACTAACTAAAGGCAAAAAATAAAATCAATTACTCACAAAAGCAGTCAAAGAAAACACAAAAGAGCACTGAATAAAGCACCCAACATATAAAGAATGGAGGAGGAGGAATAAGAAGGGAGGGAAATAAGAATAATCAGACAGTGTTTATAACAGCTCAATAAGCAAGTTAAGTTAGACAGGAAGATATTAAAGAAGCTAACCTTGAACCTTTGGTAACCACGAATCTAAAGCCTGCAATGGCAATAAGTACATATCTTTCAATAAACACCCTAAATGTAAATGGACTGAATGCACCAATCAAAAGACACAGAGTAATAGAATGGAAAACAAAGCGAGACCCATCCATTTGCTGCTTACAAGAGATTCACCTCAAACCCAAAATATAAATGGACTAAAAGCCAAGGTATGGAAAAAGATATTTCATGCAAAGAACAAGGAGAAAAAAGCAGCTGTTGCAGTACTAGTATCAGACAAAATAGACTTCAAAACAAAGAAAGTAACTAGAGAGAGAGAGAGAGAAGGATATTACATAATGATAAAGGGGTAAGTCCAAGAGGATATAACCATTATAAATATATATGCACCCAACACAGGAGCACCAGCATATGTGAAACAAGTACTAACAGAATTAAAGGAGGAAATAGAATGCAAGTCACTCATTTTAGGAGATGTCAACACACTACTCACTCCAAAGGATAGATCCACCAGACAGAAAATAAGTAAGGACACAGAGGCACTGAACAACACACGAGAACAGATGGACCTAATATACATTAATAGAACTCTACATCCAAAAGCAACAGGATACATATTCTTCTCAAGTACACATGGAACATTCTCCAGAATAGACCACATAGTAGGCCACAAAAAGAGCCTCAGTAAATTCAAAAAGATTGAAATTTTACCAACCAACTTTTCAGACCACAAAGGTATAAAACTTGAACTAAATTGTAGAAAGAAAGCAAAAAGGTTCAAAAATATGGAGGTTTAACAACATGTTTCTAAATAATCAGTGGATCAATGACCAAATTGAAATAGAGATCAATCAATATATGGAAACAAATGACAACAACAACACAAAGCCCCAACTTCTGTGGGACGCAACAAAAGCAGTCTTAAGAGGAAAGTATATAGCAATCTAGGTATATTTAAAGAAGGAAGAACAATTCCAAATGAATAGTCTAACAATTCCAAATGAATAGATAACATCAATTATCGAAATTGGAAAAAGAAGAACAAATGAGGCCTAAAGTCAGCAGAAGGAGGGACATAATAAAGATCAGAGAAGAAATAAATAAAACTGAGAAGAATAAAACAATAGAAAAAATCAGTGAAACCAAGAGCTGGTTCTTTGAGAAAATAAACAAAATAGGTAAGCCTCTAGCTAGACTTATTAAGAGAAAAAGAGAATCAACACACAACAGAATCAGAAACAAGAAAGAAAAAATCATGATGGACCCCACAGAAATGCAAAGAATTATTAGAGAATACTATGAAAACTTATATGCTAACAAACTGGATACCTAGAAGAAATGGACAACTTCCTAGAAAAATACAACCTTCCAAGACTGACCAAGGAAGAAACAGAAAATCTAAACAAATCAATAACCAGCAAAGAAATTGAGTTGGTATTTAAAAACTACCCAAGAACCCCTGGACCAGTTCGATTTACTTCAGAATTTTATCAAATACACAGAGAAGATATAACACCCATTCTTCTTAAAGTTTTCCAAAAAATAGAAGAGGAGGGAATACTCCCAAACTCATTCTATGAAGCCAACATTACCCTAATACCAAAAAGCAGGTAAAGACCCCAACAAAAAAGAAAATTACAGACCAATATCCCTGATGAATGTAGATGCAAAAATACTCAACAAAATATTAGCAAACCGAATTCAAAAATACATCAAAAGGATCATACACCATGACCAAGTGGGATTCATCCCAGGGATGCCAGGATGGTACAACATTCGAAAATCCATCAACATCATCCACTATATAAATAAAAAGAAGGACAGAAACCACATGATCATCTCCATACATGCTGAAAAACCATTTGACAAAATTCAACATCCATTCATGATAAAAACTGTCAAAAAAATGGATATAGAGGGCAGGTACCTCAACATAATAATGGCCATATATGATAAACCCACAGCTAACACCATACTGGATAGTGAGAAGCTGAAAACTTTTCCTCTGAGATCGGGAACAAGACAGGGATGCCCACTCTCCCCACTGTTGTTATTCAACATAGTACTGGAGGTCCTAGTCACGGCAATTAGACAAAATAAAGAAATACAAGGAAGCCAGATTGGTAAAGAAGAAGTTAAAACTGTCACTTTTTGCAGATGACATGATATTGTACATAAAAAACCCTAAAGACTCCAATCCAAAACTACTAGAACTAATACTGGAATTCAGCAAAGTTGCAGGATCCAAAATTAATACACAGAAATCTGTGGCTTTCCTATACACTAACAATGAACTAATAGAAAGAGAAATCAGGAAAACAATTCCATTCACAATAGCATTTAAAAAAAGTGCCTAGGAATAAACCTAACCAAGGAAGTGAAAGACCTATACCCTGAAAACTATAAGACACTCTTAAGAGATATTAAAGAGGACACTAACAAATGGAAACTCATCCCATGGTCTGGTTTAGAAAGAATTAATATCGTCAAAATGGCCATCCTGCCTAAAGCAGCATACAGATTTGATGCAATCCCTATCAAATTACCAACAGCATTCTTCAACAAACTGTAACAAATAGTTCTAAAATTCATATGGAACCACCAAAGACCCCGAATAGTCAAAAGCAATCCTAAGGAGGAAGAATAAATTGGGGGGGACCTTGCTCCCCAACTTCAAGCTCTACTACAAAGCCACAGTAATCAAGACAATTTGGTACTGGCACAAGAATAGACCCACAGACCAGTGAAATAGAAAATAGACTCCAGACATTAACCCAAACATATATGGTCAATTAATATACAATAAAGGAGCCATGGACATACAATGGAGAAATGACAGTCTCTTCAATAGATGGTGCTTGCAAAACTGGACAGCTACATGTAAGAGAATGAAACTGGATCACTGTCTAATGCCATACACAAAAGTAAATTCAAAATGGATCAAAGACCTGAATGTAAGTCATGAAACCATAAAACTCTTAGAAAAAAACATAGGCAAAAATCTCTTAGACATAAACATGAGCGACTTCTTCATGAACATATCTCCCTGAGCAAAGGAAACAAAAGCAAAAATGAACAAGTGGGACTATATCAAGCTGAAAATCTTCTGTACAGCAAAGGACACCATCAATAGAACAAAAAGGTACCCTACAGTATGGGAGAATATATTCATAAATGACAGATCTGATAAAGGGCTGATATCCAAAATATATAAAGAGCTCACTCACCTCAACAAACAAAAAGCAAACAATCCAATTAAAAAATGGGCAGAGGAGCTGAATAGACTGTTCTCTAAAGAAATTCAAATGGCCAACAGACACATGAAGAGATGCTCCACATCGCTAATCATCAGAGAAATGCAAATTAAAACCACAATGAGATATCACCTCACAACAGTAAGGATGGCCAACATCCAAAAGACAAACAACAACAAATGTTGGCGAGGTTGTGGAGAAAAAGGAACCCTCCTACACTGCTGGTTGGAATGTAAATTAGTTCAACCATTGTGGAAAGCAGTATGGAGATTCCTCAAAATGCTCAAATAGAAATACCGTTTGACCCAGGAATTCCACTTCTAGGAATTTACCCTAAGAATGCAGCAGCCCAGTTTGAAAAAGACACGCCCCTATGTTTATAGCAGCACTATTTACAATAGCCAAGAAATGGAAGCAACCTAAATGTCCATCAGTAGATGAATGGATAAAGAAGATGTTGTACATATACACAATGGAATATTATTCAGCCATAAGAAGAAAACAAATACTACCATTTGCAACAACATGAATGGAGCTATTGTGGGGTATTATGCTCAGTGAAATAAGCCAGGTGGAGAGAGACAAGTACCAAATGATTTCACTCATATGTGGACTATAAGAACAAAGAAAAACTGAAGGAAAAAAACAGCAGCACAATCACAGAACTCAAGAATGGACTAACAGTTACCAAAGGGAAATGAACTAAGGAGGATGGGTGGGAAGGGATGGATAAGGGTGGGGAAAAAGGGTGTAGTACGATTAGCATGTGTAATGGGGGGGGGCACCGGGAGGGCTGTGCAACACAGAGAAGACAAGTAGTGAATCTACACATCTTACTACGCTGATGAACAGTGATTGTAATGGGGTTTGTGTGGGGGTCTTGGTGAATGGGGGAGCCTAATAAACATAATGTTCTTCATGTAATTGTTGATTACATGATACTATAAAAAAAATTAACCCAGAGTCTCATCAGACACTAGCTCTGATTTGTAGTATTTCTAGTGCTTCTTAGCTGAAGGTGGTTTGCAAAATTGCCCTTCCCATTTTCCAAGGGATGCAATTTTTTATTATCTGGAATTTTAGATGCTTAGGCATTAGAGCAATTTTAGGAGGAGGAGATAGTGGCACAGTGTTTCACGTTGTGATATACAGTAGTTTGGCATCTGAGTGGTGTGATCCCTGACTTTTCATTCTGTGTGTTTCAAAAGCAGGCCTGTGCTTTGCTGGAGGCCAGTAGGCTTGGAACTGGAATTCTTCACTTTCTATACTAAGCCAGCCAGAGCTAAGCCTGTATGCCTGAGAGAAACCAGGAGGAACTAGAGAGCCCAATGGCTGAAAGGCAGTGTAAACTGGAGGCTTGGGGAGCCGCTTGCAGCACACATTATCCCCTATTCCTGGTGTCCTGCAACTGAAAGAAGCTGCAGAACAGGAGGAACAGAGACCAGAAAGAAAAGTCATAGCAGAGAGGAAGGACTTAGAGAGTCCTTCAGAGTCCCAGCTCTGCCCCCTGCCCGCAGTGTGACCTGGTGCAGGTTATGTAACTGGTCATTCAGTTAGGCAGTCATTCAACAAGTATCTCTCTGACTTCTACATGCTTTGCTTAGTTCTGAGCTCTGAATTTTCCTAGGATAAATGGAGATGATTTAGATTCTTAGGGTTGATGTGAGTATTAGAAATACTCTTACTTGACAGCACAGTGCCTGACATCACAGTCCCCATGATGGTTTGATTTTTGTTGGTTCCTTTGGGATCAGCAGCTTCCAACCTGGCAGAACCTCACAAGGTCTTCTAGCTCATGACTATCATGTATGACTATTTTTTAGAGAAGTTTTAGTTTCACAGCAAAACTGAAGGTTCAGAGATTTCCCTGATGCCCTCTTGCTCCCACACATGCATAGCCTCCTGCATTATTTAATAGCTCTTTTTATTTATTTATATCTTTATTTCCTCTCTTTTCATCTTTTTCTGCTTTCCTGTTTCCCCTTTGCCTTGTCTCTTTTTGCCACTTCATTTATGTGTTCTCTGGTTAATCCTTCATAACCAGCTTCTTCCTCTCCTCTCTTTATTTTCATCTGTGATTTTTAAATTGGCTTTATGTGTGTGAAATTGCATAACTGTAAAGCACCTTATGAGTTCATAAACACCACTCAGTTTTGTGGGTGTGACCCTGAAGTTTTAGAATTGCAGAATTCTCAAAAGAGTGAAAACAGCTGTGATGCTCTGTCTTAGTGAGATCTGTATCTCAGTTCCTGGATGTTTAACAAGCATAAGAGGATTGGGGGGCTGTGACAGTGCCCCACAATGGGCACTCCTTAAGACTGTGTCTCACTCAGGACTTTTGTCTCCTCCCTCCATAGGGCCTGCTTCTCAGGGAACAGCCCCCCTCCAGGAAGAAAATCCCAGAGACAAGATAGAAGTACCTGAGTCTAATTCAGCCAGCTCCCAGGTAAGCAGGGTGCCCAGGCTTATGGGAACTTCAGTAGCAGTCCTCCTCCCTGGCCACCTTCCTTACTCTCTTGGCTCATACTCCTCACCCCTGAGTACCTTTCAGGTAGCACAGACCCTCTGCCTCATCCAAGGAGCTCATTGAATACATACTTTTGCCTCATTCTGTAGCATGTTTAGGAGAAATGTCCAAATCTCAAGGTGTGAGAGCAAGGCAGAGAGCAAGCCTTGGTTTCAGAAAGTGCCTCCTCTCATTTGATGCTTAATGAGTGTTTTTTGTTTGGGGGCCATGGATTTCTCTCCTCAGCCTAAGAACCAAGACTCTTCCCCACACTCATTGGTATTCCCAGTGTTTTGCACATACCCAGTTATTATTTGTGATGGTCATGGAAATTCTGTGTATCCAAGATGAAATTTTACATCTTCTTCACAAAATGGATTCTTTTTTTTTAATTCTCTCAGTGGTTCAATCAGTTTCCTAGTCATTTAGTTAAAAAACAATTAAGCCTCCCATCTACAAACTCTGCTGTTAAATCAGTTCTCTCAAGACAGTCTTCATGGAGTTCCCCTCTTTCTCAGTCCTTTCCTGTGGCTTCTAATTGGTTCTTAGTCCTCTCAGGCCCTCCTTTGTTAAGAACAGAGCCTCCTGTTGTTAACAAATCTTTTACCCTCCTGAAAAGAAATTTATAGAAAATAAAACTTACTGTACATATTTTTAAAATCACTATAATTATTTAGAATGTAATATAATGGAGAAACAAATAAAAAGTAACTTATAAAAAAAAGTAGTGTGTATTTCAAAATGCAAATGTTTGGACATGATTATACCAGAAGAAATAACAAAATAGTTAAATGTTTGCCTTGATGTATAATCAATAAATTTGACTTAAGGAGGAATAAGAAGATAAGAAGTATGGGAAAATGAGAGTGTGGGTGGACAGTAGAATGAAAATGAGTGTTGAATCAAATAAAAGAAGAGCAGAAACAGAGAGAGAGATGACCTTAATTGAAGTAGGGCTAAGATGGTGTTGTGAGATGAATCATTCTCCCCCAAAAGATATGTTGAAGTTCTAACCCCAGCCACCTATGAATGTGATCTGATTTGGAACTAGAGTCTCTGTAGATACAATCAAATTAAGATGAGGTCCAAGTTAGAACCTAGGTTAGGATGGGCCCTAAATGGTGTCCTTATAAGAAGGACCTAGACCTTCAGAGAGAGCATGTCCCTACTGAGGCTTTGGTACTGCTGGTCTACAAAGTGGTATCCAACTGGACCCCTTTTCCTTACCATAGTGAAGACTGAGAGGCCATTTTCTGCCTTTTTAGACATCAGTGAAGACTGAAGCAGCAGCAACCCAGGTCCTTGTCCCAGGGGAGTGGCCACCTCTGAGTAGTGTGGCTCAGAGGAACTATTGTGGCAACTCAGCTCAGGAGAAGGTTACAGACTTCAATCTGATGAGTAAGGACCAGCCTCTGGTTTGTCCCCTGTCTGTGCTCATCTTTTTCCATCATTAACCCTGATTTGTCCCTTGTGAACCCACATTTCCTACAGATTATCACCCTCCCTTCTGCTTCTACCCTCTGCTTCTAGACTTCTTTCAGCTCCTATCTGCATCCCTCCCAATCCCATTATCTTCTTCTGTTGGTAATCACTTGGCTTATTGATTTTTACTATCTTCTGTGACCATTCCTATATTTCCTGAATCCCTCAACAACTCATCCTTTGCTCCCCTTTTTCTTCCCTATCAAGGGTCCAATGTAATTGTCATCCTCAGACATCCCTTCACATCTGGAAGCCCCATGAACTCCTCTGCCTAATCCCTTCTTCCTTGTGTCAAAGGAAGTTCTTTTCACTCTCAAAGACATTATTACCATGTATACTTTTCTTTATGTATGCTTTGCCCTGTAAGACCTTTTCCTAACTTAGCTAATTGACCTTCCTTACTCTCTTTCCATACTGTGTCACATTTTGTAGGACTGCTTTGATTGCACTTCTGGGACACCTGTTGATTGAGTGATTGTTTTAATTTGGAACATCCTATTCCCTACCCTGGAGATTATTTTTTCTAAATTCAGGCAACAGATGACATTTAAATTATTAATGTATTATTTTAGCTGAAGAAGTTGTAACTAAAGATGGATTGTTTAATGCAAAGCAAGAAACTTCTGAAGAAATGGAACAAGGTTCTGAGGCCTCAGGAATACCCAACAGGTAAGTGTCTGTGATCCTAAGTGGAACAAATCCTGCAGATGTCAGAAGAAATTGAAACAGAACCAGAGAAACCAACTGGTCAAAAGCTGCTTCCCCGGAATAATACAAGAAGGGTACCACTCTACTTCTGTGATCAAAGGAGGCTCCATTCCAAGAAGGTGACCTGTTAGTATACAATCATTATGTAAAACCTTCAGTTGGTGCACAGTTGCCTCCAGGAATCCTATCCTGACTCAGTCTTCCCTGCCTGATTTCCCTTCTGGGCTCCCTTTTGTGGAACGAGATATAGAGAAGCCAGAAAAGGCAGAATAAGAGAAGGTAGAGAATTTAGACGATAATGAGGGCTACTGATGGGTAAGAGAAGAACGTCAGCAGAGCTGGAAGAGGACTTGGGGGGACAAGAAAGGTATTTTCAATCACCAGTAGGGGAATTCTGAACAAGAATCAAAAAGAAAAGTAGCTGATGAAGAAGAGAAATTAAAGATGGTGGTAGGTGCTGAGTAAGTATTGGTTGTGGAATGAGTGAATGTGTGGCTGAGATACTCCCAAAGCAGAAAGGGAGGAGCCAGGTCGCAAGCAGAGGGTTGGCTTCTCATGAGGCCATTAACTCCTTAAGAGACAAGAAAAGAGGAAAAAGGAAACAACAGGGGGTAATTAGACTGAAGAGCAGGGTGGAGTGTGGAGATTCTCCTGATCGTCATTTGTTCATCCTCCGGAAACGGTTTGCTAAATCTCAGTTAAAATAGGAGTGTCTTGAAGCTCAAAAAGAGAAGTAAAATTTTTTATCAAGTTCATCTGAGCCAAGCCCCACCAAACAAAGAGAAATAATGTTCTGTGTCTTAATTCAGAGTTAAAATGGGAGAACATAAATCTGCTAGTGTGCTTGTTGGGTACATTCAGCCTCAGATAACTGAAACCATGACTTATGTACCTTTACTCCCTGCTCAGCCACGCACAAACACACACATATGCACACGTACCCTTAGCTCTTTTTCCCATTACTCCCGTTTCCTTCTTTTACCATATTGAGTTTAATGTGTGTGCATTGTTAGCATGTATGTGTGTAAATATGTACTTCTGTTTTATGTGCATGTGTTTTAAATTATTTAAGTAGTATTATGAATAAATATTGTTCTGTTATTTTATCACTCAATGTAACATCTTAAGACCTATCTGTATACATTTATTCCTTTATTTATAACTGCTGCATCGTACTCTGTGCTATACACCTTTATGGTTTGCCTATCAGCCTCCCTGGAGATGGCCACCCAGATTGCCCCACCAACATAAACAGTGCAATAGTGACATCCCCAGACATGCCTGCTGTGTGAAAAGCTCTTTGGGATAACTACCTAGGAACAGAATTGCTGAGTCATAGGATGTGTTTTTACTAAATTTAATTCAAACACTGCTAAACTTGTAGAATCTAAGCATTAGTAAGATTAGTAAGTTAGCATAAGCATAGCCATCTTAAGGGCCTAGAAGCCATTTTCTGAGTATGTGACTTAAAAAGAAAAAACTGGGCCTGAGTAAGGCCTTGAAAAACAAGTTAATCAATCATGAGCACCGACTGCACTGACCTTTAGTCAGCCAACCTCAATCAGTTAATCATACATACCAAGCTTATCTTGCTAAACCCCAGGATGTGGCGCCAGCCGAAAAGTTATGTGCTTGTGGAAAAACACTGTTATGTGCTTGTGGAAAGATACTTTTTTTCTCTCTCTCTTTCTTCGAACATGCTATATAAACCCCTGGCTTTGAGTGCTCGGGGTCCTTGTTGAAACCCGCTGCATCGGGCTGACACTTGGACCCCAGCTAGCTGGTTCCTGAATAAATTCCTCTTGCTTGTTGCATCAAGAGACACCTTCCGTGAGTGATTTGGGGCGGCGTCCTCCTCTGGGAGAATCCAACATTTGGGGGCTCGTCCGGGATCGTGCGCTCACCCCGCTTCACTCCCGAAGTCGCTCTTGGAGGAAGAGGTAAGATTAGTGGCGCCTTGAGTTGTCTGTGTTCTGTCTTCTGATTTTCAGTGAGACCGGTCAGAATTCTGAAAGGGGTACCCTCTGTCTGGCAGTCGTCCCGATCCCGTAAAGGGGTTGAGACTGCGGTCGGTAGACGTACTTGGAGCACCGCAGGCTGCAACCCTGGGGGACGCCTCGGGGAGAGTGGAGGGCCAGGGACGCCTGGTGGCCTCTCACCTGTTTTTCGGGCAAGGTGAATCTGATGAGATAGGGTTGATTTTCGGGCGCCAAGAGTATCAACCCTCCGATTCCTTTCGGTTTCTGATTGAAAATCTGAGGAAAACAAGGAGCGGCCGCTGTGTGTCTAATCTGTGTGTGTCTCTGTTTTTTGTGTCTTTCACGTGCCTAATAATTGTTATACTGACAATGAGACAGACTCAGACAACCCCCTAAGTGTGTAAATGAATATATCTTTCTACCTCCAGATGGTATTAATGAAATTGATTTAAAGACAAGCGCTTGTGAAAATTGAGTATTCTAAAACTTCCAGAAAACCTGATAAAAAGTGTTAAGCATTAATGCTAATTTGAGTTTGCCTGAGGCGGGCATGTCCTGGTAGTTATCAGCTGCCGAAGTTTACCTAAGGTCATTTAAGTCATGTTATCTGCTAAATCTTTTAAGAATAAAATGCTTAAAGGCTTGGCTTTGTCTAATATTCAGTAAAGGTCTTGTAAGTAATCTAGCATAGTTGTTACGAATGAGTGAACTAAATGAGTGTGACAAGTGAACACCTTTTTAATTGTGTGTTACAGTGTGTATACCTACCTACACTCTGAGAATCTCTGTAGTAACTTAAAACCTTAAAGTTTTGCTAAGTTAAGAAGATATGCTCTATGTTTACTGAGAGATTGTGCTGTAAAGCTCATGGTTACAGAAATTTTAAAATGTGTTCATAAATTTGTCAATCTAAAGAATGTTAGTTTAACAGTTTACAATATCCTACTTCTCAGTGTTCACTGGAAATTAAAGTTTCTAATAGTTTTAAGTTCTAATTAAAACTACTTAAAGTAATAAAGAAAACATTTCTCTATGCTAAAAGATGTATGTTTTAATAAGAAAAAGTATAAAGAATGAAAACTCTTCTGCATGCTAAAGAATGTGTTTTGTGATAAAAGAAAGTAACTTTGTTCTAAAGTACAGCTATTTATTTAAAGAGAGACAAAGAGAGAAAACAGCGTGGTGCCTTTTGTTGTGGAAGATCCGCTCAGCCTGTTGCTTGGGGGGAGGGTCAGGATGTTTAGAGATAAGGTGAGATAAACCCAGTCAAAACCGCAGGCAAGCCCAGGCATAATTCTCACCGGCTTATGTGCTTGGGACCATGGGGCAAATGAAGAATAAATTACTATATTCTTACAGATATAGTCGTGCCTAGTGAAATTAAAGAAAGTGAGTCTTGATATCAAGTGCACAGCAAAATTAGAATCTCGTTTCCAGTTAAACAGTTTTCTTTAACTGTTAGTCTGCTCTTAATGTTGAAAGATCAAAGCAGTTTCTCATGCTTAAAGTCTCAGTGAGTTGCCAGAATATTAAAAAAAAATGAAATCGTAATATTAAAAAGACTAAAAGCTAAAGTTTGTTAACAACTGTGTAACCTTTATTTGCCTTTGAAATATTTTGTTATTGAAAACGATTGCATGGCATGAGAAATTGAATTATTCCATATATTTTTATAAGTGGAAAAATCTCTAACCAACAAATGATTAAAGTTGTTAGTGATTGTTTTCTTAATTTATCCTCCTAAGCAGAATGGTAACAAAGCTTTTTTCAGCTGATTAAATGCACTTAGTTAACAAACCAAAATTTATTCTTAAAAATTAAACTGTGTAGAATCTGGACAAGATTATGTTTCTCCCAGAAAAACAGGTTTCACTGTAAAGGTTTAGATGGACGAACGTGTGACCACTTTTGAGAAAAGTTGTAATAGATTTTTTTGAGAACCACCAGGTCTTCTTGTTTAATTTATATGCTGTGGATATGTTTGTATGTTTTAAAAAACATGGAGGACTCCATATTTTTTTAATGCAAATGATCTTATAAGCTGCTATGCAAATTCTATTAAAAGCTCTATCTACTATTAAAGAGTAAAACATTCTTGAAGCTTTCAGGGAAGACCTGTAGACTTAAGCACTTTCTCTGCTTTTTTGTATCTGGTCTTAGACACTTATGCTGAGTTATGTTCTTATTATTTTCACTGTTTGTAAGCTATTGATTGTAAGCCAAAGGTCATCATTTCTCAGTCCCTAAATGAAGAGGTAAAATGCCTGATCTCTTTTATCTCAAAGCATATTTCTGGTCATATCTGAATATCTGTGTGAAGGAAAGAGACATTTAAATTTGAGATTCTGCTTAAACTTTTAAGTTGAATTTGACTATAGCCATATTCATTCTTTGTATGTATCTCTAACAGGTCTCTTGTATGCCTGGTGATATTATACTCTGCCTTGAGTTTAGACAGTTCTTTCAGCTAAATGTGAATTCTTATTGTAGCTTTTTTTCCCTTCCTGAAGATGAAAGCAGAGAAATCTACCATCTGCTACCATTCTCTCAAGAATGTTTGGTAACCTAGAATTATTTTGACTTTCTATATATTGTCTTTTAAAACTGACAGCAGCAGTCTCCCCTGCTGCCCCACCTTTTTAAGGTATCTCATTTACTGTGCTGGGTATCTAGATAATAAATGTGTAATGATAGACAGTTCTAATAGAATTAAATGCAAAAAAGTGCTTCTACCTCTAGTTAACTCTGATATTTTCCAGAGGGCCCCTGGAACATGTCAGAGGATTTTTTTCTCATTAGAGATAGTATTTGACTAATTTGGCTTATTTATCTGATATATATATATATATATCTACCAGGAAAGCACTGTCAAAGAGAATGATGCTAAACTTCGTTAGTGAATGTTTTGTATTACAGAAATATCAGAATTTCCTTATGTCAGCTGTCTTACAGTAAGCTCTCATCAGATCTTTAACCATTGTCATTTGTAAGTCTTTTGTCATTTATAGTCAGTTTTATTATTCCTAAACTAGTAAAGAACTAGATTTGAGCAGAATAGGTATTAGTTACATAAGTTTACATAAACTAAAGAAAATAATTTTTTGTCTTTTTGTTTCAAATGTTGCTGATAAAGTGTTTTAACCTTGTTCTCTTAAACTGACAACAGTTTAGTAAATGACTTCAGAATTGAAACATCCTTCTCTCTACCTGATCCCTCCAGAGTTTAAAAACTTTCAGTGACTGTTTTTGTATTCCATGGCAGTATGTTTATTTGCATGAGTTCAATAAGAATCTGCTTTCCTTGTGAGAAGACTACTTAAGAACACTGGTTATACTGCCAGGGCTTTAACTGGAATGTCATACCTGAGAGACATGTGCATAGACTCAGATGTGAACAACTTTAAAGAACTAAGATTGACTTTATAAAGCCAACAAAGCCCCTTAGAAGAACTGGCCTGGTACCTTGCTTACAGAGTTCCCAGCAGCCTTACCAGGTGAGTAAAGAAGGTCACTTCCTGGCAGGTGCAGAGACCTCGAGAAGAGAGAAATTCATCCAAATCTACAGGTACTGCAGGCAAAGCCTGATGGCAAGTCTGGCTTGGCTGTCTGGCCTCAAGAGGCCTTTAAAAGTTCAATCTGAAATTCCTTACAAAAAGTTCCAGCAAAGCATATTCAAAAGAGCCTGTGTAATCAATTGCTCTTCTTGCTGCACTTGTGCAAATAATCAAGCCAGCTGTTAATTATTTTCTTAACGTGGTTACTTCTAATAAAAATGAGAGTGATTTTAGAGAAAAGTATTGTTTCAATAACAGAGCCTCCTTCCAGAATGGAAAATCCAACTCCAGATGTTGCTACATAACCTAATAACACAATTTGTTTTATCTTGCCTCGAAGCCACATCCTGGGGTTTAGCAAGATAAGCTTGGTATGTATGATTAACTGATTGAGGTTGGCTGACTAAAGGTCACTGCAGTCTGTGCTCATGATTGATTAACTTGTTTTTCAAGGCCTTCCTCAGGCCCAGTTTTTTCTTTTTAAGTCACATACTCAGAAAATGGCTTCTAGGCCCTTAAGATGGCTATGCTTATGCTAACTTACTAATCTTACTAATGCTTAGATTCTACAAACTGACTTCTAAAAAGAATGTACCATCTATACTCCCAGGTCAATGAATGAAGGAAGGTTCATCCCCTCCAACATTTGACATCATTCAGTTTTCATTTTCAAGGATCCAGGTTCTTAAGTCTCTACTTGTACCATCCTTAGTGTTAGTTTATAGACCTATGACCACAAGGTGGCTCCTGCAGCTCCAAGTCTGTTTAAAGCAGAAAGGAGGTAGAAGGGCATCTCTACCACTGTCTGTCCGGGTATCAAGAAAGCGAAAGCCTTCCCAGAAGCCTCCATCTTCCCCTTATTTCTTGCCAGCTAAAACTGTCTCATGACCACCTGGCTACCAGAGATCCTGGAGAACTGACTGTCTAGAAAAAGGGAATGGAATTATCATGACTGGCTTAGACCAATCAGTTCATGGCCTGGACCTGGACACATGGCTGCCCCAAACACAGTTGGTTTTCTGATTAATTAAGAGGAAGAGGGCAAGGGATGTTGGCAGAAAAGTAACAAAGTCTGCCTCTATCATGGAGCAGATTTTTAGGGATTTGAAACTTTCTCAGGATGTCTCAGGCTAAAATTAATTAGGCAGATTATGGATAAAGAATTGGGTTTAGAAAAACAAGCAAGGAACTGGTAAGAAGAGGCCAAGAGTTAGTTGTGTTGAAAAGACAGTGTGTTCCAGGTGCACCTTTAGAAGTTCCAACTTACATTTCATTTCATATTATCCTTCTTTTCTTCCACTCCTCATTGAGCAAGAATTTTATGCCTCATATCCAGTCATATATAATACAGAAACCCTACTTTCAATAAGTCACCTGAGGGTCGAGCAGATGAGGCAACACAGGACTACTACAATGTAGCGTGATGAAGTGCCCTGTTGGTAGGATAGATCATATAGGAGAGCATCCACCTGAGCTCTGAAGTATCAGAGAAGGGGTCCATAAGATGTGGTGTCTGAAACAAGACTTGATGAGTAAGCAGAAATTTGTTAGATTAAGAGGAAGTGTGTAAAGGAAAGAGGCTAAGAAATAGAATATGCAAATGTCTAGAGCAGAGAGGAGAACTGGAAGAGAGGGGTCATGGGAGCTGAGGAGGGAGACCATTTCTAAGAGCAAGTTTCCAATTCAAACACTCCGGGTCATCTTTGGAGTAGGGAAAAAGGTCATGTTTGGAGATACCAGGAATTGGATAGGAGATTTGAGAATAGTGATGAATATTTGAAATAACCTGCTTTCTGGAACTGGGAAGAAAGGGACAAGAGGGAATGGGCAGTATTGCATAACTAGCTGAATCTGGGAGACCATCTTAGCAGTGTCAGTCTGCCTACTTGTGACTTCTTTGGCACTGTGCACTACTGGGTGAGAGGAGAGAAGACCAGCAATAGGCTTGATCAGGTGCTGAAGTTTTGCTGGCCCAGTGTTACAGAAGGACACTGGGCAGGTGATTGATGACCCTGGCAAGAAAGGTATTAAGGTGATGGATTATGGAATCTACACTGAATAGGAAGGGAGGTGGAAGCAGGAGTGAATGAAGGTGTCTGAGAAGAATAGGAATCACTGACAAAAGAACGAGGAAGCTAGACTGAAAAGAAACTGGGGATAGAACGTGGGCTCTTAGTTTAAATTTTATCAGTGCAAAGCTTGCATGTAATGACAGGCTTCAAGGAGTGTCCCTGCAGTTCACAATGTCAGGGACTCTGATGTTGAATGGGTCATGCATGTACACACTGACACCTAGGATGATAAATGCCCTAATAACTATATGTTGTGTAAATTACATTACAACATACTCTTTTCACTTTTCCCCTTATACCTTATAAAACTACTCTTTGACAATAGGACATTAGTAAATGAAATGCATATCTCTAGAATTAAAAAATGTGTATAATACTTTTCTTCTTAGTAACTTCAGCCTACTTCCTTGTAAACCCCATAGAAATCATTTCAAGGGCAGTAAGTTTGCGTTTCTCTTGTTTCTCCTTAGAGCAGTGTGTCCACCAGATGAATGTGGAACTAGGAGGCTAAATCTTTCCACATTTAGAAATTCTGTGAGAGGTGTGAGGGGCCAAGTAACAACCCCATTCCTTATCTAACTTCAGAACTGACTGATAGAGACAGAAAACAAACAGCAAATAAGAATAAGGATTTTCATAGCATGTGTATTTTTTTCTTTCCCAGAGACTGGGCACCCCAGGTACCTTGTAGTACTCCTGTTCCTACTGAGAGGACAGTTGCTCATTTGAATACTTTGAAGGACCGTCACCCCAGTGACCTGTGGGCCCGGACGCACATCTCATCTTTAGAATATGCTGCAGGAGACATTACCCGAAAAGGGAGAAAAAAGGACAAAGCTCGAGTGAGTGAATTGCTCCAAGGCCTTGCATTTTCTGGGGACTCAGATGTGGAAGAAGATAACGAGTCTGAGACTCAGCCTGCTCAAAAAAAGCTAAAGATGTCAAATGTCCCAGGGAAGAATTGGACCAAAAGAGACATTAAACCCAACTTTCCAAGCTGGTCAGCACTGGATTCTGGACTTTTGAATCTCAAGAGTGAAAAGTTGAATCCAGTGGAGTTCTTTGAATTATTTTTTGATGATGAAACATTTAACTTGATTGTCAATGAAACCAATAATTACGCTTCTCACAAAAATGTCAGCTTGGAAGTCACAGTTCAGGAAATGAGGTGTCTGTTTGGTATCTTGCTTTTAAGTGGATTTGTGAGGCGCCCCAGAAGGGGAATGTATTGGGAAATCTCTGATGCTGATCAGAACCTTGTTGGAGATGCAATTAGAAGGGACAGATTTGAATTGATTTTCTCATGCCTTCATTTTGCAGATAATAGCCACCTAGATCAAAAAGATAAGTTTACAAAACTGAGGCCTTTTATAAAGCAAATGAACAGAAATTTCCTCCTATATGCTCCCCTGGAAGAATACTATTATTTTGATAAGACAATGTGTGAATGCATCGATAGTGATCAATTCGTGAATGGGAAGCCTATTCGAATTGGCTATAAAATCTGGTGTGGTACAACCACACAGGGTTATATGGTTTGGTTTGAGCCCTATCAAGAAGAATCAACTGTGATAGCAGATAAGGATCTCGATCTTGGTTTAGGTGGAAATCTAGTGATGAATTTTGCCAATATTCTTTTAGAGAGAGGTCAATATCCCTATCACCTTTGTTTTGATAGTTTCTTTACAAGTGTCAAACTGGTGGCAGCCTTAAAGAAGAAAGGGGTGAGGGCAACAGGAACAATTCATGAGAACAGGACTGAAAAATGTCCCCTCATGAATGCAGAACACATGAAAAAAATGAAGAAGGGATATTTTGATTTCCAAGTGGAAGAAAATGATGAGATAATTTTGTGTCGTTGGCATGGTGATGGCATTATCAGCCTGTGCTCCAATGCTGTAGGCATAGAACCAGTTAATAATGTAAGTTGTTTTGCCAATGATGATGAGATCACTCAGATAATTCAACCATCAATAGTGAAATTGTATGATGAATGCAGAGAAGGTGTAGCTAAAATGGATCAAATCATTTATAAGTATAGGGTGAAAATAAGAAGCAAGAAATGGTACTCAGCTTTGGTGAGCTACATAATTGATGTAGCCATGAACAATGCATGGCAGCTACACAGAGCCTGTAACCCAGGTACCTCTCTAGACCTCTTGGATTTTCGGAGATATATTGCACATTTCTACTTGAAGCAGAAGGCTAACCTGTCAGATTAAGGCAGATAAAACAGATGCACTGCAGATACTAATAAGACACAGAAAAGTCACAAGTACACATCAGACTGTACCCTCTCAAAGCAAACCTGATGTTTGCAATGAAATTAATATTTTTTTAAATCAAACATTTATTGAGAGTTTCAAATACTATCACAACAAGTAATATTAAAGTTTACTTGTAAAAATGTTGAACTCCAGTGGTACGTTTTCTATGTGTAATTTGGATGTCATATGTGGAAATCACCTATTTGTTGAATTGGTTATTTTGTGCATTTAAAGAACGAACTGACTTTTCTTGTTGTAATTTTTCCTGGAAGGTGCCATTTAAAAAAATGCAGGCAAGACCATAGTAACCATAGAATGGTGCCAAATCCATAGTTGAAAATTGACACAGTCCATGAAGTAAGGATGATCTAAACAAAACAGGGAATAAGAGGCTGAAGACCTCATGTCTTGCCAATGGGTTTCAGCCCTGGGCAAGTTCACTATGGATTCAGTGAGACTGAGGAATGACAGTGGAATGTTCTTGGGTGTAAAAGGGTTTGTTACCTGGCTTGTTCTCCTGTGGATAGTGGAGCAATCCAGTCATGTCTGCATCCAACAGTTGGCAGGTCTGTAATCCTCCGTTTCTGCCTCCTCCCTGAGCACTGGGCAGAGCTCTTTATATAGTGACTCAGTCAGTAATAGCTTATTGCTAACAGGTATGGAAGCAGTAGCTTAGCAGGAGGCCAGTTACATTATCAAGTAGATTAGGTTCAGGTGAGGATCCTAGCCATAGGAACTTCAATTTTCCCCACACCTCAGCATTGGTATAAAACTGGATCAGACTGTGTGTAGATGTGGATAAAATGAGAGTTCCTGTGGCCAGGATTCTCACCTGGCCCCGGTTGACTAGCTCACTGTGGGCAATACATGGCTGTTGACTCTATATAGGGAGCTCCACCCACTGCTCTGGGTACGACACAATGGCGTGGTTGCAAGGGTGCAGGAGAGCAGAGCAGAGGCTGGAGTGGTGGCAGTGCCAAGAACAGAGACCCAGAGGACAGCTGTGTGGGATGGCTGGAAAGAGGCCCAGAGGACGGCTATGTGGACAGGCAGTGGGTGTGCATGGGGACCACAGGGTTAGGGACTATGTGACGATGTAGAGGTTGTAGGTGAGGAAGCATGGGAAGGGCCTTTGATTTGCTTGGCACCTCTAGCATTTGAAGGACCATCTCAATACTCAGGGCTGTCTGAGGCCTTGATACCCAAAGTGTGTTCCATGAGCCCACAGTACAAGCAGCAGCACTGGAGATCCCTGGGCTCCTTTCTGACCATTTGAATTAGAATCTGTGTTGTAATAAGATCCCAGGTGACTTGTAGAAACTCTCAAGTTGATAAGCATTATTCTACATAATCTGAACTTAGCTAATTGTTCCATTCACAAATTAGTCACTTTTAAGGTCAATATTAAAGTTTTTTTTCTTATGCTCCCTAAACTATAAAGAAAACCAAATACATATACATATACATATATACACATATGTATTTAACTATTTTTCTTATAAAGTTTGAAGACAGGCTCAGCACAGTATACTTCTAAGCTGAACTTTTACTTCCTCTTTTTTGCAATTCTGATTCAGATTTTGACTGTGGAGAAAAGTATAGTAAGAATGTCAGCAGTCATTTAATATCCTATTTAGTTTTAAAATACAATTCCACCTACATCCATTTTATAGTATTATTTCTTATGTAAATCATAGTGCACATTTATTGAGAGCTGTTTGAAGTTTGAATTAATTTAATCTTACGTACCTATGAGAAAAGAGCTCTTATCATCCCATTTTACAAATGGGGAGACTGTAGCACAGGAACATTTAAATAAGTTGCCCATGTCTCACAGCTCACAAATGGAGAGGCAGAATTTGAACCTAGACAGTTGGGTACCAAAGCTTGGGTTTAACCCTGACAATCAATGGCCTGAGCATGGTGGTCTCCCTAGTCAAGCAGCAAGCTGCCTGAGGTTGGAGGCTCCTTTCTTTATAGAGCCTACATGCTGCTGCTTGCAGTGGCATTCAAAGCTGCTAACCTCCAGAAGGCAGTAGCTGGGGAATAACGCTACAGAAAAAGCTATTAACAAGAAAGGCACATTGTGAAGGTTTTAAAATATCCTCTTATTCATTATTGATGACAAAAATGGTAACTTTACATATGGAATGCACTTAGATATCAAATGGGACATGGATTTCTAAACCATCAAGAATATAGGTTTCACACCATGGATAATACTGCTTAGTTAATGAGTATGCCACCCCTTCTGATGAAAGCCCATGGAGATAATTTACCACATTCCTATGGGAGACCATGGAAATTAATCCCTATGAGAATAGGAATGATTTTTATTCTCCTAAGCCTTAAGTGTGTTTAAAATGCAACTTTTACAGAAAACAAAACAAAACCTCACCAACTTATCCAATCTTAAAGTATACACAGATGTTAGTCTTTTAGAGTTGTTCAATATTCAGTACTACTCAAGAACTGACCTTCTGTACCAATTTATTTCCAGGTAAAATCTGGGTCCTTTAAGGGAAATAACTAAAAATGAACCAAGGGATAGGAAGGAGAAAGCTGCCTGGCAACTACTTACACCCACAGTCATCCACCCAGGAGACACCCATGTGCAGACATGCTACTCATTCCAAGGCAAAATGTTTGATAAGAACAAAATAAGCCATTTGAAAATCTTACTTTCCAAGATGGCCCCATTTAGGGGCATGGGGTGGGGGGAAGGGTGTCCATGGAATTAGTCCAGTTTGGCAACAGTATGGATTCTAAAATGCCTAATGAGGTTGGAGTGATGACTGAAGGCTTTCCCACACTCATCACACTCATACGGTCTCTCTCCAGTGTGGCTTCTCTCATGTTTTATAAGGAGCGTTCGCCTACTAAAGCTTTTGCTGCACTGACTGCACTGATAGGGTTTCTCACCGGTGTGGATTCGCAGATGCTGGAAAAGCCCCGCGTTTTGACTGAAGGCTTTACCACACTCGTTACACCGATAGTGCTTCTCTCCAGTATGTATTCGAGAATGCTGAACAAGGTATGAGCTCAGGCGGAAGGTTTTCCCACACTCTTCACATTCATATGGTTTTTCCCCTGTGTGGATTCTTGTGTGTCTAATGAGGCCATTGCTGGCACTGAAGGCTTTCCCACACTCCTTACATTGATAGGGTTTCTCTCCAGTGTGGCTCCGCTGATGTTCAATCAGACCAGACCTCTGGCTGAAGGTCTTCCCACATTGTTCACATTCATATGGCTTCTCCCCAGTGTGGATTCTCTGGTGCTGAATAAGGACTGAACTCTGAGTAAAGCTCTTCCCACATTCATTGCACCTGTGACGTCTCTCTCCAGTTGGGTGTCCCCCCTGCTTTTCTACCTTGCTCTCACATTTACGAGTTTCTCTGTACTTATATTCTAGAGGAGTGTCTCTCTGGAGTCTACTATTCCCAAAATGTTCCATTTCTTTTAAGACTTCTTGCTTTGAGGCCAATTCCTGACTTTCAGATACAATTTCACCATCTGGAATAAAAAATGGACCAAACAATGTCATCTTTTTCCTTTATGAATGAGTACAACCATAGGATGGGGAATAGGAAGATCCATGTCAAACATGCACATTCTAGTAATGCTAAATTGGCAGTGTAATGTAAAGAAAGGTTGATCAGGGGTATTGAGACTAGCAGAGTAAGGGGCATCAGCACTCCTGACACAGCTGGAGGTCACCCAAAGAAGGCAAGGCTCCCAGATGGACACTAGAGTGCTTATTATGAAGCAGGCACTGTTCTCAGTGTTTTACATATAGTAATGTACTAAATCTTCAAACCATTCTATGACTAAGGTACTATGATTATCTTCATTCTATAGATGCAAAAAGTAGGCACAGAAAGGTTATTTGGCCTGCCCAGTGTCACAGAGCTACTAAGCAGTGCTTAAACTCCAACCCAGGAAATTTGACTCCAGGGTCCAGGGTCTTACTATTACCCTATTCAGTGCAACTGGAGGTTCGTGGAATGGATCTATCAAAGTCCTTACCTTGTTTTCCAAATTTGTGGGGACCAAATGATTCACATTTGAGCTGTGTCACCATGGAGTGAAGTTGGATGGCTGTTGATTCCTGCTTGGCCTTCAGACGCACCACATCCTCTGAGAGCATTTCTGAATGTTCATGTTCATAATCTGGGGCCTGAAGGTAGATAGGTATATTTGAATTCATAAGAGAATGACTACAGGAGCCCAGGCTAATAATCAATGAAAGATCATAAGGAACAATATGAAACATTTTTTAGAGAAATGGGAGAGGGGAAGGTCCAGAGTTTAATTCTATACCCGAGAGCAGAAGGGGGAAAATAAGAGTGGTCCAATGTGCTGTGGTGGCTGACAATAGGTTTACAAGTTATTTGATACTATTTCCTTTAAAAGGTACAGCCTAAGTCCCCTCACCTTGAGTGTGAGCTCTACTTAATGGCTCATTTCTACTGAGTAGAATGTGTAGCAGAAGTGATGGTATATAACTTCTGAGACTAAGTCACAACAGCAATAGGGCTTCATTCTCTCTCTTTCTCTTTCTTGGGAAAGTCGGCTGGCATGTGAGGACACTCAATCAGCCCTAGGCAGAAACCCAGAGGGCAAAGGACTAAGACCTTCTGCCAATAGCCAGTGAGGAACTGAGGCCCCTACCAACAACCATGGGAGGGAGTCATCTTGACTGGCATCTTCACTGCAACCTCGAGATCCTCCTAGGTAGCTCCTAAAATCCTGACTCAGAGAAACTGTGAGATAATGTTTTGTTTTTCTTAAGCCATTAAAGCTTGTGGGTAATCTGTTATATAGCAACAGAGAACTAATACATGTGGCTATAACCAACCAACCTGGGTCACCAAATTTCACCCTTCATTTAGTATTCAGTGTCTAGGAGTACATCTTCCTCCTCTCACCTGGTTCTCTGGCTCACTAAGCTCCCTCTCCAGATCTTCAACGACAGCCACTGCTTCCTCCCCACTCTCTGGGCGATGCTCCCGCACCCAGGCCTGGAGCTCCTCAGGCAGGATGGTCAGGAACTGCTCCAGCACTAGTAGGTCCAGGATCTGCTCCTTGGTATGTGTGTCTGGCCTCAGCCACCGACAACAGAGGTCCCGGAGCCGGCTCAGTGCTTCCCGGGGACCAGGAGTCTCTTGGTAACAAAAATGTCTAAAAAGTTGGCGGGAGGCCTCCTGGCCAGAAAAGCTGTTCTCTCTGTCTTGGTCCCAGGTGGAGTCCTCCTCCACCTTCACAATCTTAAGTCCATCCTCTTCCTCTCTTGAAGCCATTCTAGGACTAATTTGGAAGGCTCACTCCAGCTTGGGGTGAAGGGGTAACAAATGACTTAAAATTCTCTGATTTAATCTTCTTTGGGAGGATACACCTGATGATAAAACATTGTTTTAATTGAAATAAAGCAATGGAAAAAAAAAGAGACATATAGGAACAATGATTATACTATAATTTGTTAATAAAAAGTATATCAAGGATTTTACTTACATATATTTAGAAGCTGAAAAAAAGCATATGGCAGAATGCAATAATGGCCCCAATTCTTCACTCTTCCCTGTAGCCATGTACTTTGCAGTGCCCTCCCACTGGGACTGTGGGCTCAACCATGTAGTTGAAGTTGGCCAGTATGTCACTAACAAGTGTGATACAAACAGAGGCTTGAAAAGTTCTCATGTGATTGAGCTTGCTTGCCCTTGCCCTTTACACTTGGTCAGAGGAGGATATGCCAGCTTTCAAATAATAAAATACATACAAAACAAGAGTCTAACTACCTCAGTGGAGCAGATGGCCTATCCTAGCTCAGATAACAGCCAGCCTACTCTCAGACACGTGAGTGAGTCTTGCTTGAGATGTGCTGAGCTGCTTGAGAAACCCACAGCTGACCAGATATTCAAGTAAGCCCTGCCCAGATTAGCCAAATCCCATATTCACATGCTAAATAAATATTTATTGCTGTATGCCACCAACGTTTAGTGGTTGGTTGTTATACCGCATTATTATGGCAATAAAAAATTGATATAGGAGGGTGGCCTCTAAGGAGGGAACAGGTTAACTGCATGCCAAGAAAGAAAGGGAAACTTACTTTTCATGGACTATTCTCTGTACTTCTGATCTTTAAATCATTTGAAATACTTATTCCAAGAGGTAAATAAGTAGTAGTGAACTAAAAGCCTGGTAGAAAGTCAGCATATGATAGCTTTAGGTGAAGAACAGAACATACAAAACTAGCTGTAATAGCAAGTGATGAGTGCTACAGTATAGGCTTCAACCAAATATCCAAGGAGCAAAGAGTAGGGAAAAAGTAATTCTGGCTAGGTATGGAGAGGTGAAAGAATGTGGCTGAGGTACAAAGACATTTGAATTAGGTCAAAAATAATGAAAGGAGTTTGTCAGGCAGAAAGGGAGATTGGAGGGGATTTAACATCACAAGCCAATCAAAAAACAGGACCAAAGGTATTTAAGGTTACAGTTCACAGTGGACATAAGGACAGACAGGGGATCTTGGTGGCTGAACTACAGCCACAAAATGGACAAAGTTGAAAAACAACAGTAATTTTTAACTGTTCAGTATCTGACAATACTAAAGACTTCACTCTGAATGCAGCCCATGATGAAAAATCTGAAGAAGCAGTTAAGGACCTATATTAAGAAAATACAGTGTTTATATAATAGATTCAGAAGAGGAAAATGTAGTGAATGGCTGAGAAATAATAGTGGATGAGAAAAAATTAAGAATTTTCCAGGAATGAAGGTATGATTTCTCAGATCGAGTGTACACCCCTAAATAAAATATGTGAAACTTCTGCCTGTTGAGGATAGAGACAATCCTGAAAGCTACTAGAGTAAAAGAGGTAGATTACCTACAGTAACACAGCAGAACACTCATAAGCAAAAATGGAGTCCAGATTGCAATCAGAGTGAGGAAAAGGACAACTTTCAACATGGAATTTACCCCCAGTCAAATATAAGCAAATAGTGGGAGCAAAATAGTCATTTCCCACCTACAGATCGCTCCTAAAAAAAGTAAAAGATGTAGTTCAGCAAAGAAATGTTAACTCAGAGAAAGTGTGAAATAGAAGAAACAACATAATTTTAGTTCACTACTATTTATTTACCTCTTGAAATAAGTATTTCAAATGATTTAAAGATCAGAAGTACAGAGAATAGTCCATGAAAAGTAAGTTTCCCTTTCTTTCTTGGCATGCAGTTAACCTGTTCCCTCCTTAGAGGCCACCCTCCTATATCAATTTTTCATTGCCATAATAATGCGGTATAACAACCAACCACTAAACGTTGGTGGCATACAGCAATAAATATTTAGCATGTGATAAAATATGACAATAAATTTAAATGACTATGGCAAAAAAATACAACTCTATAAAGTAATATACTCACCAATGTGTAAAATTATGTATCTAGAAAATTCTTTATTTACTACAGCACTGTTTTTGACCAAAAGGTTGGAAATAAACTACATGTCCTCCAATATGGGAATGCTTAATAAATTATAGTAATCCATATACTGTATTCTGTGCAGTTAAAAAAAAAGAGCTCTTTATGCACTATATAAAAGGACTGCCAAGATATATTTAAGTGAGAAAAGCAAGGTGAAGAGTGTGAACAGGATGCCACCATCAGCTGTATAAAAAAGGAAAAAATGAATATATAGATATATATTTATATCTACATCTGTATCTGTCTTCCCTATTTGGACACCCAAGCAACATTACTTGTCTCTGGGATAGGAAAAAGACTGTTTGGGGCAGGATGATAAACAATTTTTCCTTTATCACATCTTTTACTTAAGAATGTTTTACTACATAAAAGAGGTGAGATATGAAGCTAAAATTCTAATGTACAATAACAAGATGTGGTGGATGTTCAGTTCAGTAAAATGTTAGAGTGTATTAAGGCTTTCACTATTACCAGGAAAATGAAATTCTAAACAATGACAGCATCATTTAAAAAATTCTGAAAGTAAATATGTATCTTATGGTTTGAGGGTAAATCAGTAATGTATGGAACAAATGGAACTCTCATATATTGATGCTGACAGTTTAATGGATACAACCACTTTGAAAATTCTTTAATCTATTAAAGCTTGAGAATAAAAAGTTCCCTCACTCCTAGGAAAAGACTGACTGGTCTTTAGCTATGGTATCAAGTAGTCCAGACTGATCTGTTCACTCAACAACAATTCACTTCAGAAATCTGCAAGCCAATTTGTGACAACCTATAGCTTTTGAAAATCAGCCAATCCAGAATGACTTATTCCAATAAACACAGCTCTGAGTACCAACTAATAGGCAACCGTTTGTCCCATGAAACCATGCTTCCAGAGGTGATGTCAGTCCACTTAACTCCATAAACATCCAGCAATCACTGAACTCCATGCTTCCCAAAACTCCTATATAAAATCAGCAATCTCTTCTGTTCAGGAGGACTGAACCCAGTTGGCATACCTCTTCAGCTCTGCTTTTGAGTTTCAGATATTAAGTGAGTCTCATGATTTTTTGACAGGCTGAAAATATGTGCACCCCATGGCCTAGTAATTCCACTCCTGGATATATACCCCAAAGAAACAAGTGCTTATGGCCACTGAAAACTAAATACAGGAATGTTCAGAGCAACTTTATTTGTAATAGCTCTAAACAACTCAAATGTCCATCAAGTGCAGAATAAATAAACAGTGGTATTGTGGTAAGCAGAGTTGTAAGATGGTCCCATGATCTCTATCTTCTAGTGTTACTCTTTTGACTGTTAATTTACATGGCAAAAGGTCTAATTAAGATGTAATTAAGGTTACTAATTAGTTGACCTTATGACAGAGAGACCTCTGAGCTGGCCTAACATGCTTACCTGATCCCTTTAAATGCAGAGTTTTCTGTGGCTGGTGGCAGAAAGAAGGCAGAGATTTGAAGCATGAGAAGGATTTGATGCACAACTGCTGGTTTATCAATGGAGGGAGCCACATGTAAAGGAATGCAGGCATCTTCTAGAAGCCGAGACCAGTCCCCTGCTGGCAGCCAGCAAGGAAAGGGGGCCCTCAGTCCTACTAGGGACTTCAGTCCTACAACTATTCAATTTCTTGTAGTAGAAATTGAATTCTGATGATGGCTTAAGACTTTTAAAATATAGCAGATAAACTTGGTACAATTTATTTTAAGCACTCAAAGTTCTCCTGCTTGATTTTTTTCTGATGTCGTGGTTCTTGGCTGTGTTCTAGATAGATGTTGTTGCCATTTATTCACTCATTTTACTCAATGTTTGCTGAACACCTACTACGTACCAGGCCACTTTGCTAGGCAATAGAGATACAAAGGTAAAAAAGACAGACCCATCCACTGTGCTGCAGGAGCTTACATTCAAATAAAGAAGACAAACGAAAAACAACAGCAACAACAAAAGGAGGCAAATAATACAATGAACAGTTGTGATAAGCACAGTGAGGAAAACCAATGAAGCAGTGAGTTATCAAATAAATGGAGGACCTATTAAGAAAGAGCGATGGGAGGTGACATGACATTAAAGCTGAGCCCTTAAGAAGCAAAAGGAGTGAGCTGTGCAAAGAACAGAGGTGGCAGTCAGGGAGAGCACTCAAGACTATTCAAAGGCCCTGAGGCAGCACATGGTGTGGCCCAAATGAAAGGAAGCTGGAGTGTCTACAGTCAAGTGAGAGGAGAGTGGCAAAAAATTAGGCTGGCAAGACAAGCCAAATTATGCAGGGCACAGGAGTTTGGATTTTATTCTAACTGCCAAAGCCACTGAAGGCTTTTAAGATGAAAAGATTTATGTTTTAAGAAACTTGCTACTGGACGGTGAATGAGCTTAGGGAATGAAGGTGGAGACAGGAGTGACAGCCGAAAAGGCAAGAGTTGAAAGAAGATTGGGGGTGAAGTCTACTGCCTTGGATCCAGAGAGACTTAGGGGTTATATTACTGTATTCTTCAAATTAACTTTGAAAAATACATACAACTGGAAGGCAAGACAGCTTAACCTTTGTTAGTAGAAGTGCTTCAGTCTTTGGACAGATGATTATGGATCTATGCTAAGAGCGCATATACACAGCAGTTCATGGCTTCACAGAGACAGAATTACAACGTGGCATAAAAGCCATAATAATCTTGGGGTGTGTACAAGGTACTATTCCTGGAGGAGGTAGGAGAGCTCATCCTAAAGTCAGTATTCAGTTTCTATGCATTACCTGTAACCCACAGAGGAACTCACTTCAGAAAGTTTTACTTAGTGCCTATTATGTGTCAGGCAGCAAACACATGATAAAACTGTGATACAACTGCAGAATTTGATACAGTGTCCTCATTTTCCCTAATTGAACTAAAAATATGCAGGAAAGAGCATAAAAGAGCATTTTTCTTATTAGCTTCAACATCAGATAATGACAATCATAAGCCACCTGTGTTGTAAAAAAAAAAAACCCAAAGGATAACTGATTGCAATGACAAGGAAATAGAGGGGCAACTAAAATACAAAAAGGAAACAGGCAAATCCAGAAACAGGATACTCTACAGGAAGACCAAATCTTTTCAACAGGGCACGGGATGGGGAAGAGTGGGGAAGGGTAGGATTGTTTTAAATTAAAGACTTTACATGCAACGAATGGTCTTTAATTGGATCCTAGTTGATATAAACCAATTAATGCAAAAGATGACAGTTTAGGAAACTGAATATGAGCTAGGTGTTAGGTGGTATTAGGGAATGCTCCTACAACATAGCTGGTTGTGCAAATGATACTGTGGTTATGAATTGCGTATGAAAAATGTCCTTAAATTTTAGAGGTGCACATATGGAACTGTTTAGGGATGACAAGTCATGATACTAGTAATTTACTTTTAAATAGTTAAAGAAAAAATATATTCGACAAATACTGCGTATTGCTATGTTACGTAACAGTGACGGACACAGCGCTTTTGACATGGAGCGAGACCAACGCCCAACCTCCACCTCCCCTCAGCGGCTCCAGCCACAAAGCTCCGCCCCTTCAAGGGGTCTCTCCCACGACCCCGGCAGGGGCGGGGCTCCTCCTACACCACCGGGATTTCAGGCCTGTGAATGTGTTTCGACAACTGCAAGAGGGTGTCCGGGGGGTCACGCCTGCACAGACGTCCCCCTCTCCGCCTACTCCAAGGCGCGGACCTTATATCTTACCGGAGTCTGGCGGATCAGGGTGAGAGGTCTGAGACTCACCTTCGGCTCCGGGGAAGCTCCAGATTCCCTGTGGAGTTAGCAGCACCTGAACGACCGACTAGCCGCAAAGGCCGGAAGTACGTCAGCCGTCCGCGCCCTTTCGCGGAAGCCTCTCAACTCTGGCTGTTCCTGGAACTTTCTGGTACTTTCTAGAAGCTGCGGAGGTTGTAGTGTCTTGATGGCTACTTCTTACAATACTCGGAGCTAGACATCCAGCCGGACTGGGTGGGAGGCGGTTCTGTAGTGGGAGATTTTGGTGCGCAGTGGCTGCTGGCATCAGGGAGTCGAGCGGTCTGGGAAACGCAAAACATTAGGGTCAGAAGGACTTTATAGTTCCTCCAGTTGGATACCACCCATTTCTTTCTGAGACTATCTGCTTCCTCTGGTCTCATGGACACAGCTAAGGGGAGATGGTGGGACTGGGGGAAAGAATACAACGGGTTTGTTGTGGTGGGTGGTGTTTTTTTACTCTCAACTCGTCTAGGAGGAGACACGGGCACGTAACAAGTAACTACCTAAAGCTAGTTTGCATGTGAAATGAAAAAATTTTTTAATGTGTAGGAATCGATTAGAATATACAGTAAATGCTGTGTATTTAGAAAGTAAGTGTATTAAGCAGAATTAGCGGCTCAGAAGGAAGAGGAAAAATAATGGAGCAGAACAAGAGGCTGGAGTTTTCCAGCGTACGGGGGAAAGGAACAAGAGAAGAGAGTTATGGGAGATGGAATAAAAGAAGAAAAGCAGGAATGGGTGAGCTGTTTTGGTGCATCCAGAAAATTGAGCAGAGAGCATGACTGGAGAATGAAATATGTGGCAAGGGGCACCAGCAACTAATTTCCTGGCTCTCTAACCAAGGAGTTTGGCCAGTATGGTCAGATAGGCACCTAGAAATGTTATCGTGGCAGGACTGTGGAAAATACACTGGAAGGAATTGAGATTACAGGCAGGGAGGCCAGTTAGGAGAGGACTTCAAGAATTCAGGGTACGTGAGGGTCTGAATCAAGCAGTGGCCACAAAAATGAAGAGAGAGATAACGTACGTTAAGAAGTTGAATTGACTTTAAATTCATTAGTATATTCATTTAACAAATGATCGTTGAATGCATTGTGTGTGTGTGTGGACACAATAATAAAGAACACAAGGACCCCGCCCTCATGTAGCTTATAACACAAAGAGAAATACAGACAGTAGGAGATCCAGGTTATACGATGTTACAGTGAAACGTAAGCATGAAAATGGAGATTTAGAATGGAAAATCACATCATTTTACAAATTTTAAAGTCTTAACACACATCACAGAGATCAGGAAATAATAAAGTAACTTTTTATTTATTAACTGCCTGATGCACCACCTCTATTTTTCCCATAAACTGGTGTTATGTTTTTGGACTGTCTCTTCATATGTTAATTTTGTCATTTAAAATTTTCTAGAGAGAATGAAAAAGATGATGTGGTATTTCCTCTAGCAGGCCTGGTCAGAAACATTTCAAATTGCTGATGTTTAGGTAAACCTTTATCAAGTTTCTTCCAATTACAGGCTACAAATTTTAGGACATTTTGTTTTTTATATCAGGACAATTCTGAGAATCTCATTTGTGACACTTATCAGTTGGATGTTTTGTTGTCCTTATTGTCAGTGGCATATGTTATTTTTGTCACTGTCAGTATTTTATGTTAAATATGCAAGAAATTTAAATCTGTTTTTACTGTTCAGTGATTAACTTATCAATTACATTATCAAGCAATCCAATGGCCTATTTATTGCTTTATTCAAAATTTAGCTTTCTTAATGAATTACTGTTTTTGTATAATCTGAAATTGGCTTTTTATTTCTCCATAATGTGCTTGATGTCAGAATAAAAATTTTATTGACCATTTTCATTGCTTTTCTCACATTCCTTTTTTAGTTTGAATTTTCTCTGTTCTTTAATAAACTTTATTTTATTTGTTTCTTAAATCATACCAAAATGTCTTTCCAAACTGCAGAGTAATTTCTAACACAGTGTCTCCTAACCAGATCCCAAAACTGCCTGTAGCTATTCAGTGCTACACAGCAAAAAGAAAAATATGAGAAAGGGATCAGAACTGAAGGTAAAACAATTATTTTAAACACTTGTAGCTAAATATACAATTTTTCCAAGTTTGACAAGCATGTGAACCATGTGAACACATTGCTAGGGTCCATTTCAGGCCAGAGTATTTGAAAACATAATGGAAATGGGAAGGAAATCACTTACACTTTATAAACTTAAACATAAATCTACTCTGAATAGGTAAATGCTGGAGTAGGAATAGAATGGAATCTAATGGTTGTTCTAGGAATAGGAATTATAATTTCCCTATCTTTAATGCATCACAGTCTACTTGGAAATAATGTCACACCATTTCACATTCTAGTCTTCATGGTTCACATTTCACACTTTATACTTCAACATACACTTTAATTAGAAAGAAACCTGCAATACTTTTATTTGTCCTCCATCTTTTGTGATGCTACTATCATATTTTACTTCTACATACAAGATCCACCTTGATATTTTTGCTTTAAATGGCTATTTGTTTTTTAAGTAAACTAAGAGAACAGCCTTGTATGTTTATGTATATATATTGACCATCTGATGCTCTTCCTCCTGTAAATGTTTCCATTTCTAAATATGTTAATGGATATACAATATAAACATGTGACTTGTTTTTTAATTTAAGTATAGTTGATATACAATATAGAAAAAGACTTTTACACAAAATACTACAAACTCCCTAATTCCAAATATATGAAGTTAAAGAAAAGATGAAACTAAACTTTGGTAAAAAAAAAATAAGCATTGTTACCTCTGGTGGTGGTGTGGAAAATTACTGGGAAGTGGTATGGAGAGACATTTTGGTACAATGGTAATGTTCTACATTTCAAAAGAGGTTTGAATTGCTCAGGAGCATGAATTTATGAAAACTCAATGTATAATTAAGGTTATACATTCTATTATAGATAAATTTTACCACAGGAAAAAAAATCTATAAATGTTAAAATCCCATTAAGTGTAGTGATTGATGCCTGAAAGTTACTTTGCTACATACTGAGAAAAAATATATATGAAAAGTGAGATTGATAAATGGATAGAGGACTAGACATGATAAAGCAAAGTAAGATGGTAATAGTGGAACCTAAGTTGTGGGTAAATGATACTGTAAACTTATTTCAACTTTCATCAGTGTTTTTTTAAATTCATTTTATTATCATTAATCTACAATTACATGAAGAACATTATGGTTACTAGACTCCCCCCTTCACCAAGTCCCTCCCGACAAACCCCATTACAGTCACTGTCCATCAGCATAGTAAGATGCTGTAGACTCACTACTTGTATTCTCTGTGTTGCACATCCCTCCCTATGCCCACCCCCACATTATATATCCTAATCGTAAGGCGCCCTGTCTTTTTCCCTGCCCTTATCCCTCCCTTCCCACTCCTGCCCAGTCCCTTTCCCTTTAGTAACCGTTAGTCCATTCTTGGGTTCTGTGATTCTGCTGCTGTTTTGTTCCTTCAGCTTTTCTTTGTTCTTATACTCCACATATGAGTGAAATCATTTGGTACTTGTCTTTTTCTGCCTGGCTTATTTCACTGAGCGTAATACCCTCTAGCTCCATCCATGTTGTTGCAAATGGTAGGATTTGTTTTCTTCTTATGGCTGAACAATATTCCATTGTATATATGTACCACATCTTCTTTATCCATTCATCTACTGATGGACACTTAGGTTGCTTCCATTTCTTGGCTATTGTAAATAATGCTGTGATAAACATAGGGGTGCATGTCTCTTTTTCAAACTGGGCTGCTGCATTCTTAGGGTAAATTGCTAGGAATGGAATTCCTGGGTCAAATGGTATTTCTATTTGGAACTTTTTGAGGAACCTCCATACTGCTTTCCACAATGGTTGAACTAATTTGCATTCCCACCAGCAGTGTAGGAGGGTTCCCCTTTTTCCACAACCTTGCCAACATTTGTTGTTGTTTGTCTTTTGGATGGTTGCAATCCTTACTGGTGTGAGGTGATATCTCATTGTGGTTTTAATTTGTATTTCTCTGATGACTAGCGATATGGAGCATCTTTTCATGTGTCTGTTGGCCATCTGAATTTCTTCTTTGGAGAACTGTCTGTTCAGCTCCTCTGCCGATTTTTTAATTGGATTGTTCACTTTTTGTTTGTTGAGGTGTGTAAGCTCTTTATATATTTTGGACATCAACCCTTTATTGGATCTGTCATTTATGAATATATTCTCCCATACTGTAGGGTACCTTTTTGTTTTATTGATGGTGTTCTTTGCTGTACAGAAGCTTTTCAGCTTGATATAGTCCCACTTGTTCATTTTTACTCTTGTTTCCCTTGCCCAGGGAGATATGTTCATGAAGAAGTCGCTCATGTTTATGTCCAGGAGATTTTTGCCTATGTTTTTTTCTGAGCGTTTTAAGGTCTCATGACTTACATTCAGGTCTTTGATCCATTTCGAATTTACTTTTGTGTGTGGGGTTAGAAAGTGATCCAGTTTCATTCTCTTAAATGTAGCTGTCCAGTTTTGCCAGCACCATCTGTTGAAGAGACTGTCATTTTCCCATTGTATGTCCATGGTCCCTTTATCATATATTAATTGACCATATATGTTTGGGTTAATATCTGGGATCTCTATTCTGTTCCACTGGTCTGTAACTCTGTTCTTGTGCCAGTACCAAATTATCTTGATTACTGTGGCTTTGTACTAGAGCTTGAAGTTGGGGAGTGAGATCCCCCCTACTTTTTTCTTCCTTCTCAGGATTGCTTTGTCTATTCGAGGTCTTTGGTGTTTCCATATGTATTTTTGAACTATTTGTTCTAGTTCATTGAAGAATGTTGTTGGTAATTTGATAGGGATTGCATCAAATCTGTATATTGCTGTGGGCAGGATGGCCATTTTGACGATATTAATTCCTCCTAGCCAAGAGCATGGGATGAGTTTGATTTGTTAGTGTCTTCTTTAATTTCTCTTAAGACTGTCTTATAGTTTTCAGGGTATAGGTCTTTCACTCCCTTGGTAAGGTTTATTCCTAAGTATTTTATTCTTTTTGATGCAATTGTGAATGGAATTGTTTTCCTGATTTCTCTTTCTATTAGTTCATTGTTAATATATAGGGAAGCACAGATTTCTGTGTGTTAATTTTGTATCCTGCAACTTCGCTGAATTCTGATATTAGTTCTAGTAATTTTGGAGTGGTGTCTTTCGGGTTTTTTATGTACAATATCATGTCATCTGCAAATAGTGACAGATGACCAACCTGGATTCCTTTTATTTCCTTGTTTTGTCTAATTGCCGTGGCTAGGGTCTCCAGTACTATGTTGAATAACAGTGGGGAGAGTGGGCATCCCTGTCTTGTTCCTGATCTCAGAGGAAAAGCCTTCAGCTTTTCACTGTTCAGTATGATGTTGGCTGTAGGTTTATCATATATGACCTTTATTATGTTGAGGTACCTGCCCTCTATACTCATTTTGTTGAGAGTTTTTATCATGAATGGATGTTGAATTTTGTCGAATGCTTTTTCAGATTCTATAGAGATAATCATGTGGTTTTTGTCTTCTTATTGTTTATGTGGTGGATGATGTTGATGGATTTTTGGATGTTGTGCCATCCTTGCATCCCTGGGATGAATCCCACTTGGTCATAGTGTATGATCCTTTTGATGTATTTTTGAATTTGGTTTGGTAATATTTTGTTGAGTATTTTTGCATCTATGTTCATCAGCGATATTGGTCTGTAATTTTCTTTTTGGTGGGGTCTTTGCCTGGTTTTGGTATCAGGGTGATGTTGGCTTCATAGAATGAGTTTGGGATTATTTCCTCCTCTTCTATTTTTTGAAAACTTTAAGGAGAATGGGTATTATATCTTCTCTGTATATCTGATAAAATCCCAAGGTAAATCCATCTGGCCCGGGGTTTTTTTCTTGGGTAGTTTTTTGATTACCACTTCGATTTATTTGCTGGTAATTGGTTTGTTTAGATTTTGTGTTTCTTCCTTGTTCAGTCTTGAAAGGTTGTATTTTTCTAGGAAGTTGTCCATTTCTTCTAGGTTTTCCAGCTTCTTAGCATATAGGTTTTCATAGTAGTCTCTAATAATTCTTTGTATTTCTGGTGGGTCCATTGTGATGTTTCCTTTCTCGTTTCTGATTCTGTTGATGTGTGTTGATTCTCTTTTTCTCTTAATAAGTCTGGCTAGGGGCTTGTCTATTTTGTTTATTTTCTCAAAGAACCAGCTCTTGGTTTCACTGATTTTTTCTATTGTTTTATTCTTCTCAATTTTGTTTATTTGTTTGCTGATCTTTATTATGTCCCTCCTGCTGAGTTTAGGCCTCATTTGTTCTTCTTTTTCCAATTTTGATAATTGTGTTTTTAGACTATTAAATTGGGATTGTTCTTCCTTCTTTAAATATGCCTGGATTGCTATATACTTTCCTCTTAAAACTGCTTTCGCTGCATCTCACAAAAGTTGCGGCTTTGTGTTGTTGTTGTCATTTGTCTCCATATATTGCTTGATCTCTGTTTTGATTTGGTCGTTGATCCATTGATTATTTAGGAGCATGTTGTTAAGCCTCCATGTGTTTGTGAGCCTTTTTGCTTTCTTTGTACAATTTATTTCTAGTTTTATACCTTTGTGGCCTGAGATATTGGTTGGTAGAATTTCAGTCTTCTTGAATTTACTGAGGCTCTTTTCATGGCCTAGCATGTGGTCTGTTCTGGAGAATGTTTCATGTGCACTTGAGAAGAATGTGTATCCTGTTGCTTTTGGGTGTAGAGTTCTATAGATGTCTATTAGGTCCATCTGTACTAGTGTGTTGTTCAGTGCCTCTGTGTCCTTATTTATTTTCTGTCTGGTGGATCTGTCCTTTGGAGTGAATGGTGTGTTGAAGTCTCCTAAAATAAATGCATTGTATTCTATTTCCTCCTTTAGTTCTGTTAGTATTTGTTTCACATATGTTGGTTCTCCTGTATCGAGTGCATATATATTTATAATGGTTATATCCTCTTGTTGGATTGACCCCTTTATCATTATGTAGTGTCCTTCTTTATCTCTTGTTACTTTCTTTGTTTTGAAGTCTATTTTGTCTGATACTAGTACTGCTACACCTGCTTTTTTCTTGCTGTAGTTTGCATGAAATATCTTTTTCCATCGCTTGACTTTTAGTCTGTGCATGTCTTTGGGTTTGAGGTGAGTCTCTTGTAAGCAGCATATAGATGGGTCTTGTTTTTTTATCCATTCTATTACTCTATGTCTTTTGATTGGTGCATTCAGTCCATTTATATTTAGGGTGATTATCGATAGATATGTACTTATTGCCATTTCAGGCTTTAGATTTGTAGTTACCAAAGGTTCCAGGTTACTTTCCATACTATCTAAGAGTCTAACTTAACTCACTTAGTATGCTGTTACAAACACAATCTAAACGTTCTTTTCTATTTCTCCTCCTTTTTCTTCCTCCTTGTTTCTTTATATATTAGGTATCAAATTCTGTACTTTTTGTCTATCCCTCGATTGACTTCGGGGATAGTCAATTTAATTTTACATTTGCCTCACAATCAGTTGCTCCACCCTCCCTACCATGGTTTTACTACCTCTGGTGACAACTCTCAACCCTAGGCACACTTCCATCTATATCAGTCTGTCCAAAATAGACTGCACAGTTTGTGGGAGGTAAACTCTCTCAGCTTTTGCTTATCTGGAAATTGTTTAATCCCTCCTTCAAATTTAAATGATAACCTTGCTGGATAAAGTAATCTTGGTTCCAGGCCCTTCTGCTTCATGGCATTAAATACATCATGCCACTCCCTTCTGGCCTGTAAGGTTTCTGCTGAGAAGTCTGATGTTAGCCAGATGGGCTTTTCTTTGCATGTGATCTTATTTCTGTCTCTGGCTGCTTTTAACAGTGTGTCATTATCCTTGATCTTTCCCATTTTAATTACTATATGTCTTGCTGTTTTCTGCCTTGGGTCCCTTGTGTTGGTATATCTGTGGATCTCCATGGCCTGAGAGACTATCTCCTTTCCCAGACTTGAGAAGTTTTCAGCAACTACCTCCTCAAAGACACTTTCTATCCCTTTCTCTTTCTCTTCTTATTCTGGTATCCCTATAATGCAAATATTGTTCCGCTTGGATTGGTCACACAGTTCTCTCAATATTCTTCCATTTTTAGAGATCCTTTTTTCTATCTGTGCCTCAGCTTCTTTGTATCCCTCTTCTCTAGTTTCTATTTCATTTATTGTCTGCTCCACCATATCCAACCTGCTTTTAATACCCTCTATCATGCTCTTCAATAATTGGATATTTGACCTGAATTCATTCCTGAGTTCTTGGATGTCTTTCCGTACCTCCATTAGAATGTTGATGATTTTTATTTTGAACTCCCTTTCAGGAAGAGTAACAAGGTCCATATCATTTAAATCTTTCTTGGGAGTTGTATTAATAATTTTACTCTGGACATGGTTCCTTTGGCGTTTCATGTTTGTATATGGTGTCCTCTAGTGTCCGGAAACTCTATTCTGGAGCTGCTCAGCCCCTGATGCAATTTCAGGGGTCACAGGGGAGTGGTACTGGTGACTGGGGGGAATAAAGAGCTGTTTCCTGCCTCCAGCCTGCTGTGCCTGTCTCCACTGCCTGAGCCAGTGGGCTGGGCACACAGGTAGAATTTTTTTGTCCCAGAGCAGCCGGATATGGATCCCTCCTCTCCACAAGTGGCCGGAATGCCAGTCTCCCCAGGAACTGTGCCTTTATTAACTTTCCAACCCAGCAGTCATGCGAGTCTCATGAAAGCACCATGAAATGTAGGTTTGTGGTCCCAGAGCAGATCTCCGAAGCTAGGTATTCAGCAATCCCAAGCCTTCCACTTTCTCCCTGATCAGTTTCTCTTCCTCCCGCCATTGAGCTGGGGTGGGGGAAGGGCTCAGGTCCCACAGAGCCACAGCTCTGGTACATTACCCCGTTCGGTGAGGTCTGCTCTTTTCTCCAGGTGTATGCAGTTTGACGCCATCCTCTTCCCTGTTGCTCTCTCAGGATTAGTTGTGCCAACTAAATTTTGTAATTGTATCCAGTTTTAGGAGGAAGCCTCTGTCTCTCCTCTCACACTGCTATCTTTAATCCCATTATCTTCATTAGTGTTTGAAAGTGTTCATAATGGTATATTAGGGGAAAGAAGCAAAGGTGTGCAGTAAGTGAAGTAGAAATATAGAACTGCTACTGCAAATGATGGAGGCAGGATCAAAAAGCTCAGACAAGTGTGCATGCTAGGGCAGATATACCATGTAAGGCCAGAAATAATGAGCTGACCTACTGTATGGGAATGAGATGGAGAATCCTTCATTAACCAAACTGATAAGGAATATCAGAAGCTCTTTAGTGAGTTTTCTGTGGAAGAGGGCTGGTAGAGGGTAGGTGTATTCACTTTATAGAGCTGCCAAAACAAAGTACCACAAACTAAGTGTCTTAAGCAAAAGAAGTGTGTTTTTGTACATTTCTTTAGGTCCAAGATCAAGGTGTTGGCATGGTTGGTTGCTTCCAAAAGAGGTGAGGGTAGTAGCTGTTCCAAGCTCTCTCCTAGATTCTGGTAGTTTGCTGGCAATCTTGGTGTCCCTTGGTTTATCTCTGCCTTCATCTTTACATGGTGTTCTCCCTGTGCACCTGTGTCCAAATTTCCCCTTTTCATAAGGACAAGTCATATTGAATAGGAGTCCACCCTACTCCAGATTGACCTCATCTTAACTATTTACATCTGCAATGACTCTTATTTCCAAACAAGGTCACATTCTGAGGTACTGGAGGGTTAGACCTTCAGCATTAATTTTCAGGGTATGCAATTCATTCCATGATAGCAGGAGATGCTATAACATAAGGCTTCCTGATTGCAAAGGGGATGACATGATAACAATAGAACAGAGGCCAGGCAGTAATGCTTAAACTTCAGAAGCAATGTGACAGAAAACAGCAAGTTCAGAGTAGCAGCCAGAGAGACCTGACCCTCAGGATGTTATGGAAATAGACTATGGAATATAGCTTTCCCAGTGGCAAGACAGATGGGCACCTGATAAGGGTGGTGTTGGAATATAAATAACTTTTTAGAAATCAAGGATAAGTGATAAGGCTAACCCAATAAAAAGTCTCAAGTCATTATGCAGTTTCTGAACCTAAGCTACTTACCAGAATCGGCTGTTTTTCTAGGGAAAAAGCCCCTGTAATGCTAAACTAACTTCATATAGTACATTCCTCCAAGACTTCCAAAGAGGACCGCAGTGCATGACACTTACTTCATTAGAGGTACACTTGGTAAAGATGGAATAGCCAAAGATGTTTAGGATTTTTTGACACAAATTTTGAGTTGATACCCCCTGTTAGAGTGTGGGCATGTGGGGGTCAGATAAGAAAGTCCTGGCCCAGATAAGGCTCAGATTGAGTCAACAGAGACCCCCCATCTGCACTTGTCATTTCTCTCATGTCTGAATATAAAACCACTGGACATACTCCAGAGAAGCAGCAACCCCACATTGATTTTTTGGACTGGACGTTAAGAACTATTATAGTGGGGAAAGCAAGCAGTAGTTTCTGAAACTGCCGTACCTTCCCCAACAAGAGAAACTTGTAAAAAGTTTTAAAAAAATCCTACCAGGCTTGAAAAGGTTAATGCCGCCCTTAAAGACAAAATGAATGCAGGGTTGATGATCCTTATCATCCACCCTACCCTCCATTTAATTTACCAGCCTGGCGCCTACAAAAACCAGGCGGATCCTGGTGAACGATAGTTAACTACTGCAAATTCAACCAAGTAGTAGACTTAGTTGCAGCTACGATACCAGATGTGGAATGTTTTCTAAAGCAGAGTTGTATGACCTTACATACACAATATGTAGTCATTAATCTGGTAAGTGCATTCTTTTCCATCTCTCTTAGAAAGGAGGAACAGAAGCAGTTAATATTTGCATAAGATGGACAAAAGTTTATATTTCTGGTTGCTTGCTAGGGGCTATGATAGGTCTCGAGTCCTCTATAAGAAGGGATCTGGACTATTTGGATAATTCTAAGGACATTATATTGGTTCACTCTAATGATGATAATATATTTTCAGACCACATGAGCAAAATGTGATGATGTTGGAGGCCTTGGTAAAATACATTTATTCCAAAAGGTGGGAGATACATACTACAAAGATTCAGGTGCCAATCACATGAAGTGAAAAAACTAGTTGTGTTTAGTTGTCTGGGACATGCCAGACCATCCTCTCTGAAGAAAATAAATTACTGCATCTTGTACTTCTAATACTAAGAAGATGCCTGGTTTGCCTTTTCAGGTTCTAGAAGCAACATATTTCATACTTGGGAAAAATTCTTTGACTCATTTACCAAGTAATGAAGGTGGGATTTCAGTGAAAGCCAAGGCAGGAAAGGATTCTGCAGGAGGTCTAGCCTGCAATACATGCAGCACTGATCGTTGGGCCATATGACAGGAGTTACAGATATCACAGGTGTCCTTTGTGGAAACCATGCTGTGTGGAGTTCATAGTAAGTCCTAATAAGAGAATCACAATATGAGAATCACCCTATGATTTTGGAGCAAGGCCATCCAATACATGGTGAATTATACATCTTTTGGAAAACATCTCCTGTTGTGTTCCTAGGTTCTGGTAAAGAAAAAGAACCTGACTATGTGACATCAAATGACCATTTGGCCAAAGATGCCCATTATAAACTAAGTTCTATCACATCTACCAAGATATAAGAACAGACGGGTCCAGCAACAATGCACAATAAGACGGGATTGTTATGTATAGGACTGTGCAGGGCTGGAAGGCAAGCAAACTTTCTGAGCAGGTAGGTGTCCTACACTCTCCTGCCATCCATCTCTGCTGAATCAGCACCTGACCCTCAGCTCATCTCTATGGCTATGTGACTGGGAGAGTGGTGGTTGATGGGGGTGTGCCAGAATTCCTTATGACCAACTGAGAGAGGAGGAAAATGCTAAATTTGGGTTGTGGTTGAATTGACATGGTATGCTCGTACAGGAATTCCACCCAGAGGGCAGAGTTTTGGGTAGTGCACCTGGTAATGTATTGAGTGGAAAAAAAAATGGCCACAGGTAAGAATATATTTACATTCAGGGAAATGATAATGCCATGGTTGGTTTTTAGGGTCCTAGAAGAAAATAAGACTGGAAGATCACAAACAAGGAGGTCTAAAGAACAGACATGTGGATGAATCTAAAGAGTAGGCAGAAAGTCTGAAGATCTTTGTTAATACCCACTACAGACTTTTTAAAGCCCTTTACAGACTTTTTGAAGTCTATTTCAGGCCATACTTAATGGAAGGGGCAATAAACAAACAAGCAGACAGAATGACTCAGCTGGCTTTTACCATCCAGGTTGTCACTAACCACTCCAGTGCTAGCACAATGCGCTCATGAACAGGGGAACAGAGAAGGCCATCCATGGGCCTAACAGCACTGACTCACTCTTATCAATGGTGTATAGCTACTGCTGAATATCTGCTGGAGTCCAGCTCCAGTGGTGGGGTGGGGGGTGTTTCCCGAAAGGATGAGACGGAATTGGAGCACGGAGAGACAGGACACAGAGTCAGATGGAGGTGGTCTCTCGACAAAGTGCCAATGACAGCTTTATTTATACCATTTTGCACAAGGATATGATTATTTTTTATTTGTTCTTTTGATTAACAAGCATAGGCAAGCTTTTTTCTTCTCTTTCCTTCTATTCTATACATGATTAGTCAAATGTTAGACAGGTGATCTTTTTTCTGTTTCTTGATTTAACGTTTTCCTAGCAACATGTACTCTATTGTGTTTTATGTTTCTATGCAAGCCGGTTTCTAAGTAATGCATGTGACCACACAGACGTGCAGCATGTAGCAGTGACTATGGAGTCTATCAGTTCAAGGTCACTCACTGCTACACTTAGCTAGGCAGGTATCATCATCTATCTTTCTAATGCAATGGGTACATTTTATCCCCTCATAATATTTATTCTATCATAGGTAGACGCAAGATAAAGATAGAAAGCATGATTTAGTGCTGTAAGAAGGCAAATGTAGATGATCAGGTCTCTGCCCATAGACTAGGTATTAATCCAAGTTAGACAAGGGCAACAAAACATCCGTGGGTATAGAAGATTTGTCTCAAAATTGGGGGGGGGGTTTTGAGATTCTAAGCCTCACCTCTGTTGGCCCCCATTTTCTCACCTGATGGTCCCCCTGTGACTGTGCCTGTCTTAGGTTTTTCCTCTCATGAGGAATCTTACCTGTCTCTGGCTGACCAGCCATCTTCTGGGGCCATACAGGGAGATGTAAAGCTGGTAAGTGAGAGAGAAGTAACATTCTTTGAAAAGGTTAGCTCTTCACTTCTCTGCAGATTTATGCTCTGTGGCTTCTATGCCCAGCACTTGTCTTAAGGTATCTTTACCACTTGGAAGAATTATGGTACTTGGTAATTTCATGTATGAGGCACAAATTCTAGTAAAGGGCTATAATTAGGAAGGAAGAAGAAAAGCTATAGAAGTAGCAGATGGAAGAAAACATGAGAAGATTGATTAAGTATCAGATAGGGTTATTCTATTCAGTAATCTCTCATAATTCTATTTCTCTAATTTTCCTATAAAACTCTTCATCACTAATTTCACTAGCATTATAAGGAAAAGGGGGGCATTCCCACTTAGGTGGAGATGGGGTAGTCAATGTTTGACTAACTAACTGCAGGTTTTGGTATTCTATGCCAAGATCACCGTCTGGCCCCTGCATGTTCTATTCTTCAGGAGCAGTGTCCTGAGAAGCTTTTGGGAAGTTTATGTTCTCCTCCTTTCCATCCTGCTTATCAAAGGTTAGCTTAGTCTTTGGCAAAAATGCAAGCAAAAAGAAGGAGCCAAGATGGCGGTGTGAGTAGGACAGCAGAAATCTCCTCCCAAAAACATATATATTTTCAAAAATACAACAAATACAACTATTCCTAAAAGAGAGACCAGAAGATACAGGACAACAGCCAAGCTACATCTACACCTGCGAGAACCCAGCACCTTGCAAAGAGGGTAAGATACAAGCCGCGGCCCAGCAGGACCTGAGCGCCCCTCACCTCAGCTCCCAGCAGGAGGAGAGGAGTTGGAGTGGGGAGGAAGAGGGAGCCCAGGACGGCTAAATACCTAGCTGTAGCCATCCCCACTGGGAGTGCAGACACACAGCGTGCAGCATGCTGGATGTTAGGGAAATGGGACAGTAAAACCTGCGAGCGGGTCCCCGCAGTCGGCACCCCTGGGACAAAAGAAAAGCAAGTGCTCTTTGAAAGTCTTAAAAGCACAAGAGCCTCAAAGCTGGATGGAAGCATCCTGCTCCAGCAGATTGAAATCCCGGGGAACTCTGTGCCCTAAACCCCCTTGGCAGCAGTGCAGCTCGGAGGCCCCTCACAGTGATAAACAGCCTCCTGCCCATTCCTCCTCTGGCATGGCCCTGCCATAGTGGAGCAGCAGCCTGAAAGTGCCCAAGTCCACAGCAACCCCGCAGAGCTCCACAGCGGCCCAGGCAAGAATCAGAGGCCCTGTCTGTGTGCAACTGCCCAACACAAGCCTCTAGGGGTCGCTGTTCTCCCAGGAGAGGAACGCAAGGAGCAACCAGGAAGGGATTTTTTTCTGCAAGTTGACACATGTGCCATCTGCCCATCGCCATGAAAAAGCAGAAGAATTTGATTCAGACCAGAATAACACAGACATCCCCTGAGAGGGAACCCAGGGAGACATATCTAACCAATCTTCCTGAAAAAGAATTCAAAATAAAGTTCACAACCATGCTGATGGACTTGCAGAGAAATATGAAAGAGCTAAGGAGGGAGAATACAGAAATAAAACAACCTCTGGAAGGACTTAAAAGCAGAATGGATGAGATGCAAGAGGCCATTGATGGAATAGAAATCAGAGAATAGAGAACAGGAATGCAGAGAAGCTGATGCAGACAGAGATAAAAGGATCTCCAGGAATGAAAGAAAATTAAGAGAACTGTGTGACCAATCGAAATGGAACAAAATCTGCATTATAAGGGTACCAGAAGAAGAAGAGAGAAAAAGGGATTGAAAGTGTCTTTGAAGAAATAATTGCTGAAAACTTCCAAAAACTGGGGGAGGAAATACCTCTCAGACCACAGAAGCACACAGAACTCCCAACGGGAGGGAGCCAAGGAGGAAAACACCAAGACATATAATAATTAAAATGGCAAAGATCAAAGACAAGGACAGAGTATTAAAGGCAGCCAGAGAGAGAAAAAAGGTCACCTACAAAGGAAAACCCATCAGGCTATCATCAGACATCTCAACAGAAACCTTACAGGCCAGAAGAGAATGGCATGATATATTTAATGCAATGAAACAGATGGGCTTTGAACCAAGGATACTGTATCCAGCACAATTATCATTTAAATATGAAGGAGGGATTAAACAATTTCCAGACAAGCAGAAGTTGAGGGAATTTGCCTCCCACAAACCACCTCTACAGGGCATTTTAGAGGGACTGCTCTAGATGGAAGCACTCCTAAGGCTAAACAGATGTCACCAGAGAAAATAAAATCACAGCAAAGAAAGTGGAAAAATCAAATACTAAAGGCAAAAAATAAAATCAATGACCCACAAAAACAGTCAAAGGAAACAAAAAAGAGCACATATACACACACAAAAAAAACATCTAACATACAAAGAATGGAGGAGGAGGAATAAGAATGGAGAGAAATAAACAATCATCAGACTGTGTTTATAATAGCTCAATAAGTGAGTTAAGTTAGACAGTAATATAGTATAGAAGCTAACCTTGAATCTTTGGTAACCACGAATCTAAAGCTTGCAATGGCAATAAGTATATATCTTTCAATAATCACCCTAAATATAAATGGACTGAATGCACCAATCAAAAGACATAGAGTAATAGAATGGATAAAAAAGCAAAACCCATCTATCTGCTGCTAGGAGACTCACCTCAAACCCAAAGACATGCACAGACTAAAAGTCAAGGGATGGAATAAGATATTTCTTGCAAACAAAAAGGAGAAAAAAGCAGGTGTTGCAGTACTAGTATCAGACAAAATAGACTTCAAAACAAAGAAAGTAACAAGAGATAAAGAAGGACACTACATAATGATAAAGGGGTCAATCCAACAAGAGGATATAACCATTATAAATATATATGCACCCAATACAGGAGAACCAACATATGTGAAACAAATACTAACAGAACTAAAGGAGGAAATAGAATACAATGCATTTATTTTAGGAGACTTCAACACACCATTCACTCCAAAGGACAGATCCACCAGACAGAAAATAAATAAGGACACAGAGGCACTGAACAACACACTAGAACAGATGGACCTAATAGACATCTATAGAACTCTACACCCAAAAGCAACAGGATACACATTCTTCTCAAGTGCACATGAAACATTCTCCAGAACAGACCACATACTAGGCCATGAAAAGAGCCTCAGTAAATTCAAGAAGACTGAAATTCCACCAACCAACATCTCAGGCCACAAAGGTATAAAGCTAGAAATAAATTGTACAAAGAAAGCAAAAAAGGGTCACAAACACATGGAGGCTTAACAACATGATCCTAAATAATCAATGGATCAACGACCAAATCAAAACAGAGATCAAGCAATATATGGAGACAAATGACAACAACAACACAAAGCCGCAACTTTTGTGAGATGCAGCGAAAGCAGTTTTAAGAGGAAAGTATATAGCAATCCAGGCATATTTAAAGAAGGAAGAACAATCCCAATTTAATAGTCTAAAAACACAATTATCAAAATTGGAAAAAGAAGAACAAATGAGGCCTAAAGTCAGCAGAAGGAGGGACATAATAAAGATCAGAGAAAAATAAAATTGAGAAGAATAAAACAATAGAAAAAAATCAATGAAACTAAGAGCTGGTTTGCCAGAGTCCAGCTCCAGCGGGGGGGTGTGAAGCCCAAAAGAATGAGATGGAGTCGGTGCATGGAGAGACAGGCACAGAGTCAGATGGACGTGGTCTCTCGACAAAGTGCCAATGACAGCTTTATTTATACCATTTTGCACAAGGATATGATTATTTTTTATTGTTCTGATGATTAATTGGTATAGGCAAGCTTTTTTCTTCTTTCTAATCTATTCATGGTTGGTCAAGTGTTAGAAAGTTGATCGTTTTCTGTTCCTTGACTGAAAGTTCTCCTAGCAACATGTACTCTATCATGTTTTTGTTTCTATGCAACTTAGCATGTGACTGCAGGAGCATGCAGTATGTAGCAGTGACTATGGAGTCTATCAGTTCAGGGTGAAATACAGGTCACCTACTGCCACAGTTAGCTAGGATTCTTTCCCACAAAAATATTCTTAGAGGCTTTAATAAATTTATAGTCAATCTAAAATCATAAACTCCTATTTTCACCATATACCCCTTTATAGGGCACAGTAGTTAGCAAACTAAATTTCCCCTTCTTATCTATATTTCTCTTCCTTCTGGGTGGATACCAAAATGTCCCTGACATATAATACACAGGTCTCCATGACTCTACTACTTCAGGGACTAATCAAGTTCTAATATGGTGAACAATGCAAGGGCATTCATATCATAGAAACTGTTTCTGTTTTAACTACAAATCTTAAACTATAAACAAACAAGTCAAATATGTTGTATGATTATTCATTTGATTTTTATACTTTATATGTGACTCTCACATTTTCTCCTTTATGTTTCTAATAAAACATTGATGTAGTAGGTAGATGCAAGATATAAGTATAAAGCATGATTTAGTGTTGTAAAAAAGCAGGTGTAGATGGTCAGGACTGTGCCTATAGACTAGGTATTAATTCAAGCTGGATAAGGGCAACAAAACATCCACAGGTACAGACAATTTCTCTCAACACTGGGGTGGGGGTGAGGTTTTAAGCCTCACCCCTGTTGGCCCCCATTTTCTCACCTGATGGCCCCCCTGTGACTGTGCCTGTCTTAGGTTGTTCCTCCCTTGAGGAATCTTACCCGTCTCTGGCTAACCAGCCATCTTCCAGGGCTATACAGGGAGATGTAAAGCTGGTAAATGAGAGAAGTAATGTTCTTTGAAAAGGTTAGTTTTTCACTTCTTTGCAGATTTATGTCCCATGGCTTCTATGCCCAGCACTTGTCTTGAGGTATCTTTACTACTTGGAAGAATTGTGGTACTTGGTAATTTCACGTATGAGGCATGAATTCTAGTAAAGGGCTGTAATTAGGAAGGAAGAAGAAAAGTTATAGAAGTAGCAAATAGAAGAAAACATGAGAAGATGGATTAAGTGTCACACAGGGTTATTCTATTCAATGTTCCCTCATAATTCTATTTCTCTAATTTTCTTATAAAACTGTTCATCACTAATTTCACTAGCATTGTGATAAAAAAAAGGGGGGGGCATTCCCATTTAGTGGAGATGGGGCAGTCAGTGTTTGACTAACAGTAAGTTTCAGTATTTTATGCCAAGATTGCCATCTGGCCCCTGAGTATGCCATCCTTTAGGAGCACTGTCCTGAAAAGCTTCTGGGAAACTTATGTTTTCATCTTTTCCACAGTGCTCAGCAAAGGTTAGTTAACTCTTGGCAAAAGTGCAAGCAAAAGCAAAGCCAATAGTATAATGGAGGAAAATAAAATCAAGCTGGGTATTAGGGGGAGCCAGCTGCAAAAGCCCTTGATTTGGGGGGACTTCCTCCAGCCTGAGCTTTGCTACACAGCTTGAGTAGCATGGCTCCCGGCACTGGTTCTTTGAAAAAATAAACAAAATAGATATGTCCCTAGCCAGACTTATAAAAAGAAAAAGAGAATCTAAACACATCAACAGAATCAGAAATGAGAAAGGAAAAATCACAACAGACCCCACAGAAAACAAAGAATTATTAGAGAGTACTACAAAAAGTTATATGCTAACAAGCTGGAAAACCTAGAAGAAATGGATAACTTCATAGAAAAATACAACCTTCCAAGACTGACCAAGGAAGAAACAGAAAATAGAAACAGACCAAATACCAGCAAAGAAATTGAAGTGGTAATCAAAAAACTACCCAAGGAAAAACCCTGGGCCAGATGGTTTTACTGCAGAATTTTATCAGACATGCAGAGAAAACATAATACCCATTCTCCTTAAAGTTTTCCAAATAATAGAAGAGGAGGGAATACTCCCAAACTCATTCTATGAAGCCAACATCACCCTAATAACAAAACCAGGCAAAGACCCCACCAAAAAAGAAAATTACAGACCAATATCCCAGATGAACATAGATGCAAAAATACTCAACAAAATATTAGCAAAACGAATTCAAAAATATATCAAGAAGATCATACACCATGATCAAGTGGGATTCATCTCAGGGATGCAAGGATGGTACAACATCCAAAAATCCATCAACATCATCCACCACATCAACAAAAAGAAGGACAAAAATCACATGATTATATCCATAGATGCTGAAAAAGCATTCAACAAAATTAAACATACATTCATGATAAAAACTCTCAGCAAAATGGGTATAGAGGTCAAGTACCTCAACATAATAAAGACCATATATGAAAAACCCACAGCCAACATCATACTGAACAGCAAGAAGCTGAAAGCATTTCCTCTAAGATCAGGAGCAAGACAGGGATGCCCACTCTCCCAACTGTTATTCAACACAGTACTGGAGGTCCTAACCATGGCAATTAGACAAAACAAAGAAATACAAGGAATCCAGACTGGTAAAGAAGAAGTCAAACTGTCACTATTTGCAGGTGACATGATATTGTGCATAAAAAACCCTAAAGACTCCTCTCCAAAACTACTAGAACTGATATTGGAATACAGCAAAGTTGCAGGATACAAAATTAATACACAGAACTCTGGGGCTTTCCTATACACTAACAACAAACTAATAGAAGGAGAAACCAGGAAAACAATTACATTCACAATTGCATCAAAAAAAAAAAAATACCTAAGAATAAACCCAACCAAGGAGGTGAAAGACCTATACCCTGAAAACTACAAGACCTTCTTAAGAGAAATTAAAGAGGACACTAACAAATGAAAACTCGTCCCATGCTCTTGGCAAGGAAGAATTAATATCATCAAAATGGCCATCCTGCCCAAAGCAATCTACAGATTTAATGCAACCCCTATCAAATTACCAACAGCATTCTTCCACAAACTGGAACAAATAGTTCTAAAATTCATATGGAACCACCAAAGACCCTGAATAGCCAAAGCAATCCTGAGAAGAATAAAGTGGGAGGGATCTTGCTCCCCAACTTAAAGCTCTACTATAAAGCCACAGTAATCAAGACAATTTGGTACTAGCACACGAACAGACCCACAGACCAGTGGAACAGAATAGAGTCTCCAAATATTAACCCAAACATATATGGTCAAATAATATATGATAAAGGATCCATGAACATACAACGGGGAAATGACAGCCTCTTCAACAGCTGGTGTTGGCAAAACTGGACAGCTAAATGTAAGAGAATGAAACTGGATCATTGTGTAACCCCATACACAAAAGTAAATTCGAAATGGATCAAAGACCTGAATATAAGTCATGAAATCACAAAACTATCAGAAAAGAACGTAGGCAATAATCTCTTGGATATAAACATGAGTGACTTCTTCATGAGTATATCTCCCCGGGCAAGGGTAACAAAAGCAAAAATGAACAAGTGGGACTATAGCAAGCTGAAAAGCTTCTATACAGCAAAGGACACCATCAATAAAACAAAAAGGCATCATACAGTATGGTAGAATATATTCATAAATGACAGATCCAATAAAGTATTGACATCCAAAATATATAAAGAGCTCACACATATCAACAAACAAAGCAAATAATCCAATTAAAAATGGGCAGAGGAGCTGAACAGACAGTTCTCCAAAGAAGAAATTCAGATGGCCAACAGACACATCAAAAGATGCTCCACATTGCTAGTCATCAGAGAAATGCAAATTAAAACCACAATGAGATATCACCTCACACCAGTAAGGATCGCAACCATCCAAAAGACAAACAACAACAAATGATGGCAAGGTTGTGGAGAAAGGGAAACCCTCCTACACTGCCGGTGGGAATGTAAATTAGTTCAACCATTGTGGAAAGCAGTATGGAGGTTCCTCAAAATGCTCAAAATAGAAATACCATTTGACCCAGGAATTCCACTTCTAGGAATTTACCCTAAGAATGCATCAGCCCAATTTGAAAAAGACAGATACACCCCTATGTTTACCGCAGCACTATTTACAATAGCCAAGAAATGGAAGCAACCTAAGTGCCCATCAATAGATGAATGGATAAAGAAGATGTGGTACATATACACAATGGAATATTATTCAGCCATAAGAGGAAAACAAATCCTACCATTTGCAACAACATGGATGGAGCTAGAGGATATTATGCTCAGTGAAATATGCCAGGCAGAGAAAGACAAGTACCAAATGATTTCACTCATCTGTGGAGTATAAGAACAAAGAAAAAACTGAAGGAACAAAACAGCAGCAGAATCACAGAACCCAAGAATGGACTAACAGGAACCAAAGGGAAAGGGACCTGGGAGGATGGGTGGGAAGGAAGGGATAATGGGGGGTCATAAAGAGGGCATTACGATTAGCATGCATAATTTGGGGGGGCACGGGGAAGGCTGTAGAGCACAGAGAGGACAGGTAGTGATTCTACAGCATCTTACTACATTGATGGACAGTGACTTCATTTGGGTATGTGGGGGGAACTTGGTGATGGGGGAGTCTAGTAAACATAATGTTCTACATGTAATTGTAGATTAATGATACCAAAAAAAAGGGAATCAAAAGCAAAGCCAATAGTATAATGGAGAATAACAAAATCAAGATGGGTAATAGAGGGAGCCAGCTGCAAAGGCACCCGCTTTGTGGGGGTGTTCCTCCAGTCTGAGCTTTGCTACACAGCTTGAGTAGCATGGCTCCCACCAAATATCCAAATTTCTTGCAACAGAAATAAGTATCAAGTACTTGGTACGGTACCATATAATGAGGGATCAATTCCGTTTATGGCAAATTATCACATGGGACCTCTTCACCTCTGAAAGGGGAAGTGATTAATTTTGACTGTAATTACATATATTGTGAGTATGGGTTTAACTTTCTCACAGGACTCAACTACCACTATTATCCAAGAACATATAGAATTTTTTATTCACTAACATAGGATCTGTATAACTTCACATTGATTCAGAGAGATACAGTGATGAACATGTGATGACAGGATCTACTGGTTCTATCATACACTTAACCACCAAGAACCTTCTGTCCAGATAGAGCAATGGAATGACCTTCGGAAAGCACAGCCAAAGTGTCAACTTAAAGATGATATCCTGAACAATGGTGTCTCATCTTCCAGAGCAAAGCATAAATACCCTAAACCAATGATCATTAAGTAATGTTTGTTTCCTAATATGTAAACATGTACACCTAGGAATTAAGGAATAGAAGTAGAAGTGGCCCTGAATTTCTCCCCTTTTAGTGATCAATGTGGGTAAATTTGTGCTTTCTGACCCTGTCTAGAAGATTTAGTTCCTAGAAAAACACTTCTACCATGAGAAACAGGGAAATTCTCTGTCAAAGGTAGGACTGCCACAAAGATATTTTAGCTCCTTTTCGTAAGACATCAGCAAATCTTAAGAAGAGCCACCACCCCAGAAGGAGTTGATAGTCCTAGCATCAGTAGAAAGTAGGGCTACTGTTACACAATGGGGATAGCGAAGAAAAGTTTGTCACTCAGGTGATCCACCCCCTGAGTAATCTTTTGCTAAATGGGAAGCGAGGTTGCTATAGCCTGAGCGGAGCCTCAGAGATGAGAGTATGGGTCACCTACCAGGTGGACATCCAGACAATCAGAGGTAATCATCAAGGACAAGGGGAATCTACAATAGGTGGCAGAGGAAGGAGTCAATGTGTGTTCTTAATGACTTTAAGGTGTGCTTGGGTCTCTGGGAGCTATAATTCTTCCTATTCATTTACCCTTGTGAATTTTCTCAGGAAGAGAGCAGAATTCTGGGGTAGTTGTTTCTATTCCTTATTACACAAAACAGATGTGTCAAATGGTTTAAGGGTGGATTGTAATGGATGTTGTGCTACAGTACGCAAAACAAGGCACTCATTTCCCTCTGGAGAATTGGTAGCTGGAGGCTCTTGGTTGAGCCTGTGTCTGGGAATTGCCCTCAGTCTGAGTTGCAAGCAAGGTTACAACTTCTCCTACTCTGAGACACCTTATTTCAAGGCAGGGCAATTCTGAAGGACCATCCCAGCTCTTGAGCTCCTGATAAGATCAGCGGTGCCTCTCTTGTAACTGTATCACAACTACTGTATTCAACTATTCTGTCTGGTTTTGTTTCCTTAATCCCTCATAAGTGTTAGTCCCTAAGATGTATCTCAATAAAATTCTTGCATACAAATCTTAAGAGTCTTAAGTCAGCTTCCTGGGAACCCAATCTACAACAATTCTCTTCTTTTCTTTATATATACAGTTGACACTTGGACAGCATGGGGTTGGGGACATGTGTAAGTTTTGACTCTCCAAAAACTTACCTGGTAATAGCCTACTGTTGACTGAAGCCTTATCAATAACAGTCAACTAACAAATATTTTTATATATTATATGTATTATATATTGCATTTCTAATCAAGTAGGCTAGAGAAAAGAAAATGTTACTTAAAAATCATAAGGAAGAGAAAATAAATTTACAGTATTGTACTGTATTTTCTGAAAAAAAATCCTCATATACGTGGATCTGTGAAGACCAAACCGTATTGTTCAAAGGTTAACTGTACTCATTCTCTATGTGGTCTCATCCACCCTCATGCTATCTTTCAGCTTTTGAACTCTCAACTGCATATTTCTAGTCCTGACTGCTTCCCTGATTTGCAAATTCGTATCTCCAGCTTTCTTCTCAACAGTTCTTCAGGACACACTCTGAAACCAGCGCACTCTCACAGAAAAGAAAGCACTCCAGCATGTAAAGTACCACTAGTTTAATTTAGGGACTGAGTACAAGCTGACAGGAAAGCTGGGGAGCCAAATAGGAAATGATGAGGCAACCCAGAGATCAGTAATTGCAAGAAACTGTTATCGCCCTTAGAGCTGGAAGAACAAAGGCAGAGATGGAGCTTGATTCACTCAACAAAATCTGAATCATTAGGAACTTTAAGCGAGAATAATGGAAGACAATCAAAGACATTAGAGCACCAGGTGTACCCAGCTGTTGCTAGAGACAGTCCCTGCCTCCTGCCAAAACACAGAGACCATGGGAAACCCCCTGGTCATTCCTCTTGCCCTCCTGTATGCTTCCTGTGACTCCCATTAGCCAAACCTTTTCAGCAACTGAAGGGAAAAGAAGTTTGGGAAATATTCCCAGAAGGCAGCTGAAGGCAGTGAATGGATGTGAGAACAACTAGGCAAATGACTGACCCCTCACATCAAACCTGACCAAAGCCACATATTGATTATCCCTCTCCAAACTTTCTCCACCCACTAATTAAACATATTAGTTGATGGTAATTTCATCCTTGCAATTGCTCAGTTGAACTTTGTAATCATCTCTGAATTCTCTTTTCTTTCGCATCTCATATCCACACTGTCAGAAAAATCATGCTGGTTTTACCTTCAGAATTGTTTCACCTGAGGATTTCATCCCTGAGCAAATTCACTCTGGATTCAGTGAGACCAAAAAGTGGGAGTCTGAAAAATGACAACAGAATGTTCTGGGGGTAAAAGGGTTTATACCAAATTTTACTCTCATGGTGGCAGGTCCAGCTCTAGAAATCCATCTGCCTCAGGGGAAGTCTGCAGGTAGCATTGCAGTCTCTGCCTCTGGGCCTCTCTGCCATCTCGCAACCCCAGAGCACTGGGTGGAGCTCTTTATATAGAGTCAATAGTAACTCATTGTCCACATGTGTACAAGCCTGCACCTGTGAGCACTGCATGTGCACAGTGGGCAAGCAGACAAGGGTCAGGTGAGAATCTTGGCCACGTAACTTCCATTTTCCCTACAAGAACATATCTGGAATTCTTACCACCTTCAGTACTACCACTCTGTCTGAGATACCCTCTCTCCCGGCTGAGTACTGGGTTCCCTGCTTCTGTCTTTGCTAATCCTGCAGGAGGTTCTCTGCACAGCAGTCAGAGTAATCATTTCAATCAGAATGTCACTCTCTTCCCTGGAACCCCACAAAGGCACCTCGTTTCACTGAGAAGCTAAAGTCCTTGCAGTGAACCACAGCGTTTTACAGGATCTGACCCTTATTGTCTCCTAACCTTATCTCTTATACTTGCTTTCTTATTCATGCTATCTCAGCCACTAAAATGGAAAACCTCAGTTTTTTCCTTCCTACACAGGGGAAAACCCATGCTATCTCAGCCACTAAAATGGAAAACTCAGTTTTTTCCTTCCTACACAGGGGAAAACCCAGTTCTTCACCGTGTTTCTTTTCTGCGTCTCCTTTACATGCAACACTTTACTTCTGACACCTCTGGTCACCAAATGTGTGGAGGTTTTTCTCCACAACAAGCAATTGTGTGATGCCAGCTGGTATCCTGCAATTTAACTCAATTCTAGCACTATATACCTGGAGATAGCATCAGATCCCGTAGGGAAGGAAGGGCTCAGCCCACAAGACTGCCCTCCCAATCCCCACTGCAGATGCCAGTCACAAGCCCAGGTTATCACCTGTGCTTCTTATTGACTAACTATAGATCGGAAGCTCTAAAGACCCCTTCTTGGGTTTAATACATTTTTTAGAGTGGCTTATAGAACTCAGGGAAACACTTATGTTTATCAGTTTATTAAAGGGTATGATAGAGGATGCAGATGAATGGCTAGATGAAGAGATATGTCCCTAGTGGAGCAAGGTCTGGGAGGGTCTTTAGTGCAGGAACTTCTGTCCCTGTGGAGTTGGGGTGCATCATCCTCCTAGTGTGGATGTGTTTGCCCACCTGGAAGTGCTCTGAACCCACTACTATTAGGATTTTTATGAAGGCTTCCTCTCATAGGCATGATCAAGTATTAACTCCATTTCTAGCCTCTCTCCCCTCTCTGGAGAATTGGGGGTGGGGGAGCAGTGAGGCTGAAAATTCCAAGCTCTAATCATGGTCTTTCCAGTGACCAGTCCCCATCCAGGAGCCCACCCAGAATCACCTCTTTAGAACAAGAGATGCTCCTAGGGCTTTAATTACTTAGGAATTTATAAGGGTTTTAGGAGCCCTGTGTGAGAGACAGGGTCAAGAACAAAAATTAGAACAAGAGATACTCCAAGTGTTCTTATCGCTTAGGTAATTACAGGGGTTTCAGAAGCCCTGTGTCTGAACAGGGGACAGAGACCAGTATATATTTTCTATTAGCTTAGAGCCACCCTGGCTTCCTTGTTGCTTCCTCTACCAGGATAGGCACAGAGTTAACTCTTCAATCTCCTTCAGATTTTGGCTAAAATGTCATCTGCTCAATGTGACTTACATTGATTTTTCTATTTGATACTTCAGCTAGCTCCCTCACATGCCAGGACCTCTGATCTCTCTACCTCAATTTTACTTACTCTTTTATCAAAGTGTTCATCAACTTTCATTTTACTTTTATGTATTATTTTGCTTAATTTTTTGGAGGGGGGTGGTCAGTGCCCACTGGAACATTAGCTTTATGAGGTCAGTGATCTTTGCCCCCACTTCCAGACCTCATTTTTTTTTCCTCCCCGACACTTTTTTGTCATGTTTGTGTCCTAAATACCTAAAACTGCCTGGTCTACAATAGCCATTCAATTAATATTCTTGCTTATGTACAAGAGCTCCTACAAGGTAAACACCTGAAAGATGCTGGGCCAATATATATATCATTTTTAAACTTTACTATATATTTCAAAATTGCTTTTTAAGTAAGTGTACCTTTACCAACTATGTATGAGAGTTTCAATTTTTTCATAAATGTTATTGCTGAGGTGTGGATATGAAATGGTTTTAAACTGGCCTTTTCTTAATTACTAATGGTTAAGCATATTTGCTTATGTTTATTGATTATTCAAGATTCTTCCTCTATGAATTGCCTGTGCACTTCTCCATTTTTTTCTGTTTGGTTGCTGGATTTTTTTTCTTATTTATTTATAGATATTCACTGTACATTCAGAGGTGATATTTTAGCCGAGATCTAAAGAAGATAAAGAGGAACTTTAAGCGACTGTGCATATACAAATCAGTCTAACCTAATGCTGACTATATATGTTAGAAATGTCTTTTCCTTATTTTCCACTAGTTTCTGGTGTTTTTAAGTACAGTTTTAATTTTTATTAAAGTCAAATTTGTTATTTTTCCTTCAAATTTGTACATTTGTACATTTTAGAGCAAATCCTCTTTACTAGAGATCATAACGAAATTATCCTAAATTTTCTTTTAAAATGCTAAAGTTTCAGTTTTTGACTTTTAAGACTTTAATCTTATTGGAATTGATTTTTGTGCGTATGTGAGGTAGGAACCCGATCTTTATTTTTCCACTTGGCTACCCAAATACCGCGGTACTATTTGTGAAGTAGCTGCTTCTTTCCCCACTGATTTGCAATCCCACATGTGTTACATATCAGACTTCCACACATGCATGTTTCTCAGCCCTCAATTCTGTTCCATTGGTCTACTTGTCTTAACTACTATATATTTATAATAAGTCCCTGTATTAAGTAGAGCAAGTTTCTGCACTGCCGTTTACTCAAAAAATCACTTGGATCTTCTTCACTCTTTCATTATTCCGTATGAACTTTACAATCAACTAGTTACGTTCATGGGACACATTCTTGGGATTTTGACTGGCTTTGCTGTGAGTTTATATATTAATTTAGGAAGAAATGACATCTTTATGATATTAAGTTCTCCTAACCCAGACATAGTATGTGTCACCATCATCCTTGGTAATTAAAAGTTTATAATAGAATCTGTTAGGTAGAAAGACAGACATGAGCAGGTAGGGAACGGAAAGATAAGGTTCAAAGAAAAACACGCAGTTAGTGGGTCGCACTTGAAGACAACAAAGACTTTGCAGGGAGATAACTTCCTTGCCTGTTGGGACCAGGCCGAACCAGTCCCAACCTCGTCCCAATGCAGGCACAATCAAACAAAACTAAAACTGCCCAAACCACACCTCATCATAATCTCACTAAAATAAAATTGCCGGTTTTGCTTCCCCTCCCCCCTCCCCACTTTTCTGTGTGCATTTTGGGGAAAGGCCTGAACCAAGAGGAATGGATGTATAACTAGAACTATCAATCAAATGACCCCGTGTCAATCAAAGAGGCACCTCCAGGCTAGGACTTCATAAACAGACCCTCCCCTAAAAGTTCGGGTTCTTTGTCTACCTTGACTCTGACCCGCTGCTCCCTTGGAGTGTATCCAAATAAACCTTTCACTCTGCTTTGCTGTTGTGTCTCTGCCTTTCAATTCTTTCTTTCCTTGGGCACAAGCACTGCGGAGAACAAACTCCCCAGCACAGCCTCTTCATTTAAGTAATATATTTCTTTGCTCCTGTAGTTGATTCTTTTAAAAATTACATTTTCTGACTTGTGCTGGTGATTGGAAGTGCAATTGTGAATATGAATTTTTTAAAATTCCACAATTTGGCTAAACTCTTATCATAATTTGAGTGCTAAGATTATCTTGGATTTTCTGTGTAAACAATTCAGCATGCTCCTTAAAACAGTTGTGTATTTATAACCAATATTTTAATTAGGTATCACTATCAAATTACAATTTAATTTAATCTCAAATTTAAAATATACTAAAAACGTTCAGGGTAACACTCTTCCTCTCACCCTTGTTCTCCTTTTCACTCAGTTGCTAACCGTTCATTTCTTACAGGTAACCACTTACTAATTTTCTTACCTATTTTTCCAGGGTTTCTTTCTGACTGCTTAAGAAAATACAGTTTTTTTACTTACTTCTATTCGCAATGGGCAGAGATCGGCACCCTGCCTTCCTCCCTTGTTACAGCTGGAAATGTCACGTTTAAAAGCCTCTCTTAATAGCGAGGAGTGGAGGGGAGGGGATCGGCGGGGAGGTCGGAAACGACAGAGTGCCTATCGGGGAGGCGGCTAGAGAGGCCCGGAACTGGCCCGGGTGCCCCGTCATGCAGTGGTTCGCCGTTTTGGACAGTGACTGCGGTAAGGGGCGGGCGCCGGTTGGGCGCTCACATCCCGCCGCGAGTGTAGGTCTCCTTTCGTGGCTCTGCTCCTGCAGTTCCGCCTTCCCTTGCCCCCGGGTAAAGGTGTGTCACGGGTGTGGAGAGAAGCCCCTCCCTCACAGGTCCCCTGAGCCTCGGCTGCAGAGAGGGAGACACCCGGGAGAGGCCGTGGAGGACGAAAGGGCGCTCTGTTGCCCAAGGGGTTTGGGGGGCATTAGGGGACGGGTCCCTGCAGCAGACAGGTGCCCCATGTCTTTGGGTGCCTGGGTCGCTGCCACGGGGAATTTGCATACTGGGGATTCTTGGTTCACACCCACAGAGCCTTTAAAATGGGAACCGTTACATTTTTGCTTCGCATGGTGACAAGGTCAGTAACAAGGTCTGTAAATTGCTGGTAATGGAGGAGAGCCCTGACCTTGGACCAGACCTTACAGTTTGATTCCTGCCTCTGCCATTTAATATTGGCTGTGTGACTTTTGGCCAGTCCTTTAACCTCTCTCTGCTTCATCTTACTGCTCTGTAAAATAGGTATAATGGTATCACCTAACTCCTTGCATTGTTGTGAGGATTAAATGAGTTAGTATGTGTAAGGCCATTAAAATAATACCAGGTACAAAGTAAGCATTATTTAAAGATTTTCTATTATTAATGTTACTATTACCATTTAGAATTTTGGTGCCATATTGCTTCAATGAGTGGTCTTGGCTTTTCTTACAGTTTTATTAAATTTTAATGTCATTCATCAGTTCTCTCTGTGGATGGTTTCTATATTTTAGGAGGAAAAAATAAGGTATTCTAAAGAAGAGCCTATCCATAAGCAAAGACCCAGACTGGTTTGTATGGTGTGTTGAGATGCTCAAACTCCCCAGCCTTTAAGATTTGGGGATGACTTCTCCTTGGCTTTGTGGATTCACAAGGAATAAGAAAGATTTTGAACAGTGAAGGAGTGCAACCCTTAGTGTTAAGAAAAATCATGAAGAGTTGCCAGCTTTTTGAGCCTCCAAGAGAGTCCTAAATCGTAGTCTGAGCGGGAGTCATACTTGTTTCTGTATGTAACTTCTATGTTTTAACTTCTATGTTTTTATGTACAACTATAAATATTGGAAATTGAGTTCACACTAACACACTGACTTCTAATCTAACTCCAATCTAACATTACAGGGTTTATTCTAGATTTCTTTTCCATATTTGTAACTCTTCTCTGGTAATGCGAAACTTTGTTCTCATTATCTTCAATATATTTACTTATTTGATCAACACTTCTTATAATAACCAATCTCCCAATCCACTGCCTTCTCAACTGTGCTCAGTTGGGCTCAGACCGCAAGGACAGGAGGTGAAGCTTGCATGGGGAATGTGGAATAGGTGGTAGTAATTAGTTTTCTTGCTGTAGCTTCCTCCCCCTGCCTCTATGGACACCCTCTCCACTCCACTGGGTTCCAAACTCACTCTGGGCTGGGCTGTGGTCACCTCTCACCTCCCATGACCCCACCTTAATGCTTTTAGACTGTAAGTGTAGGTCACGCCTACCTTTTCCTTTTTCTAGACACATGGGATATACAGGGGGTGACAGATGGGAGAATTTTCTTACCTGTCTGCTGAAGTTGGAGGGGACAAGTCTATAATCCTATCCTCTAAGTTTTATTCAATAAATACTTCCCAGATGACAGGAAATATTCTAAGTTCCTTAAAAATATTAACAAATACATAACTACATGAGGTAGATCCTTTTAGAGATAGGAAAACTGAGGCATTGAGTAGTTAATAAGTAACATGTCCAAGGTCACACAGCAAATAAGTGGCAAAGGTGGGATCTGAATCTAGGCTGTCTTGTTCCCGTGCCTGTGTTCTAACTACCATGTACAGTGTTTACCCAGTCACGTTCTGGCATCCATTATCACTAGTGCTAGTCTCCTGTGAGGCACACGAGGCAGACTCTGAATGCCCATTTGTCACTTCTCTCTGTTAACATCTGGGACTAAACAGTAACAAAGGGCAGGATAACCCTTCCTTCACATTGTGGGACACCCCATGCACCTGGTGGGCATGTCTACAGAAGTCTTAGACCCCAGTCCTTGTTTGCCCATCCGTCTGCTGCCTTGTATCCAATATGAGAAACTCAGGAGTCCTTACAATGCCCACTTCAGTTCCCTGGAAGTGTGCCCTTACTCACTTGCCACGTGAAATTTTTTTTCTGGCCCCTAAATTTCCCATAAACTTTTGGCACAGATTTATCAGCAGATTTTGTAATTCAAAACTTTACATTTTCATTCTTTACAACAGTGGTTCTAAACCAGAGGCCTGTCAGGGAAGCTGCTAATCTCTTGCAAATTCAGGGAAATTTAGTGCGTATTAAAAACAGATACCTTCATTGAGAGGACACAATCTGGAGGACAGAGGTTTGTGAGCCCTACCTAATCCCCCACTGTCCCATTGGCTGGGCGTGTTGAGCAGTGCATATGTGATGATCCCATTATTTAAGTATTTACTACTTCTTGAAGACAGAGAACCAGCAGGGAGTTTGAGTAGAAGTGGGTGCTTAATCTGGCTGCAAATGGGAGCATTATTGTCTTTAGGCAAAGGACTTGATTAGGTATATATTTTAGAAAGCGCCTTCTGGTGGCAGCCCGGAAAGTGGGGGGTGAAAGCAGTAAGTAGGCTAGAGACAATAATGAGGGCTGGTACTGTGGCAATAGCAATGAGAACAGAGAAAAGGGAACAGATCTGAGAGACATCCCACAGGTAGAACAGACTGGACCAGGGATCTAGTATAGCAAATGAATGAGAAGAGCAAGTAAAAAACGATTCAGAGGAAACTGACAGGTGGTGCTGCTGTTTCTGGAGAATACCAGCCTGGGGAAGGAGTAGATTAAGGGAAAGAAAATCAGCTTGGTTTGGGGCATTTTTTTTTTTCACTTTTTGAACAAGGAGCCCTGCTTGTCATTTTTCTTTTTTTTCTTTTTTCTTTTTTTTGAGAGGGCATCTCTCATATTTATTGATCATATGGTTGTTAACAACAATAAAATTCTGTATAGGGGACTCAATGCACAATCATTAATCAACCCCAAGCCTAATTCTCAACAGTCTCCAATCTTCTGAAGCATAATGAACAAGTTTTTACATGGTGAACAAGTTCTTACATAGTGAATAAGTTCTTACATGGTGAGCAGTGCAAGGGCAGTCATCACAGAAACTTTCGGTCTTGATCACGCATCATGAACTATAAACAATCAGGTCAATTATGATTATTCGTTTGATTTTTATACTTGATTTATATGTGAATCCCACATTTCTCCCTTATTATTATTATTATTATTATTATTATTATTATTATTTTAAAAATAAAATGCTGAAGTGGTAGGTAGATGCAAGATAAAGGTAGAAAACATAGTTTAGTGCTGTAAGAGGGCAAATGTAGATGATCAGGTCTGTGCCTATAGACTAAGTATTAGTCCAAGCTAGACAAGGGCAACAAAACATCCACGGATGCAGAAGATTTATCTGAAAACAGGGGGGGGGTGAGGTTCTAAGCCTCACCTCTATTGATCCCCAATTTCTCACCTGATGGCCCCCCTGTGACTGTGCCTGTCTTAGGTTGTTCCTTCCTTGAGGAATCTTACCCATCTCTGGCTAACCAGTCATCTTCTGGGACCATACAGGGAAATGTTAAGTTGGTAAATGAGAGAGAAGCAATATTGTTTGAAAAGGTTAGCTTTTTACTTTTTTGCAGATTTATGCCCTGTGGCTTCTATGCCCAGCATTTGTCTTGAGGTATCTTTACCACTTGGAAGAATTATGATACTCAGTAATTTTGATATGAGGCACGAATTCTACTTAGGGGTTGTAATTATGAAGGAAGAAGAGAAGCTATAGAAGTAGCAGACAGAAGAAAACATGGGAAGATTATTTCTTTGACATATCTTCTTGTAGTGTAACATAAGCATGTATAGGTTTTAAATTACTAATTAAATTGCGTGCACACATTAACATAATAGGAATACAGCTACATAACCAAAGCAGACCTACAATTACCAGCCATATCCAGTGAAACCAAGAAAACCAGTTAGGCACCCTGGGCATTTGTGAAAACTTATCAATGATATGATAGGTTTGGGGCATTTTAAATTGGATTTACTTGTAAGATTTCCAAAGAGAACTCTCCAGGAGGCATCGCAGGATTGGAATCAGGAGGCAGCCTAGGAATGAGAGTTAAAATCATGCAAATGATTAAAGACAGTTTGTGGAAGAATATGGAGGCAGTAAAGCAAGGTTCAAGAGTAGAATGTCGAGCAGATGGGATTAAACATGGCGGGATGAGAGGTGAGACAGAGGCTTCCTCCTAAAACTGGATACAATTGGAAAATTTAATTGGCAAAACTAATCCAGAGAGAGAGCAACAGAAAAGAGGATGGCGTCAGACTGCACACATGTGGAGAAAAGAGAAGACCTCACTGAACAGGGTAACATACCAGAGCTGTGGCTCTATGGGACTCGAGCCCCTCCCCCACCCCAGCTCACCAGTGGGAAGAAGAGAAACGGAGCAGGGAGGGAGGGGAAGGCTTGGGACTACTGAATACCTAGCTCTGGAGATCTGCTCTAGGAGCACAAACCTACATTTCATGGTGCTTTCATGAGACTCGCATGACTACCGGGTTGAAAAGTTAATACAGGCAGAGTTCCTGGGGAGACTGGGATTCCAGCTGCTTGTGGAAAGCAGGGATCCATATCCAGCTGCTCTGGGACAAAAACATACCTGTGTGACTGGCCCACTAGCTCAGGCAGTGGAGACAGACACAGGAGCCAGGAGGCGGGGAAAAGCTCTTTCCTCCAACCAGGCACCAGTACCGCTCCCCTGCAATCCCCGACATTGCTTCAGGGGCTGAGCCCCTCCAGAATAGAGCTTCTGGACACTAGAGGGCACCATATACAAACATGAAACACAAAAGGAACCTAGTCCAGAGTAAAATTATTAATACAACTCCCAAGAAAGATTTAAATGATATGGACCTTGTGACTCTTCCTGAAAGGGAGTTCAAAATAAAAATCATCAACATTCTAATGGAGGTACGGAAAGACATCCAAGAACTCAGGAATGAATTCAGGTCGGAGATACAATTGTTGAAGAACATGATGGAGGGTATTAAAAGCAGGTTGGATACGGTGGAGGAGACAATAAATCAAATAGAAACTAGAGAAGATGAATACAAAGAAGCTGAGGCACAGAGAGAAAAAAGGACCTCTAAAAGTGGAAAAATATTGAGAGAACTGTGTGAGCAATCCAAGTGGAATGATATTTGCATTATAGGGACACCAGAAAAAGAAGAGAGAGAAAGGGATAGAAAGTGTCTTTGAGGAGGTAGTTGCTGAAAACTTCCCCAATCTGGGGAAGGACATAGTCTGCCAGGCCATGGACATCCACAGATCCTCCAACACAAGGGACCCAAGGCAGAAAACAGCAAGACATATAGTAATTAAAATGTGAAAGATCAAGGATAAGGACAGACTGTTAAAAGCAGCCAGAGGCAGAAATAAGATCACATACAAAGGAAGGCCCATCAGACTAACATCAGACTTCTCAGCAGAAACCTTACAGGCCAGAAGGGAGTGGCATGATGTACTTAATGCCATGAAGCAGAACAGCCTGGAACCAAGATTACTTTATCTGGCAAGATTATCATTTAAATTTGAAGGAGGGATTAAACAATTTCCAGATAAGCAAAAGCTGAGGGAGTTTACCTCCCACAAACCATCTCTGCAGTCTATTTTGGAGGGACTGATATAGATAGAAGTGTGCCTAGGGTTGGATAGCTGTCACCAGAGGTAGTAAAACCATGGTAGGGAGGGTGGAGCAGCTGATTGTGAAGCAAATGCAAAATTAAATTGACTATTCCCAAAGTCAATCAAGGGATAGACAAAAAGTACAGAATTTGATACCTAATATATAAAGAAACAAGGAGGAGAAATAGAAAAGAACCTTTAGATTGTGTTTGTAACAGCATACTAAGTGAGTTAAGTTAGACTCTTAGATAGTAGGGAAAGTAACCTGGAACCTTTGGTAACCACAAATCTAAAGCCTGAAATGGCAGTAAGTACATACCTATTGATAATCACCCTAAATGTAAATGGACTGAATGCACCAATCAAAAGACATAGAGTCACTGAATGGATAAAAAAACAAGACCCATCTATATGCTGCTTACAAGAGATTTACCTCAAACCCAAAGACATGCAGAGACTAAAAGTCAAGAGATGGAATAAGATATTTCTTGCAAACAACAAGGAGTAAAAAGCAGGTGTTGCAGTACTAGTATCAGACAAAATAGACTTCAAAACAAAGAAAGTAACGAGAGATAAAGAAGGACATTACATAATGACAAAGGGGTCAGTCCAACAAGAGGATATAACCATTATAAATATATATGCAGCCAACACAGGAGCACCAGCATATGTGAAACAAATACTAACAGAATTAAGGAGGAAATAGAATACAGTGCATTCATTTTAGGAGACTTCAACACACCATTCACTCCAAAGAACAGATCCACCAGACAGAAAATAAGTAAAGACACAGAGGCACTGAACAACACACTAGAACAGATGGACCTAATAGACATTTATAGAACTCTACACCCAAAAGCAACAGGATACACATTTTTCTCAAGTGCACATGGAACATTCTCCAGAATAGACCACATATTAGGCCACAAAAAGAGCCTCAGTAAATTCAAAAAGATTGAAATTCTACCAACCAACTTTTCAGACGACAAAGGTATAAAACTAGAAATAAAGTGTACAAAGAAAGCAAAAAGGCTCACAAACACATGGAGGTTTAACAACACGCTCCTAAATAGTCAATGAATCAATGACCACATTAAAATGGAGGTCCAGCAATATATGGAAATAAATGACAACAACAACACAAAGCCCCAATTTATGTGGGATGCAGTGAAAGCAGTCTTAAGAGGAAAGTATATAGCAATCCAGGCATATTTAAAGAAGGAAGAACAAACCCAAATGAATAGTCTAATGTCACAATTATCAAAATTGGAAAAAGAAGAACAAATGAGGCCTAAACTCAGCAGAAGGAGGGACATAATAAAGATCAGCAAACAAATAAACAAAATTGAGAAGAATAAAACAGAAAAAATCAATGAAACCAAGAGCTGGTTCTTTGAGAAAATAAACAAAATAGATAAGCCTCTAGCCAGACTTATTAAGAGAAAAAGAGAATGAACACACATCAACAGAATCAGAAACAAGAAAGGAAACATCACAACGGACCTAACAGAAATACAAAGAATTATTAGAGACTACTATGAAAACCTATATGCTAAGAAGCTGGAAAACCTAGAAGAAATGGACAACTTCCTAGAAAAATGCAACCTTCCAAGACTGACCAAGGAAGAAACACAAAATCTAAACAAACCAATTGCCAGCAAAGAAATTGAAGTGGTAATCAATAAAAAGTACCCCAGAAAAAAAACCCCGGGCCAGATGGATTTACCTCGAAATTTTATCAGACATACAGAGAAGATATAATACCCATTTTCCTTAAAGTTTTCCAGAAAATAGAAGAGTCAGGAATACTCCCAATCTCTTTCTATGAAGCCAACATCACCCTAATACCAAAACCAGGCAAAGACTCCACCAAAAAGAAAATTACAGACCAATATCCCTGATGAATGTAGATGCAAAAATACTTAATAAAATATTAGCAAACAGAATTCAAAAATATATCAAAAGGATCATACACCATGACCAAGTCAGATTCATCCCAGAGATGCAAGGATGGTACAACATTCAAAAATCCATCAACATCATCTACCACAACAACAAAAAGAAAGACAAAAACCACATGATCATTTCCATTGATGCTGAAAAAGCACTTGACAAAATTCAACATCCATTCATGATAAAAACTCTCAGCAAAATGGGAATAGAGGGCAAGTACCTCAACATAATAAAGGCCATATAAGATAAACCCACAGCCAACATCATACTGAACAGCAAGAAGCTGAAAGCTTTTCCTCTGGGAATGGGAACAAGACAGGGATGCCCACTCTCCCCACTGTTATTTAACATAGTACTGGAGGTCCTACCCATGGCAATCAGACAAAACAAAGAAATACAAGGAATCCTGATTGGTAAAGAAGAAGTTAAACTGTCACTATTTGCAGATGACATGATATCGTACATAAAAAACCCTAAAGACTCCACTCCAAAACTACTAGAACTGATATCGGAATACAGCAAAGTTGCAGGATACAAAATTAACACACAGAAATCTGTGGCTTTCCTATACACTAACAATGAACCAATAGAAAGAGAAATCAGGAAAACAATTCCATTCACAATTGCATCAAAAAGAATAAAATACCTAGGAATAAACCTCACCAAAGAAGTGAAAGACCTATACCCTGAAAACTGTAAGACACTCTTAAGAGAAATTAAAGAGGACACTAACAAATGGAAACTCATTCCATGGTCTTGGTTAGGAAGACTTAATATAGTCAAAATGGCCATCCTGCCCAAAGCCATATACAGATTTGATTCAATCCCTATCAAATTACCAACAACATTCTTCAATGAACTGGAACAAATAGTTAAAAAATTCATATGGAGACACCAAAGACCCCGAGTAGCCAAAGCAATCCTGAGAGAGAAGAATAAATTGGGGGTATCTCACTCCCCAACTTCAAGCTCTAGTACAAAGCCATAGTAATCAAGACAATTTGGTACTGGCAAACAAACAGAGCCACAGACCAACGAGACTTCAGACATTAACCCAAACATATATGGTCAATTAATATTTGATAAAGGAGCCATGGACATATAATGGGGAAATGACAGTCTCTTCAATGGATGGTGGTGGTAAAACTGGACAACTACATGTAAGAGAATGAAACTGGATCACTGTCTAACCCCTTACACAAAAGTAAATTCAAAATGGATCAAAGACCTGAATGTAAGTAATGAAACCATAAAACTCTTAGGAAAAAACAGGCAAAAATCTCTTGGTCATAAACATGAGTGACTTCTTCATGAACACATCTCCCTGGGCAAGGGAACAAAAGCAAAAATGAACAAGTGGGACTATATCAAGCTGAAAAGCTTCTGTACAGCAAAGGACACCATCAATAGAACAAAAAGGTACCCTACAGTATGGGAGAATATATTCATAAATGACAGTTCCGATAAAGACTTGACATCCCAAAATATATAAAGAGCTCATGCACCTCAACAAACAAAAAGCAAATAATCCAATTAAAAAATGGGCAGAGGAGCTGAACAGATAGTTCTCCAAGAAGAAATTCAGATGGCCAACATGCACATGGAAAGATGCTCCACATTGCTAGTTATCAGAGAAATGCAAATTAAAACCACAATGAGATATCACCTCACACCAGTAGAGATGGCTACCATCCTAAAGACAAACAACAACAATGTTGGTGAGGTTGTGGAGAAAGGGGAACCCTCCTACACTGCTGGTGGGAGTGTAAATTAGTTCAACCATTGTGGAAAGCAATATGAAGGTTCCTCGAAAAGCTCAAAATAGACTTGCCATTTCACCCAGGAATTCCACTTCTAGGAATTTACCCTAAGAATGCAGCACTCCAGTTTGAAAAAGACAGATGCACCCCTATGTTTATTGCAGCACTATTAACAATAGCCCAGAAACGGAAGCAACCTAAATGTCCATCAGTAGATGAATGCATAAAGAAGATGTGGTACTTATACACAGTGGAGTATTATTCAGCCATAAGAAGAAAACAAATCCTGCCATTTGCAACAACATGGATGGAGCTAGAGGGTATTATGCTCAGTGAAACAAGCCAAGTGGAGAAAGACAAATACGGATGATGTCACTCATCTGTGGAGTATAAGAATAAAGGGAAAACTAAAGGAACAAAACAGCAGCAGAATCACAGAACCCAAGAATGGACTAACAGTTACCAAAGGGAAAGAGACTGGGGAACAATGGGAGGGTAGTGCGGGATAAGGGCAGGGAAGAAGAAAGGGGATATTATGATTAGCATGTATAATGTGCGGGGAGGTACGGGGAGGGCTGTGCGACACAGAGAAGATAAGTAGTGATTCTACAACATCTTACTATGCTGATGGACAGTGACTATAATGGGTTTTGTGGGGGGGACTTGAGGTAGGGGAGAGCCTAGTAAACATAATGTTCTGTATGTAGTTGTAGATTAATGATAATAAAATAAAATTTTAAAAAGTAAAAAAAAAGCAGAATGTCAGGGCCCACTCGTACTTAAAAGGAGAATGGAGAGTGAATTATACTATTAGCTGACATTTATACAGTACTTACTACAAGCCAAGCACTGTTGTAAGAACTTCATACACGAACTTAAGGCTTGCAATATCCCTATCCCCCATTACAGATGGGGAAAGTGAGGTACAGAGAAACTGAGTAATTTACAAAGGTTACCCAACAAGGAGTCAAGCTAGGATTGTCAACCGAGTTGCCTGGCTTGAGAGTCTGCACATAACCATCTGTGAATGGGGGCTGGAAAGAAATGGGAAGAAGGAGAAAAGGAGAGAATGGAGCCCCTGGATCTGAGGACAAGATAGTTTCTGGAAGTAGACAGCAGCAGCTGCCTGAGAAGAAAATGGTAACTGGAGATAATCTCTGGATTAATTCTGCAGCAGCAATCGCAGGGGTCATTGTTTCACTGTTGTCAGTTAGTTTGCTGCCCACAATATGTTGAAGGGCAGTGGATGATGAGGACTAGGGTTGAGGTCTGGAGGCTTCCTTTCAAGAAGTTGTGTCTTGAAGGGGATAGAAGTATGGTAGAGTGGGGAGATGCCAAGGACCAGGAAGAAGAAGCCACTACTCTCTCCAGGGCAAGGTCTTGGTGATATTTTCTGCTTCTTTGATGTTTCTGAGAGAACTAACCATCCTCTCCAGCCCAAAACTCAGAGCGGTTGATGAAACCCTTACTTTTAACTTAATTTGAATGTCAGTTTTCTGTCAGTTTTTGGGCAAGCCTCACATCGGAGAGAATTGGGAACCTCACAAACAGGTGTCCAGGGTTTAAAAATTCTGTCTTATTTCTTTTGTTTCAGGGCCTGTTATCTTTTCTTTTTCCCCCTAACTGCAGTGCCTTAACAGCAGACAAACAGCTGTTCTTCATTTCCTACATGACAGTTTACCACAAATGCATCAGATTAAAACAACCTCTTTATTATTTCCCTGTTCTGTAGGTCAGAAGACCAGGCAGGCTCAGCTGAGATCTCTGCCTAGGTTCTTCCAAGGCCAGAGTCAAAGTATTGTATGGGCTGGGCACTTATTTGGAGGCTCTGGGGAGGAATCTGCTTACAGGCTCATTGAGGTTGTTAGCAGAACACAGTTCTTTGTGGTCAATCAGTCCAGGCATGCTACTTCATCATATTCAAAGTCTTGGGGAACAGTTAGGAGTCTTTGGGGGTCATTTTAGAATCTGCTCAACCACAGACCTGGTTGCAAATGATGTTAAGTCTGTGCCAATTACTGAGAGGGACTTAATTGAGAATCCAGTGGCTTGTGTCTCCACCAGTGGTCTGCCTAACCATTGCCAATTTCACTCCCCGAGTCTGGAGATTTGGGGGAGAGAGGTGAAGAAGAGTGGAATGCCCACGCCCAAGATATTAAGGTTTTGGTTTTGGTGCAAAGGATGGAGTGACAGAGACACCTGAATGAGTGTAAGAAATCTTTGCAGCTGTCCCCCTGCAATGTCTTTTGGGTTTCTGGGCATGAGAGGAGGGGGCTGTTTGCAATTTTACTGGTTAATAATGATGTCCCACTTCCAGGCATCTTCTGGAGAAATACAGCTCCCAGCTAATGTCAGGCTCAAGTACTGCCTTGGCCCAGGATGGCTAGAGAGTTGAAGAAAAGTGCAGCCTTGGATGCCCAATCTGCAGAGGACCAGATGGGGATTCTGGTCATAAAGGTGGAGGAGGAAGAGGCCTCTGTCTTTGCGGAGGAGGCCAGTATGAGGGGCAGCCCTACTCAGGGTTTGGAGCACTTCCGCCAGCGCTTCCGGGGCTTCAGTTACCTGGAGGTCAAGGGGCCCCGCCAGGTGCTGAGCCGCCTCCGGGAGCTCTGCCGACTGTGGCTGCAGCCCAAGATGCACAGCAAGAAGCAGATCCTGGAGCTGCTGGTGCTGGAGCATTTCCTGACCATCCTGCCCCGGGAGCTGCAGAGCTGGGTGCGGGAGCCGCATCCAGAGAGTGGGGAGGAGGCGGTGGTGCTCTTGGAGTGTTTGGAGAGGCAGCTGGCTGAGCCCATGCCGCAGGTAGAGAAAACAAATTTAGTACCTGCTTCTTCCAGAAATCTCAGAATCCGAGTGAGAGACATTTCTTTAAAACTCAGAATTTCTCAGTCTCTCTTTGTTCCATGAACAACTTTGGCAGTAGTGTCAAGTCCCTGGACCCCTTTTCATAATAGCATTTTAAAATACATAAAGGAAAATACAAAGGATTCCAAAATAATTCAATTACATGAATATATAGCAAAACATAAAACAAATTTGTGATAAAATTATATATGTGCTTTTTTATTAATGCACTAAATAAAAAACGTAGGGACTGGCAGTTTTGGAAGTTTAATAACTGTAATGACTGGCGATTTTGAAGTTATTATAAGCATAAATAACTTTGACAATATTCACCTGGTTGTAATGCAATATGAAAACATCTGCCAATTTCTGTTAGTGACAAAATCCTAGGTATGCTTATGCCACATTGGTTTGTTAATTACATTTGTGAGGGAAGGAAATGCTACATTTCTGTAGAGGCTGGTAAAAATAAAAGCAGTTTTCCTATTCAAGTTTATGGACCATTTGGGAGGGAGTCCACGGGCCACAGGTTGAAAATCTCTGATAGAAAATAGTTCGACTTTTTTACCTGCATCTTCTTGCCTGTTTTGTGAGATTTTTTCCTCCTTACATTATCTTGTGCCCTTGTGAATGTTCCTTCAGAGGACTGTGGCCAGAATCTTCTAACCAGTGACCAAGAGACCAAAGTTCTTGACTACAAGTATCTGTTGCCTTTGAACTCTGTAACAGTGAAAAGTCAGTTCAAGTCTCTTAGCTTCAGGCTCATCATCCTTTATAGAGAATATGGGAAATTCTCAGCAGCATATGAGAAAGCACCTTGAAAACTACAATGTAAGTATAAATGTCTGGACAGAAGCCTGCATTTAATGAAGACACCATATACAGGGTCCTGTGTTAGGAAGTTTCACATACTGTGATCTTATTTACTGGTTCCCAAACCTTGTAACCTAGAAGTTATTTTCTTCATTTTTCAGAAAGAAAATATATTAGTATTCTGAAAACTTAGTACCAATTCCCAGAGTTTTCTTAAAAGCACAAATTATATTATGAGGGAGCACAGTAATGCTTACAAGGAGAGGCTCTGGGGCCATTCTGCCTGAGCACCCATCCCAGCACTGACACTTATGAGCTGGGTTGCCTTGGGCAAGTCCTTCAGCTCTCTGTCCCTTTGTTTCCGCATTAGCAAAATGGGGATTATAATAGTACCAACCTCAAGGCAGTTGTTGTCTATGTTAAGTGAGGTAATATTTTTAGGGCTCCTGAAAACGGTTCCAAGTGCATAGAAAGTGCTATAGGAAGTGTTTGATGAATAAGTGAAAATGAATGAGTAACTAGGTGCCAGGTGGTGACCAGGGGCAAGAACTGCTCTGTTGCATAATGGCACAGTTGACACCATCCTGGAGATCACAAAGTAGCCACTTCCAGTTGATGAAGGCTCTTCTCAAGCATGAATCTCTGGAATCCCAGCCCTCACCAGACAGAGGTGAGGATTATCTTCAGGGCAACTGGAATTCTACACACTTCATCCAGTTTCACTTAAGCGTCACCTGACAGATCCACTGACAGTTACTTTATGTGCCCATCACTGATTGACTACTTTGAAACTGACCCTGAAAGGGAAATTTCAAACAATGGTAGGAAGCTTTCCCAACAGAGACTTGGACATAACAACTAAGATAAATAAAATTTTGTTTGGAAAGTATTGGTTCTCCATTCATGTAACACATAATTATGGAGATAGCCAGTGTTGATGATGCAGGGGGTAGAGCTTTCAGTGAGATGGAGTCCTTGCGGCGATGCAGCTTACATTCTGGTGGGGAAGCAGTGAACAAACATACAAATAACACAATTTCAGATAGTGGCAATTGCCAAGAAGAAGATGAAGAGAATCTATAAAGTCAGAATATCCCAGATTATAGGTCTGCTCAAACCTGAAAAGTATAAATCTTCTAAACCATACATCTGTTATTAAGAAAGCATGATTCACACCACACAACTTGCTTGTATGTCCGAGGTGTTTTCTCAAGTGCCCTGAAATATGTGTAGGGACACCCTGGGACATACCAGCCAACATGCAATCTTTATTTCTCAAAAGAGATTCTAGCCTCAACTGTTTTTGACCCTTTTAAAGTTTGCCTTCTGTGGGGAAACCTGAAGCTCTTTTCACCTCTCTCTCTCTTGAATCTGAGTAAGTTCTATGTAACCAGATGCCCACTTCTGCTTTTTTGGGCAGCCTTGGCTGACTTCGTTTAGTTTTTCAAAACCAAAGCAGAAACCCCCTAACAAGTACTAACCACATTTTAAACAAAATCTTATTTTTCTCCTGCTCCTTGGCAAAACTCAAAGGATCCTCAAATGAAAACCTTGGTTTATGTTGCTTTCATTAGACTGTTCCTACCAGAGGTCCTTCCCTTTCTGTGTAGTATTTGTGTATCTACAAAGTACCTTGGATTTCTTTGGGCTCCAGGATTGGAAAGGGCATGGATCAGGCATTTTGGAAAGGAGCATACTATATAAATTTCTTGGCTGGAATTTATTAACCCAGTTTATGAACTTGGATTTTGCAGGAGAGGGAGGCTAAAGCCAGGCTAGATCTCATTCAGAGCTTTCCTTCTTAGTTCTCCAGGTTCCTGTGCTTACCCAGGGAGGGTGCTGCAGAGGAGGCTCACCCCAGAGGCCCAGGTGAGCTGCAGCTCCTCTCCCTTCCCAGGCTCCCAGCACTCTTTCCTTCTGTTGGGCTTCCTATAGATCTCTTTATCCCCACTCTTCCTACACCCTCATCCTAGATCCACACGGAGTTTGGGTTTTCTCATCTATCCCAAAGTTGTTGATCATAGGCTGCCTTTATTTTGGTGCCAATCCCAAAGTTGTTGATCATAGGCTGCCTTTATTTTGGTGCCAACTTAAGAGGATTTTCCTGTTTTACTCCTAGTTGGGGTGGGGGTGGGGAAGCTGTCTGTGATTCCCTGATTTTCCTTATCTCATCTGTTTGGTCAGCTCCCTTAACAATGGGATTTTTGTCTTCAATAAGGGCAATTTAGCAACTACAAACTGAAGATTCCATTGTGATGGTGATTGAGTTTTGTTTTTTATAGCATCACAAACTGCTGTTAGTGAGGGATAAGACCTCTGCCCTCTAGGAACTTAAACTTGAAGGAATAGATCAGATGTGTTCTCTGAGTCTAAGGTTAATATTACAATCTGAACAATCTTCACTCAACAAGGATTTTAATTTCTTACCAGACTTTCACATCCAACTTGAAGATCTCAGTGTTTGAGGCTCTGTAGTATCTATGTTTTCTGTGGTTTTTCTCACCTAGATTTAGATATCATTGTATTAAAAAAATCATTAAGATAAGTGAGCCTACCTCTACTTTGCCAAAGCACCCCACAGTATTTTGAAAGGTGTGTGTATGGTTCCACTCACTTCACTGCACTAGCCCTTGTTTTCTAAATTTTTTCACTTCTGGACTATTTAGATACTTATATGAAAGTGCTTATCCTAATATGTATAATATTTCTCTCCTTTAGTGGTTATATTTTGGAAAAAAAATGTTATTAGAGGTAGGTGTAAATGTGCCACATTGCTCTTTCTTAAGAGCCCCTTTAAAGGGGATGTTCATTCTTTGCAGGTGCCCAGATTTTGAAGTGATTTTGAGTAAGGGGGACTAGGTGGGATTACTTATTGTTCCAGGGGTTGATGAAAGTGGAAGATGTGGCCCTGGCCCTCACTTCTGGATGGACACAGCTGGATTCATCTCGGGTGAACTTCTGCAGAGATGAAAGGCAGGACCTCCATGGCAGCCTGATCTCCCTGGGTAAGACTGATGGGCCCTGACTTCTCATTGGGTTTCTTGGCTTCCCTTGTGTATTAGAACTTACTGGGCTGGTAGAAGCTGCTTGAATAATGTTTAGATTCAGAAACACCATTCCTGAACCCCAACCACTAACCAGCTGTGTGGCTAGTTCCGTCACCCTTCTGACCTTGGCTTTTCTCTGCCCTGCCAGTCTTCTAGTTGGGCTAAGTGGGATGAAGCAGATATAGCACTCAATACCAGCCTGGCTCATAACAGACACTCCGGACATGTTGATTCCCTTCCTGGTATAGGCCTGCCCAAGGGGGAGAGCTGAGGGGTCTCCAGGAAATGGGCCATGGGACCAGAGAGTGTGAGAGCCAGAAGTGACCTAGGGATTGAGGACAGAGCCTGACCTTCAGAGGAGGGTGCAGAGGCACACAGTGTGCCTGACTGACTGAGTTCCCATTGCTCATTGGTGGCCCATTGGGAGCTCCAGCTTAGATCTCCCAGCACTGAACCCAGTCTCATTTGGGGGACCCTGCCTCTGCCTGGGGCAGAGTCAAACATGACTGCACTTTCCATTGGTCAGTGACTAATTCCTGAGTCCCCACTTTCCCTGTTCCTTACAGAACATTTCAGAAATCCTTTCACTTGCCTTGTTTACTGTCGACTTTGTCGACTTTGGCTCAGCTCTTTTAGTGTCTATACCTAGGGGCATGACCCTGCCTTCCTATACTTAGAACCTAGAGCCTCTGCCTGTAAGCCCAGCACAGTCCTCACCTCCTGTGCTCCATTCTGTCTGTACCCTCCTTCCAATGGCCCTGTTTCCATTCCCAGGTCTCCCTCGCCAGCACCCCTGTTCTCCCCCTTTATTCCCATCTTTTTTCTTGCACCTAAATCATCTGTAGCTTATACAGGCAGACCCTATACCCTTGCCTCCCTGGGACTCATCACAGAGCTTTCCCCCATGGCAGGCATGATTGACATGTGCTGTCCACTTGTTATTTCAGGTGGTGAAATACAGACCGAGATCAGGGAGTTACATCCAGGTGAGGAACATCCAGTACGAGAGTCTGGGGAAATACTGTGCCACTTGAGTGAAGACATTGCCCAGATTCCTACACGTGCAGAAGCTGGTGAACAGGAGGGTGGGTTACAAAGAAAGCGGAAAAATGACACTGGGAGGAGATGACACATTTGCCATGAATGTGGAAAGAGTTTTGCTCAGAGTTCAGGCCTTAGTAGACACCAGAGAGTCCACACAGGTGAGAAACCATATGAGTGTGAAGAATGTGGAAGGCCTTCATTCACAGCTCAGACCTGATCAAACACCAGAGGACTCACACTGGGGAGAAGCCCTATGAGTATGACAACTGTGGGAAGACCTTTAGCCAGAGCTGCAGCCTCCTTGAACATCACAAAATCCACACTGGGGAGAAGCCATACCACTGCAACATGTGTGGGAAAGCTTTTAGGTGGAGTTCACACCTCCTGAGACATCAGAGGATCCATGGTGATAAAAATGTTCAGAATCCTGAACCTGGAGAGACCTGGGAGAGTCAGGGTAGGATGGAAGGCCAGTGGGAAAATGCTGAGGCTCCCTTATAAATGCAATGAGTGTGAGAGAAGTTTCACTCAGAATACAGGCCTTATAGAACATCAAAAAATCCACACTGGTGAGAAACCCTTCCAATGTGATGCATGTGGAAAAGGCTTCACCCGAACTTCATACCTTGTTCAACATCAGAGAAACCATGTTGGGGAAAAAATTCTGTCACAGTGACCCAAGTCGGACATGCCAGAGTTGCTGCTCATTCCTCATTGAACTGAAGCCACCCTGAAGCCTGTCCTGACTGCTTAAACTGTGGGCTGGGGCTTCATTTACAACTACTAGTCATCAGGAGTTTGTTAGAAGATACAGAGTCTGAGATGAATTATCTTCTGCATTCTAGAAGGTGATGGGCAGAAAACTTGTTTGATAGGAGAACTACGAGTGTTGTCTGTAAGAGACTGAACCTGAAATGGTTTGTTCTCACCTATTGGATTTAAATGGGTTCCAGACAGGCTCATCACCCTCAGCCAGGACTTGATGACGTCTCCTGGGCAGATGGCTGTGATTTGGGGGCTCCTTCTATGACCAGTAATTTTGCCTATGGAAGAAAATCCTCTATTGTGAAGTCTTGTACTTCCCACTGTGCCTTGTACACAGGTGCTAATAAGCATTTATTAAATACACCAGTGAGATGACCTTCATAGCTCTGAGAACCTGATATCATCTGGATTTCTGAGTAGTTTCTCAGTGTTTGTGTCTATTTCTGAGGTACTTGGTTCTGAGTTATCTGGCGCATTTTTGCCAAGCACCTAGAGTTTGCAGTTGGGAGGCTGGGGGAAGGTGGGCAGGGTGGTGTTATTGTGATAGAACAAATCTAAATTTCTTATCCAGACTAGGAATTCTAATTAAGTATTTTATCATTAAATCTGTGTGAATGCATGCCAACCATGGAATTCCTTTCTTTAGTTAATTTTGCTGCTCTTTACAGAGAAAAGGTTCCTATTCAGGCAGTGTGAAAACTAGTTATTCAATCAGAAAATAATAAATTCTCTGATGCTCATCATCTTGGTTCTCACCTTGTAGCCCTCTTGGGCTTAACCACATGCTCTCTAAAGCAACCTGCCCACAACCCATCCTGCCCAAATATATAGTAGACTGTGTATCAAGACTCACGCCTGCTAGGTTCAGTGACCTTATCCTCCAGGTCAGTGGATTCACACTGAATATTTGAATATTATTTTGGTGTCAAAACTCAATTATTAATATGTGACGATCTTGGTCTTCTTTCATATTAATTTCTAAGCCACCTCTCTGGTACCATCTCCTCAATTATCCATGATGAGAATTTTAGCCATCAAGTTAACTCCTCAGGGTAATTACCTTTCCTTAAACACACGTTGTGGACCATCTTTCTTTTTCCTCATGATAGTCAAAATTTCAGTCTTGGGAAAAATTCAAGTGAGAAAACTTTTTCAGTCAACATTATACATGTAGTATTTGTTATGTATATTACAAATGGAATTGCTTCCACAAAAGTATTTCAGGATGACTACTTTCCTGTAAACTTAAAAAAATACATATCACTTCCTGTGCTTTTGTTTCTACATCTACTTACATATCACACTTGGTTTCTGGCACCAGCAATCTCTTACATACTCATAGTTATCAGTTTAGGACCCTGGAATTCAGATATAGTAATGTTTTCTTACAATCAATGGTTTTGCCATCGCGATATATTCTCTCCTGCTTATCCAAAAATCCTTTGATGATCTATCCTTGTCCCCATTTTTATGTGTTTCCAAGCTTTGGTACTTCAAAGTTTTCAGGGATGTAGGGGACACACATTTAATAAATCCTAAAATAAATTATTTATATTACAGTAAAATCCATGTGATTATTTATTTTAAGTAAATTCTTAAGCCAATAAAAATTCACTGTATGATTTCCACTTTTTCTGTACCTACACGTGTTAGTCAATGCTCTCCAGAAAAACATATCCAATAGGCTATAAATATACAGAGATTTATTATAAGGAACCAACTCACATAATTTTGGAGGCTAAGGAGTCACAAGATCTGTAGTTGGCAAGCTGGAGACCCAGGAGAGCAGATGGTGTGGTTCCAGTCCAAGTCCTAAGGCCTAAGATGGAATGTTTTTAAGTCTAGTCCAAAACCCAGCAGGCTTGAGAACCAACAAGAGCCAATGTTTCAGTTGGAGTTTGAAGACAGGAAAAAACTGATATCCCAGTTCAAGGCAGTTAGGCAGAGGAGTTCCCTCTTACTGAAGGGAGAGTCAGCCTTTTTGTTCTATTCAGGCCTTCAAGTGACTGGATGAGGGCCATCCACATTAGGGAGGGTAATTTGCTTTGTGTAGTTTACCAACTGTAAGTTAACCTCCTCCCAAAACACCCTCACAAGGCACACCCAGAATAATATTTGACCAAATACTTGGGCACTCCTTCACTTAGTCAAGCTGACACATAAAACTGACTATTATAATACTGTAGTTTCAGGTATTAACTAAAATATTAAAACCTTTAACCATGTCCCCACTTCTCTTTTGATCTCTAGTTCTTACAATTGACAGTAAGAGCCTAGGACAGAATGTTTGTAGCTTCCCTACCCTGCTTCCTGGTCAGAACAGAGAAGGGCTGATATGAAGCTGAGAAACAAGAGGTAAATGACTAGCTCACTCTTGACCCTCACAATACCTAATAGAGCTCCTGATGAATGAATGACTCTGAAAATTGGCTGTTTCTACTTGCTTTTTCATATTAACAAAACATCCCTACTACTAGAGACCAAAGTGTTCAAATTCCTACTTCCAGGAATAACAATTTTTCTTCCCTATTTCTAAACAAGTTATGTGTTTTCAACCATTCATTCAGCATAACTCATTATTTTAGGTCATGCACTAAGGAATCAAAGATGAACAAGACATTGTCTCTGTCTCTGTCTTCAAAGACATTGTGTCTATCTTTGAAGAACATTCCTAACTTTCCTATCTTTTAACCCAAAATATTCTATGCATGTTTGTCCTTTTCTGAGGCTGGCTGGCAACTCATATGTATGCATATGTGCTATAGAGACCAGGATTTAACAGCAGCTGATCTAAGCCATGTAATCTACTCAGAATATGAGAACATGATAGACTTTATAAGGAGCTACTATAAAGCCATTTGCCACTTCTGTCTTTGTTAACTTGGAGGCTGTCATGAGATAGTTTCCTATGATGAAGAATAAGGCTTTCTCTCTCCCTGTTTAGAGTGTTCACAAGCTACAAATAGTGCAAGCTATTGAACTGTTTAGCTGCAAGGTGACCCCAACTCCTCAGCAGCAGGATGTTCTATCATATGCACTGCTTCCATATGGCTTCTTTTGGCATCATTCTCTGGTACAAGGGACACAGGAAGCTAACACATTTGGCTATTCTTGCTTTTGATGTTTTAAATAAATTTTAAAAACTGCTTTGATCTAAAAAGGGCTTTGTTTCCTGAAGAAATCTGTCAACTTTTCCTTGAGAAGTGCAGTGCTAGATGGGGCACACAATGCCCAAGATGTGGCCATGCAGAACAGAATAGGATATGTGATAACTCCTGGGACATGGTAGCACATGTGCTTGCCTAAGTGGTGGGCAATAGGGGAGAGTAAGGGTCTTCTCACTGTTGTACCTACAGTATACTAGCTAAGCTACAGGATATAAAAAGATTCTCTAGGATCCAATAGCATATGTACTTGCTGGTGAATGTTTGGAAGTTAAGTCACTGAAGGTAGGATTGAATCCAGCTACCCAGTGCCCCCATGTTTATTAAAAGTTTGTCCCTTGAGGCTAAATAACCACTTAAAAATGAGACTCAAAGCAAATCTATGCTTACTGGTGTGAGCTGATGCTTTCTTCTGTACCTCCTGATCCCTTCCTGCCCTATATCTCAACTTCAGTTATTTCAAGGAAACAAGTCTCACCTATGTGCAAGCTACCTCTGCAGGAGAGACTTCCGTATCACCCCTGCATTTCCTGAGCTCACAACCAAGCAAACATGGCTGTTGATGTTGTAATCCTTGAGATGTCTGGGTTAAGATGTTGAGATGAGGAAAGTATTAAACTTTCCTCTGTGCTTCTGCTTAAAAAAATAATGTATCAGTTCAACTGATGGAATTTGAGAAAAACCTGCAATGAAGAGAAAAAAGTTAAAGTAACCTTGTGAATGAGGATGCCTGAAAGATGATATAGGGCATGAATGGTCCAGTGAATGACACAAGTGCCTGACCATTATTGGATTCTCATCAATAGAAATATCTGTTCATGAGTTTTGCCCATAACTAATTGAATTATTTGTTTAACTTTTGAGATTTGATGAGTTCTTTTATATACTAGATACAAGACCTCAGTTAGATACTAGTTTGCAAATATTTCCCCCATCTGTAGCTTGTCTTTAAATCCTCTTAACAGTTGAGTCTTTCACAGAGCAAAAGTTTTAAATTCTGATGACCACCAAGTTATTAATTTTTCCTTTAATCAATCATGCTTTGATGTCAATTCTAAGAATCTTTGCCCAAACTTAGGTCCTTATGAGTTTCTCTTACTCTTTCTTCTAAAAGTTCTATAGTTTTAGGCCTTATGTTTTAGCCCATGACCCATTTTGAGCTGACTTTTGTCAAAGATATGAGACTTAGGCTGCTTTTTGTTTTGTTTTGCCTATGGATGTCAAATTAGACCAGCACTATTTTCTGAAAAGGCTGTCCTTCCTCCACTGAAGTGCTTCTGCATCTTTGTGAAGAATCATCTGGGCATTTTTGTGTAGGTTCCCCAACCTGTTCCACTGAACTGTATGTTTGCAATATCACACTCTTTTGATCACTGTAGGTACATAGTAGGCCTTGACATCAGACATAGTGATTCCTCCCACTTTCTTTTTCAAAAACTATCCCTAGATCTCTTGTTTTCCCAAATAAATTTTAGGAAAAGCTTATCTGTATCTCCAAAAAATTCTTGCTGATATTTTGATAGGATTCATATTAAACCTACAAATCAGTATAGGGAGAATTGCCAGGAGCCATGCTACTCAAGCTGTGTAGCAAAGCTCAGGCTGGAGGAAGACCCCCACAAAGCAGGGGCTTTTGCAGCTGGCGCCCCCTATTATCCACCTTGATTTTGTTATTCTTCATTATACTATTGGCTTTGCTTTTGCTTCCATTTTTGCCAAAGACTAAGCTAACCTTATATAAGCAGCACAGAAAGGAAGAGAACATAAACTTCCCCAAAGCTTTTCAGGACACTGCTCCTGAAGAATAGAACACGCAGGGGCCAGATGGCAATCTTGGCATAGAATACCAAAACCGCAGGTAGCTAGTCAAACATTGACTACCCCATCTCCACCTAAATGGGAATGCCCCCCTTGTTTGCAATGCTAGTGAAATTAGTGATGAAGAGTTTTATAGGAAAATTAGAGAAATAGAGTTACAGGAGAATACTGAATGGAATAATCCTGTATGACACTTTATCAATCTTCTCATGTTTTCTTCCATCTGCTACTTCTATAGCTTTTCTTCTTCCTTCCTAATTACAGCCCTTTACTAGAGTTTGTGCCTCATATGTGAAATTACAAGTATCATAATTCTTCCAAGTGGCAAAGATACCTCAAGACAAGTGCTGGGCCTGGAAGCCATGGGACATAAATCTGCAAAGAAGTGAAAAACTAACCTTTTCAAAGAACGTTACTTCTCTCTCACTTACCAGCTTTACATCTCACTGTATGGCCCCGGAAGATGGCTGGTTAGCCAGAGACGGGTAAGATTCCTCAAGGGAGGAACAACCTAAGACAGGCATAGTTGCAGGGGGTCCATCAGGTGAGAAAATGGGGGCCAACAGAGGTGAGGATTAGAATCTCACCCCCCCAATTTTGAGAGAAATCTTCTACACCCATGGATGTTTTGTTGCCCTTGTCTAACTTGGATTAATACCTAGTATATAGGCACAGACCTGATCATCTACACTTGCCTTCTTATAGTTCTAAATCATGCTTTCTATCTTTATCTTGCACCTACCTATGATAGAATAAATATTATGAGGAGATAAAATGTACCCATTGCATTAGAAATATAGATGATGATACCTGCCTAGCTAACTGTAGTAGTGAGTGACCTGTATTTCACCCTGAGCTGATAGACTCCATAGTCACTGCTACATGCTGCACATTTCTGTGGTCTCATGCATTACTTAGAAACCGCTTTGCATAGAAACAAGAAACACAGTAGAGTCCATGTTGCTAAGAAAAGTTTAGGTCAAGGAACAGAAAAAAAAATCACCCATCTAACACTTGACTAACCATGTATAGATTAGAAGGAAACAGAAAGAAAAAAGCTTGCCTATGCTTGTTAATCAAAAGAACAAATAAAATAATCATATCCTTCTGCAAAATGGTATAAATAAAGCTGTCATTGGTACTTTGTCAAGAGACCACCTCCATCTGACTCTGTGTCCTGTCTCTCCATGCACCGACTCCATCTCATCCTTTAGGGCAACATATCCCCTGAGGGAGCTGGACTCCGGCAGAGAATTGCCAATTTTACTATGTTATGTCTTCTCATCCAGGAACAGAGTATGTGTCTGCATTTATCTATATCGTCTTTGATTTCTTTCATCAGCATTTCTTTCAGCATACAGATCCTGTACATATTTATTAGATTTATACCCAAGTATTTCATTTTCTTTGGTACAATTACAAACAGCACTGCATTTTAAATTTCAATTTCTAAATGTTCATCATTAGAATATAGAAATAAGATTAATTTTAACATTAAAAATATCTTTGTATCTTGCAAAGGTGAATTCACTTACTAATTTTTTGTAGAATCCTTGGGATTTTTTATGTATAAAATCATATCACCTGAAAATACAGTTTTATTTTTTCCTTTCCAACATGTACGCTCAAATACTATTTTTGCCCTTACTGAATTGACTTGTACTTCCAGTGTTTTGTTGAAAAAAAAGTGGTGAGAGTGGATATCCTTGTCTTGATTGTAATTTAATGGGGCAAGCAGTGTATTTCACCATAAGTATGAAATTAGCTATAGGTGTTTTGTAGATGTTCTTTATAAAGTTGAGGAAGTTCCCCTCTATTTCTAGAGTGATGAAAGTTTTTTTCATGAATGGGATTTTGTTAAATGCTTTTTCTGTGTCAACTGCATAATAATTTGTTTCTTTTGTCTGCTGATATGATGGAATACACACATTTTTAAATATTGAAACAGCGTTGCATATTGGAATAAATCCCAGGTAGTCATGGTGTATAACTCTGTGTAAATACCTAGATTTGATTTGCTAGTATTTTATTGCATCTAAGTTCACAAGGGTATTGGTATGGCTTTCATTTTTTGTTCTTTGTCCACTCCAGTTACATTATCAAAGTAACCCTAGTCTCATTAAAAAAAAACTTGGGAAGTGTCCCTTCTTGTTTTCTGTAAGAGAAAATTGGTGCTAATTGTCTTCTTCAAATGTTTGGTAGTGTTCTCCGGTGAAGCCATCTAGACCTGAAGATTTGGGAACTTTCAAATTATGAATTAAATTTCTTTAACGGCTACAGTATCATTCAGATTATCTACTTTATCTTAGTTGGAATTTGGTTGCTTATACTTTTCAAAGAATTGGTTTGTTTCTTCTAAGTTGTCAAAGTTATGATTATGCATGTAAAGTTGTTCACGGTCTGCCCTTATGAACCTTTTCATGGATGCAGAATCTACAGTGATAGCCTCAACTTCATTCCTATTACTGTTCTATTATTTTTCTTGTCTGTTTCATTAATTTCCACTATTTTCATTATTATTTTCTTCTTTCTGCTGCCTTGGGTTTATTTTGCTCTTCATATTTTGGTTGTTGAGGCAGGAACTCAGATTATTGAGACTAATTGCACTTTTCTAAAATAAGTATTTCATGCTCTGACTTTCCCTCTCAGCATTTCTTTAGCTGTGTCTCACATATTATGATAGGTTGTGTGGGGACAAGTACTGCCCTTGTAACCTTTTGTTCCAGAATAACCATATGTCCACATGGCCTCTTACTTTGGGTAGTACGCTAAGTATATGGTATGTTGATGGCCTGGGAGTGGCCAAGTCCGGGCCTGAATTACCTATGGAAACATCGTGTTGGGATGCAGACCCCTCTGACAAAGGTTTTGTTCCTTGGGGTGCTGGTTGCACAGAATGCTCCCTTGTTGCAAAACACACAGCATAGTCATAAATCACATGCCCTTTTTTATTTTATTTTTGGTATCATTAATCTACAATTACATGAGGAACATTATGTTTACTAGACTCCCCCCTTCACCAAGTCCCCCCCCCACAACCCCCATTACAGTCACTGTCCATCAGCATAGTAAGATGCTGTAGAATCACTAATTCTTTTCTCTGTGTTGTACAGCCCTCCCCGTGCCCCCCCCCCACTATACATGCTAATCGTAATGCCCCCTTTCTTCCCCCCCTAATCATCCCTCCCTTCCCACCCATCCTCCCCAGTCCCTTTCCCTTTGGTAACTGTTAGTCTATTCTTGGGTTCTATGATTCTGCTGTTGTTTTGTTCCTTCAGTTTTTCCTTTGTTCTTATACTCCACATATGAGTGAAATCATTTGGTACTTGTCTTTCTCTGCCTGGCTTATTTCACTGAGCATAATACCCTCTAGCTCCATCCATGTTGTTGAAAATGGTAGGATTTGTTTTCTTCTTATGGCTGAATAATATTCCATTGTGTATATGTACCACATCTTCTTTACACATTCATCTACTGATGGACACTTAGGTTGCTTCCATTTCTTGGCTATTGTAAATAGTGCTGTGATAAATATAGGGGTGCATCTGTCTTCTACAAACTTTTTAAAGGCACATAGTCTTTGTCCCCTCACCCCTGACATACATGCAGTCTTTGTCTCCTCACCCCATTTAAGTAGTTCCCTCTCTGTCCACAATAGCAGCATGCAACCTTGTCCAGCCAGCCACTACTGGACTCCTATAAGTAAGTCCCAATAAACTCTCACATCTTGTATGTCTTCTCTAGGTCTTTTCTTCAGTCGCTTGAGTACTTTCTCATTGCAACTCACCCAGTTAGGCATGCAATTGGACTTGTGATCATGCAGTTGTATTTATTTTCATTCAATTTTAAAAAATTTCCTTTAAGATTCCTTCCCTTAAGCATTATTTAGAAATATTTTGCTTAGTTTCCAAATGCTTGAGGATTTTTCTGTTATTGATTTTTAGTTTGGTTCCTTTGTGGTCAGAGAATATGGTCTGATTTCATTTCAACCTGTTTGTTTTGGTTTGTTTTATGACCCAGGATATAGTCTATTTTTGCAAATGTTCCAATGGGTACTTGGGGAAAAAAGTGGATTCTGTTGTTATTGGGTGGAATGCTCAGTAAAAGTTAATTAAATCCCCTTGATTGATTATATTGTTCAGTTCTTCTATATCTTTATTGATTTTCTACTAGTTGTATTGGTTGCTGAGAATGGTGTGTCAGAGGAACCCTTAAAGCAGATTTAAGTAAGACCCATAGTATAATGTCCAGAATACTAACAAATCCAGGAGACAATCAAAAACTCATCACTCCACAAACCATGAAAATCTCAACCTGAAAGAGAAAAGAATCAACAGACATCAATGCCAACATGACACAGATGCTGGACTTACTTGACAAACAGCCATCATAAAAATGCTTTAGTGAGTATTTAGGAATATGTTTGAAATAAATGAACATTCAGGCCAGTGGGAGGTAAGGGCAAGAGATGTGGCTGAGGTGTTATGAGAACTCCAAAAGTGGAAGAATTGTGGACCATGTAGGTTTCTGTTGGGGTGGGAAGGAGGACGCCTGCAGTTTAGCCTGGCCAAGCTGACACACCACAAGACAGCATAATCCACCCCTTGTCAATTTGGTCCATACTGGGCAAAGGAAGAATATCACGACTGAGGCCCATACCGACAAGTGTCTCAGGCAGTTGGTTGCTATAACTGGGAGAGATCATGGGGTCCAAGAGTGAATAAAGTAACTTTTATTTCCACCCCTCAAATCCTGGACTTTTAAATAATGGCTATAAGCACCATATTCACTCTTGATTTAGAACATATACTGTATTCTAGAAGACTATATCAACTCTGCCAGGTATTTCCACCTACCTAGTGTCATAACTGAGTCTTAAAAAGGCATTTCACTGTCTTATTTAGCCAGGTGCTTATTTAGCCAGCAGCTCATCTAGGGGATGAATTGCTGGTGAAGTGGGGACCTGCTGCTTGCAGCTGCAGGTGGGTGCTTATGTTAGGGGCTCTGGGTTCCAGTGCTATTCCCTTCCCCTGGACAATTGTGACAAGCTGGCAGTGAGCACCTGCAATACCAGGGTGGTATTACCCAGGGAATCCTCAACTCAGCATACTTTGTGTGTCAGACCCTCCAGGTGGACAGATGCTGCTTCCTACCAACCAGCTGAGCAGCAACAATGTGTGTATGGTACATAATGGCTGCTGCCTCTCTCTTGCCCTCTCTCACCAGAGTCTTCCCTCAGGCCACCCTAACTGGGAAAATGCGAGAGAATTCTGGGGAATGTAGTTCAGCCTGGACAACCTGACACACCACAAAACAGCATAATCCACCCTCTGTCAATTTGGTGGATTACTCATCTCCTTAACCATACTTAATCCCCTAATAAAGATAGTTACAACTTCCATCTAAATGATGCAACTAATCCCCATAAAACCATAAATACACTAACCCTTTCCCCTGAAGAGGATACAAGTCACCCTCTCTCTTTTCTTTCTCTGTCTTTAAATGATGTTTATTCATCTCTTAGCTGATTCATACTCCTCCTTTTGAAATCCTTGGACTTAAATAGTGAGACACACAGTTAACATTACTGACAAATCTTATGTTAGATGGTAAGAGGACAAAAGAGGGAGAAAAAAATTGATCCATATTTACAAATATTCTTTCAAAAAAATAGTCATAACAGTTACTGTCTTCCTTTTTTGCAACTAATCACATAGTCATAACTTATTTTTAAAAACCTTCTTCCCCTATCCATTCTGTATTCCCTTTGCCCGAGTAAGCCCTCAGCTGGTTGTGGTTCTTCCCCAGGTAGGGGCACCCAAACTTTTTATTTTCTGAAGGGTCTGAGCCATTATCAGTCCTGTCTGAAATTGGGTTATTGTAGTTGTCCAATGACATTAATCATATAGGAGTGTGACAATACACCCTTCAGGATCTCTTGTGGTCCAGACATTCTTACTCATTGTCTAGTAGCAGCCCACTTTCCACTTATAATTAAGATCAGTCACCCCAGACAGTATAGTAACTTCTTTCTTTGCTGATTCAGAGGCATCATGGAACCCAAAGTGACTAGGCCATAGTCTCAACTTTCAGTTCAATGGAATCCTTATTCTGTCATCTGGTGGAAGCATTCCTCCCTAGGTCAGCAGATCCTAAGATCAGAGATGGGTAGTAAAAGTTTTGCTACTGGATTTCTACTTGAGGTAAGAGTGAATAAAGTAACTTTTATTTCCACCCCTCAAATCCTGGACTTTTAAATAATGGCTATAAGCACCATATTCACTCTTGATTTAGAACATATACTGTATTCTAGAAGACTATATCAACTCTGCCAGGTATTTCCACCTACCTAGTGTCATAACTGAGTCTTAAAAAGGCATTTCACTGTCTTATTTAGCCAGGTGCTTCAGGATAATGGGGAAGATGGTTAAGACCAAAGACCAGTGAATTCCATGTACAGGGTCCCAATGCCCATTTCACTTGCTGTGAAATTAGTTCCTTGTCAGAAATGATGTTGTGTGGAGCACCACGATGGTGGTTAAGGCATTCTGTAAAGAACATATAAGAGAGTTTTGGCAGAAGCACTGAGGGCTAGGAAGGCAAATCCAAATCCAAATCAACTATTTATTCCAATATGAACAAAATGCCACCTCTTCCATGATGGAAGTGGTTCTATGTAATTAACCTGCAGTCAGTTAACTGGCTGATCACCCCTAGAAATGGTATATATTGAGAACTCAGTGTTAGTTTCTGTACTGACAGATTGGGAACTCAGCAGTGGCTCTGCCTAGGTTGGCCTTGCTGAGTGAAGTGAGCCCATGCATAATTTCAATCTCTGCACCCACAGTCACCTTGTTTGTGATCCCATTAAACAATGACAAGACTGTTTAGGGGAAGAGGCTGACTGATAGGCACAGAACAGTTCATCCTACCCATCCTGATAAACATTCAGTGGCACATATGTATCTTCATGTTCTGTGCTCATTGGAGTAGTCTACCCACATACTTTTCCCCAGATCTCCTTGTCCTCAATACTCTAATTGTGTTTCTTTCAAGTCCTTGACCATTCAGCCAAACCAATGGCCACAGCCCAAGAATTCTGTTATAGACTCATACTTCTGGCCATCTCTTCTACTAAGCAAAATGAGCAACCAGGTGCACTGCTAGAAGTTCTGTCACCTGGGAAGATGTCTCTTTATTATTGTCCTTCAGGGCTGTCCAAGAGTAGGGCTATAGTGCTGCAGCTGTCTCCTTTTGGATGCTGCCTGTGTGTCATACAATATCATCTGTAAACCAAGCCCAAGTTTTTTTCTTCAGTCGTAGAGTGCTCCTCATGAGGCCACACGTTCAGGCGGACAGAGAGTAGATAATGTAGCTGGCATTGAAGCCTTGAGTACTTGGGTAACCGCCTCATGCAACTTATTTGTATCTTTAGGGCCAGCTCAAACTTGACTTTATATATGTACTGTTTCCACTTAAAAATGAAGTGCTGCTGTACATGCCAAATGGTATATCAGACAATATCCAATACATGATAAGCAGATTAGGTCACTTGGTAACTTCACGGTCCATGGCCAAGCATTTATTCTCCATTAAAGTCCAGCAGTATGCCAAAACTGTTTCTCAAAAGGACAGTAATTATCTGCAGATAATGGCATGGCTTTGGTCCAAAATACTAAGAGTCTGTTCAATGATTAATCTACAGAGACCTGTCAACATTTCCAAGAAACATCTCTATCTGCCATTGGCAGTTCAAGGACCACTGGATATGCTCTACTATGTGGGAGGAGTTTCTAGTACCTAAATTATCACTAAGAGAGGCTATAATCTAACCTACTCAACTTGTGAATCTGAAATTTGGGTTATTTTAGAAAGTAGTGATCCAAAGACAGATTTCACTCAGATATGTTTATATAAACATATAAAAAATGGCTATTGGTTGGGTGCTGCTAGACTTCTAATGGAAAGGAAAGTATATGAAGAGGCTGATACTAACATTTATTAAATATCCTCTAAATGTCAGGCACCGTGCTGGGTAGGTACTTATATTTATGATTTAATTCCTACAAGTGACCAGTTTGGGGATTACAAACACTGTTTACAAATGAGGAAACTGAAGTTCCGAATAGTTCAGTGACATACACAAGAGAAAAAAGGAGGTAAACTGAAGTTTTCAATTTAAAAACAGGTCTCTAACTCCAAAATTCATTTATCTTTCACTACCTCAGGTGAATTAACTGAAAGACAGCAGTTATGGGCTGCAGTAAGGACTATTATTTAGGAATAACTATATAGAAGAGGGAGTAAAGGTGAAAGAAGGGTTAAGAAGGCAGATAGGTACTAAATAAGCAAAGTGATTACTCTCAAGGGATAAGAGCAGGACAGGAGTTAAAAGGTAGTCACTGTGACTGATGGCCTCCTATACCTGTACATGTATGTATATTGATGAAAACAGAATTTTAAAAAATAGCTATGAATGCAAAGATTTTATCACCATAAAACTTCAAGGCAATGGATGAATCTAAAAGGAATACCCATAAAGGATGCTCCAAAATATGAGATAAATATGCATGTATAGTCAGATTTGTGGACACAGTGAATAAATAAGATGAAAAATTCCCCTGAATGCCATCTTTTAGGGGAAGCTTTACCCATACAGTGATATAAAAAACATTGATATCCAGGCTCCCAAATAAATACAATTTTAGACGATATAAATAATTGACCAAATCTTGGGATGTTATACTTTCTTATGTGCATATATTCAATTCAGTTGGTATAATTTCTTTTTAAACTCTCAAGTTATTCCATGGATGCCTCAGAGGAACTGAATTTTACTCCTGTGCATAGAAAAGGTTATATCTTAGCAATAATCCTGTAGTACTAATGGTTCCTTCTTTCTCTAGAAGATGCGTTCTTTAAAAAAAAAAAGTGATGAAGGACTGTAAATATGTAGAATTCCATGTTTAATTAATAACACTGCAAAAATGTGAAAAACATAAAAATCAAGTTGCTAAAATATCAGAAAATAAGACTGTTAGTCCCACTTGTCTCATTCAATGTCCAACAGCAAGTACCCCATATCTTATATCCAAATTAATCCCAACCACCCAAAACAAAAACAACCAGCAAAAATACATAACAAAAAAACCTAGGTAACAGTGAAGGACGTATGTCACAGTTTTGTCAATGTGATCAGAAGCACTTCATTTTCGTTTAAATCATTTCACATTTTAATTTATACCTGCATATTTCAAGGGAATAGAGTGCTTTTTTCACCCCTTCAAGGTCTGAGATGTGGTTTTTGGTTCTATATTCATTGGAAATCCAAAGAAACCTAAACTCACTTGGCAACTGATGTTTGTGGTGCTGAAGGTGGATATTCGATTATCAGTAGGCATCATAAAATATCCCACAGTGCCTACTGGTAAGAGCTAAAAATGAATACAGAAATAGCACTTTCTGTCACTGCTAGCCATGTAATTATTTCCTATCTGTATTATGATACTTGAAAAAAATTAGTCATTCTTTCTTTCCTGTTGCCCTATAAGCCTCTCTGCCAACTATCTTGTATCTCTAGGACCCAGCTCAAGTGCCTTGCACATAAGCATTTACTAATGACAGAAAATGTGTTTCCTTTGTCCCAAGGTTCTTGCAAGAACTTCATTCATTCATTCAAGAAACACTGAGATCCTACATGTAGTGTGCAGTGAATAAAATAATAATAGCAACAAACACATAATTCTTAACGTGTGCCAGGCACAGTTTTGGCACTTTACATTACTTGAGTTAAACAAAACAGACACAAATGTCTGCCCTCAAAGAGCTTATATTAATGTTAAAGTGAGAATGAGTTGGAGGTTGAGACAATAAACTTCGATGGGCTTCACACAGTGAGTGGTTGGGTTCTCCAAGCCTACTTCCCTCTACTTACTGAAGGAGGCATTTTATCCCCATCGACCCACAGGCTGGCCTCTATTACTGGTGGTTATGAGAGTTGATTTAATTTCCATTACCAGTAAAATTAAGACATTTTCCTTACAGAGTTGTTTGCTGACTTCACCAGTCTTATTATATATATATGCCTATATATAGCATCTAGGATAGGGCCTGGCACAGGTAAGTACTTTGTATTTGCAAAATAAAACAGTGCTGTAAGATAAATTTTAGCCGAAATAAGCAGGTGAAGAGAGGCAACAAAGGGCCAGGTAGTTTATTTGAATGCCACTACTGGGTGATGTTCTGTGGTCTGGGTACTACAGGCCACGGAAGTCTCACCCAGTCAGGGAGGTGGGGGTTTATAGGGAATTAGGAGGGGGAGGAGTGGGCAAGCTATCCTAGGGGGTATGGAGAGGTATGATCGGCTAAAAGTGACATAATAGACAACTAGAAACTTTTTTTTCCTTCCAAGAGGGAGTAGGCTGACATCCAGGTCTTAGTTGGCACATCAGAAGGATGGAATTCAGGAAGAGCTGTCCCCTTTCCATATAAGGCATGGACCTTGGGGTCTGGTCTGTTCTCCCCCTATAGCATCTCTCTGTTCTGTTTGCATGTCCTTGCTTTTCCTTCCTCCAGCCTAACATTCCAGCCTTTTGGTCATATATAGGCGATGACTCGATCTGGCTACTTCCAGCTGACAAGGGACATCATGGGGGTTTGAGGCTGGAGGGGGTTTAGTGGGAAGAGGTGTGTAATGGTGAAGTAACATCTGGTTGGTGGCAACCCGGGTCATCTGGGTTAGCTGCTGTTGAAGGAACCTGAGGACACAAGGGGCAACTAAGAGTAAACCACAAACTGTTATTAAGGGGCCCAGTAGGGGCATTAGCCAGGCCATTATGGGGAACTGGAATTCTGGATCGAGTTTACATCTCAATGACTAGCATTAGGATTTAGTATAGATAAGACTGCATTATTGAAACAATACTTTTCTCTAAAATCACCCTCATTTTTATTAGAAGTAGCCAGATTAAGAAAATAATTAACCGTTGGCTTGATTATTTGCATAAGTGCAGCAAGAAGAGCAATTGATTACATAGACTCTTTTAAATATGCTTTGCTGGAACTTTTTGTAAGGAATTTCAGATTGAACTTTTAAGGGCTTCTTGAGGCCAGAAAGCCAAGCCAGACTTGCCATCAGGTTGTGCCTGTAGTACCTGTAGATTTGGGTGAATTTCTCTCTTCTTGAGGTTCCTAAGACATTCCTGAGGTTCCTGCACCTGCTAGGAAGTGACCTTCTTTACTCACCTGGTAAGGCTGCTGGAAACTCTGTAAGCAAGATATCAAGTAGGTTCTTCTAAGGGGCTTTGTAGGCTTTATAATGTTAACCTGTTCCTTAAAGCTGTCTGTTCCTATCTGAGTTTACACACGTGTCTCTCAGGTATGACATTCCAGTCAAAGCCTTGGTAATATAACTAGTGTTTTTAATTGGTCCTCTTACAAGGAGAGCAGATTCTTACTGAACTTGTGCAAATAAACATATTGCCATGAAATATAAAAATAGTCACTGAGAGTTTTTAAATTATGGAGGGATCAGGTAGAGAGAAAGATAAAGTTTAAATTCTGCTTATAAAGGCAGTCATTTACTAAACTGTTGTCAGCTTAAGAGAAAAAGCTTAAAATACTTTATTAGTAACATTTGAAACAAAAAGCTACAAAATCTTCTTCTTTAGCTTACTTAATCTTATGTAACTAATACTTGTTCCACTGAAATCTAGTTCTTTACTAGCTTAAGAGTAATAAAACAGTGACTATAAATAATAAAAGACTTATAAATGACAATGGTTAAAGATCTGATGAGAGCTTACTGTAAGACAGTTGACATAAGGAAATTCTGATATTTCTGTAACAAAATATTCAGTAACAAAGTTTAGCATTATTCTTTTTGACAATGCTTTCTAAGTAATTAAGCAGGTAATTATATATCAGATAAATAAGTTAAATTAGCCAAATACTTTCTCCAATGAGAAAAAGTTCTTCTGGCATGTTCCAGGGGCCCTCTGGAAAATATCAGAGTTAACTAGAGGTAAAAGTACCTTTTTGAATTTGATTTTGGGAAGCTGTTAAAAGTTTTAAGGCACTTGCTTAAATAGGATTATAGATTGCTATGTAGCAATACTTATCTATTTAACCAGAAAGACAACAAAATATCTCAAATTTTTTCCTACCAGGAATATTTTTTAAAAAGCAAAAAACACACTAAGAAATAAATACAGTAAACATGACATACAAAATAGTAAACATAAACAATTATAAAATACATTGACAGAGTTCAGACCAAGTATGTCAATCATATCAATAAATGTGAATGGACTTCACTTACCTATTAAAAGATTTTCAATTAATAAGCCCTATACAATGAACAGTAAGATACATCCAAAACAATCTAAATATGGAAAAATATACCATGTTCAGGCGTTAGAACATGCAGTATTCTTAGGGTGTCAATTCTCTCCAAATTGATCTACAGATTGAATGCAACCCAAAATCCCAGATTTTTTTTGGTGGAAATTGTAAGTTTCCAATATTCAAATGGAAATGGAAATGACAAATTTCAAAAAGCTGGAAGGCTAATGCTACTTGATTTCAAGAATTATTATAAAGATATAGGTATAAATTATATACACTATAATAAGAATCTAATAATCAAAAGACAGTGGTGTTGGTGTAAAAGTAGACAATTTGATCATTTGAACAAAATATAGTTCATAAATGGGCTCCCACGAATATTAACTGATTTTCAAGAAATTCAAAGGCAATTCAGAGGAGGAAAAAAACCCCAAAATTTATAAATCACCTAGAAGTGATGTTAAAAGAAAAATTTTGTGACTCTGGGCTATGCAAAGATTTCTTAACCATTGTCACCAAAATCATGGCCCATAAACTAAAAAAAGTATATACATATAATAAATTAGACTTCAACATTTAAAACTCTGCTCCTCAAAAAATACTGTTAAGACAATGAAGACAACAACAAAACTGGAATCTTCACACATCACTGCACTGATAAAGGACTGGTACTCAGGATATATCAATATAAAAATCAAATAAACAAAGGAAAAAAACGGGCAAAAATTTTAACAGATACTTCAGTAAAAGGCTATCGTTGGATGGCATATAAGCCCATGAAAAGATATTCAATATCATTAGTCATTATGAAATGCAAATTTAAATTATAATAATGTAGAACTCTACAGTACACATAATAGAATGTCTAAAATGAGAAAGACCATACTAAGTGTAAAGAATGTGGAACAATGGAACTCACACACTGCTAGTGGGTTGTAAAAGAGAAAAACACTGGAAAACAATGACAGTTTAAGTTAAAAACATTCTTATTATATTGATCCAACTACCCACTTCTAGGTATTTACTGAAGAGAAACAAAAGCTTATATCCATACAAAGACTTGTACACAAATGTTCATACCAACTTCATTTGTAATATCCCTTACATGGAAATAATTCAAATGTCTTGCAACAGGTAAATGTATAAACTAATTGTAGTATATCTATATAATGGAATACTACTCAATAATAAAAAGAATGAAATGTTGATAGATGCTACAACATGGATGAATTTCAAAACAACTATGCTGAATGAAAGAAGCCAGACTGAAAAAAATGTATCATTATGTATGATTCCATTCACATACAATTCTAGAGAATGGAAACAATTTTAACAACTGAAAGCAGAGAAGAGATTGCCTAGAGATGGGTGTTGGGTAAAGGGAAGGGTAAGAAGGAGGAATTATCAAATGATGTGAGGAAACTCTTTTTGGGTGATGAATACTGGGTGATTATTTTGTAGGTGTGCACATGTTAAAACTTAGCAGTTTACTATGTATCAATTTCCCTCCATAAAACTGTTTAAAAAGTTGTAACAGATTATATTACAGATTCTAGGCAAATAAATGTGAAAATATAAATGAAATGGGTATTATAGGCAAATAATAGATTACCAAAGTTGACTCCCATTATACTTAGAAAGCCCAAATAGACCATTTTTGTAGAAGTAGTAGAGGAAGTTACCAAAGAACTATCCCATATACAAAAAAACCCAGCCCAGAGTTTTAGGTCAGAATCCAACCTTTTCAAAGACCATCTAATTCCTTTATAAACTGCCCTAGAGCATTAAAAATGAACAAAAACTTTTTATGGTGCACATAAAATGCTCAAACCTAAACCTAAAAAATACAGTATGAAAAGAGAAAATTACAGACCAATTTCATATAAATATTGAAGAAAAGTATACCAAACAAAATATTACCAAGTAGAACCCATGGACACATTAAGAATACATCATAACTAAGTGGGATTTACAACAGGAATGCACAGTTAGTTCAATATTAGGAAATCCTTTCATATAATACAAGATATACTTTAACAAAATAATACTTTACTATAAAGTTAAGGGGAAAAAACTACTGTGATTTCTGTAAATGCTGAAAAGGCCTTTTATGTAATATAGTCCATATTCTTTAATAACTATACTTACTCAAAAAAAATTTAGTGATATACATCAGATACAAACAGAACTCTGAAATAAACATTGCAAAGTTTTGAAATCTGTGGTTCCTGTACTTAGTGACCAACTATAAAATATATAATATATAAGCTTTATTCTTTTAGAGATTGAGCTATATTATCAGCTTGCTAAAGAAAAGCTACTAAAGTTATTTCCTTTTATAATCTGTATGTTTTAGAACTGAAAATGATAATAAGCTAGTTACTTAAGGTATTACTTTTCACAATAATATTATGTGTATCTATAAGGGGAAATATATCATTATCTGTCAATAGGCTGTATATGAAGTATCTTTTTCTCTCTTAAGAAGGAGAAGCCAATATGGCAGCATGAGAAAGGCAGCAGAAATATCCTCCCAAAACCATATATATTTTTGAAAATACAACAAATAAAACTATTTCTAAAGAAAGACCTGAAGATACAGCAAAACAGTCAGGCTACATCTACGTCTGTGAGAACTCAGCACCTCACAAAGGGGTTAAGAAACAAGCAGCGGCCTGGCGGGACCCGAGCGGCCCCCCACCACAGCTCCCCAGCAGGAGGAGAGGAGTCAGAGATGGGAGGGAGAGGGAGCCCAGGACTGCTAAATACCCAGCCCTAGTCAACCACACTGGGAGCATAGACACACAGTGCTTGGTGTGCTGGATATTAAGGAAATGGAACAGTAAAATCTGGAAGAGGGTCCCCTCAGCCAGTGCCCCTGGGACAAAAGAAAAGCGAGAGATTTTTGAAAGTTTTAAAGGGACAGGGGTTTCACAGCTGGATGGAAGTATGCTGGCACACTGAGCTCAGCAGCTGGGAATCCCAGGGAACTCCAGGCGCCCTAACCCTCCAGGAGGCAGCACAGCTCTGAAGCTCCTCATGGTGTTAAACAGCCTCCCATCCATTCCCCATCCTGTGTGGCCCCACCATAGCAGGGAAGCAGCCTGAGAGCAGCTGCACACACAGCAACCACCCGGAGCCTCCTCTGCAGACACTTGGACCAGAATCAGAGGCGCCATCGGTGTGCAGCTGCCCAGCACAAGGTGCTAAAAGTCACCATGCTCACAGGAGAGGAAGGTGAAGAGCAAGCAGAAAGGGACTTTGTTCACCCACCTGACACATGTGCCAACTGCCCACGACTACCTCTACCACCATGAAAAGGCAGAATAATTCGATCCAGAGCAGAATCACACAGACAACCCCCAAGAATGAGCCTGGGGAGATATACTTAACCAATCTTACTGAAAAAGAATTCAAAATAAAGGTCATAACCATGCTGATGGAGCTTCAGAGAAATATGCAAGAGCTAATGGATAAAGTTGGGAGGGAGGATACAGAAATAAAACAATCACTGGAAGGAATTTAGAGCAGACCAGATGATGTGCAAGAGGCCATTAATGGAATATAAATCAGAGAACAGGAGCACAGAGAAGCCAAGGCAGAGAGAGATAAAAGGATCTCCAGGAATGAAAGAATATTGAGAACTGTGTGACCAATACAAATTGAACAATATCCGCATTATAGGGGTACCAGAAGAAGAAGAGAGAAAAAAGGGATACAAAGTGTATTTGAAGAAATAATTGCTGAAAACTTCCCCAAACTGGGGGAGGAAATAGTCTCTCAGACCACAGAAGCCCACAGAACACCAATCAGAAGGGACCCAGGGAGGACAACACCAAGACACATAATAATTAAAATGGCAATGAAGGACAAGGACAGAGTATTAAAGGCAGCCAGAGAGAGAAAAAAGGTCACCTACAAAGGAAAACCCATGAGGTTACCATCAGACTTCCCAACCAGGCCAGAAGAGAATGGCATGATATATTTAATGCAATGAAACAGAAAGGTCTTGAACCAAGAATACTGTATCCAGCATGATTATCATTAAATATGAAGGACGGATTAAACAATTCCCAGACAAGCAAAAGTTGAGGGAATTTGACTCCCACAAACCACCTCTACAGGGTATTTTAGAGGAACTGCTCTAGATAGAAGCACTCCTAAGGCTAAATAGATGTCACCAGAGAAAATAAAATCACAGCAAAGAAAGCAGACCAACCAAATACTAACTAAAGGCAAAAAATAAAATCAACTACCCACAAAAGCAGTCAAGGGAAACACAAAAGAGTACAGAATAAGACACCTAACATATAAAGAATGATGGTGGAAGAATAAGAAGGGAGAGAAATAAAGACTCATCAGACTGTGTTTATAAAAGCTCAGTAAGTGAGTTAAGTTAGACAGATAGTAAAGAAGCTAACCTTGAACGTTTGGTAACCATGAATCTAAAGCCTGCAATGGCAATAAGTACATAACTTTCATTAATCACCCTAAATGTAAATGGACTGAATGCACGAATCAAAAGACACAGAGTAATAGAATGGATAAAAAAGCAATGACCATCTATATGCTGCTTACAAGAGACACCTCAAACCGAAAGAAATACTCACACTAAAAGTCAAGGGATGCAAAAAGATATTTCATGTAAAAAACAGGGAGAAAAAAATCAGGTGTTGCAGTATTAGTATCAGACAAAATAGACCTCAAAACAAATAAAATAACAAGAGATAAAGAAGGACATTACATAATGATAAAGGGATCAGTCCAACAAGAGGATATAACCATTATAAATATATATGCACCCAATATAGGAGCACCAACACATATGAAACAAATAGTAACAGAATTAAAGGAGGAAAAAGAGGGCAATGCATTCATTTTAGGAGACTTCAACACACCGTTCAGTCCAAAGGACAGATCCACCAGACAGAAAATTAGTAAGGACACAGAGGCACTGAACAACACACTAGAACAGATGGACCTAATAGATATCTACAGAACTTTACACCCAAAAGCAGAAGGATACACATTCTTCTGAAGTGCACATGGAACATTTTCCACAATAGACCACATACTAGGCCACAAAAAGAGCCTCAGTAAATTCATAAAGATTGAAATTCTATGAATGAACTTCTCGGACCACAAAGGGAAAAAACTAGAAATAAATTGTACAAAGAAAGCAAAAAGGCTCAAAAACACATGGAGGCTTAACAACATGCTCGTAAATAATCAATGGATCAATACCCAAATTAAAATAGAGATCAAGCAATATGTGGAGACAAATGACAACAACAACGCAAGGCCACAAGTTCTGTGGGACCCAGAAAAAGCAGTTCTAAGCAGAAAGTATATAGCAATCCAGGCATATTTAAAGAAGGAAGAACAATCCCAAATGAATAGTCTAAAGTCACAATTATTGAAATTGGAAAAGGAAGAAAAAATGAGGCCTAAAGTCAGCAGAAGGAGAGACATAATAAAGATCAGAGAAGAAATAAATAAAATTGAGAAGAATAAAACAATAGACAAAAATCAATGAAATCAACAGTTTGTTCTTTGAGAAAATAAAGAAAAGAGATAAGCCCCTAGCCAGACTTATTAAGAGAAAAAGAGAATCAACACACATCAACAGAATCAGAAACAAGAAAGAAAAAAATCACAACGGACCCCACAGAAATACAAAGAATTATTAGAGAATAGTATGAATACCTATATGCAAACAAGCTGGAAAACCTGGAAGAAATAGACAACTTCCTAAAAAAATACGACTTTCCAAGACTGAACAAGGAAGAAGCTAAATCTAAACAGACCAATTAGCAGCAACAAAATTGAAGCAGTAATCAAAAAACTACCCAAGATCAAAACCCCCAGGCCAGATGGATTGACCGCGGAATTTCATCAGACATACAGAGAAGACATAATACCTGTTCTCCTTAAATTTTTCCAAAAAATAGAAGAGGAGGGAACACTCCCAAAATCATTCTATGAAGCCAGCATCACTCTAATACCAAAACCAGGCAAAGACCACACCAAAAAAGAAAATTACAGACCAATAACCCTGATGAACATAGATGCAAAGATACTCAACCAAATATTAGCAAACTGAATTCAAAAATACATCAAGAGGATCATACACCATGACCAAGTGGGATTCATCTCACAGAAGCAAGAATGGAACAACATTTGAAAATCAATCAACATCTTCCACCACATAAACAAAAAGGACAAAAATCAGACGATCATCTCCATAGAGTAAATCCAACATCCATTCATGATAAAAACTCTCAACAAAACGGGTATAGAGGGCAAGTAGCTCAACATAATAAAGGCCATATATGATAAACCCACAGCCAACATCATACTGAACAGAGAGAAGCTGAAAGCTTTTCCTCTGAGATCGGCAACAAGACAGGGATGCCCACTCTCCCCACTGTTATTTAACATGGTACTGGAGGTCCTAGCCACAGCAATTAGACAAAACAAAGAAAAACAAGGAATCCAGATCGGTAAAGAAGAAGTCAAACTGTTACTATTTGCAGATGACATGATATCATACATAAAAAAACCCTAAAGACTCCACACTAAAACTACTAGAACTGATATCGGAATACAGCAAAGTTGCAGGATACAAAATTAATACACAGAACTCTGAGGCTTTCCTATACACCAGCAATTAGTTATCAGAGAAATCAGGGACACAATTCCATTCACAGTTGCATCAAAAAGAATAAAATACCTAGGAATAAAAATAACCAAGGAAGTGAAAGACCTATACCCTGGAAACCACAAGACTCTCTTAAGAGAAATTAAAGGGGACACTAACAGATGGAAACTCATCCCATGCTCCTGGCTAATAAGAATTAAAATTGTCAAAATGGCCATTCTGCCCAAAGCAATCTACAGATTCACTTAAATCCCTATCAAATTAGCAACAGCATTCTTCAATGAACTGGAACAAATAGTTCTAAAATTCATATGGAACCACCAAAGACCCCAAATAGCCAAAGCAATCCGGAGAAGGAAAAATAAAGTTGGGCGGGGGGGATATTGCTCCTAGCTTCAAGCTGTACTACAAAGCCACAGTAATCAAGACAATTTGGTACTGGCAAAAGAACAGAGCCACAGACCAGTGGAATGGAATAGAGACTCCAGACATTGACCCAAACATATATGGTCAATTAATATACAATAAAGGAGCCATGGATATACAATGGGGAAATGACAGCCTCTTCAACAGTTGGTGCTGGCAAAACTGGACAGCTACATGTAAGAGAATGAAACTGGACCATTGTCTATCCGCATACACAGAAGTAAATTCAAAATGGATCAAAACCTGAATGTAAGTCATGAAACCATCAAACTCTTAGGAAAAACATAGGCAAAAATCTCTTGGACATAAACATGAGTGACTTCTTCATGAACATCTCTCCCCAGGCAAGGGAAACAAAAGCAAAAATGAACAAGTGGGAATATATCAAGCTGAAAATCTTCTGTACAACAAAGGACACCATCAATAGAACAAAAAGGCATCCTACAGTATCAGAGAATATATTCATAAATGACAGATCTGATAAAGGGTTGACAACCAAAATATATAAAGAGCTCACACACCTTAACAAACAAAAAGCAAATAATCCAATTAAAAGATGAGCAGAGGCGGAGCCAAGATGGTGGCATGAGTAGAGCAGTGGAAATCTCCCAAAAACACATAGAGCTATGAAAATATAACAAACAAAACTCTTCCTAAAATAGAGACCAGAGGACACAGGACAACATCCAGACCACATCCGCACCTGCAAGAACCCAGCACCTTGCGAAGGGGGTAAGATACAAGCCCCAGCCCGGCGGGACCCGAGCAACCCTCTCCCCGGCTCCCGGCGGGTGGAAAGAAACCGGAGGGGATTTTTTTTTTTTTTTGGCGAGTGCTTTTTGGAAGCCTTAAAGGGACAGGGACCCCGTTGCTAGGGAGGCAGGGTGGCGGGACCGGTGAGTGGTGCCTGGGACCGGCACCTGAGGACAAAGATCGAGCGTTTTTCCCTGCGGGACTGGTGGGCGGGTGCCTGAGACCGGCGCCTGAGGAGAGAGGAAATCGCGAGTTTTTCCCCCTTTTTTATCTCTCTCTTTTTGGCGAGTGCTTTTTGGAAGCCTTAAAGGGACAGGGACCCCGGTGCTAGGGAGGCAGGGTGGCGGGACTGGTGAGCAGGTGCCTGGGACCGGCGCCTGAGGACAAAGACTATCCCGTGTTTTTCCCTGCGGGACCGGAGGGTGGGTGCATGAGACAGGCACCTAAGGACGGAAGAAATCGCACGTTTTCCCCCTTTTTTTCTCTCTCTTTTTGGCGAGTGCCTTTTGGAAGCCTTAAAGGGACAGGAACCCTGGTGCTAGGGAGGCAGAGCAGCAGGACTGTTGAACGGGTGCCTGGGACTGGCACCTGAGGACAAAGAATATCACGCGTTTTTCCCTGTGGGACTGGTGGGCGGGTGCCTGAGACCGGTGCCTGAGGACGGAGGAAATCGCGCATTTCCCCCCCCTTTTTTTTCCCTCTCTTTTTGGCAAGTGCTTTTTGGAAGCCTTAAAGGGACAGGGACCCCGGTGCTAGGGAGGCAGAGCAGCAGGACCAGTGAGAGGGTGCCTGGGACCAGCGCCTGAAGACAAAGAATATCGTGCATTTTTCCCTGCGGGACCAGTGGACGGGTGCTTTTTGGAAGCCTTGAAGGGACAGGGACCCCGGTGCTAGGGAGGCAGGGAGGCAGGACCAGTGAGCGGGTGCCTGGGACTGGAGCCTGAGGAAAAAAAAAAATCGTGTGTTTTTTCCTTTTTTTTTTTTTTTCTGTTCCCTCTCTCATTCTTGCTGTTGTTGTTTGGAAGTCTTAAAGGGGCAGGAGAGGACACTTAGTCCAGAGGCAGGGAATCTAGGGATCTCTGGGCACTCTAACCCCATGGGCAACAGGGAGCACAGAGGCCCCTTATGGAGATAAATAGCCTCCCGGCAGCTCCCCCTCCAACGGGGCTCCACCATTTTGGAGGAGCACCCCCAGCCAGGCCACGCCCACAGCAACAGTGGAGATAAACTCCATAGCAAACGGGCAGGTAGCAAAAGCCCTGTCTGCGCACAGCTGACAAGCATAAGCCAGTAGAGGTCGCTATTCTCCCAGGAGAGGAAGGCCACAAACCAACAAGAAGGAAAGCTCTTCCAGCGGTCACTCGTACCAGGTCTGCAAAGTATCTCTATCACCATGAAAAGGCAAAACTACAGGCAGACAAAGATCACAGAGACAACACCTGAGAAGGAGACAGACCTAACCAGTACTCCTGAAAAAGAATTCAAAATAAAAATCATGAACATGCTGACAGAGATGCAGAGAAAAATGCAAGAGCAATGGGATGAGATGCAGAGAAAAATGCAAGAGCAATGGGATGAAGTCCGGAGGGAGATCACAGATGTCAGAAAGGAGATCACAGAAGTGAAACAATCCCTGGAAGGATTTATAAGCAGAATGGATAAGATGCAAGAGGCCATTGAAGGAATAGAAGCCAGAGAACAGGAACGTATAGAAGCTGACATAGAGAGAGATAAAAGGATCTCCATGAATGAAACAACACTAAGAGAACTATGTGACCAAACCAGAAGGAATAATATTTGTATTATAGGGGTACCAGAAGAAGAAGAAAGAGGAAAAGGGATAGAAAGTGTCTTTGAAGAAATAATTGCTGAAAACTTCCCCAAACTGGGGGAGGAAATAATCGAACAGACCATGGTATTACACAGAACCCCCAACAGAAAGGATCCAAGGAGGACAACACCAAGACACATAATAATTAAAATGGCAAGGATCAAGGACAAGGAAAGAGTTTTAAAGGCAGCTAGAGAGAAAAAGGTCACCTATAAAGGAAAACCAATCAGGCTAACATCAGACTTCTCAACAGAAACCCTACAGGCCAGAAGAGAATGGCATGATATACTTAATGCAATGAAACAGAAGGGCCTTGAACCAAGGATACTGTATCCAGCACGACTATCATTTAAATATGATGGTGGGATTAAACAATTCCCAGACAAGCAAAAGCTGAGGGATTTTGCTTTCCACAAACCACCTCTACAGGGCATCCTACAGGGACTGCTCTAGATGGGAGCACCCCTAAAAAGAGCACAGAACAAAACACACAACATATGAAGAGTGCAGGAGGAGGAATAAGAAGGGAGAGAAGAAAAGAATCTCCAGACAGTGTATATAACAGCTCAATAAGCGAGCTAAGTTAGGCAGTAAGATACTAAAGAAGCTAACCTTGAAAATTTGGTAACCACAAATCTAAAGCCTGCAATGGCAATAAGTACATATCTCTCAATAGTCAGCCTAAATGTAAATGGACTTGATGCACCAATCAAAAGACACAGAGTAATAGAATGGATAAAAAAGCAAGACCCATCTATATGCTGCTTACAAGAAACTCACCTTAAACCCAAAGACAAGCACAGACTAAAAGCCAAGGGATGGAAAAACATATTTCAGGCAAACAACAGTGAGAAGAAAGCAGGGGTTGCAGTACTAATATCAGACAAAATAGACTTCAAAACAAAGAAAGTAACAAGAGATAAAGAAGGATACTACATAATGATAAAGGGCTCAGTCCAACAAGAGGATATAACCATTCTAAATATATATGCACCCAATACAGGAGCACCAGCATATGTGAAGCAAATACTAACAGGACTAAAGAGAGGAAATAGACTGCAATGCATTCATTCTAGGAGACTTCAACACACCACTTACCCCAAAGGATAGATCCACCGGGCAGAAAATAAGTAAGGACAAACAGGCACTGAACAACACACTAAAACAGATGGACCTAATAGACATCTATAGAACTCTACATCCAAAAGCAACAGGATATACATTCTTCTCAAGTACACATGGAACATTCTCCAGAATAGACTACATACTAGCTCACAAAAAGACCCTCAGTAAATTCCAAAATATTGAAATTCTACCAACCAATTTTTCAGACCACAGAGGTATGAAAGTAGAAATAAATTCTACAAAGAAAACAAAAAGGCTCACAAACACATGGAGGCTTAACAACATGCTACTAAATAATCAATGGATCAATGAACAAATCAAAATAGACATCAAGGAATATATAGAAACAAATGACAACAACAACACTAAGCTCCAACTTCTGTGGGATGCAGCGAAAGCAGTCTTAAGAGGAAAATATATAGCAATCCAGGCACACTTGAAGAAGGAAGAACAATCCCAAATGAATAGTCTAACATCACAATTATCGAAACTGGAAAAAGAATAACAAATGAGGCCTAAAGTCAGCAGAAGGAGGGACATTATAAAGATCAGAGAAGAAATAAATAAAATTGAGAAGAATAAAACAATAGCAAAAATCAACGAAACCAAGAGCTGGTTCTTTGAGAGAATAAACAAAAAAGATAAGCCTCTAGCCCAACTTATTAAGAGAAAAAGAGAATCAACACAAATCAACAGAATCAGAAATGAGAATGGAAAAATCATGACAGACTCCACAGAAATACAAAGAATTATTAAAAACTACTATGAAAACCTATATGCCAACAAGCTGGAAAACCTAGAAGAAATGGACAACTTCCTAGAAAAATACAACCTCCCAAGACTGACCAAGGAAGAAACACAAAAGTTAAACAAACCAATTACGAGCACAGAAATTGAAACGGTAATCAAAAAACTACCCAAGAACAAAACCCCGGGACCGGACGGATTTACCTCGGAATTTTATCAGACACACAGAGAAGATATAATACCCATTCTCTTAAAAGTGTTCCAAAAAATAGAAGAAGAGGGAATACTCCCAAACTCATTCTATGAAGCCAACATCACCCTAATACCAAAACCAGGCAAAGACCACACTAAAAAAGAAAATTACAGACCAATATCCCTGATGAACATAGATGCAAAGATACTCAACCAAATATTAGCAAACTGAATTCAAAAATACATCAAGAGGATCATACACCATGACCAAGTAGGATTCATCTCACAGATGCAAGAATGGAACAACATTTGAAAATCCATCAACATCATCCACCACATCAACAAAAAGAAAGACAAAAACCACATGATCTTCTCCATAGATGCTGAAAAAGCATTTGACAAAATTCAACATCCATTCATGATAAAAACTCTCAGCAAAATGGGAATAGAGGGCAAGTACCTCAACATAATAAAGGCCACATATGATAAAACCACAGCCAGTATTATACTGAACAGCGAGAAGCTGAAAGCATTTCCTCTGAGATCGGGAACCAGACAGGGATGCCCACTCTCCCCACTGTTATTTAACATAGTACTGGAGGTCCTAGCCACGGCAATCAGACAAAACAAAGAAATACAAGGAATCCAGATTGGTAAAGAAGAAGTTAAACTTTCACTATTTGCAGATGATATGATACTGTACATCAAAAACCCTAAAGACTCCACTCCAAAACTACTAGAACTGATATCGGAATACAGCAAAGTTGCAGGATACAAAATTAACACACAGAAATATGTAGCTTTCCTATACACTAACAATGAATCAATAGAAAGAGAAATCAGGAAAACAATTCCATTCACCATTTCATCAAAAAGAATAAAATACCTAGGAATAAACCTAACCAAAGAAGTGAAAGACTTATACTCTGAAAACTACAAGTCACTCTTAAGAGAAATTAAAGGGGACACTAATAAATGGAAATTCATCCCTTGCTCATGGCTAGGAAGAATTAATATCATTAAAATGGATATCCTGCCCAAAGCAATATACAGATTTGATGCAATCCCTCTCAAATTACCAGCAACATTCTTCAATGAATTGGAACAAATAATTCAAAAATTCATATGGAAACACCAAAGACCCCAAATAGCCAAAGCAATCCTGAAAAAGAAGAATAAAGTAGGGGGGATCTCACTCCCCAACTTCAAGCTCTACTAGAAAGCCATAGTAATCAAGACAATTTGGTACTGGCACAAGAACAGAGCCACAGACCAGTGGAACAGATTAGAGACTCCAGAAATTAACCCAAACATATATGGTCAATTAAGATTCGATAAAGGAGCCATGGACATACAATGGCAAAATGACAGTCTCTTCAACAGATGGTGCTGGCAAAACTGGACAGCTACATGTAGGAGAATGAAACTGGACCATTGTTTAACCCCACATACAAAGGTAAACTCAAAATGGATCAAAGACCTGAATGTAAGTCATGAAACCATTAAACTCTTTGAAAAAACCATAGGCAAAAACTGCTTAGTCATAAACATGAGTGACCTCTTCTTGAACAGATCTCCCCAGGCAAGGAAAACAACAGCAAAAATGAGCAAGTGGGACTATATCAAGCTGAAAAGCTTCTGTACAGCGAAAGACACCATCAATAGAACAAAAAGGAACCCTACAGTATGGGAGAATATATTTGAAAATGACAGATCCGATAAAGGCTTGACGTCCAGAATATATAAAGAGCTCACACGCCTCAACAAACAAAAAACAAATAACCCAATTAAAAAATGGGCAGAGGAACTGAACAGACAGTTCTCTAAAAAAGAAATACAGATGGCCAAGAGACACATGAAAAGATGCTCCACATCGCTAATTATCAGAGAAATGCAAATTAAAACTACAATGAGGTATCACCTCACACCAGTAAGGATAGCTGCCATCCAAAAGACAAACAACAACAAATGTTGGCGAGGCTGTGGAGAAAGGGGAACCCTCCTACACTGCTGGTGGGAATGTAAATTAGTTCAACCATTGTGGAAAGCAGTATGGAGGTTCATCAAAATGCTCAAAACAGATCTACCTTTTGACCCAGGAATTCCACTCCTCGGAAGTTACCCTAGGAACGCAGCAATCAAGTTTGAGAAAGACAGATGCACCCCTATGTTTATCACAGCACTATTTACAATAGCCAAGAATTGGAAGCAACCTAAATGTCCATCGGTAGATGAATGGATAAAGAAGATGTGGTACATATACACAATGGAATGCTACTCAGCCATAAGAAGTGGAAAAATCCAACCATTTGCAGCAACATGGATGGAGCTGGAGCGTATTATGCTCAGTGAAATAAGCCAAGCGGAGAAAGAGAAATACCAAATGATTTCACTCATCTGAGGAGTATAAGAACAAAGGAAAAACTGAAGGAACAAAACAGCAGCGGAATTACAGAACCCTAAAATGGACTAACAGGTACCAAAGGGAAAGGAACTGGGGAGGATGGGTGGGCAGGGAGGGATAAGGGCGGGTGAAGAAGAAGGGGGGTATTAAGATTAGCATGCATGGGTGGGAGGGAGAAAGGGGAGGGTGGGCTGCACAACACAGAGAGGATACGTAGTCTTTTTGCTAAGCTGATGGACAGTAACCATAATGTGGTTGTTAGGGGGGACCTGATATAGGGAGGAGCATAGTAAACATAGTACTCTTCATGTAAGTGTAGATTAAAGATTAAAAAAAAGAAAGAAAGAAAGAAAAGGGGGATTACTCCTTGATAGGATAAAACTATTGGTAAATCAAAGATCAACGCATGCTTTAAATATTCTCAATGTTGATCACTTAAAGGGTGTCAGATGGTCAGCTATGGAGGTACTCTTTTCTGATATATTCCTTTATTTTGATAAAAAAAAAAAAAGCAGTCCCTGTGTGCTGACCTCCAATGAGTTCTGTACAGTGGTATAGAGGGCATGTCAAAGTGTGGGCAAAGGGTCTGTTTGTTTCTATGCAGAAAATCAAGGCCTAGCTTGGATACCCAGAAAATGAACTAAGATACGATATGAGGAGGAGCTTCCGGCATCAGCACTCTCTGGAGGACTCGTGCCGGGGGATGATCATCAAAAATCCTCAACAGGGATCCGGGTGATGCTGCGGTCATGGCTGCATCCACCCGACCGTTTCCTGGATTTGCCATTGTAATGAGGAGGGAGATGTCTAGGCTGGCATGTGCATACAGTGAGACAACGAATTTGACCGGATCTGTACTGTTGGAACTCAACCAGGAGTTGGGAGGGGTGCAAGATGTAGCACTCCAAAATCTTATGACTATAGACTATCTATGGTTAAAAAGACATATGGGAGGTTAACAGATCCCAGAAATGGGCTGCTTTAATTTGTCTGATTTCTCTCAGACTGTTCAAGTACAGTTGGACAATATCCATCATATCATAGACAAATTTTCACAAATGCCTTGGGTGCCTAAATGGTTTTCTTGGCTTCACTGGAGATGGCTGGTAATTATAGATTTGCTTTGTTTATGTCACCATATTCCTATTATGTTAATATGTGTGTACAAATTAGTTAGTAGTTTAAAACCTATACATACTTAAGGTACTCTACAAGAAGATATGTCAAACAAATAATCAATCCTCCCATGTTTTCTTCCGTCTGCTACCTCTATAGCTTTTCTTCTTCCTTCCTAATTGCAACCCTTAAATAGAATTCATGCCTCATATCAAATTTACCGAGTATCATAATTCCTCTAAGTGGTAAAGATGCCTCAAGACAAATGCTGGGCATAGAAGCCATAGGGCATAAATATGCAAAGAAGTAAAAAGCTAACCTTTTCAAACAATAAGGCTTCTCTCTCACTTACCAACTTTACATCTCCCTGTATGGCCCCAGAAGATGACTGGTTAGCCAGAGACGGGTAAGATTCCTCAAGGGAGGAACAACTTAAGACAGGCACAGTCGCAGGGGGGCCATCAGGTGAGAAATTGGGGATCAACAGAGGTGAGGCTCAGAACCTCATCCCCCCTGCTTTGAGAGAAATCTTCTGCATCTGTGGATGGTTTATTGCCCTTGTCTAGCTTGGATTAACACATAGTCTACAGGCACACACCTGATCATCTACAATTGCTCTCCTACAACACTAAACTATGTTTTCTACCTTTATCTTGCATCTACCTACCACTTCAGCATTTTATTAAAAATAAAAATAATAATAATAATAAAGGGAGAAATGTGGAATCCACATATAAATAAAGTATAAAATCAAATGAATATTCATATTTGACCTGATTGTTTATAGTTCATAATGCGTGATCAAAACCGAAAGTTTCTGTGATGAATGCCCTTGTACTGTTCACCATGTAAGAACTTATTCACTATGTAAGAATTTGTTCACCATGTAAGAACTTGTTCGTTATGCTTCAGAAGATTGGAGACTGACGAGAGTTAGGCTTGAGATGGATTAATGATTGTACATTGAGCATTGATACCCCTATACTGAATTTTATTGTTGTTAACAACCATTTGATCAATAAATATGAGAGATGCCCTCTCAAAAAAAAAAAAAAAGATGAGCAGAGGAGCTGAACAGACAGTTCTCCAAAGAAGAGATTCAGATGGCCAACAGACACATGATAAGATGCTGCACATCGCTAGTCATCAGGGAAATGCAAATTAAAACCACAATGAGATATCACCTCACACCAGTAAGGATCACCACCATCCAAAAAACAAACAACAAATGTTGGTGAAGTTGTGGAGAAAGGGGAACCCTCCTACACTGCTGGTGGGAATGTGAACTAGTTCAACCATTGTGGAAAGCAGTATTGAGGTTCCTCAAAAACTAAATATAGATATACCATTTGACCTGGGAATCCCACTCCTTAAAATTTACCCAAAGAATACATTACTCAGACTCAAAAAGGCATTGCACCCCTATGTTTATCTCAGCACTATTTACAATAGCCAAGAAATGGAGGCAATGTAAGCGTCTATCAGTAGATGAATGGATAAAGAAGGTGTGGTACATACACACAATGGATATTATTCAGCCATAAGAAGAAAACAAATCCTACCATTTGCAACAACATGGATGGAACTAGAGGGTATTATGCTCAGTGAAATAAGCCAGATGGAGAAAGAGAAGTATCAAATGATTTCACTCATATATGGAGTATAAGAACAATGAAAAAACTGAAGAAACAAAACAGCAGCAAACTCACAGAACCTAAAAATAGACTAACAGTTACCAAAGGGAAAGGGACTGGGGAGGATGGGTGGGAAGGGAGGCATAACTGTGAAAAAGGGGAATTTTGATTAGCACACATAATGTTGCACGGGGGGTCAAGTGAGAGAGCAGTATATACAGAGAAGGCAAGTAATGGTTCTATACCATCTTACTATGCTGATGGACAGTGACTGGAATGGGGTATGTGGGGGGGATTTGATAACAGAGGGAATCTAGTAACCGTAATGTTGTTCAAGTTAATTGTACATTAACAATATCAAAAAAATTTTAAATACCTAGCATATAATATGTCCTAAAGAAATGCTTTTTGAGACACAAGTAAATATAATCCTGTTAAACATACACTGTTTGTTTAAAAAATAAATTTTAAAAATCTGGGCACATCAACAAATTCTGGCTGTTATAACTACATATGTTACTTGCCTCCTCCTGGACTATTGGACTGTAAACAGGAGTGCAGGTTTCTCAGTCATACTATTTTGGTTTAAATTGCCACTTCATCACTTGCTAAACAGGTCACTTTAACCTCCCTTGTTTTTTCATCTATAAAATGGGTGTGCTTGGATCTGCCTCACAGATTCATTGTAATGAAGTGAAATACACATAAAGCACCCAGTGAAGTGCAGACCAATGATATATCTTGTTGTTACCCTTTATTATTAGTCCTGGTCTTGGTTGTCATTTGAAACATTTCACTGTCTGGTGTTCACCGTAGCTAAGTAGGAAAATATTCCTTAGGTCCCATTACAACTTCAATATCATATGCTTATGGGACATAAAAGCTTGAGAACACGAGAAACTTAGTGCTTCTTGTCTGATATGTCATTTACAAATATATTCTCCAATACGTGTTTATTTTGCTGATGGTGTCCTTTGCTGTACAGAAGCTTTTTAGCATGAGGTACTCCCATTTGTTCCTTTTTTATTTTATTTCCCTTGCCCGAGGAGATGCATTCAGGAAAAAGTTGCTAATGTTTATATTCAGAGATTTTGCCTATGTTTTCTTCAAAGAGTTTTATGGTTTTATGATTTACATTCAAGTCTTTGATACATTTTTAGTTTACTTTTCTGTTTGGGGTTAGACAATAATACGGTTTCATTCTCTTACATGTAGCTGTCCAGTTTTGCCAACACCAGTTACTGAAGAGGCTGTAATTTTCCCATTGTATATCCATGGCTCCTTTATCATATATTATTTGACCATATATGCTTGGGTTTATATCTGGGTTCTCTAGTTTGTTCCATTGTTCTATGGATCTGTTCTTGTGCCAGTACCAAATTGCCTTAATTACTGTGGCTTTGTAGTAGAGCTTGAAGTTGGAGAATGTAATCCCCCCCTGCTTTATTCTTCCTTCTCAGGATTGCTTTGGCTATTTGGGGACTTTTGTGGTTCCATATGAATTTTAGAACTATTTGCTCTAGTTCGTTGAAGAATTCTGTTGGTATTTTGATATGGATTTCATTGAATCTGTAGATTGTTTTAGGCAGGATGGCCATTTTGACAATATTCTTCCTATCCATGAGCATGGGATGTGTTTCCATTCATTGGTATCTTAATTTCTCTCATGAGTGTCTTGCAGTTTTCAGAGTTTAGGTCTTTCATCCCCTTGCTTTAGGTTTATTCCTAAGTAGTTTATTCTTTTTGAAGCAATTGTGAATGGAACTGTTTCACTGATTTCTCCTTCTGCTGATAGCTCATCATTAAGTGTATTGGAATGCAACAGATTTCTGTGAATTAATTTTGTATCCTGCAACTTTGTTTAATTCAGATATTAGATCTAGTAGTTTTGAAGTGCGTTCTTTAGAATTTTTTATATACAATGTTATGTCATGTGCAAACAATGACAGTTTAACTCTTTCCTTGCCAAGTTGGATGCATTTTATTTCTTTCTGTTGTCTGATTGCCATGGCTAGGACCTCCAGAACTATGTTGAATAAAATTGGGATGAGTGGGTATCCTTGTCTTGTTCCTGATCTTAAAGGAAAAGATTACATTTTCTTGCTGCTAAGTTTGATGTTGGCTGTGGGTTTTTCATTTATGGCCTTAATTTTGTTGAGGTACTTGCCCTCTATACCCATTTTGTTGAGAGTTTTTATATATGAATGTTGAATTTTGTCAAATGCTTTTTCAGCATCTATGGAGATGATCATGTGGTTTTTGTTCTTTTTGTTGATGTGGTGGATGATGTTGGTGCATTTTTGCGTGTTGTACCATCCTTGCATCCCTGGAATAAATCCTACTTGGTCATGATGGATGATCTTTTCCATGTATTTTGGAATTCTCTTTGCTAATATTTTGTTGAGTATTTTTGCATCTATGTTCTTCAGGGATATTTGTCTGTAATTTTCATTTTTTGAGGTGTCTTTGCCTGGTTTTGGTATTAGAGTGATGCTGGCTTCGTAGAATGAGTTTTATAGTATTCCCTCCTCTTCTACTTTTTGGAAAACTTTAAGGAGGATGGGTATTCGGTCTTCACTAAATGTTTGATAAAATTCAGCAGTGAAACCATCTGATCCAGGGATTTTGTTCTTTGGTAGCTTTTTGATTACCCGTTCAATTTCATTGCTGGTAATTGGTCTATTCAGGTTTTCTGTTTCTTCCTGAGTCAGCCTTGGGAGGTTGTATTTTTCTAGAAAGTTGTCCATTTCTTCTAGGTTATCCAGTTTGTTAGCATATAATTTTTCATAGTATTCTCTCATAATTATTTGTATTTATGTAGTGTCTGTAGTGATTTTGCCTTTCTCATTTCTGATTCTGTTTATGTGTGTAGACTCTCTTTTTTCATGATAAGTCTGGGTAGGGGTTTATCTATTTCTTTTCTTTTCTTGATTCTTTCTATTGTTTTATTCTTCTCAATTTTATTTATTTCTGCTCTAACCTTCATTGTGTCACTCCTTCTACTGACTTTGGGGCTCATTTTCTAGTTTTGTTAATTGTGAGTTTAGACTGTTCATTTGGCATTGTTCTTTCCTGAGGTTGGCCTGTATTGAAGTATACTTCCCTCTTAGCATGGCCTTTGCTGCATCTCACAGACTTTGTGGTGTTTATTGTTGTCGTGTGTCTCCATATATTGCCTGACCTCTGTTTTTGTTTGGTCATTGATCCATTGGTTATTAGGAGCATGTTATTAAGCCTCCATGTGTTTGTGGGCCTTTTCATTTTCTTTGTGTAATTTATTTCTAGTTTCATACCTTTGTGGCCTGAGAAGCTGGTAGATAAAATTTCAATATTTTTTAACTTAGTGAAGCTCTTTTTGTGGCCTAGCATATGATCTATTCCTGAAAATGTTCCATGTGCACTTGAGAAGAATGTGCATCCTGTTGCTTTTGGATGGGGCATTCTGTAGATGTCCATCAGGTCCATCTGTTTTAATATGTTTTTCAATGTCTGTGTATCCTTATTTTCTGTCAGGTTGATCTGTACTTTGGAGTGAGTGGAGTGTTGTAGTCTCCTAAAATGAATGCATTGCATCCTATTTCCCCCTTTAATTCTGATAGCATTTGTTTCGCATATGTAGGTGCTCCTGTGTTAGGTGCATAGATATTTATAATAGTTATATCCTCTTGTTGGACTGACCCCTTTAGCATTATGTAATGTCCTTTTTTGTCTTTGTGACTTTCTTTGTTTTGAAGTATATTTTGTCTGACACTTGTACTGCAACTCCTGCTTTTTTCTCCATTAGTTGCATGAAATCATTTTCTAACCCTTCACTGTCAGTCTGTGTATATCTTTTGGTTTAAAGTGAGTCTCTTGTAGGCAGCATATAGATGGTTCTTGTTTTTTTACCCATTCAGTGACTCTATGGTCTTTTGATTGATTCATTCAGACCATTTCCATTTAGGGTGATTATCAATAGCTATGTACTGATTGCCATTGCAGGCTTTAGATTCATGGGTACCAAAGGTTTAAGGGTAATTCCTTTACTATGTAGCAGTCTCATTTAACCTCCTTAGTATGTTATTACAAACATTACCTAATGGTTCTTTTTTTCCCCCTCCTTTTTCTTCCTCCTCCATTCTTTATATATTAGGTATCATATTCTGTACTCTTTGTCTATCCCTTGACTGACTTTGTGGGTAGTTGATTTGATTTTGCATCTGCTTAGTAATTAATTGTTCTACTTTCTTTACTGTGGTCTTATTTCCCATGGTGACATCTATTTATCCTTGGGAACACTTCCATCTATAGCAGTCCCTCCAAAATACACTAGATGTAGTTTGTGGGAGGTAAATTCTCTCTGCTTTTGCATATCTGGGTAGAGTATTCTTGGTTTGAGGCCCTTCTGTTTCATTGTATTAAATATATCATACCACTCCTTTCTGGCCTGTAAGGTTTATGTTGAGATGTCTGATGATAGCCTGATGGGTTTTCCTTTGTCTGTGATTTTTTTCTCTCTCTAGCTGCTTTTAAAAATCTGCCCTTATCCTTGATGTTTGCCATTTTAATTATTATATGTCTTGGTTTTGTCTTCCTTGGGTCCCTTGTGTTGGGATATCTGTGTACCTCCATGGCCTGAGAGACTATCTCCTTCCCCAGATTGGGTAAGTTTTCAGCAATTAGCTCCTCAAACACACTTCAAAATGCCATATTTTTGAGAACTTTTATTCTTCATGTTTTGTTCAAGAAAATATGCATTTATGTGCCTGGAATGGGACCAGAATGTCAAATAAAGAAATATGCTATATGCACTTTCTCATTAAAAAAGAAAAAAGAGAAGAGGCCTGCGTAATCAGTAATTTGTTCTTTGGCTACATTTGTTAGGTTAAGTGAAAATTAGTCTTCAAGCCATTAGTTTTACTTAAATTGTGATTCCTATTCTTTAAAGTCCTGACATCAAAAGGATAACATTACTAATGGTAATGAAATTTGTTTGCTTTAAAGACCTCTTGTGCTGGAGTTGGTTTCAAATTGTGGGACACTGTATGATAAATTAAGTCATAACTTAATGACTAGAGTGAAAATTGATGATGATTCAAAGCTATTGATGATTTAAATGTTTCAGCAGTAAAGTTTACAAAGCTTGTCCTTAATATATAGTATACTCAAAAATATCAAAAAACCATTCTTTATATGGTGCTCAAAATGCAAAGTTAACCTGGTCATCTTTATCCTGCAGATCTCAAAATCAATAAAGAGGATGCTGGGAATTTCCCTGAACAATGCAATGTAACAAATGGTTTTTGTTTTCTCTTGATTTTGAGTCAAGGATTGCTTCATTTATTTATATGAACTGCCCACCTGATGGGACTTTGAGTTTGCTTATTCTCCTCCCATGAAGAGTAAGTTGGGTCTCCCTTTGTTTTCCAAATGCAAATTAACACACCTCTAAGGACACATCTTTCTTGTTTGGAGTCTTGACTGGGGGCTACATGTTATATCTTAGAATACAGGCAGAAATTGAAGGCTCACAATTGACCATGCTGTCACTAAAAAGATATTGAACAAGTTTTTTTGACTGGACAAATGATTGCAGCAACATTTGAAATATATTAACCATCTAATATTCCTATTTGTATATTATACAAAATGTAAATTTAATAAAAAGTTATTAAACAACAACCCCAAGTTTTTTAAGAACTAAATTTTGAGACAGCTAGTAAAACATCTAGAAATCTGAACTAGCAATCCATAGGCAACTCTTCAAATCACTAAAGTAATGTAGCTGGTTTGATCAGATTGTTAAGAAAAAAGTAAATGGCTTGGTGTGTTGAATCTGACAAGATTTTGGGGGGACATTATGAAGAGCCAATTCGCATCAAAGACCACCCAGAGGTCTGATATGAAGAAATTCTGCCTTGCTATTTGCAGATGTTGACACTTAAGAGCTTTTTATGTTAGATGAGGTGCTATTGTTCAAAGTCTTTTCCATCTGTTGGCTTCCTAACTTCTCTCGAGTGAGTTTTCTGGTATTTAATAAGGAATGAATGTCCAGGAAAATTTTTACTACACTGATTACACTAAAAGATTCCTTCCAATGTGGATTCTGATATGATGGAAAAGCTCTGAGTTCTGACTATAAGCTTTCCCATACTTGCTCTATTGGTAACAATTCTCTGGAGTCTGGTGCAGAGGAAGGGCTAACCACTGTCCAAGGGTTTTAAATATAATTTACATTTATTATAGGATCTCTCTCCAGTATGGATTCTCTTACAATAAATTAGTCCAGTTTTTATCCTGAAAGTTTTCCCATTTTCTTCACATTTGTGGGTATAATTTTTATTTTGAATGAAGCCTGAACTCTTGGGTAAAAGCTTTTCCACATTTTATCATATTCATTAGGTTTCTCTGACCAGTGTGTAACTGATGCTGAATAAGAATGGAGTTCTGAGTGAAATTGATTCTACCTTCATCACACTTATACCATCTCAGATATCCTTCTCATCTTCTTTGATATTTTTGTACTTCCACATAATGGCAGTTCTCAGGAATACTTCCATTAGATCTGATAGTGTGTCCCTGTCAGCATGTTATTTCTTCAGATTTGTTCTACTTTCCAAGCACCTTCTTATTATCCATTTTGATTAAATTACCTGAGAGATTGAAAATTTCAGCATAATTCACACAAACCTTAATCACTTGTCATCAAATAAGCACTTATTGAAACTATATGCTGGAGAAATAGGTAACAGAACAAAATGTTTCACATAAGACAGATGTGTATTGAGCTTATTACTTTTAAATTATACCATATTATCTTCTAGAACTAATATTAAAATGTTTACATTTGAATGAATATAACTGAGATGTACTTCAAAATTATATAGAAAAAATTTGGAAATGAGTAGTTTTGTATAAATGAGACAAGACTGGCCATAATTTGATATGTTGAAGCTAGGAGACACCTTTATGGAGAATCAATTTACAATTCTATTTTTACCTAGGTTTGTTTTTTTTTATAATAAAGAAAGAAGAAAAGGATAAAAGTATTTGTGACTTTTAGCTGGTAGCATGTAAAAATATAAAGAAAAAAGCAGCAACTTAAAAACACACTCCAGGGGCGGAGCCAGGATGGCGGCGTGAGTAGAGCAGTGGAAATCTCCTCCCAAAAACACATAGAGCTATGAAAATATAACAAAGAAAAATCTTCCTAAAATAGAGACCACAGGACACAGGACAACATCCAGACCACATCCACACATGCAAGAACCCATCGCCTTGCCAAGGGGGTAAGATACAAGCCCCGGCCCGGCGGGACCCGAGCGCCCCTCCCCCCGGCTCCCGGCGGGTGAAAAGAAACCGGAGCATTTTTTTTTTTTTTTTTTGGCGAGCGCTTTTTGGAAGCCTTACCGGTGCCTGGGACCGGCGGCTGAGGACAAAGAATATCCCGCGTTTCTCCCTGCGGGACCGGCGGGCGGGTGCCTGAGACCGGTGCCTGAGGACGGAGGAAATCGCGCGTTTTTCCCCTTTTCTTTTTCTCTTTTTGGCGAGCGCTTTTTGGAAGCCTTAAAAGGACAGGGACCCCAGTGCTAGGGAGGCAGGGTGGCGGGACTGGTGAGCAGGTGCCTGGGACCGGTGCCTGAGGACAAAGAATATCCCACGTTTTTCCCTGCGGGACCGGTGGGCGGATGCCTGAGACCAGCACTTGAGGACAGAGGAAATCGCGCGTTTTTCCTCTCTTTTTTTTTTCTCTTTTCTGCGAGTGCTTTTTGGAAGCCTAAAAGGGACAGGGACCCTGGTGCTAGGGAGGCAGGGTGGAGGGACTGGTGAGCGGGTGCCTGGGACCAGTGCCTGAGGACAAATATCGAGCGTTCCTTCCCTGCGGGACCGGTGGGTGGGTGCTTTTTGGAAGCCTTGAAAGGACAGGGACCCTGGTGCTAGGGAGACAGGGCAGCAGGACCAGTGAGCGGGTGCCTGAGACCGGCACCTGAGGACAAAAAAAAAGAAAAAAAAATCGCTTGTTTTTTCCTTTTTTTTTTTTTTCTTTCTTTCTGTTCCCTCTCTCATTGCTGCTGTTGTTGTTTTGGTTTGGAGAGTGCTTTTTGGAAGTCTTAAAGGGGCAGGACAGGTCACTTAGACCAGAGGCAGGGAATCTGGGGATCTCTGGGCACCCTAACCCCCTGGGCAGCAGGGGGCACAGAGACCCCTTACGGAGATAAATAGCCTCCTGGCCGCTCCCCCTCCAAACGGGGCTCCACCATTTTGGAGGAACAGCCCCAGCCAGACCAAGCAAACAGCAACAGCGGAGATAAACCCCAAAGCAACTGGGCAGGAAGCAGAAGCCCTGTCTGCGCACAGCTGCACAGCACAAGCAACTAGAGGTCGCTATTCTCCCAGGAAAAGGCTACAAACCAACAAGAAGGGAAGCTCTTTTAGTGGTCACTTGTACCAGCTCTGCAAACTATCTCTATCACCATGAAAAGGCAAAACTACAGGCAGACAAAGATCACAGAGACAACACCTGAGAAGGAGACAGACCTAACTAGTCCTCCTGAAAAAGAATTCAAAATAAAAATCATGAACATGCTGACAGAGATGCAGAGAAAAATGCAAGAGCAATGGGATGAGATGCAGAGAAAAATGCAAGAGCAGTGGGATGAAGTCCGGAAGGAGATCACAGATGTCAGGAAAGAGATCACAGAAGTGAAACAATCCCTGGAAGGATTTATAAGCAGAATGGATAAGATGCAAGAGGCCATTGAAGGAATAGAAGCCAGAGAACAGGAACGTATAGAAGCTGACATAGAGAGAGATAAAAGGATCTCCATGAATGAAACAACACTAAGAGAAATATGTGACCAATACAAAAGGAATAACATTCGTATTATAGGGATACCAGAAGAGGAAGAAAGAGGAAAAGGGATAGAAAGTGTCTTTGAAGAAATAATTGCTGAAAACTTCCCCAAACTGGGGGAGGAAATAATCGAACAGACCATGGAAGTACACAGAACCCCCAACAGAAAGGATCCAAGGAGGACAACACCAAGACACATAGTAATTAAAATGGTAAGGATCAAGGACAAGGAAAGAGTTTTAAAGGCAGCTAGAGAGAAAAAGGTCACCTATAAAGGAAAACCAATCAGGCTAACATCAGACTTCTCAACAGAAACCCTACAGGCCAGAAGAGAATGGCATGATATACTTAATGCAATGAAACAGAAGGGCCTTGAACCAAGGATACTGTATCCAGCACGACTATCATTTAAATATGATGGTGGGATTAAACAATTCCCAGACAAGCAAAAGCTGAGGGAATTTGCTTCCCACAAACCACCTCTACAGGGCATCCTACAGGGACTGCTCTAGATGGGAGCACCCCTAAAAAGAGCACAGAACAAAACACACAACATATGAAGAATGGAGGAGGAGGAATAAGAAAGGAGAGAAGAAAAGAATCTCCAGACAGTGTATATAACAGCTCAATAAGCGAGCTAAGTTAGGCAGTAAGATACTAAAGAAGCTAACCTTGAATCTTTGGTAACCACGAATCTAAAGCCTGAAATGGCAATAAGTACATATCTCTCAATAGTCACCCTAAATGTCAATGGACTTAATGCACCAATTAAAAGACATAGAGTAATAGAATGGATAAAAAAGAAAGACCCATCTATATGCTGCTTACAAGAAACTCACCTTAAACCCAAAGATAAGCATAGACTAAAAGTCAAGGGATGGAAAAACATATTTCAGGCAAACAACAGTGAGAAGAAAGCAGGGGTTGCAGTACTAATATCAGACAAAATAGACTTCAAAACAAAGAAAGTAACAAGAGATAAAGAAGGCCACTACATAATGATAAAGGGCTCAGTCCAACAAGAGGATATAACCATTCTAAATATATATGCACCCAATACAGGAGCACCAACATATGTGAAGCAAATACTAACAGAACTAAAGAGGGAAATAGACTGCAATGCATTCATTGTAGGAGACTTCAACACACCACTCACTCCAAAGGATAGATCCACCGGGCAGAAAATAAGTAAAGACACACAGGCACTGAACAACACACTAGAACAGATGGACCTAATAGACATCTATAGAACTCTACATCCAAAAGCAACAGGATATACATTCTTCTCAAGTGCACATGGAACATTCTTCAGAATAGACCACATACTAGCTCACAAAAAGAGCCTCAGTAAATTCCAAAATATTGAAATTCTACCAACCAATTTTTCAGACCACAAAGGTATGAAAGTAGCAATAAATTCTACAAAGAAAACAAAAAGGCTCACAAACACAGGGAGGCTTAACAACATGCTACTAAATAATCAATGGATCAATGAACAAATCAAAATAGAGATCAAGGAATATATAGAAACAAATGACAACAACAACACTAAGCCCCAACTTCTGTGGGATGCAGCGAAAGCAGTCTTAAGAGGAAAGTATATAGCAATCCAGGCACACTTGAAGAGGAAGAACAATCCCAAATGAATAGTCTAACATCACAATTATTAAAACTGGAAAAAGAAGAACAAAGGAGGCCTAAAGTCAGTAGAAGGAGGGACATAATAAAGATCAGAGAATAAATAAACAAAATTGAAAAGAATAAAACAATAGCAAAAATCAATGAAACCAAGAGCTGGTTCTTTGAGAAAATAAACAAAATAGATAAGCCTTTAGCCCAACTTATTAAGAGAAAAAGAAAGTCAGCACAAATCAACATAATCAAAAATGAGAATGGAAAAATCACGACGGACTCCACAGAAATACAAAGAATTATTAAAGACTACTATGAAAACCTATATGCCAACAAGCTGGAAAACCTAGAAGAAATGGACAACTTCCTAGAAAAATACAACCTCCCAAGACTGACCAAGGAAGAAACACAAAAGTTAAACAAACCAATTACAAGCAAAGAAATTGAAACAGTAATCAAAAAACTACCCAAGAACAAAACCCCGGGGCCGGACGGATTTACCTCGGAATTTTATCAGACACACAGAGAAGATATAATACCCATTCTCCTTAAAGTGTTTCAAAAAATAGAAGAAGAGGGAATACTCCCAAACTCATTCTATGAGGCCAACATCACCCTAATACCAAAACCAGGCAAAGACCCCACCAAAAAAGAAAATTACAGACCAATATCCCTGATGAACGTAGATGCAAAAATACTCAATAAAATATTAGCAAACAGAATTCAACAGTATATCAAAAGGATCATACACCATGACCAAGTGGGGTTCATCCCAGGGATGCAAGGATGGTACAATATTCGAAAATCCATCAACATCATCCACCACATCAACAAAAAGAAAGACAAAAACCACATGATCATCTCCATAGATGCTGAAAAAGCATTTGACAAAATTCAACATCCATTCATGATAAAAACTCTCAGCAAAATGGGAATAGAAGGCAAGTACCTCAACATAATAAAGGCCATATATGATAAACCCACAGCCAGCATTATACTGAACAGCGAGAAGCTGAAAGCATTTCCTCTGAGATCGGGAACCAGACAGGGATGCCCACTCTCCCCACTGTTATTTAACATAGTACTGGAGGTCCTAGCCACGGCAATCAGACAAAACAAAGAAATACAAGGAATCCAGATTGGTAAAGAAGAAGTTAAACTGTCACTATTTGCAGATGATATGATACTGTACATCAAAAACCCTAAAGACTCCACTCCAAAACTACTAGAACTGATATCGGAATACAGCAAAGTTGCAGGATACAAAATTAACACACAGAAATCTGTAGCTTTCCTATACACTAACAATGAATCAATAGAAAGAGAAATCAGGAAAACAATTCCATTCACCATTGCATCAAAAAGAATAAAATACCTAGGAATAAACCTAACCAAAGAAGTGAAAGACTTATACTCTGAAAACTACAAGTCACTCTTAAGAGAAATTAAAGGGGACACTATTAAATGGAAACTCATCCCATGCTCATGGCTAGGAAGAATTAATATCGTCAAAATGGCCATCCTGCCCAGAGCAATATACAGATTCGATGCAATCCCTCTCAAATTACCAGCAACATTCTTCAATGAATTGGAACAAATAATTCAAAAATTCATATGGAAACAACAAAGACCCCGAATAGCCAAAGCAATCCTGAAAAAGAAGAATAAAGTAGGGGGGATCTCACTCCCCAACTTCAAGCTCTACTACAAAGCCATAGTAATCAAGACAATTTGGTACTGGCACAAGAACAGAGCCACAGACCAGTGGAACAGATTAGAGACCCCAGAAATTAACCCAAACATATATGGTCAATTAATATTTGATAAAGGAGCCATGGACATACAATGGCAAAATGACAGTCTCTTCAACAGATGGTGCTGGCAAAACTGGACAGCTACATGTAGGAGAATGAAACTGGACCATTGTGTAACCCCATATACAAAGGTAAACTCAAAATGGATCAAAGACCTGAATGTAAGTCATGAAACCATTAAACTCTTGGAAAAAAACATAGGCAAAAACCTCTTAGACATAAACGTGAGTGATCTCTTCTTGAACATATCTCCCCGGGCAAGGAAAACAACAGCAAAAATGAGCAAGTGGGACTACATTAAGCTGAAAAGCTTCTGTACAGCGAAAGACACCATCAATAGAACAAAAAGGAACCCTACAGTATGGGAGAATATATTTGAAAATGATAGATCCGATAAAGGCTTGACGTCCAGAATATATAAAGAGCTCACACACCTCAACAAACAAAAAACAAATAACCCAATTAAAAAATGGGCAGAGGAACTGAACAGACAGTTCTCTAAAAAAGAAATACAGATGGCCAACAGACACATGAAAAGATGCTCCACATCGCTAATTATCAGAGAAATGCAAATTAAAACTACAATGAGGTATCACCTCACACCAGTAAGGATAGCTGCCATCCAAAAGACAAACAACAACAAATGTTGGCGAGGCTGTGGAGAAAGGGGAACCCTCCTACACTGCTGGTGGGAATGTAAATTAGTTCAACCAGTGTGGAAAGCAGTATGGAGGTTCATCAAAATGCTCAAAACAGACTTACCATTTGACCCAGGAATTCCACTCCTAGGAATTTACCCTAAGAACGCAGCAATCAAGTTTGAGAAAGACAGATGCACTCCTATGTTTATCGCAGCACTATTTACAATAGCCAAGAATTGGAAGCAACCTAAATGTCCATCTGTAGATGAATGGATAAAGAAGATGTGGTACATATACACAATGGAATACTACTCAGCCATAAGAAGTGGAAAAATTCAACCATTTGCAGCAACATGGATGGAGCTGGAGAGTATTATGCTCAGTGAAATCAGCCAAGCGGAGAAAGAGAAATACCAAATGATTTCACTCATCTGAGGAGTATAGGAACAAAGGAAAAACTGAAGGAACAAAACAGCAGCAGAATTACAGAACCCAAAAATGGACTAACAGGTACCAAAGGGAAAGGAACTGGGGAGGATGGGTGGGCAGGGAGGGATAAGGGGGGGGAAGAAGAAGGGGGGTATTAAGATTAGCATGTATGGGGGGAGGGAGAAAGGGGAGGGTGGGCTGCACAACACAGAGAGGACAAGTAGTGACTCTACAACATTTTGCTAAGCTGAGGGACAGTAACCGTAATGTGGTTGTTAGGGGTGACCTGATATAGGGGAGAGCATAGTAAACATAGTATTCTTCATGTAAGTGTAGATTAAAAATTAAAAAATAAAAAAAGGAAGAAGGAAAGAAAGAAAAGGGGGATTACTCCTTAACAGGATAAAACTATTGGTAAATCAAAGATCAACGCATGCTTTAAATATCCTTAATGTTGATCACTTAAAGGGTGTCAGATGATCAGCTATGGAGGTACTCTTTTCTGATAATATTCCTTTCTCTTAATTAAAAAAAAAAAAAAAGCAGTTACTGTGTGCTGACCTCCAATGAGTTCTGCACAGTGGTATAGAGGGCATGTCAAAGTGTGGGCAAAGGGTCTGTTTGTTTCTATGCAGAAGATCAAGGCCTAGCTTGGATACCCAGAAAATGAACTAAGATACGATATGAGGAGGAGCTTCCGGCATCAGCACTCTCTGGAGGACTTGTGCCGGGGGATGATCATCAAAAAGCCTCCACAGGGATCCGGACGATGCTGCGGTTGTGGCTGCATCCAGCCCACCGTCTCCTGGACTTGCCATAGGAATGAGGAGGGAGATGTCTAGGCTGGCATGTGCATACAGTGAGACAACGAATTTGACCGGATCTGTACTGTTGGAACTCAACCAGGAGTTGGGAGGGGTGCAAGTTGTAGCACTCCAAAATCTCATGACTATGGACTATCTATGGTTAAAAGAACATATGGGATGTGAACAGATCCCAGAAATGGACTGCTTTAATTTGTCTGATGGTTCAAGTACAGTTGGACAATATCCATCATATCATAGATAAATTTTCACAAATACCTAGGGTGCCTAAATGGTTTTCTTGGCTTCACTGGAGATGGATGGTAATTATAGATTTGCTTTGTTTATGTCACCGTATTCCTATTATGTTAATATGTGTGTGCAAATTAGTTAGTAGTTTAAAACCCATACATACTTAAGGTACTATACAAGAAGATATGTCAAAGAAATAATCAATCCTCCCATGTTTCCTTCATATGCTACATCTATAGCTTTTCTTCTTCCTTCCTAATTACAACCCTTAAATAGAATTCGTGCCTCATATCGAATTTACCGAGTATCATAATTCCTCCAGGTGGTAAAGATACCTCGAGACAAGTGCTGGGCATAGAAGCCACAGGGCATAAATCTGCAAAGAAGTAAAAAGCTAACCTTTGCAAACAATATGGCTTCTCTCTCACTTACCAACTTTACATTTCCCTGTATGGCCCTGGAAGATGACTGGTTAGCCAGAGACGGGTAAGATTCCTCAAGGGAGGAACAACCTAAGACAGGCACAGTCGCAGGGGGGCCATCAGGTGAGAATTTGGGGATCAACAGAGGTGAGGCTCAGAACCTCACCCCCCCCTGCTTTGAGAGAAATCTTCTGCATCCGTGGATGTCTTGCTGCCCTTGTCTAGCCTGGATTAATACTTAGTCCATAGGCACACACCTGATCATTTGATCATCTACATTTGCCTTCTTACAGCACTAAACTATGTTTTCTACCTTTATCTTGCATCTACCTACCACTTCAGCATTTTATTAAAAATAAAAATAATAATAATAATAGGAGAAATGTGGGATCAACATATAAATCAAGTACAAAAATCAAACGAATATTCATATTTGACCTGATTGTTTATAGGTCATATTGCATGATCAAAACCGAAAGTTTCTGTGATGAATGCCCTTGTACTGTTCACCATGTAAGAATTTATTCACTATGTAAGAATTCGTTCACCATGTAAGAACTTGTTCGTTATGCTTCAGAAGATTGGAGACTGACAAGAATTAGGCTTGAGATGGATTAATGATTGTACATTGAGCGTTGACCCCCCTATACTGAATTTTGTTGTTGTTAACAACCATTTGATCAATAAATATGAGAGATGCCCTCTCAAAAAAAAAAAAAAAAACACACTCCAGAGCTAAAAATAATTTAATATCCATACAGTGAAACATATTTCAGCTATATGTATTACATGTAACTCTCTTGCAAGTATGTCCATAATGTAATATTAAATTTAAAAATAGCAGCAATTGATAGGTATGGTATAATTATATTTGGGCATCTGTGTGCTTTTCCAGTAAGTTTTGTTTCCTATATCATTTTTTAAAAGTGTATTTTTGGATTAAATACCTAAATATAATGCCTGAAACCATAAAACTCCTAGAAGAAAACAGAGTTAGTAAACTCTTTAACACTGACATTAGTAATTTTTTCTGGATATGTCCCCTAGGCAAGGGAAACAAAAGCAAAAATAAACAAGTGGAACTATATCAAACTGAAAAGTTTTGGCACAGCAAAGGAAACCATCAACAAAACAAAAAGTCAACCTACTGAATGGGAGACCTACAAATGATATATATGATAAGGGGCTAACATGCAAAACATAAAGAACTCAAACAGCTCAACACTAAGAAAACAAATAATCCAATTAAAAAATGGGTTTGAGGACACAGATACTTTTCCAAAGAAGATATACAGATGGCCAATAGATACATGAAAAGATATTCACCATCACTGATCATCAAAGAATGCAAATCAAAGCTGCAATGAGATATCACCTCATACCAGTCAGAATGGCCATAATCCAAAAGACAAGAAATAACGAGTGTTAAGAGATTTAAGATGGTGGCATGAGAGGTGAGACAGAGAACTCCTCCCAAAACTGCAGTGTGAAAATACAGTTAATACAACTAACTCTAAAACAGCAGCAGGAAAGAAGGCTACACCACACTGCATATAGACCTCACGAACAGAGCAGACATCACAAAATAGGGTAAGGTGCCAAAGCCTTGATCCAGCAGGACACAGGCCCTTCTCCCACCCCAGCTTACCAGCAGGAGGAAGACAAATGGAGCCAGGAGTGGGTGGAAGCCTAGGACTGCTGAACACCTAGCCCTGGGAATCTGCTTTGTGACCAGAAACCTACACTGTGTTGTGTTCTGGAGGATGGGGAGCTGGGACAGGCAGAGTGCTTGAGAGACAGATTCTGGCTGTTTGTGGAGGACAGAATCCACACCTGGTCACTCTGGGACAAGGGAAAGACAGGCAGTCTGAAAGGCTTCTTAGCAGTGAGAGGACTGCTGAACGGGCAGAGTTTGAACAGAGTTTGTTGTGTAGGAGAAGGGATAGGGGGACAAGGTTGTCTGGGCGTGCTCTGCCCAGGAGATTGGGAAATTTGAGGAGCTTTAGGCACTCCATCCCCCTGACTGGCTGCTCAGCTCAGAGGCCCAACACTGTGATACACAGCCTGCCGAACCTTCCTCCTGGCCTAATGACACTGGCTCTCAAAACAGCAGTCACTGCACTGGCATCAGGTCAGTGGGAGGGAGGCCCAGCCTATAACAGCTAGAGACACAAAGCACAGAGGATTACACATGTGTGCTTGGCCTACTGGCTCTGATACGGGAGGCCAGCATTGCAGATGGGAATCAGGAAACAGATCTTTCCTCCCTGCAGGCACCAGCTCTGCTCAACTATGACCCCCAACCTCACTCTAGGGGGTGTGCAGCTCCAGAGACTGGAGCTTCTGGGCACTAGTGGGCAATACACAGAAGTATGAAATGTCAAAAGAACATGGGTCAGACGAAAATCTCACAAACCCTAGAAAAATGGCCAAATGAAACCAAACTCATCAATCTTCCTGAAAGAGAGTTCAAAATGAAAATCATAAATATGCTTATGGAGGTACAGAAAAATATTCAAGAACTCAGGAATGAATTTAAGTCAGAGATACAATCATTAAGAAATACCATATATGAAATGAAACATGCAATGGAAGGACTTGAAAGCAGATTAGATGTAGTAAAAGAGACAGTAAATGGAATAGAAATTAGAGAAGAGGAATACAAAGAAGCTGAGGCACAAAGAGAAAAAAGAATCTTTAGGTTGTGTTTGTAATACCATATTAAGTGAGTTAAGTGAGTCTCAGATAGTAAAGAAGTTAACCTTGAACCTTTGGGAACCATGAATCTAAAGCCTGCAATGGCAATAAGTACATACCTACTGATAATCACCCTAAATGGAAATGGTCTGAATGCACCAATCAAAAGACAGTCACTGAATAGATAAAAAAACAAGACCCACCTATATGCTGCCTACAAGAGACTCACTTTAAACACAAAGACATACACAGACTGAAAGTAAAGGGATGGAAAAAGATATTTCATGCAACTAACAGGGAGAAAAAAGCAGGAGTTGCAGTAATTGCATCAGACAAAATAGATTTCAGAACAAAGAAAGTCACAAGAGACAAAGAATGACATTACATAATGCTAAAGGCGTCAGTCCAACAAGAGGATATAACTATTATATTTATGCACCCAACAAAGGATCACCTACATATGTGAAACAAATACTAACCGAATTAAAGAGGGAAATAGAATACAATGCATTCATTTTAGGAGACTTCAACACACCACTCACTCCAAAGTACAGATCAACCTGACAGAAAATAAGTAAGGAGACAGAGGCATTGAACAACACATTAGGACAGATGGACCTAACAGACACCTACAGAATTCTACAGACAAAAGAACAGAATACACATTTTTTTCAAGTGCACATGGAACATTTTCAGGAATAGATCATATACTAGGCCACAAAGAGAGCCTTGGTAAATTTAAAAAGATTGAAATTGTACCAATCAGCATCTCAGACCACAAAGGTATGAAACTAGAAATAAATTACACAAAGAAAATGAAAAGGCCCACAAACGCATGGAGGCTTAATAACATGCTCCTAATAACCAATGGATCAATGACCAAACAAAAACAGAGGTCAGGCAATATATGGAGACACACGACAACAATAAACACCACAAAGTCTGTGAGATGCAGCAAAGGCCATGCTAAGAGGGAAGTATACTTCAATACAGGCCAACCTCAGGAAAGAACAATGCCAAATGAACAGTCTAAACTCACAATTAACAAAACTAGAAAATGAGCCCCAAAGTCAGTAGAAGGAGTGACACAATGAAGGTTAGAGCAGAAATAAATAAAATTGAGAAGAATAAAACAATAGAAAGAATCAAGAAAAGAAAAGAAATAGATAAACCCCTACCCAGACTTATCATGAAAAAAGAGAGTCTACACACATAAACAGAATCAGAAATGAGAAAGGCAAAATCACTACAGACACTACATAAATACAAATAATTATGAGAGAATACTATGAAAAATTATATGCTAACAAACTGGATAACCTAGAAGAAATGGACAACTTTCTAGAAAAATACAACCTCACAAGGCTGACTCAGGAAGAAACAGAAAACCTGAATAGACCAATTACCAGCAATGAAATTGAACGGGTAATCAAAAAGCTACCAAAGAACAAAATCCCTGGATCAGATGGTTTCACTGCTGAATTTTATCAAACATTTAGTGAAGACCGAATACCCATCCTCCTTAAAGTTTTCCAAAAAGTAGAAGAGGAGGGAATACTATAAAACTCATTCTACGAAGCCAGCATCACTCTAATACCAAAACCAGGCAAAGACACCTCAAAAAACGAAAATTACAGACAAATATCCCTGAAGAACATAGATGCAAAAATACTCAACAAAATATTAGCAAAGATAATTCCAAAATACATGGAAAAGATCATCCATCATGACCAAGTAGGATTTATTCCAGGGATGCAAGGTACAGCACACAAAAATCCACCAACATCATCCACCACATCAACAAAAAGGACAAAATCCACATGATCATTTCCATAGATGCTGAAAAAGCATTCAACAAAATTCAACATCCATTCATGATAAAAACTCTCAATGAAATGGGTATAGAGGGCAAATACCTAAACATAATAAAGGCTGTATGTGACAAACCCACAGTCAACATCATACTTAACAGCAAGAAGTTGAAAGCTTTTCCTTTAAAGATTGGGAACAAGACAAGGATTCCCCACTCTCCCCACTTTCTGTCAACATAGTTCTAGAGGTCCTAGCCATGGCATCAGACAACACAAAGAAATAAAAGGCATCTGGATTGGTAAGAAAGAAGTCAAACTGTCCCTATTTGCAGATGACATGATATTGTACATAAAAATCCCTAAAGAATCCACTCAAAAACTACTATATCTAATATCTGAACTCAGTAAAGTTGCTGGATACAAAATTAATACACAGAAATTGGTTGCATTCCTATACATTAACAATGAGCAAGCAGAAAGAGAAGTCAAGAAAACAATACCATTCACAACTGCATCAAAAAGAATAAAGTACCTAAGAATAAACCTAGCCAAGGAAGTGAAAGACTTATACTCTGAAAACAAGACACTCATGAGAGAAATTAAAGAAGATACCAATAAATGGAAACACATCCTATGCTCATGGACAGGAAGAATTAATATTGTTAAAATGGCCATCCTGCCTAAAGCAGTCTATAGATTCAGTACAATCCCATCAAAATACCAACAGCATTCTTCAATGAACTAGAACAAATACTTCCAAAATTCATATGGAACCATGAAGACCCTGAATAGCTAAAGCAGTCATAAGAAAGAATAATAAAGAGGGGGGAATTATGCTCCCTGAGTTCAAGCTCTACTACAAAGCCACCATAATTAAGACAATTTGGTACTGGCACAAGAACAGACCCATAGACCAATGGAACAGACTAGGGAGCCCAGATATAAGCCCAAGCATATATAGTCAACTAATATATGATACAGGAGCCATAGATATATAATGCGGGAATGACAGCCTCTTCAACAGATGGTGTTGGCAAAACTGGACAGCTACCTGTAAGAGAATGAAACTGGATTATTGTCTAACCCCATACACAAAAGTAAACTCAAAATGGATCAAAGACCTGAATGTAAGTCATGAAACCATGAAACTCTTAGAAAAAAACATAGGCAAAAATCTCCTGGACAGAAACATGAGCAACTTCTTCATGAACATATCTCCCTGGGCAAAGGAAACAAAAGCAAAAATGAACAAGTGGGACTATATCAAACTAAAAAGCTTCTGTACAGCTCAGGACACTATCAATAGAACAAAAAGGCATCCTACAGTATGGGAGAATATATTCATAAATGACAGATCTTATAAGGGGTTCACATCTAAATTATATAAAGAGGTCATGCACCTCAATGAACAAAAAGCAAATAAGCCAATTAAGAAATGGGCAGAGGAGCCTAACAGACACTTCTCCAAAGAAGAAATTCAGATGGCCAACAGGCACATCAAAAAATGCTCCACATCCCTAATAATCAGAGAAATGCAAATTAAAACCACAATGAGATATCACCTCATACCAGGATACCCAAGATCCAAAAGACAAACAACAACAAATGTTGGTGAGGATGTGGAGAAAGGGGAACCCTCCCACAGTGCTGGTCGGAATGTAAATTAGTTCAACCATTGTGGAAAGCAGTATGGAGGTTCCTTAAAAAACTAAAAATGGAAATACCATTTGACCCAGGAATTCCACTTATAGGAATTTACCCTAAGAATGCAGGAACCCAGTTTGAAAAAGACATATGCCCCCCTATATTTACTGCAGCACTATTTATAATAGCCAAGAAATGGAAGCAACCTAAGTGTCCATCAGTAGATGAATGGATAAAGAAGATGTGGTACATATAAACAATGGAATATTATTCAGCCATAAGAAGAAAACAAATCCTACTATTTGCAACAACATGGATGGAGCTAGAGGTTATTATATGCAGTGAAATAAGGCAGGTGGAGAAAGAGAAGTATCAAATGATTTCACTCATCTGTGGAGTATAAGAACAAAGGAAAAACTGAAGGAACAAAACAGCAGCAGACTCTCAGAACCCAAGAATGGACTTAGAGTTACCAAAGGGAAAGGGACTGGGGAGGATGGGTGTGGGTGGGAGGGGAGGGATAAGGGGGAAAAAGGGATATTATTATTAGCATACATAATGAAGCTGTGTGGGCAGTACAGGGAAGGCAGTATAACACAGCAAAGACAAGCAATGATTCAATAGCACCTTACTATGCTGATGGACAGTTACTGTAATGGTGTGTGTTGGGGACTTGATAATAGGGGGAGCCTAGTAACCATAATGTTGCTCATGTAATTGTACATTAATAATACCAAAAAAAAGAAGTAACAAGTGTTGGTGAGGATGTGGAGAAAAGGGAACATTCCTGTGCTGTTAGTGAGAATGTAAATTGGTGCAACCATTGTGGAAAGCAATATGGAGGTTCTTCATAATACTAAAAATATAATTACCATGTGATCCAGTAATTCCACTTGTGGATATTTACTTGAAGAACACGAAACATTAATTTGAAAAGATATATGTACCCTCATGTTCATTGCTACATTGTTTACAACAGCCAAAATATGGAAGCCACCTAAGTATCCATTGATAGATAAATGGATAAAGATGTGGTACATATACGCAATGACATATTACTGAGTCATAAAAAAGAATGAAATCTTGCCATTTGCAAAAACATGGATAGACCAAAGGGTATTATGCTAAGTAAAGTAAGTCAGGGAAAGACAAATACCATATGATTTCATTTATACGTGGAATCTAAAAACCGAAACAAACAAAACAGAAATAGGCTCATAAACACACAAAAACGGGTGAGGAATAGATGAAGCAGGTGAAGGGGGAAAAATTAGTCAGAACGTTTGATTATCTTGATCTGGATGATTGGTTACATGAGTTTATATACATATCAAACTTCATTAAGCTGTATGCTGAGATTTGTACATTTTATTGTATGTATGTGCATTTAAAAATACACATGTTAAAATTTTCTGTATTCTATGTAGCCATTGAAGCCAATGCTTCAGTATAAGAAAATGTTCTCCTGCTTTGGGGATAAGAGGTCTGGGTCAGGGAGGTTGGTAATAAGTTAGAATGGAGAAAATGAACCACTCAATATGAGCAGTATTTTCCAACAATTTTAATGCAGAGAAGTAAAGGAAGAAAAGAATTATAGTCAAGGTTAGAATGGTATGCTTAGAGGAACTGGTTAAAAGTGGACAGATATTAGATCAAATGAAAAGTAGGCAAAAATTTTAGTGAAGAGGTCCATTTGGAAGAATTCAAAAAGATACCAGCATTTCCCATTATTTCCCAGTGGAATCTCCTCCACACCTTTCTCCTGAACAGGATGCAGCATCTAAGACTCAGAGTTAAGCTGACCCTTTCTGGCTGGAGATGGATCCTAGGTAAATCCTGTGCTGCTTCCAGATAAACTACTTAAACTATTTGGCACTTCTGGTCCCTGTAGGAGGACTAGGACCAAAGGATAATTAGACAGTTTGACAGATACTTGTTGAGAGTTACAGAGCTTAAGAAACCAATATTAATGTGGAACACAGGACAGGAGGACAGAAAGCACTTTCCCTTAATCTGCACAGGCAGGGAATAAAAGGACAGAGAGGGGAAAATACGCAGGAGAACATAACTTTGGCAATACATTTTAGCTATTTTCTTCTCACTTCAACTCTTATCTCTCTCTAGAGATAATACCTGCATTCGGATACTAGATCATTTCTTCCTTATCTCACCTTTCCTCCTAGATTATCCAGCTTCTTTTCTCAATCATCCAGCACAGGAACAGCCTTCTCCCTATACTCTGGACTGCTCCTGCACTCACGCCTGGAGCTCTTGGACAGTATGGTCAGGAAGGTCAGGAAATGCTCCAGTATGAGCAGCTCTAAGGTGTGCTCCCTGCTGTCTGTTTCTGGTCTCAGCCTCTGGTGGCAAAGAACCTGGAGCTGGACTCTTCAGGCCTAAGGTAATCTTCCTGGCAGAACTGCCTGAAATTTTGTCCGAAGAACAGTTCCATTTCTGTGCAGGCTAGATTCTTTAACTATTTGACATTCCTTCTGTTCTTCTGCAGTACCAAAGGCTGGACTGAATCCATTCCTGGTGAAACAGCTCAAAAGACAGGCTTGTTTGCAGTAACAGGGGTGCCTCAGGCTGGTGCTCAGGCATAGCACATTGTTAATAAAGACCAACTCTAAACTAAGATCACATTTACTCAGAGTGAATGCTGTACTCAAGGCAATGATTTGAAGGTAGACACTCTGTAAAAGATAAAACAAGCAAAAATGGCATTAGCAGAATGCCATAAAATTAACTAAAAGACACTTCAATACCTACAGTTAACCAAAAGAACAGGACTATTAGTTTAGCTTTTAGATGTAGGAACTTGAGTGAAATATTCAGATAATGAAGAAAAACAATACAAATAGCTTTGCCTGCTTATATTGCATGTTAAAGATTTATTCAACATTTAAAAATCAACATCTTTGTGTCAAAATTGTGCTAGATAATTTCAAAGGTTTTTATATAATTTCAGAAAACAATATTGTGCCCATCAGTCAGGGAAACCACATTTGAGTCACTCCCAAGTCAATTAACCACGGTCCCCTTGGCATACAAACCCAGTGGGTGTTTTATAGTCCTTTCCTTACCAGATGTCCCTGCAGCACCTAAACTGCAAACTACTTTCGGTCTCCTAAGGAACACTACACTCTCGTGGCTGTTTTTCCAAGCACTGATTATTGTAAAGTGCTTAGACTAATACTTGGCCCTCAGGAAGCATTTGTAAGTGCTTGTCAAATAAGTATGTGTCTCTAATTGCTCCTTGTCAACTTTATGGCTCTTCTGCCTACCAATATCTGGTTACCCTAAGTTAAGATCTAGCCTTCTCATCCCATATTTATTTTGGGCAATCTCATCCATTTTATAGCCTCAGCTGTCACCTGAAAACTCCTAAATCTGATTCCTTTACCCCAGTCTTGCTTTGGTGCTCTGGACCATTATAATCCAGTGGTGTACTAGACCCTTCCACTTACAAGTTTTTGAGCATCTTCAACTCAACACCACTGAAAGTTAACTCATCATTTTTCCCTCATACCCAGTGTCTCTTCCAATGTTACCAATTTCTTTTAAAATGGTGCCACATTCATTCACCTAGTCATCAATCCAAAACCTTATTTTTAATATAAAAATTAACTATAGTTAAAAAAAATGACTCTATAGTATTCAGTATGTGCCAGGTAGTGTGCTCAGTACTTGAAAAAAAAAATCTTTCTCCTTTTCAGTCATCAAATCTAGTTAAACCTCTCTCACTTCCATAGCCACTGTCTCACTTTCACCAACTTACAACATTGGTTCTTTCTTTGAAAACTACAAGTCTCTTAGCTGTCTTGCTCCCAGTGTTGCCCCCTTTCAATCCATTTACCACATTGCTTCTAGAATATTTCAACAAGGTTAGTAAGATTGTTATTCACCTGCTTAAATCCAGAGACTGCCCACTCTGTAGAGTATACCTTCCCATCTACTGTGCAATGCCACAGTTCACTGGGTGCCTCAGATGTCTTGCAAGAGTGCCAGCATATCAATGATCTCAGCTACTGAGGTGACAAAGAAGAACTGGGATAGCTGAAGCCTTTGGTCTGGTCTCTTCTGTAGGGCAGTGTTCTTACAAATTTTCTGTCTATGAACCATTACATTAAAAAGATGGAGAAGCATACTGCCCTACACTCTAAATTCCTTGGCATATTCCAGTTACTACTGCTTTTCCTCTTTGCTCAAGCTACAACACACACTCCTTCAACTGCTTGCAGTTTTCTGATCTCTGTTACACACTGTATCTATCCCCCAAGGTCCATTTTCTCCTTGCTGTCCAATTTCTTAGTTCACAGAGACAGCTCTGATATTGTTTATTCAGGAAGGCTATCTCTAACTCTCCACTTCCCATCTCCAAAGGCCCTCTATGCATGAAGTTTTATTTTCTTCAAGGCACTTATAACAGTATATTGTAACTGTTTCTCTGTCTTCCTCATTACACTGTAAGGTAGAGAGTACCTCTTTTATCTGATTTATTCCCATTATTTAAAGCACTTTCTTTCGTTTTGCAAAATTGTAAGGATCAAAGTTATAGTAAAGTACTTTTTAAAAGTGGGAAGGCTTTATGGTAAAAATACGCAATACCATGACCATTACCATAGGGGATTTTAACGAACACTCTGAAAAACTGCTCAGTTAAAAAGGCCCTTGAACTCAGGGAAGGCATAGGAAAGCACCTCTTTAGTCTTAAGGATCAGACAGCTGATGGACCCTGGAGCGGTGTGCCATCTAGTAAATCTGTGTCCTCATCTGAGAAGCGGATGATCCGCATAAACCTAGTTCTGTACAGCACTTCTGTTCAGTTCCCTGCATCTCCGAAACTTCTGGAAACGCTGACAAGGAAAAGGAATCTGGATCCTGAGGGATTTAGGAGAAAGGAACCCAAGCCAGGCCTGGAAAAAAGGCAACCCCCTATCCTCCTACCTCCAGGACCTGAGATCGCTGCGAAGATACAGAACTGGATCCAGATGGCCAGACTGAGCCAATTTCCCACCTACACTCACTCCGAGTTGGGGCGGCAGGGGAGAAGGAACAGGGATACTAGGGCCGCAACTCTTTTGAGAAACCGGAAATATGTCACAAAGCTCCAACGCATCTCCACGACTCATCGCCATGACTCTAAGCAACTCACTGGGACGGCAATCCTCTGAGGCCTCAGGCCTCAGGGTTCCAATCCCACAGAATCTGTTAAGATATCCATTATCCAGTTACCTTCACCCTCCAGGGTCAAAAGCAATGATCAACACTCACCTGAGGAGAGTGACAACAGGAGGAGCAAACATTGGTTTTCCCTTCACTGTTTTAAATGTTTAAAATCTCTGGTCCCTCTGCGTAACATAACTACTAACAAGTTAGGGGCTTACAGATCCCCGAGTACACTGAATTAGCAGAGAGCTGAAAGAATGCAACGGTGGTGATGGGCACTCCTTGCTCCACCGGCACTGTGAATGGAATGGCAACTGTGCAACACGGGGACAGGGTCAGCTGTAGCAGTTGTCTATGGTACATGTGGAGATAAGAGGGTCACTGGCTCCACAGCCAATTGATTATGTGGGTTAAATGCGATTATTTATGAAACCATTTGGCACAATGTCTGGTCCCCATTTATCCTAGCTACTACCTGAAAAGGCTCAACTTCTGCCTTATCCCTGCAAGCTTCTATTCCGGTGCTTTATCTTACCACTTTTTCTCTACATTTGAAGTCTAACATTCCATAGTGCTCCATCAGTCTCTATACCACTGCAATGCTCCTGAGCTTCCAAGAGCATCCATGTTGTCTGTGTAATTCCAGGGGGAAAATATGTTCCCAGCCAGGGGCAAATAACCTTTGAAGCTACAATCAGACAAAGGGAGAAATAAAATGGGAGTGAAAGGGCAAGCTCCCAGATTCTATTTCAGCCAATCAGGACCTGGATCCTATTTCACCCAATCGGAGCTTGGTCTCTCTCCTCTCCAGTCAGCAAAGAGCTCACCCACCACCCTTAGACCCTGCCAATTGACCAGAGCCACGACCTATCACCCCACCAACTACCCCTAGATCCAGCCAATCAGCCAGAGCCATGACTCATCACCCCCCAACTCCCCCCAGGCCCAGCCAATCAGCCAGGGCCATGGCCATCACCCACCCCAAACCGCCCTGGAAACCCATAAAACCTTTGTTCTGGGGAAAACATGCTCTCTCTCTGGCACCTGGCCACTGCGCTGGCACAGGTGTGAGATTGAGCTCAGGCTAGCTCGAATAAAGGCTCCTTGCTTTTGCATCCGTGTTGGCTCCTTGGTGGTCTCCTTGGGATTCACGACTTTGGGCACAACATTTGGGGGCTCGTCCGGGATCCCAGAGACCCCCAGGACTCCCGACCCAGAGGGCCCTATGCTGGCTGGTGAGTGCACTCAATTATCTGTCTGTCCTTGTCTACCTGTGTCTCACTCTGTCTTTATCTGTGTCTCACTGTTTTTGTTTGCAAGCAAGCCTGTATAAGCCTGTAGGAGTTCCAATCTGTATCTGGGTCGGCACTGACTTAGGCGGACGCGCTGGCAGGTCGCCGACCAGGGGTCTTGGGAGATGTCCCTTGCCCCCATCTGGAGGATGAAGTCCTTATCTGTGAGGAAAGTTGGCTGCCACTGCAGTCCGACAGGCCCTCAACTTACTTTAAGTTTTCCCTCCGTGGCCGCTGCAGATTCTTCTCTGTAGGTGCCTGTTGTTTGTCGTGTTGGTCTTAGTCTTGTTGACAGAAGAAGTGGGACAGACTCAGACGACCCCCTTGTCTCTCATGACAGACCATTTTTCTCAGACATTAGGGAGAGAGCTCACAATTTGAGCACGGACGTTAGGAAGGGAAATTTTGTGTTTTCTGCACCTCTGAGTGGCCGTCCTTTAACGTTGGCTGGCTGCCGGAGGGAACATTTAATCCAACCACTCTTTTACAGGTTAAAGATATTAGGGGAAGAGCTAAGAACCTCAGTGTGGAAGCCCAGAAGGGTTGGTGGCAGACTTTTTGTTCTAGTGAGTAGCCAGTTTTCAATGTCGGATGGCTGCCAGAGGGAACCTTATCATTATGTCTCAGTCTGTATGTTTGTGTGTCTAAGTGTGTAAATGAAAATATCTTTCTACCTCTGGATGGTATTAATGAAATTGATTTAAAGACAAGCACTTGTGAAAATTGGGCATTCTAAAACTTCCAGAAAATCTGATAAAAAAATGTTAAGCATTAATGCGAATTTGGGTTTGGCTGAGGCGCTCATGTCCTTATAGTCATCAGCTGCCTAAGTTTACCTAAGGTCATTTAAGTCATGTTATCTGCTAAATCTTTTAAGAATAAAATGCTTAAAGGCTTGGCTTTGTCTAATATTCAGTAAAGGTCTTGTAAGTAATCGAGCACAATTGTTACAAATGAGTGAACTAAATGAGTGTGGCAAGTGAACACCTCTTTAATTGTGTGTTACAGTGTGTATACCTACCTGCAGCCTGAGAATCTTTGTAGTAACCTAAAATCTTAAAGTTTTGCTAAGTTAAGAAGATATACTTTATGTTTAGTGACAGATTGTGCTGTAATGCTCATAGTTACAGAAATTATAAAATGTTCATAAATTTGTTAATCTAAAGAATGCTAGTGTAACCATTTAAAATAGCCTACTTCTCAGTGTTCACTGAAATTTAAAGTTTCTAATGGTTTTAAGTTCTAATTAAAACTAAAGTAATAAAGAAAACATTTCTGTATGCTAAAAGATGTATGTTTTAATAAGAGAAAGTATTAGGAATGGAAATTCGTTCTACATGCTAAAGAATGTGTCTTGATAAAAGAAAGTAACTTTGTTCTGAAGTACAGCTGTTTATTTAAACAGGGAGAACTCTGAATGCAAAAAGGGAGCTGTAGAAAGTTTGTGAAAGAATTGATATGGTCATGCTATATAAAATTAAAGCAAATGAGTCTCAGTATCAAGTACACAGCAAAATTAGAATTTCGTTTTCAGTTAAAAAGACAGTTTTCTTCAACTGTTAGTCTGCTCTTAATGTTGAAAGATTGCAGAAGGTTCTCTAATTGTTTTATCAAAGCAGTTTCTCATGCTTAAAGTCTCAGTGAGTTGCCAGAATATTTTTAAAAAATGAAATCTTAATATTAAAAAGACTAAAAGCTAAAGTTTGTTACCAACTGTGTAAACTTCTTTATTTGCCTTTGAGGTATTTTGTCATTCTGGTTAAATAGATAAGTATTGCTTCATAGCAACCTATAATACTATTTAAGCAAGTGCCAAATAAACTTTCTTCTGACAACTTCCCAAAATCAAATTCAAAAAGGTGCTTTTACCTCTAGTTAACTCTGATATTTTCCAGAGGACCCCTGGAACTTGTCAGAGGAATTTTTTTTTTCTCATTGGAGAAAGTATTTGACTAATTTGGCTTATTTATCTGATATATACTTACCTGCTTAATTACCTGAAAAGCACTGTCAAAGGGAATGATGCTAAACATTGTTACTGAATGTTTTGTTACAGAAATATCTGAATTTCCTTATGTCTACTGTCGTGCAGTAAGCTCTCATCAGATCTTTAACCATTGTCATTTGTAAGTCTTTTGCCATTTATAGTCACTGTTTTATTACTCCTACACTAGTAAAGAACTAGATTTCAGCAGAACAGGTATTGGTTACATAGGATTAAGTGAACTAAGGAAGATGGTTTTGTGACTTTTTGTTTCAGATGTTGATAAAGTGTTTTAAGCTTTTTCTCTTAAGCTGACAACAGTTTCATGAATGACAATACCTTTATAAGCAGACTTAAAATATTTATCTTTCTCTCTACCTGACCCCTCAAGAATTTAAAAGCTTTCAGTATTTTTATGTTTCATGGCAGTATGTTTGTTTGCATAAGTTCAATAAGAACCTGCTTTCCTTGTAAGAGGACAAATTAAAAACACAGGTTATACCACCAAGGCTTTGACTGGAATGTCATACCTGAGAGAAACATGCATAAACTCAGGTATGATCAGCTTTAAGAAACTAAGGTTGACTTTATAAAGCCAACAGAGCCCCAACGAAGCCCCTTGGAAGAACTGGCCTGGTACCTTGCTTATGAAGTTCCCAGCAGCCTTACCAGGTGAGTAAGGAAAGTCACTTCCTGGTAGGTGCAGGAATCTCAGGATGTCTCAGAGACCTCAAGAAGAGAAGAATTCATTCAAATCTACAGGTACTGCAGGCAAAGCCTGATGGCAAGTGAAAGGAAAGGAGCGACACACAGCAGCAATTCACCGCAGAATTCTGCTTTATTAGGGAAAGGTGCTGGGTTATATAGGAAGGGGCATGAGCTGATTGAGGTGTCACTTCTACGGGCCTGGTGGCTATTGGCTAGGTGCTGGGATTGGGTGGGGGGCGAGGTGATTGGGCTTCAGGTGGCACCGGCAGGAACCGAGGACCCCAAAGAGAGGCCGGAAGTTTGCCATCTTACTGGTGGGGGCCCTTCATTCCCCCCTTTCTCCTCTATGGGGTTGTGGATGTTGCTTTCTCTCTGACAGCTTCCTGCTGAATGGGGGCGGAGAAGGAAGTGACGGCTTGATTGGGAGGAAAGGGTTGATAGGACTCCCCACAGTAAGGATGAGTAGATGTGGACTTCTTCAGGTTGGAAATCAATGAAGGTTCCCTGTAACCATAGGCCGAGGACCTGTTGATTCCAATGGTGCCAAGAGGATATGGGTGTCAGGAGCCAGGCGTCTGCAGCCATTGTTTCCAGGAACAGTTTCCAGCAGAGAGAGGGGTCCATCTCAGCGTGTGGTGAGGAGGTCACGTGAGGATGAGGGATCTTCTGTGGCCAGAAGCTGGTAGTTCCTGAGTAAAAGCTGGTTGAAAGCTTGATTAGAGATTTTTCTGACTTGGGATTTGATGAACTTTATTATACAGGGTAAGAAGAGACAGGCAAGAAGAATGATTATTATGGGGCCTGCAATGGGCCAGACTAAGGTAAGGAGGGGGTTTGTTAGTATTGAAGAGAATGGGTTGGAATTGGAAGCAGAGTGGAGGCTGGAGGCAAGGTCGGTGAGTTTGGTAATGTCAGTTTCTACAATGCCGGATTCGTTGATGTAATAGTAGCACTCTTCCCGGAGGAAGACGCAGTGCCACCCTTCTCAGCTTGTAAGCAGATCTAAGGCCCACCGGTTTTGAAGGGTGACCTTAGCTAGCGAAGTGACCTGTCTTTGGAGAGAGGCTAGGGAATCGGCAGTGGATGTCAGGGCTTCCTCAAGTTTGGCATTGAGATCTCTAACTGCCCATAGAGAGTGACCCAAGGATCCTCCAGAAAATCCTGCCTCAATGGCTGAGGTGGTCAAACAGATACCGACCATGATGGGAAGGAAAGCAGCCCTTTTTGTGCACGAGGGCAAAGGAGGTTGGAGCTCAAGGAATTCCGCCATGCTGTAAAGTGTAAACTGTGGGATTAGGGTGACGAGAATGCAGGGTGTGCTGGAGTTGGGAGGCAGTGAAGTGCGCGGGAGGGGTGTGGAGTCGGGCCTACACAGTGGTGGATAGTGAGATTATCTGCGTATTCTGGTTCTCATAGGGGTATGTCTGCCAGGGGGCAGAGGGGTTGTCTTTCTGCATGGAAGGAGTAGTTGGAAATATTAAGGGGCACGGCGACCAGCAGTGGGTGCTGTAGTGATGCACAAAATAAACAATTGGCAGTGTTAAGGGTGTGGTTGAGAAAGATGGTGGTGTCCTGAATGAGCTGTAACGAAGAGTAGGAGTAATTGGAAGAGGGGCGGGGATAAGAAGATGAAGAGGCACCGTCAAGAGTTTGGATAATGACTTTTTCAGAATGTCTGATGTCTGATGCAAGTTGAGAGATCTGGGAATGAGAGGGAACATACTTTTGAGAGATATGAAGGGTACCATGGGGGGGGTCGAGGACCCCCTGTAGTAAACTGAGGCTGTGACTCTGGCAGCTCATTGAGAGTCCCAGGGCTCTGGGATTAATAAGGAGAATAAGCCATTGGGATATTTCATGAAACGGTTGGAGGAGTAATACTGTGGGTACCGGGAGTTACCCATGTAGTGAATGGTGCAAGACCAGTAGGGACATCTCCTGTAGGTGTCTGGCCATCGCCTGCAATAGGCTTGTTTTTGGTCATAGAGGAAGCAGAGGTAGGGAGAATAAGGGTAGCTGCTAGTGAACACTTCGGTGGAGGGAGGAAAGTGGAGGTATAAAGGCTCAGAGCAGCTTTTCAGAGGGCAGTCTAATGTGGCAATGAGGGCAGTAACTTTTGTTTGATGCTGTGTGTAACTCTGTCTGACTTTGAATCGCCATACAAAGGAGGCTGGGGTTGTGGGGAAGACAATAGGAATGAGGAAAAAAGCGAGAGATCAGTAAAGGAGGAAAAAGTCATGATTTGGGTATGGATGGCAGAGGGGGTGAACGGGATTTTGGAGGAAAGAGGACAGTAAGGTCAGGAGTCTGGAGGGAGGGAGAGTCTGTAAACTTTTGTAGGTTAAGAGATCTTTTAGGTGATGTGGGGACAGAATGGTAAGGGGTGCCCTGAATGTTAGTTTATGAGCTTCCTTCTGCAAGAGCTGTCCAGTGGCTAATGCCCGTAGGCAGGGGGCCCATCCCCTAACTGTGGAGTCTAATTGCTTGGAGAATAAGCTACTGGGGCAAAGGATGGGCCATAATATTGGCTTAGGACTCCTAGAGCTTGACTGGACCTCTCATGAATGTATAATGAGAAGGGCTTCGACAAATCAGGAAGATGGAGAGCTGGCGCTTCCACAAGGGCTCGACAGAGCTTAATGAAGGGGTGTCGGGGTGAGGAGGATAATGGTTCTTCAGGGTGGCCCTTGGTGAGGTCGTATAGGGGTCTTGCTAACAGGGAGAGGTTAGGGATCCATGCTCTAAAATACCCAGCCAGGTCTAGAAAGGAAAGGACTTCTGTCTTGGTTTTGGGAACGGGCAGGTCAGAGAGGAGCTGTTTTCTGTCTAAGGTAATGGACTTTCTTTGTTGAGATAGGAGAAATCTGAGGTAAGTGACAGAAGGGGAAGAGATTTGAGCTTTGATGGGGAATACCCAGTAACTTCTGGAAGCTAGAAGGTTAAGTAGGGAGGCAGTGTCAAGTTGAGACTGTTCTCACGAGGGACTGCAAAGTAGAAGATCGTCCACGTATTGTAATAAGGTGAACTCAGAGTGATTATGATTAAACTGTTTGAGGTCCTGAGCTAGGACCTGTTCAAAAATATGGGGACTATCTCGGAAGCCTTGTGGCAAAACTTTCCAAGTGAGTTGTTCAGAATGTCTTGTGTATGGGTCCATCCAGGTGAAGGAACTAAGGGATGGATAGGGACAATGGCCATGTTGATGAGGCGAAGGTTTTGGACAAGGCAGAAAGATCTGTTGGTTTTTTTTTTTAACAGCTAATATGGGGGTATTAAACAGGGAGTGAGTGGGTCTGAGGTAATTTTTGTTTAAGAGATCTTGAATGATGGGTTGGAGGCCTATGAGGGCTGAAGTGGTTAGGGGGTATTGGGCCTGACAGATATACTGAGAAGGGTCACATAATTTGATAGAGGCAGGAAGACATAGGGCCACGGAGGGGCTTGTAATGTCCCAAACTTTGGAATTTACAGGGTGTATGAGGGCAGAACTGGAGCTTTCATTGATAGAGGGGGGTTGTCGGCTATGAGGGCCATCAGAAAGGCAGTACTGGGGGCTGTGGAAGTGGATATAGTTATGGAAACATGGAGGAGAGAAAGGATGTCCCATCCTAGTAAAGGGATGGGACACTGGGGCATAACCAGGAAGGAGTGGGAGAAAGGTATGGGATTGTCTTGGATTGTACATAAAAAGGGGACGGGTTTAATGGGAAAATCTGTTTACCTCCTACCCCGACTATAGAAGTAATGGCTGGCGTGGTAGAGCCCCGGTATTCTCGCAAGACTGAGAAGGTGGCTCCTGTATCTAGGAGGAAGGAGATGGGGCAACCATCTACTATTAAAGTAACCCTGGGCTCCTGTTTGGTGATGGAAATGGCCAGACGAGAAGCCCCTGGGCCCCGTCAATCTTATTCTGCCAGCCCCACTACGGCGGGCTTAGGATGGGGGCTGTTCATCCAGCCTCCCCTTCGGGTGGTTGGGCAATCAGACCCCCAGTGGCCCTTTTTGTGGCATCTGGGGCATGGGGTGGTAGGAGATCTGGGGGAGGGGCATGCCCTTGACCAATGTCGTTCTTGTCTGCACTTGAAACAAGCTCCTGGGGGCGCTTGTTTGTAGAAGGGTGCTCAGGTTGTGGTTTTATCAGCTGGGCCAACATTTGGATATTGGCTTGATCAGCCTTTTGTTTACAGCGTTCTTTCTCCTCCTCCCGGTTATGGAAGACTTTAAAGGCCACTGTTAGGATCTCAGTCTGTGGGGTAGTGGGGCCCTGTTCTAACTTTTTGAGTTTAGCTTTAATGTTGGGGTAGCTTTGAGCTAGGAAGTATGTCATAAGGACATGTCTTCCGTCAGGCGTTTCTGGGTCAAGGCTGGTATAGTGTAATAGGGCTTGAGTTAGTCTGTCTAAGCTACGTCGTGGAGGGGGGCGATAATTTTGGGAGGCCCTCGGGACCGAGTCTGTGGGGGACTGAGGGGTTCTGGCTCAGTCTGTGGGGGAGTGACACGGTCCAGCCATGCCTAGTTGAGCAGGTCTTGAAGTGCAGAAGGGGGGCGATGAAAATAAAAATAAAGATAGAAAGAACTGGGAGGGCTGACGCTCCCACGTGTTGCTAGCTAGCCAGCAGCCCAGCTGCTTGCCTCTGTTGCTCCAGTTGGGCTTGAACTCATGACTCTGAGGTTAAGAGTCTCATGCTCTACCATCTGAGCTACAGCAGGGCTCCAGTTAGTTGCTTATGGAATGCGTAAACAGAATGTTTTTTGTTCTCCCTTCCTGCCACATCGGCAAGTGGAAGAAGGGCATAGCTAGAAGCAGGAGCGGTGTTTCTACACATCTTCAAGGTCTCCCTATTTTCAGAGTGAGGAGTCTTGGCTCATCTTCGAGGACAAGATATGTTTTTGTGGACAGATAACTTCCAAGGACTGTACCAGTTGTTCTCAAGCTTGTGCTTTCCTATGCTGTGTTCAGACATGGGGGAAGGCGCTTTCCCATTCTGCCTACAAACATGTGAGAAGACAAAGGTGGTCCCCAACAGGGGAGAAACAGGGGATGAGGGCAAAGACGGAGGAGGCCCTCGGACTTAGTTAAAGGGGGGTTGAAAGGCTCAGGCTTAATCCGCAGGGGACAAAGGCGGAGGAGGTGAGATGGGGGAGGAGATGGTGGGGGAGGAAGGGAGAAGGGCTGTTGTAGGAGAAGAAGGGGAAGAGAGTGAATGGGAGGCTTCTCCAGGGGCGGTGGCTTGCAGGCTAGGAGAACTTGGGGGGGGCGGGGGGAGGAGGAGGTGGAAAGCTTCGATATAGGGAATCTCCTTCCATTTTTTCAGGTGCTGGCAGTAGTTAAAGAGATTGCGAGTGATATTAGGATCAAGAGTTCCCCCTGCAGGCCATTGGTTGTTATTGTCTAGGGGGTATGTTGGCCAATCTTGGGAGCAGTATTTATGGAGAAGTTTTGGTTTTATATCAGGTGTCAGGGAGAGGGTGGCTAGATACTTGAGCAGGCATTCAAGAGGTGAACTTTCAGGGAGGGATGAGGAGGCTCCCATGGCTAAAGGACAGAGAAGGAGACAAACAGAGGAAGACGAATGGAGATCCTCAGACTGGAAGCAGACTGCAAGGAGACAAAGGGCATCCCCGATGATCCTTGGTGGTCTGCGGAGACTCGTATACGAGTCGGAATTTCTTAGGAAGTGTGGGTTGTCACCCAGACTTCTCTAAGAAGGCAGAGTGCCAGAGTCACGAGGTACCTAGAACTAGGAATTTTCGGCAGACAGAACGGATTTTGGTGGATGGAACAGAAGGAGGAGGGGGAAAAAAAGGGAGCATTCTCATCCGCAAAGGAGTCACCTCATTTATGGCTGTTGGAGGGGTGCCTGAGGGTCTTCTGCACCTGTGAAGGCCTGAGGCAGGGATTTATGGCTGTTGGAGGAGGGGCCTGAGTGTCCACCACAGTCGTGAAGGTCTGAGGTGGGGAGAGTTCCTTCCTCATCCCCGAGCATCAGTTCCTTGCCGGACGATCACGGTCAATGGCACTGCGATAGCTCGGGGGAGAGTGGCCCACCCAGGGGAAATTTTGCTTAAAAAGTTTTGGCACTGCTGGAAGGGACGGTGAGTGCGTTTATGACTGTCGGAGGAGGGGCCTGAGTGTCTGCTGCAGCCATGAAGGCCTGAGGCGGGGATTTATGGCTGTTGGAGGAGGGGCCTGAGGGTCCGCCATAGCCATGAAGGCCTGAGGCGGGGAGAGTTCCCTCCTTGTCCCCGAGCGTCAGGGCCTTGCCAGACGATCATGGTCAATGGCACTGTGATAACTCGGGGAAGAGCGGCCTGCTCCAGGGGGAAAACTTACCTAAAGGCCAGAGAGGAGTGGTGAGTGTGATGAGCCAGCACCGGAAAAAGAGGACGAGGGCAAGCTGCTGCTGGTGTCGGGGGGAAGACGGGGCCCAGTTGGGGAGTCCTGTCTCCCGGGTTTTGGCACCAATGAAAGGAAAGGAGCGACACACAGCAGCAATTCACCGGAGAATTCCGCTTTATTAGGGAAAGGTGCTGGGTTATATAGGAAGGGGCATGAGCTGATTGAGGTGTCACTTCTACGGGGCTGGTGGCTATTGGCTAGGTGCTGGGATTGGGAGGGGGGCGAGAGGTGATTGGGCTTCAGGTGGCACCATCGGGAACCGAGGACCCCCCCCCCCAAAGAGAAGCCGGAAGTTCGCCATCTTACTGGTGGGGGCCCTTCAGCAAGTCTGGCTTGGCTGTCTGGCCTCAAGAGGCCTTTAAAAGTTCAATCTGAAATTCCTTACAGAAAGTTCCAGCAAAGCATATTTAAAAGAGCCTGTGTAATCAATTGCTCTTCTTGCTGCACTTATGCAAATAATCAAGCCAGCTGTTAATTATTTTCTTAACCTGGTTACTTCTAATAAAAATGAGAGTGATTTTAGAGAAAAGTATTGTTTCAATAATGCAGCCTTATCCATACTAAATCCTAATACTAGTCATTGAGACATAACTAGATCCAGAATTCCAGCTTCTTCAAAATATCTAGCTATGATTTTCCAGATGTTTTAGTTTTCTCCTATCATTGCAATTAAAGTTTTACTATTTCTAGTTCTCATATTCAACCATGCATTCTTAATCTCATCGTTTGTCCTTCTAGAATGGAAAGTCCAACTCCAGATGTTGCTATATAACCTAATAACGCAATTTGTTTTATCTTGCCTAGAAGCCACAAAACTGCAAGTAGTAATAGAAATGAAACCCAGAATAGAAGCACCAACCTTCTGAAGCCCTCTCAACTGACCAGAGATGGAGACCTAGCTGCACCCTTTACTGCGCCCCCTTCTCAGCACGAAGCAGCCAAAGCGGTCATCGCCCCTTTTCCCTAGCAGCAGCTAGAGTCTCCATCTGTAGAGGGGAGAATGAGACGGGGACCATAGGCTTAGACAGAATAAGGTGAGAGCCTCTGGAGAAAGCAAGGCAGGATATTTGCAATCAGAGCAACGTAAATACATGCTGGAAAACCCCCCTACTAAAGCTATGTTGAACATTAAGCTCTAGAATCATTCTTCAGTGAGATCAGTTAATGTTCCCCAGATAAAGAGTAGCACATGTTTTATTATGCTAATTATTTGTAATCATGTATAAGATTCACTTTAGCATACTAAAAGGCCCAGGCCTATGTGCTGTCTTCCCTCCTTCAGATCTGACTAGGTAATTTTGCAAGCTGAGCAATTGACTTAGCATGCAGACCCAACTGTAGACGGCATAGTAAAAGGCAGGTTTCTTTAGCAAATAGACAATATCTCAGCCCACCTTAGAGGCTGGGCACACAGTCTTTTGATGTGCGCTCGAACCAAGGCGCCAGTGTCCCAGAGAGAAATCAAGGCAGGAAATTATCTTTAATATTCAAGGACCCCTTGCCATCCTAACTCCTTTTACTAACCCTTGGGCCCTGTATCATCAACAGGCTGGTCCAGATTCTCAGAGACCACGTGGGGGCCGTCCAACTGATAGTCCTCCGTGCTCAATACAAGCCCTTAGTAATCTTGTTACCTTTAGCCAGCTAATGGTGCTAAGACAACAGTATCAGCCTTTATCTCCTTACAACTGCAAAACCTTATTAGACCCACGATTGGGTCCCTTCTTAGGATCCAGAGAAAGGGGGAATGAAAGGGCAAGCTCCCAGATTCTATTTCAGCCAATCAGGACCTGGATCCTATTTCACCCAATGGAAGCTTGGTCTCTCTCCTCTCCAGTCAGCAAAGAGCTCACCCACCACCCTTAGACCCTGCCAATTGACCAGAGCCACGACCTATCACCCCACCAACTACCCCTAGATCCAGCCAATCAGCCAGAGCCACAACTCATCACCCCCCAACTACCCCTAGGCCCAGCCAATCAGCCAGGGCCATGGCCATCACCCACCCCAAACCTCCCTGGAAACCCATAAAACCTTTGTTCTGGGGAAAACGTGCTCTCTCTCTGGCACCTGGCCACTGCGTTGGCATGGGTGTGAGATTGAGCTCGGGCTAGCTCGAATAAAGGCTCCTTGCTTTTGCATCCATGTTGGCTCCTTGGTGGTCTCCTTGGGATTTGCGACTTCGGGCACAACAGGAGAAACCTGTTTATTGCTTACAAGCAATTGTCTACTTCTAGCCCATGTCTCTCACGACCTGGTTGCAAAAGGACTTCACAACACCTCTATGGCCCTGATATGCCCTCACTACCCCTTGTAACCACCTATTGATATGGAGGTGCATTACTTCTCTTCACCCCTTGGAAACACCTATTGACACAGAGATGGACTAAGGCCAGGGAGAGATTCTGGAAATACTGCAGTTTTACCCACATCTGATAAACCATTCTCTCAATAGATTCATTCAGGTAACTAATTTTAACAGTGGGATTTGTTTTGGGGGGTGGAGGTGGAGATTAGTCTCTTTTTTGTTTGTTTTTTTTGTAGGTATACTGTCTCATGGTTTCTTACCTAATCCAGTAGATTTGTTAATGGCTATTATTTCAAACCAGGCAGGTGATCACTGCCTTGGTCTAGGTAGTTACACCTAATCCCCAATAAACTCTTTCATATGTGTTCAGTCTTACTTTCATGGGAACACTGTATTCTTTCTGATTCTGTCTCCTCTTCTATATCATTTGGAAGAGTCATTAGTTGGAAGAACATACATCCTGATTTATGTGTGTTGTCTGGGTGTAGCATTCCCATTCATTCTGAAGTGTCCCAGGTTGGGCAATAAATTATACATTTGCCTTATGTCTGAGAACCACTGATATGCTAAAATGCAGATTCCCAGGCCATGCCCTCAGAAACTGATTCAGTCAGTCTAGGGTGATACACAGGAAATTGAACTTCAAACAGCCCAGGTGATTCTAACACAGATATACACTGAGAAACAGTAGTTTCATCATAAAGCTGAGGCAGTTGGCATGGAAAACTGGAAATAGGTCCAAAGAAACCTTTAAAAAAAAATCACAGTGATTTACAGACTGTACTCTTCTCCCTATTCTCCTTTTTATAGAAAGTAATTTAAAAAGTGAGGGGTAAAGAGCAGTCAGACTATTTTCATTGCTTGTACATAAGACACTTGGACCAACTATGAGATGGAGAGATTTCTAATAAATTTTATAAAAACGAAGCCCATTTCTTGGTAATACTGTCACTGTATCATCTCTCTTTATTTTTCCTTATCTTTGGTCAGCATTTGTTAGTCTAATCCAGAGTTTAGCACCTAATTTTGCCTCATATTTTGTTCCTTTTTCTCTTTCCATTCCATTTTGTTGTCACTGTCACTGTTGTTTGCAAATGCCTAAAATGTGTCTCAGGATTTCAGGTCTAAGTGTCTATGAAACTACATAAAAGCCACAATGATTTGTTCATAGTTTTGTTTTTAAAAAAGTTTTTTAATGTGACTAAAAAATATAAAGATTACCTGTGTTTAATTACTTTGGGCTTCACTTTTCTCACGTAGGTATGAAATGAAATGCGCTAACTCCACAATCTCTTTTTAAAGCTAATATTCTGACTCTATGTTAAAAAAACTCCAATAGCACAACAAAATACTTTCAGTGATTCCATACTGCTTATCAAACAAAGACTAAACTCATTAGGAAAGCATTCAAGGCCCTCTCAACCTGGCCCCCATCTACCATCTCCCATTCCTGGACTTCCCTGCAGGAAGTCGACCTAGCCCAACTGAAAAACTCCTGGTTCTTGAGTGTATGTTAATTGGGCCTTGCCTTGCCCTTTTCCCTCTGCCTAAAACACTTTCCTCTCTCATCCATCTCCTTCTATAGAGAATGTACCTTTCAATTACTAACTCAAAATTTAACCAATGACACATATGTATACTGGTATATATTTATATTTTAAAATTGCTCCACAGAAAATATTTAATATTATATAATAATTTTGACTTTAGATATACTTTAAACCTCAGATAATTTTTGTCTTACCAGAAAAAAATATATATATAGTCAAAACTAAATTATAATTGTTTTTTAAAGGAAAAGCACTGTTAGATATAGAAAAGAGGAGTCATTTCCAAATACAAAATACAGAGACTTGATTCTCCTGGAGTCCTGACCTTCAAATCAAAATCAGACTGAAAGAGTCTTTAGGTTCTATCTACTGCTGTTGGAAGGTTTTGGTTTTAATATTCTCCTCCATTTCTTGATGCACATTGTCCACTGTCTTAACTGCTCAAAGGGGTGCTAGATTATCCCTCAAGAACCAATAAGGCTTTCTAATTGGATTTGAATCAGTATTTCTTATACCTTGCTCAGTCATAAAACTTTGACTAGTCTGCTCTTTCAGACTGGATTTTTCAAGGGGATAGGCCAGGATGGATACTGATCCAGGGAACACCTGAAAGGACATCAATGCTAGAGAACTTCATGAGTTGAATAAAAGGAGCCATGTAGACAAAGAAAAGAGAGAAGTGAGGAGAATTTAGAAATGTGAAAGGGAAACAACTAAGAACTTCTATCCAGGAAACTGGAATAATTACAGACAAAGCCAAGGTCTTCATGCTATTTTCTACAGGTTAAACCAAATATTATTTCTCAACTAATGAGGAATGTGCATCCTGAATAAAAGAATCAGCATAACAGAATTAGCACAGTTAGTATCAGAAAACCAGAAAAGTTAGTTTGGTGAACTGTCGGTCATTTTAATCATGTTAACCATCATTGCATTCTAAGTGGTACATTTGTCTCTACAGCATATAGATGTTTTTGCTTCTTGATGTTTTACCAGTTGTTGAGAAAATTAAGAATTTTCGAGAAGCTGTAAAAAAAAAGCACAAACCAAAGCAAATATCCAGCCTTCAACTGCAGGTGTAAACACTTACTCCATTAAAAATGCATCCTTTAAAATCCTGATCTGTTATTATTTTAAATCTTCTAAGGGCTGATATAATGAAGTTATCCAAAAATACTGATTCAGCATATGGAAAGGCACTAAAGATAATTACAAACCAGAGTATAATAGTATATGTATTAAATATACTATACAGGCCATATACTTACTTGAGAAGTTGATTTTCTTTCAAACTTAAGTCTTTTATATTTTCCTTAACTTCACTCTAAAATCTGTATGTATTTCTATTGGAAATAGCCTCAAGACACAATAAAATATACTCGAGGAAATTTAAGATTTTTGATATTACCTACAGTTAGCCACAAGTAGTGACACAAGTAGTTTGAAATAATAGATCTAAGAATATATAATAGAGCCAAATACATGAAACTGAAAACCACCAGTCATCATTTCTCCATTTCTCTATAGAATTATGTGCAATTCTAGTTGCCCAAACCCTGTTTCTGAGCTCATGTAGAAGTTCTTAGCTTTTAAGTAGAAAGAGTTTGACTTGGACTAAATTGAGAAGAATGAAACAGTATGTAACATATTGAGTTCTCACCTATAGGATTATGTTGAATAAACTATGGAAACCAACAACTGAGATATTATCCACTTGTAAACAGAATGAATAAGTTGTTATGATGAAATCTCTATAGATTATATTGTTTCATAAAAACAGCAAGGTGGGACAGCTAGATGTAAGAGAATGAAACTGGATCATTTTCTAACCCCATACACAAAAGTAAATTCGAAATGGATCAAAGACCTGAATGTAAGCCACAAAACCATGAAACTCTTAGAAAAAAACATAGGCAAAAATCTCCTGGACATAAACATGAGCGGCTTCTTCATGAACATATCTCCCCAGGCAAGGGAAACAAAAGCAAAAATGAACAAATGGGACTATATCAAGCTGAAAAGCTTCTGTACAGCAAAGAACACCATCAATAGAACAAAAAGGCAGCCTACAGTATGGGAGAATATATTCATAAATGACAGATCTGATAAAGGGTTGACATCCAAATTATAAAAAGAGCTCATGCACCTCAACAAACAAAAAGTGTACAATCCAATTAAAAAACGGGCAGAGGAGCTGAACAGACAGTTCTCCAAAGAAGAAATTCAGATGGCCAACAGACACATCAAAAGATGCTCCACATCACTAGTCATCAGAGAAATGCAAATTAAAACCACAATGAGATATCACCTCACAACAGTAAGGATCGTCACCATCCAAAAGACAAACAACAACAAATGTTGGCAAGGTTGTGGAGAAAGGGGAACCCTCCTACACTGCTGGTGGGAATGTAAATTAGTTCAACCATTGTGGAAAGCAGTATGGAGGTTCCTCCAAAAGCTCAAAATAGAAATACCATTTGACCCAGGAATCCCACTTCTAGGAATTTACCCTAAGAATGGAGCAGCCCAATTTGAAAAAGACAGATGTACCTGTATGTTTATCACAGTACTATTTACAATAGCCAAGAAATGGAAGCAACCTAAGTGTCCATCAGTAGATGAATGGATAAAGAAGATGTGGTACATATACACAATGGAATATTATTCAGCCATGAGAAGAAAACAAGTCCTACCATTTGCAACAACATGGACGGAGCTAGAGGGTATTATGCTCAGTGAAATAAGCCAGGCAGAGGAAGACATGTACCAAATGATTTCACTCATCTGTGGAGTATAAGAACAAAGAAAAACTGAAGGAACAAAACAATAGCAGAATCACAGAACCCAAGAAAGGACTAACAGTTATCAAAGGGAAAGGAACTGGGGAGGATGGGTGGGAAGGGAGAAGGGGGGGGTAAGAAGAAAGGGGGCCTTACGATTAGCATGTATAATGTAGGGGGGGTACGGGAAGGCCTATGCAACAGAGAAGACTAATAGTGATTTTACAGCATCTCACTATGCTGATGGATAGTGACTAATGGGGAATGTGGGGGGGACTTGGTGAAGGGGAGAGTCTAGTAAACATAATGTTCCTCGTGTAACTGTAGATTAATGACACCAAAATAAAAAATAAAAAGGTGTAGAAGACTGTAAATAGTATGCCATCTTTCTGTATAATAGAGGAAATAAGATTAACTAGAATAATGGTTGCCTATAAGGGGAGAGATAGGGACCTTTATGTTGTTTTCATATTTGAGCCAGGTGAAGAATCTTTTTTAAAAAGCCACTCTAAGTAAATTTAAATTTAATAGAAATATTCACTCACTATAAATATAAATAAAATACTTCAAATGAGGGATTAAGTGGGAGGAGTCTTTCCTGGAACTCCACCGTAAATTAAACAGAGAAGCTGTGCACTATAGACACATAGATGGGAGGTTTTGTTGAACTAAAGAGCAAAACCTCAATGTTTTATAAGTCCTTTAAGTTCCATATACTTGTAATTTTTGTTTGATGATATAATGCTCCCAGTAGCTTAGCAGAAAGAGTATATTGCACTAGGAATTAGGAGACAGGGTTCTAGTTCCAGCTCAAACTACTTGTATAACTTTACACAGTTACTTACAGAGCCTCTGCTTTCTCATCTGTAAAATAAGGGCACACAGAAGTGATCTTTAAGGCCCCTTACAGTGTTTCTAGAATCTTAAATTACTCGCTATGTATTGTATATAACAATCTGGATTGTTATGACCACAGGTTTGTCATTTCTTTGTCTCCTGGGCTTAATATAAAGCTTAGTAAACAATCAGTGTTAAAGGAAAGAAATTTTTTTCTGTATGACAGCGGGTGGTAATCAACAGGCAATGTTGAGAGCCATGGAGGCTATAAAAGGCATCAACATGGAAGACTGATCTTTTCTCTCTAGTTTTGTATATGTTTGAAATTTTCTATAACAAAATATTAAATTAAAAAAAGTAGAACCCCAAAATGCTCATAAGTCACAGGAAAAATGCAAAGAAGCCTATATTTTTAAACAAAGATCTGAAGTGAGATACCAGAATTTTAGCTAAGTTTCTTGGTCTTTGCACAAATTTAAAACCATGAGCAGTATGTGTTATGACCAGCCACTGAGTGACTAACATATGGGTGCTTCAATTCCTTGGTTCCTAGCTGAAGGCTGAGCTACTAAAATCCTATAGGGAAAAGTCTTTTGTATATTGATGGGAGGATTCATCTGCCCTCTTTCATGTATTATGAGGATGGAAAATAGTCAAATAGTTTACAGAACAGATTTTATTGCAATTATTTTAAAATTAATTTTTAAATATTCATTAAAATGTCACCTTTGACATTATTTTGTACTCAGTCTACATATGATTTTTGAAAGTTTCTAAAAAAGATTTTTAAAACTAGGATGATGAAGTTTTCCAGAAGTACACCTAGACAGCTTTTTGCACAGGTGTGTGTGAGACTATGTGAGGAAGTCAAAATAACAATATTAAGTATTGCTAAATACATGGATATCACAGAGAACTTGACAGATATATTTAAAATATTATTGTATTTCTCTCAGCATAAAAATAAGGAGATTTTCACTGGTTTTCTTTGAAGTTTCATCTGCTAAATGTTTAAACTATTATTGTTCTCTTAGGGACAAAGTAAGAACGAACCTTGCTGCCTTGCCTGGTAGTCTGATATCTGGAAATGTTGCCCTGTTCCAGGAAGCTAGCTGGATTCAGTCACAGGGTGGACTTTCTGATGCTGGATGAGGTTGCAATGGTAAATGAAGCTCTTGCCACATTCTTCACACTTATAAGGTCTTTCTCCAGTGTGAATTCTCTGATGCTTAATGAGGACGGAACGTCGACCAAAGCTCTTACTGCATTGATTGCACTGGTAAGGTTTTTCCCCAGTGTGGATTCTGAGGTGATGGAATAGCCCAGCATTCTGGCTGAAGGCTTTGCCACAAATGCTGCACTGGTAGCGCTTCTCCCCAGTGTGGAGTCTCTGGTGCTGAAACAGGCCTGACCGCTGGCTGAAGGGCCGCCCACACTCATCACACTCATAGGGCTTCTCACCTGTGTGTGTTCTCTGGTGCTCGGTAAGGATAGAATTCTGGGTGAAGCTTTTTCCACATTCACCACAGATATAGGGTCTCTCCACTGAAGAGCTTCCCCGTTGCCTTTCCAATCGGCCTTTGTGATCACAAGTGTCTCCACATTCAGGTATCTGAATAACACCACCATTCAGTTTTTCAGGTACCACCACAAGAGATTTTAGTTCTTTAGAAGGCTCCCTCTTTTGGGCTAATTCCACATTCCAAGTCCTGGCCTCATCATCTGAAATAATAAATGGATTACATGAATGTTATGTTTTCAAAGAAAAAAGAATAAAACTGGCCAGGAGAATACATGGAAGGGGACAAGTAACCACGTTTTCTCTTTACTTTTCCACTCTAAACAGTTATACCCCAACCTCAGGGAGAAGATGCAGTATATTCTAACTGCTTGGTCTGCCTCTTCCACCAGACTGTAAACTTTCTGAGGTCAGGGGACACATCTACATTGCTCATCACTGTATCCTTCTACCTACCACAGTGCCTGGCACATAGCAGACACTATATAAATGTGCTGAATTGATGAACATTCAGGGAATAAGGTAGGCTTCCTGAGAAAATTTTAATCCTCACCAATTTCCTCAAGTGGGCACAAGTTACATTGATGCTGCTCTTCCAGGGTTTGGAGCTGGCCACATGGCAACTCCTGAGCTGCTCCTAGATTAGATTTCTCCTTCACGAACTCTTTCTGTTTGTGAGCACAGGTTAGGACCTGGTGAAAATTAAGGAGAGTTGGGAACCAATCAGAGAAAACACTGCAAGGAGGCCTTATTAGGGCCAAAGAAGAAGAAAAGGACCAATAAACTGGAAAAGAAGACTAGGCAAGAGATTAAGAGCCGAGAACAGATCAAGTGAGGCATAACGAAATCATTCTCCCTCTTGCGGCACTAAACTCCCTTACTTGCTCCTACAGGTATAAACACCTGTTCTCCCATCTTCCCACCTGCTGTTCCGGTTCATCCAGCTCTCTCTCCAAATCCTCCAGCACTGTCACCACCTCTTCACCACTCACTGGGTGGTGGTCTCTCACCCAGGCCTGGAGCTCCTCAGGCAGGATGGTCAGGAACTGCTCCAGCACTAGCAGCTCCAGGATCTGCTCCTTGGTGTGTATCTCTGGTCTCAGCCACTGATGGCAGAGCTCCTGGAGTCTTCGAAGAGCCTCCCGGGGCCCAGGTGTCTCCTGATAGCAGAATTGCCTGAAGTGTCTACGAAAGATCTCTCTGTTATGAAGGGTTTCCTTCAATAGGCCAGATTCTTGCCCACAGACATGGTCCTCTTCTTCCTCTTTTACCTTTTCTGCCAGAAGTCCCTCCTGCATCTCTGGAGTCTGAAGGGCCAAGGCTGCAGCCATTTTATGTTTAACTATTCAGAAATAATCTATTCTTAAGTAATTCTCCCTTGTTTTTTTCTTCTAGAAATCCAAAATCTAAAAAAATAATTTGCAGAGAAAAAAAAAATTAGAATGTACAAATTCTTTTCTGCTACAGACACTGGTGATATTTACACCAAAATCAATCACTTTGTTTAATGAAGAACATTGAATGCATGATTAATAAGGACTACCACCTGCAAATACTGATGCAGGTAATACAGGAAAGAAAACAACCCCCACTCACAAGTTTTATTGAAGAAAGGGAACATTTTGATTCTCCTGAATAAATCAGCTCAAATGAACCATCTGGAATACACTGGACTTCCATTTGAATGGCAAGATACTAAACTTATGTAAGTTTTTAGTTGAATGGAGGTAATAAGCATTGTGGCCCCAAGTAGTCACAGATGACACTAAGAATCAAGGAGAAAAGGAAACAAAATGGAGGAGGAAGAGAAAGAAAATAAAAAGATGGAATAAGGAGCTAAATAAATGCACTTGGGCTGGAGAGGCAGAATCCCTCCAATCACGTGAGGTGTGGAGGAAAGAGATCTGTGTTAGGAGTGGGTCAGATAAGGGATGGAGGCATGCTCCTCCACGTACTCCCTCTGTGGGCTTGGGCTTCATGTTTTCACCCTTAGTCTACTCTATCTATAAAACAGGGATTCTAAAACCAGCCTTACCTATCTTTCTAGGTTGATATACAGATAAAATAAGATCATGGATAAAGAGCACCAGAAGCTGGCAGCTTGACAAACTAAAATATTATTAATTAGCACTATTGTTATTTTTCTTATCATGTTTATTAAAGATTAAATGAATTATCCTAGTGACCTAAACACTATGGAAAAAGAATCAGAAAGTAGTCAACTGGAGTGGATTTAGAGATATTAAAATGAAGGAAATATAGTTCTAATATTTTTAAATGGGTAGAATTTGCACTCTTTGTTTTTTAATTTCTTAGAAATGGATGATGGAGATTAGGCAACTGTATATAAAATTGATGCTAACAAAGAGACAAATATCTCTGACCACTTAAAGCTTATGAACAATCTAAACTAGGATAGTAATTAATGAAAGAAATGTAAATACATGACCTAGTGATATCCAAGCACTATTTTTGGGCAGAGGCTTTCAAACATTTGACCAGTACCTTCAAGTAAGAAATATTTTACATTGAGACCCAGAACACACATACAAGTGCATATGAATGTATGTTTATGTATGAGTGAGATACACACACAAATAACTGAAATTATTCATAAAACACTATGTAGCCTTACCTTATGTGATATACACTATTATTTTTTAATCCTACTAAAAAAAACTCCTGATCACTGCCCACCACATAGATTTCATGACCTACATATGAATCATAATCTATAGCTCAAAAAATGTTTCTAATTTTAAGTAAAATTATTGTAATTCATTGTAAAAATAACCCTATGCTATTCTTAGGTATTGGCATACATTGCAAAATTTAAAAAACAAAGTTTAGAGTATATAAATTACAAGTGAACACTGATCATGCTACAACTAGGAGAAAAGTTAAATTCATATTGCTGTTACTGGTTATCCTTATCAAGGAGATAGAAACCACCAGCAACCTTTTGGGTGACTTGCAAACATAATCCTCTCCACAAATTTCTAACATCTTTGGATTGGTTGATTAGTAGTCACCACCCCAGAAGGGGTAAAGAGGGTTTTTCTCCAATGATAGGATGCCTGAATTCATGTTTTTTTTCCCTAACTTTTCTTGGTGCTTACTCATGACCACTGTGATCACATATTTTTCTGTCAAAACTTTTCAAACACTACCCATTTAGCAGATATTTTTTCAGAGTCTACCATATTCCATGTGCTGCTTTAGGTACTGGAGATAAGCTGCGAACAAAGTCCCTGCTCTCATGGAATTTCCACTCTAATGACAATATTAATAATAGTTGACACTTACAGTGCTTTTAAGGTACCAGGCATGGTTCTAGATGCTTTACATATATTAACTGCTTTAATCCTCAAACAACCCTGAGTAAGGTATTATTATTATTATTACTCCCACACTACAGATGAGAAAACTGGGGTGCAAAGAGTTTAAGTCACTTGCCCAAGGTTTCACAGGTAGTAAGTAGTGAAGTTGTAATTCAAACCCAGCAAATCCAATCTCAGAATTCATAGTATCAACCATCATACTACTATCTCTCTCCTCTATGTTGGTGGGAGGACACACTGTGAGGAAAGTGGCCAAAGGGGATAGACAATAACTAAATATATGCCAAGTGGTGTTAAGTGCTATGCAGAAAAATAAAGGCAAAGGAGATAGGGAGTAAAGGGGAAGAAAGGGTTCTGTTTTATGTAGGGTAGTCAGGGAAGGCCTTGTTGATATGGTAGTATTTCACAGAGACATGAAGGAAGTGAGGATCAAAATCACACTATCTGTAGAAAGACCATTCCAAGCAGAGGGAGCATTGAGTTCTTGGAGGTAGGAGTGTGCCTGGATTCTCCAAGGAACAGCCAGTTGAATGAATAATGTGGCCAGAATAGAGAAAGAGGGACAGTGATAAGAGATGAAGTTGGACTGGGAACAATTCAAGAAGAGCCATTGTAAGGGCTCTGCTGTGTACTCTAAGAGATGTGGAAAGCCATCAGAAGTTTTCAGCAGAGGGGTGACAAAATTTTACTTAGATTTAATATAAAAACACAACTGGCTGCTGTTGATGATAGACCACAGGAAAAAGTGGAAGGAGGGAGAAAAGCAATGACAATAATCTAATCTAGGGGAGAGATGATGGTGGCTTTAGGCATGTTCTGTTCTAGGGTGCAAAAGTTTTGGGGTATAAATATCAAAAAAGTAAATTAAGAATATGTTTCATGTTGCTCAATCAATCTTGCCTGAGTTCAAAGGATTAAACAGACACTCATGTTCTCTTATTTTTTTCGTCTGTCTGGGGCCCTGAAAAATGTCTTTTCCCAAAGGCTGCCCATCCACCTTGGTTTCAAGTCAATTTTTCTAACCATAAATAATGCAGTTGAAGCTTTGAGCTCTGCCGATAGAAATCATTTCCAGTATATGGTGTTTTAAATCTTTAATCAGTTTCACTAAGATCAATTTCTATTTGCTGTATATCCTAGGTTCCCTTTTGGTTTCCCTCCAGATTTTGCTTTTATCTGGTAGCCTAAATACTCATGGCCTCACACTGGCACATCTTAGTTCTTCGAATCCAGTGTCTCTAAAAAGGCTTCCCAAATGTTTTATAACCCTGCCCTCATGGTCACAAATACAGTCACTAATATCCCATTCAAGATCACTACTCCACTGTATATAAGTATATAATTAACATAATAACCTCTCCCATCTGAAAAAAATGTATCTGCCTTTTAAAGCTGGTTTCTCCTAGAGTCTTGGCAATCTCAACACCCCTAAATCAACCATCATTGTTATGGAGGGATGTTCTCCACCAAGGCTATGCACGTAAGTGAAAACTAAGCAGCACACAATGCAAATGTGCCTTTATCATAATACATATCCCCACCCTCACTTGAGGTCAACATCTATGTCTCCCTACAACTTATTGTATTAATTCCCAAACTCTCAAGCCTGGTTCCTAGCTTCCACTGTCTGGCCCCACTCTTGTTTTCCTCTACTCAACATGCAAAAACAAATCCATTTAGGCTTTGTTTCTCACTGTTCTTTAAATAGGCTTTTCCCGTCCCTGTTTCATATCCTTGGTTTTGCCTTCTGCACTATTCAAAATCTGCCTAATCTGCAGCTTGATCCGAATCTCACATCCTATTTGAAGTCATCCTCACCTATTCCAGTCCACCCTCTTCCTCCTTCCAGCTCTTATATCATGAGCCCCACCTTTTGCCCTCAGTCATAATCTATATTGCAGTTAGTTTTCATATTTAAAAAAAATACAAAAAATATGGAATAAAGAATTCCTTCACCAAGTTCTACTCTCCAGAAATTGATATTAAAGATTGGAAAGTATCCTTTCAGACACTGTCTATCCATCTTCAATCGTATACATGCATGCACACACACAACATGGCCCATATTTTTTCTTTTTTTTCTTCTGAGGTGAGTAGAAAGTAATATAAGATAGTGGACTACACAGGCAGATCTAGCTGTGCATTCTGACTAACAATGTGATCTTGGGCAATTACTTGATTGACTTTTCTGAACCTCAATCTTCTCATGTATAAATTAAGGACAACTACCTGGTAAAACTGTCCAGAGTATTACATGAAAAAATGCATATAGAGTGGTTTTGCACAAAGCCTGGCACATGGTAAACATGCAGGCTTCCTTTTAATGAGATAATGTACAATTTTTGATTCAAGGTGGCTTAATAAACAGCTGTTACCTACTCTTAGGGCCAAGCTAAGACTGTAATCTTTTCTATTTCCCAAAGTATAACATGGGTGATGGGTAGGGAAAGGTGTACCCACCCACACAAATGCAACGTCTGTTTCATCAGGTTTTCGAACACACTCTGACAGACATATATCTCTGTATATACTTCTCTCTAAATCCTAACTAGAGGCCCAGGACCACTGAGATCCAAAAGACGTAGGGTCAAAATCATATGAGGAGTAACTTTCTGGGTTGTGGCTGTAAAGCTAATGCAGAAAAAGTGAGTAGAGTCATCATAGCAAAGGGTTCAAGAAAATGGGCTCTGGAGCCAGACTGCCTGGATTTGAGTCTTGACTACACCCACTTACCAACTGTATGATTCTCGGCAAGTTACTTAATCTCATTTTCTCCCTGGATATTAAAAAGGGGTAGGGGAGGGTGGAAGCAGTTATATAATAATAGTGTCTACTTCGTAACTATGAAAAGCAAGTAAGTTAATACTTGGAAATTGCTTTGAACAGTGGTTCCCTGACACAAAATAAGTGCTATTTAATATTGGTTTTGGAAAAAAAAAAAAAGATGGTAATTTACTTTGCACTCTGTGAATCAGAGTAAGAAAGGATGTGGCATATTATACTTGCTTATTGTTTAAAGTTAAGTCCTCACTAGAGAATGACAGACGTGGGAGAATACAAACATTCATCTGTCTCCTTATCTGTTTTTGCTCTAAGAGGCACAGTTCACAAAGGCAGCGACGCTGGGACTAGAGTGGGAACAGATGCAGGGGGTGGGGGCAAGGACGCTGACTTTAACAAGGCCCTTCCAGGTCCTGGGCAGCCGCCTCTGCTCTTCACCTGCCTGGCCAAGTGCCCAAGAAACCCCGCTTCCGCCTCCCCACACCCATTCGGCGTAGCCCGACTTTAAGACTCACCGGGCATCCGTGTGAGGAGAGGCCACCCAGCCCAAACCGCACCACCTACGAGTCCTTGACAACCGCAAACCAGACAACGGAAGACTACAAAGGCAGGAAGTGCGTCAGACCCGGCCGCCCTCTGGAGAAACAGCGGTACTGGCTGCGGCCCTTCTAGGAGGCTCGGAGGTTTCCACTCCCCTCTCTTCTCCTCCATAATGAATACCCACTCCAGATGTAGTGAGACGTTACATGGCATATTCTCTGGCAGGGTGGCGATATAATAACAGGTAACGTAATGTTTTACATACACTAACTCATTTATCACCATTTTACAGAGGAGGAAACTGAGGCACATTCCTTCCACTTTGCCATTTCTTGCAAAGAAACAGTTTCTGTTTCTTTACTTTCTTGCATAAGTAATTCTAGGCTCATAGTTTTCTTGCGCGTGACCTGGAGTCAACCATTGCTCTGTGAAGCTCTGGTTCCTTTGAGTAGAGAATGGTATACAGAAACTAAGAGCTGGGTTTGGGGCAATACATAAGCCCATTGGTAGTGGGATATATCGTTGCTTCTAGAGCCTATCAGTGGACTTATGAACTGGAATATCTGTTCATTTTCCCCACCCCCAGATTTTATAGGATATCTCCGTATAAGTACGACTCCACAGAATTTTTTTCATTTTTGCCATTGCACATTTGTTTTTCCCTTCTCCCGCAGTGAAAACCCTGGTTCTCAATAGCATCAATATAGTCACTCAGTTTGCTCCTACAATATAAACAAAATAGTTTCAAATTTACAATGTCAATATCACTAGCAACAACACATATACTATGTGAAGTTCAAATTTCTTTGCTTGCCTTGTTTGTCTTGAATTTTATCTTGCTAATGGGTTTCAGTCCTGGACAAGTTCACTATGGATTCAGTGAGACTTAATAAATGACAGTGGAACGTTCTTGGGGTAAAAGGGTTTATATCCAACTTTATTCCCATGGTGGCAAGTCAGTCACTAGAATCCCGTTCACCCAGAGAAAGTCTGCATGCAGCAAGCTGGTCTCTGCCTCTGGGACTCTCTGTTCCTGCAGCCGTCTCAGTCTTTGTCCTCAGCTCTGTCACCACTCCAATCTGTGCTCTCCTGCAGCCATGCAGTCATGCAACAGCCCAGAGCACTGGGTGGAACTCTTTATATAGACTCAATAACAACATATTTCCCACATGTGTGTAGTGAGCAAGCCGACCAGGGCCCCGGGAGAATCCTGACCATAGGAACCTTCACTTTCTCCACAAATTATATTCCCATAGGTGACTATAGCCTGAATACTGTATACATACCATATTTGAATTAATTCTTTTTGTCTGTATAGTCATATTATAAACTTGATATACAGTTAGGACAATTTGTTTCTGATGGTTTTTCAATTTCAGGGTTTGCTTACCTTTCATCCCTTTTCATTTCCTTTCTGAACATGCAAAACACTTATTTCAAAATCGAAATGATATGAAAAGATATATACAGTTTTGCTTCCACCCCTAATCCTTTGCCCCATATATATTCATGCCCCATTTTCATTAGTTTTTTTATCCTCCCTTCCTCTTTCCCACCTTCTCTCTTCCCATTGCTTCCCTCCTTTCTTTCTCTTAGAAAAATAAGCTTTTATCCCATTATCTCTATAAATTATATTACATACACTCTTTTGCACCTCACTTTATCAATTAAAAGAATAACCTGAAAAGTATTCTGTTCATTGAAATATTCTCTCTCTTAAAAGCCATATAGTACTCCATTGTGTGAATACCATAATTTTTTCAACCAGTCTCTTAGGAATGGGTAGTTAGATTTTTTTCCAATATTTTGCTTCGACAAATAAAACTTCAATGAACACTGAAGAGAGAGAAGAGAGAAAGAGAGAGAGAGAGAGGTGTCTTTGTAAGGGTTTTATCATTTTGCCCTTTCAAAGGCAGTATGTGAGAGTGCCCATTTTCACACAGCCTCCACAGCTGTTTGTTTTCAGGCTTTTGAATTTTGTCAATGACAGGTCATGAGGTATTTTAAGAATCACAAACCCAATGCTGAAATCTCTGTTAAAAATAGATTTACAGGGGTTCTCTTGTCCCCTCCTAGTGTGAGCCAGGAGCTCTATTCTCTCACTTTATTTCTAAATAAAACCCTGTACCTTGCTTTCCTATCTTGAGTGTTTGTGAAGCTCATTCTTTGGCTTTGTGAACAAGAACCCCGGCATCATCTTTGGGGGCTCGTCCTGGATAACTTTGGAGGTGAGTATCGGCATCTGAGCCTGCCTTTTCTTTTTCTATTCTTATAGAAGGAAGCCATCTATGGCACACAAAATTGGGCACTTGTTAGCCACTTAAATGGGACTAGCCCATCTGCCGATCTCAAAGTCTCAAGCAACAGGTTCCCCAGCATCTTCCTCAGTGGATCCCCCATCTCCCTTGGGAGCTGGGAAAGTCAGCTGAGTGGAGGCCAGGATTCCACTTCAGAGGCATCTCCTCAGATGCGAGGGACTGAGGAAAGCCATGGGCAACTGCGAGAGTCTAGGCTGAGGCTACACTTCAGCAGCTTCTCAAAGGCCCACGTGTCTGGAGTCAGACCCTGACAGCCCAACTGGGTGTCCATAAGGAGCATTTCTCTTCCTCTGTCTCTGACTTCCAGCCTGCTTCTTCAGGCTGCCCTGGCCTCTATGAGGCAGAGGGCATCCCTAACGCCTTTCTAACTTTATCAATTTCACGGAATCCGATGCTCACCACCACAAGGTAGATGTATGCTCCGCTCTTATTCCTAACTAAATGCTGTGCTTTTTATCTCATAAAAATGTGTCTGGGCACCCGTTAGCCACTTAAAAGATGGCTGAGCTGACTTCCCACTTTCCTCTCCTAATCTGCGGACTCCCAGGGCAGACCGGACTAGTAGACAGTGGTCCTTGGCTCTTGACTCCGGCCGATTGATCCACGGGCTGAGTGAACCTCCGGCTAGGCTGCTGCCTATGCGAGAGTCGCAGATGACCCCCAACCTCTTGTCTCAGTGATCAGATTTGTTATAGTGGGTGACTGGTGAGATAATTTACAGGCAGTGGCAGAAACTGGTGTTTGAGGGTATAGCCCCCATCCCCCCATAAATGTCCGTGGCAGCCCCTGAATTTTATTTCTGTCCTTAGCAAAAAGTTCCCTTGCTCTCCATTCAAAGCAGTCCTCTTAGGCCTGTGACACTTTCTCCTGTGTAATGTAAATGATGTCTGTAAAGTAATCAAGCTGAAACCTGAGACCAACATGTAAATAGCTCTATTCTGTTGATCTCCTTTCCTTAGAGGCAGTCATCCTGGGGCTAGGCATTTCCTTTTCTTCAACCCCAGAAAAGCAAAACAGGCTTGTGACTTAGACCAGAGCTCTGGCAGCAAGAAGTCACACAGTCCCTGCACTTATCAGACAGGCAGGGGGCTCTCAAGGAATGACTAAAGCTCTTGTAGAGAAAACTAGGAAAACTCCCAAAAGGCATAAAGTAGGAGCACATTGCTAAGGTCCCACTAAATCCAGAGCTCCGAGGCGACTCTTGCTTAGTGGGAAGGCAAGAGGGAAATCAAGGCAAGGTGCAGGCCATGCTGGTAAGGAGTGGTTAAATCCAGTAGGCCTGGCAGAGGGGGTGATTGACCACTGTCACCTAAGCTCCAAGGCGAGGGAATGCCCTCACAGAGAGAGAGGCTGACTAGGTGCTGGACAGCCATCTTTCTCTCTCTCTTTCAGATGGGAGCATCCTCTTCAAGGTTAAAGCCAGACACACCTCTGGCATGCATTCTGAGGAACTGGGAGCAATTTCGATCTCCAGATCCTAAAAAGAAGAAATGCCTTATCTTCTGCACACAAGCCTAGCCTCAATACAAACTCTCTAATGGAGAGGCTTGGCCCCTGAAAGAAGTATACAATATAATAAAGTTATGCAGCTAAATTTATTTTAATGCAAGGAAGGAACATAATCAAAAGTCCCACGAACTACTACAATATGGAACTAGTTTTGTAAATTATTCTGGTAGAAATCTATTCTACTTATTGGGTTCATTATCTTCAAAAATTGGGAGGTTTTTAAACTAGACTCTCTGAAACAGAAGAAATTTATCTTCTGCAATACAGCCTGGCTTTAAATGACTGGAGCTAGAATTGTACTTGCATTTTATTTCCAGCCACCTGGAGTCCTATTAGTTCAGAGTCTTCATGGGCCCTGTTATTCTGGGCCCATCTAAACCTTAACCCAGTTATATAAACTGCTCGCTCTTAGAATGTGTTCTTGAAAACTGAGATACTCTTAGTCAAATAAGCTAAAAGGAAAGGCAATTGGATATCAGTAACTCAAATCTCTGTATCAGTTTATCTGTGTATATGTTCTTTTATGAAAAATGTTGCCAACTGTAGTCATTATGTCTCAATCTGTATGTTTGTGTGTCTAAGCGTGTAAATGAAAGATTTTTCTACCTCCGGATGGTATTAATAAAATTGATGTAAAGACAAATGCTTGTGAAAATTGGGCATTCTAAAACTTCCAGAAATTCTAATAGAAAATATTCAGCATTAATGTCAATTTAAGTTGAACTGAAACAGACATGTCCTTATGGTTATCAGCTGCCTAAGTTTTCCTAAAGTCATTTAAGTTGATGTTATCTGCTAAATCTTTCAAGAATAAAATGCTTAGAGGCTTGACTTTGTCTAATATTCAATAAAGGTTTTGTTAATAATAATTGTGTGTTACAGTGTGTATACCTACCTACAGCCTGAGAATCTTTGTGGTATCCTAAAACCTTAAAGTTTTGCTAAGTTAAGAAGATATACTTTGTACTTAGGGAGAGATTGTGCTGTAAAGCTCATGGTTACAGAAATTATAAAATGTTCACAAATTTATCAGTCTAAAGAATGCTAGCGTAACAGTTTACAATAGCTTGCTTCTCAGTGTTCACTAAAAATTAAGATACCTAATGGTTTTAAGTTGTAATTAAAACTACTTAAAGTAATAAGGAAAACATTTCTGCATACTAAAGAATGTGTCTTTTGATAAAAGAAAGTAGCTTTGTTCTAAAGTACAGCTGTTTATTTAGAGGGAGAACTCTAAATGTAAGAAGGTTGTAGAAAGTTTGTAGAAGAATTTAATATGGTCATGCTATATAAAATTAAAGCAAATGAGTCTCGGTATCAAGTACACAGCAAAATTAGAATTTTGTTTTCAGTTAAAAAGAGAAAGTTTTCTTAACTGTTAGTATGCTCTTAATATTGTAAGATTGCAAAGGGTTCTCCAATTGTTTTATCAAAGCAGTATCTCATGCTTAAAGTCTCAGTGAGTTGTCAGAGTATTTAAGAAAATGAGATCCTAATATTAAAAGGACTAAAAGCTAAACTTTACTAAAAACTGTGTAACCTTCTTTATTTGCCTTTGAGGTATTTTGTTGTCATTCTGTTAAATGGAAAAGTATTGCTTCACGGCAGCCTATAATCCTATTTAAGCAAGTGCCAAAGAAACGTTCTTCTGACAACTTCCCAAAATCAAATTCAAAAAGGTACTTTTACCTCTATTTAACTCTGATATGTTCCAGAGGGCCCCTGGAACATGTCAGAGGAAGTTTTTCTCATTGGAGAAAGTGCTTGGCTAATTTGGCTTATTTACCTGATATATAATTACCTGCTTAATTATCTGGAAAGCACTGTCAAAGGGAATGATGCTAAACTTTGTTAATGAATGTTTTGTGTTATAGAAATATCCAAATTTCCTTATGTCAACTGTCTTACAGTAAGCTCTCATCAGATCTTTAACCATTGTCATTTGTAAGTCTTTTGTCATTTATAGTCACTGTTTTATTACTCCTAAACTAGTAAAGAACTAGATTTCAGCAGAACAGGTATTGGTTACATAGGATTAAGTAAACTAAGGAAGATGATTTTGTGCTTTTTGTTTCAAATGTTGCTGATAAAGTGCTTTAAGATTTTTCTCTTAAGCTGACAACAGTTTGTTAAATGACTATCTATAAGCAGAATTTAAACTTTATCTTTCTACCTGATCCCTCCAGAATTTAAAAACTCTCAGTGACTTTTTATATTTCATGGCAGTATGTTTATTTGCATAAGTTCGATAAGAACCTGCTTTCCTTGTAAGAGGACCAAAACACAGGTTATACTACCAAGGCTTTGACTGGAATGTCATACCTGAGAGACATGTGTGTAAACTCAGATAGGAACAGACAGTTTTAAGGAACTAAGGTTGACTTTATCAAGCCAACAAAGCCCCTTGGAAGAACTGGCCTGGTACCTTGCTTACAGGGTTCCCAGCAGCCTTACCAGGTGAGTAAGGAAGGTCACTTCCTGGCAGGTGCAGGAACCTCAGGAATGTCTTGGGAACCTCAAGAAGAGAGGAATTCACCCAAATGTACAGGTACTGAAGGCACAACTGATGGCAAGTCTGGCTTGGCTGTCTGGCCTCGAGAGGCCTTTAAAAGTTCAATCTGAAATTCCTTATAAAAAGTTCCAGCAAAGCACATTTAAAAGAGCCTATGTAATCAATTGCTCTTCTTGCTGCACTTATGCAAATAATAAAGCCAAATGTTAATTATTTACTTAACCTGGTTACTTCTAATAAAAATGAGGGTGATTTTAGAGAAAAGTATTGTTTCAATAATGCAGCCTTATCCATACTAAATCCTAATATTAGGATTGGGACATAAACTAGATCCAGAATTCTAGCTTCTTCAAAATATCTGACTATGATTTTCCAGATGTTTTAGTTTTCTCCTATCATTTCAATTAAAGTTTTACTATTTCTTGTTCTCATATTCAACCATGCATTCTTAATCTCATCAAGTTTGTCCTTCCAGAATGGAAAATCCAACTCCAGATGTTGCTACTTAACCTAATAATACAATTTGTTCTATCTTGCCTAGAAGCCACAAAACTGCAAATAGTAATAGAAATGGAACCTGGAATAGAAGTGCCCATCTTCCGAAGCCCTCTCAACTGACCACTGATGGAGACCTAACTGCACCCTTTACTGCACCCCTTCTCAGCATGAAGCAGCCAGAGAGGTTGTCGCCCCCTTTCCCTAGCAGCAGCTAGGGTCTCCATCTGTAGAGTGAGGAATGAGACAGGGACCGTAGGCGTAGTCAGAATAGGGTGAGGGCCTCTGGGAAAAGCAGGGTGGAATATTTACAGTCAGAGCAATGTAACAATGGGCAAAGAAGTCCCTATTGAAAATCTGTGCTAAGCATTATTCAAAGTCAAGGTCACACTAATTCTCTAGGGTAAAGATATAGACATCTTCAGTGAGATCAGTTAAAGGTCAAAAGGCCAGAAGCTACTTGGCCTGGAATGTTTGAGTGTTCTGCAAGGGTATCAGCATAACCTGTGACTCTGCTGTCAGCCCCAGCAATCAGACTTTGACCCAGCTCACCTTGAGGACAGGGCAGGTGATGCAAGTCCACACCCCTAAGTTTTTTTCATGTTCTTGAAAAATCCTCAATTGCCTATAAAACCCCCTAGACTACGCACCAATATGGGCTCTCTTGTCCCCTCCTGGTGTGAGCCAGGAGCTCTATTCTCTCACTTTATTTCTAAATAAAAGCCTGTACCTTGCTCTCCAAAAAAAAAAAAAAAATAGATTTACAGTGCCAAATGTTACCAAGGCTTATGTAACAAAAGAAGGAGGTTTCATACCTTATTGATGAGAGTATAAACTGGTAACATTAATTTTGGGAAACTCTTTGGCATATCTACCAAAATTAAACATATGTATATTCTATGACTCAGGAATTAGACTTCTAGTTACAGACACCAGAAATGCATGTATGTTTGTATCTAAAGACATGTCTTGGAGCATGTTTTCTATAGCTTTAACCTAAAACAGCCCAAATGTTTATTAACAGTAAGATGGCTACAAAACTTGAAGTTTAGTCATACAATGGAATGCTGTGCAATGAAAATGAAGAAACTACAGCTACAAGCCACAGTGATAAATTCCACAAACACAGTAGTGAGTGAAAGAAGCCAGATGTAAAAAGACACATACTTTATGATTCCACTTATATCAAGTTCCAACAGGGAAAACTAACATCTGGTGTTAGAAATCACAACAGGGAGGAGGAAAGTTTGGGAGGGAGCACAAGTGGGGTCTTCTGAGAAAAGAGTAATTTTCTATTGCTTGACTTTGGAGGTGGTTATGTGGGTGGTTTCACCTTGTGAATTTTATTTAGTTGTACAGCTATGATTTATGTACTTTTTATGGGTATATTTCAATAAAAATGTATTAACAAATTAAAATCACTTTACAGTTGAAGAAAGCAAGGGTTAGAGAAATGAAGTGTGTTGCTGAGGTCAGCAGAGCCAGGACTCAAATCCAGCTTTCCTGATCACCTAGCTTTCTTGGCTCTGAAGGATTAACCATGAATCCTTGCATATGGGCTGTAAAGGAGCCATTTCTTTTGTTGCAAGTTTAACAGTGTCCATTAGACAAAAGTGTGGTTATTATTAATGCTTAAATATATATGTATAACAATCTTCTTACTCAACTTCCACTTTATATAAAATGCATCCCAAATAGAGAACAAGGTGGCTTTACAAATATATAAATATATATGTATATATTTAAGTCTAAAGTGGTGTAAAATTATTTCACAAGCCATAAAGTGATAAATATATTATATAGAAATATAGATTTTTTTTAAAAAGGTGATTGATAAAAATAGAACAAGAAAATTCTAAATACACTGTCTAAAATTATTTATTTATATGTATCTATTAATCTCTGGAAATACACAATGCAGTAAGTGAAAATAGTTCTTAAATTAGAATTCTAGGGGAATTAAAACATATATATATATTTATCCGTTGATACTATCTTAAAATGGATTTAAACAGTATTTTTTTCATAAGCTTTTTAAATATTATTTGTTGATCCCCTCCCTGCTTCTGACCCACAGACAAGAGAGGAGACACGATGCGATATCAAAGATCTGAAAAGGCCAGCCAGGGGACTCAAGACGTACCAGCTCTAGAGCAATGCCGAAAGGGCATTCCTCATATTTATTGAGTAAATGAACTTACAATGAACTCGAACATTATTCTCTGGCCTTGAGTCTAGCCCAAGGACGCGACGCTTCTCAAGGATACCAAAACTGTGTGAAGGTGGCTCCGAGCCATGAGAACTGATTTGGTTCTCATCACTCAGTCCTTGACTACACATCAGCAGAGTGTGTGGGAAAAACAATCAAGTCATGTGTGCTTATACATTTGATTTCTACCTTACTTGAATTACCTATTAACCCCATCAATCCCACAATTATTATTATTATTTTGCTTTTTAAATGTTATTAAAGGAAGTTTAAGGGACCTCCAACTCAGAAGTTTTATTTATTCTCATTCCCCACTTTCCTATTCATTCTTTTTGCTCTTTTCCCCACCTCTTAATATCCACTAGAACACCACTGTATCTGTCTGTGATTTGGTTTCTTGTACCCCTTATCATTCATATACACATGTATATCAATTTTTAGTACACATTTATTAGAAGTTGGTACCTGCACTTTAGGACTCAAAATACCATGTCCTTATTTAGGACAGTGGCAGGGACTTCTTTGCTACCAAATTGTTTGGTCCTTTTTATTAAATAACAGAACTCCATTTTTTATATGTATGTTGGCACATGGAATTACATTTCTCAGCTGCCCTTACAGTCAAATGTCGTATGACTAAGTTCTGGCTACTTATTTATAAAAGAAAATGTGTGCATTTTGAGAAGTCTCTGTGAAAAGTGTTAGCTTAGCTAGGAGAGTCCTTTTTTTTGCTCTCTCTGCTGAATGCAATACAGAATTGACAGCAGGTGCTTCAGCAGCCAGGAGAAGAGAAGCTACATGCAGAGAATGGTGACAAGGATAAAGGGACCTGGGCCCTTGATAATTCCATGGAATAAAAGCAACAACCCTCAACTACTTTTAGATTTCTTTCACACAGGAGGAATACATTACATGTATTTTTCATACTGTCACTAGCAGCTGATCATAAATTCTAATATAGGGTGTCTGTTCCTTGACTTCCTACCTAGGGTTTTCTTTTCCCTTTTTTCTGAAATGTGGCCCCATCATCTCTGATTGAACCCGCTATCTGCATCCTCCCCCTAAACATGAATATTTAGGAAACACATCATGGAGACAGGGCAGAGAATTAGATAGAAATGATGCCTATGGTGGTAGAAGGAATGTAAGTGGTCAGAAGAAAAGGGGAGAGAGACTCCCAAGAGATAAGAGAAAAAAGAAAGATGGATAGAAGGGAGAAAAGGCCAGAAAAAATGGTAAGAGAGAACAGGTAAGAGTGTAATTGTATTAGATGATTCACTAGACATTTAGAACATTATAATGTCCAAAATACCACATTGTCATTTCAGAGTCTTAACTGTCCACAACTTGGGTTACCCTTCAAGGTTGTCACATTTGGAGGTTTAAGCTCTCCTAAATAAATCTGTTCAAGGAACTTTAAAAAGTTCAAGATCCTTCCACCGATAAGTATACTGGCTAATCAATATAAAAATGATAGCTCTATAATACTATCAGACTCAACAGAAATGACAACTAATGCCTTCAGAGTCACTCAGTCCCTAAAATACCAACTTTCATATAGAAGACATTTAAAAGGAGAGTATTTCTCAAGTTTACATAATTTACCCATCCTTGGATACACTCTTGTTGACTAGTGGCTTTTCCTGCACTTGTCTTCATATCCAGTGAAGTTTCTAGGTTATCTTTTGATTTGAATCACTCTCTACTCTTTGCTTTGAAAAGACCTCAGACCTCATCTCAGAATCAACCCATTTTACTTCTCTCTGCACTAACATAAAGTAAAGATGTCTTTGAACAAGAAGCATTTCCTCCTAGGACCATCCTTTGTGGATATGTATACACAGTGGTATCAGCTATTTAAAGTACCATGGGAAAGGAGCTTCCTCTGCCTCCCATTACAGTCTGGCATATGTCTGGATCAACATCACAGCCTATTTCCTTAGTGACCAATGACTGAATACTATTTTCCCCAGTACTCCAGAAAGGGATTGTTTTTCTCTTCTGTAAGGAGTAATATCCTACTTTTAGAAGGTTAACCCAATTGTCATCAAGTTAACTGAAAGCACACAGGCAAACATTCAAGGGCTCTTAAGGGTTGGTGCCCAACACGGTAACTAATCTTTAACATAAGCTACCTCAGGAACACATTAGGAGTACTGTTATACCACCTCTGGGAACTTCAGCATTCAGAAGATTGTTCTAAATAAGTTACAGTGAGAAACATATAAATTTTAGTTAGAAGGAGGAAAAATGGAAGACAAAGACATGGAAACTTGAGTATATGCAGGGTAGCTGAGGAAGTGAGACCAATATAATATTCTGTAGGATAGTAAAGGAAAATAACATTGGAAATATTCGGACAGATTTGTAGAGGAAGCTCTTGAATGTTTAGGAGTTAGATGGTTGACAGCATTCACAAAAATCAGTTAATTGTAAAGGTGGAAGAGACCTTTGAGAGATTATATATTCTAATCCCATGATTCGCAGATGAGGACTCTTTAACACCCAGGAAGTGTGGGCAACGACTTGCATAAGGTCACACAGTGGTATAGCAGAGACTAGAACCTAGTACTCTTACTTCACCCCTTGTCAACCCCCATTCAAAGCAATGTGTCTAAGTTATTCAGATAGTGGTCACTGCACATGTATAAAGAGAGAAAAAGTGAGTAAGAAAAGCAATACCTAAATTTTGAATTATTCCTTTGAGAATTTTTATGGTATTTTCAACTCTGCATTGTGGGTGTGCCTTTACCTCTAAATTTGATTTGTGAATAAGATGAAACTTCCCATTCTGAAGTTTTACATTTTTAGTTAGCTAGACCTGAGGCCCAGAGATTGAAATTCTAGAGTAGCTCACTCTGAGAGATCTGAGAGGATCTAGTCTGTGGCTATGAGGATGTCAGAGGAGACTGGGATGGTGACAGATAATTAGAGTGCTCATGGGGCTACTCTGAAGTCTCCAAGGAACAAATGCTGCTTAAAGTTTTTATTACAATAATTAAAACAATGTGATCTTGATTAGGTTTTTTTAATGTTGAGAGACTTGACCTCTGTTTGAAGGATTTTCCATACTTACTACACATATAGGGTTTTTCTTTGTTGTGGATTCTCTGGTATTCAGTAAGATGTGAACTCAGATGGAAGGCCTTCCCACACTCATCACATTCATAGGGTTTCTCTCTATTATGAATTCTGTGATGTTTAGTGAGGTTTGAACTTTCCCTGAAAGCCTTTCCACAATCACTGCACTGGTAACATTTTATTAGGTATGGTATCTCTGATGTTAAATAAGTCCTGTGCTGCTTCTGAAAGTTTTGCCACATTCATTGCACTTATAACGTTCCTTCCCAGTGTGATTTCTCTGATGTTTAATAAGGACTGAGCCTTGACTAAAGCTTTTACTACACTGGTTACAGTTATAAGGTTTTTCTTGCCAGTGTGAATTATGAGGTGTTTAGAAAGGGTTGTGCTTTGACTGAAGGCTCTACCACACTCTTTACACTTGTACCATCTCTAGCACCAAATGCGATAGTGTATTTTTTCCCTTCATATATGCATAACAGTAACAATTTTATAAACAGCAGTAATAGTTGTGTGACTTCATTTGGGTACTCAGATCCAAATCCAATGTGTGCAAGTATGTGAGAGGAGGTCTTACCACACATACTTACACCCTGCTGGTGCTCGAGAACTCAACCCAGTTCTGATGCTATCTGCTCAGAGACAGCATTAGATTCCCAGGGTAAGGACTCTGTCCTATAAGACTGCCCTCCACCCCTGACTCCAGATGCCAGTAGCAAGCTCCAGGCATACCTGTGCTTCTGACCCACTGGCTACAGATTGGAGATTTCAACAAATTAATGGGTTCCATTAATTTGCTAGAATGGCTCACAGAACTCAGGAAAATACATTTACCAGTGTAATAAAGGACACAAGTTAACAGCCAGATGAAGAGAGACATAGGGCAAGGTCCCAAATAAAGGAGCTTCTATCGTTGGGTGGCAGGTGCAGGCATTCTGTTTCCCCAAGCATGGAAGCTCTCTCTGACTAAGAAGCAGGATCCAACCGAGCATTGCAGGCAGAGCAGAGAGCAGAGAGAAAGAGCTCTTCTCATGAGTTTTGTGAGGGCTTTATTGCATAGTCATGATTGACTAAATTATTGGCTACTGGCTAATTCAACCTCCAACCCCTGTGTGGGGATCCAAATCTCTCATTAACATGACAAAACACCTATTCCACATTTAAGATTCTGAGTGTTTTCAAGAACTGTGGATAAAGACCAAATATACCTGAGAAACATATATATTTGGTCTTATAAATGACCAAAAATATGTATTTCTTATGATTCATTATATCACAACACTGAAAGAGGATTTTCCCCCCAAGTGGATTCTCTGATGTCCAATAAGACTAATGCTATGCGTGAAGCTTTTCTTACACTAATCACAACTGTGTTTTTTTCCTTCCTCTGAATTTCCTTGACGCCCTCCAAACCTGTCCTTGCATTTACTAAAGTCTCCAAAATAAGTTCCCTGGAAAATGTCCCTGCCTCTGCAGATTCTACTGAGGATGATCTTCTGTGATTCCATTCCTTTGGATACTTCCTGCTTTGAGTCAACTTCCCAGTCTCAGGGTTGGTCCCACTTTCTAAAACAGGAAATTGATCCTTCCAATGCCACTGTCTTTTTAAACTTTTATTATGGGAATTTTAAACACGTGTAAAAGTAAACAGAATAGAAATGTCACCTTTTGAACTGATGAAACATTAAACTCCTAAGGGATCACTTATCTCTTTTTTAAGTCATGCTACCCCCAAACTCAATAAATATCTTTTCATTCAGTTAAGGAAGGAAAGTGTTATAAAGGTGAAATAGACATACCCTAGGAATAAGTAACCTACGTAATACTTACTAAGGTAGGACCCAGAACAATCTTGACCACCAAAAAGAGACAAAATTTATTAAAGCATTTGTTGAAAATCTTAGTGTGTGAAGAGTACTTTAAATAACATTCAAATACAATTATAATAGAGAGGCAAAAGTATATTTATTCTATTGCTTAGAAGGAAAAACCACTGTTGTAATCTTCCCAGAAATAGGGCATTTTCTGCAGACTCAGTGTAAATCACTAATTCCTTTATATACACTAAAATGAGTATTCCATTACAAACACAACACAAAATAATTGTTGGCAACATTTGATCAGAAGGAGATAAGTTAAATGTCCTGTAAAGCTCATTAAAGTGGAAATTCCACCTGAATTAAGAGGAAATATTGGTAAAGGACTGATTTCTTGGCTTTTCTGGTTAACTTTACTGTTACTTTCTGGAGATAGATTCTGAAGGGAATCAGGACGTAGGGGCAGGTGTGTGTGTGTGTGTGTGTGTGTGTGTGTGTGTGTGTGTGTGTGTGTATGTGTGTATGTGTGTGTGTTTGTAAATACAAAGTATATTTGCATTTAGAGATTATGGAAAGGAAAAGGTGTATTGAATCAAGACTGGAGTAACATGTAGGGGGATGTTCTGACAGAAAAAGAGAAGATAACTTAATGTGCAGAAATAAATGTAGTCAACATGAGAGCTTTAAAAGGTGATTTTATCACTGAGGGGTAAGGAAAACTTAAAGAGATAAAGGTTAGGGCAAGGCATTTTAGCAGGTCATTGTAAAGGAGAGGTGCACAAAAAATAACAGAATGATATGATAATTTAATGCACTAATGAAAAGCACAGATGGGTTTATGAAAACAAAGAAAACAGAAATCTTTTGCTTAAAAGACCCAGAATAAAAATTGTACTTTGTAAAGCGAGACACAAGAGGAAGGAGCCAAGATGGCAGTGTGAGTAGGGCAGCGGAAATCTCCTTCCAAAACCATATATATTTTTGAAAATACAACAAATACAACTATACCTAAAAGAGAGACCAGAGGAAACAGTACAACAGCCAGGCTACATCTACATCTGTGAGAACTCAGCACCTCACGAAGATGGTAAGATAGAAGCCACAGCCCAGTGCCCACCCCAGCTCTCAGGCCAGAGGAAAGGAGTCAGAGCAGGGAGGGAGTGGAAGCTTGGGACTGCTAAATGCCCGGTCCTAGTTATCCGCACCAGGAGGGCAGGTGCACAGTGCATGGTGTGCTAAATATTAGGGAAATGGAACAGTAAAATCTGAGAGTGGGTCCCTGCAGCTGGCACCCCTGGGACAAAAGAAAAGCAAGTGCTTTTTGAAAGTCTTAAAGGGACAGGGGCCTCACAGATGGATGGAAGCATCCAGGCACACTCAGCCCAGCAGCTGAGAACCCTGGGGAACTCTGGGTGCCTTAACCCCTGGGAGGCAGTGCAGCTCTGAGGCCCCTTACAGTTATAAACAGCCTCCCATCCATTCCCCCTCCAGCATGGCCCTGCAATAGCAGGGGAGCAGCCAGATAGCAGCCACGCCCACAGCAACCACCCAGAGCCTCCTCAGCAGCCACCTGGGCCAGACTCAGAGGCCCCATCAGCACCCAGCCACTCAGCACAAGCTGCTAGAGGTCACCATTCTCACAGGAAAAGAAGGCAACCAGCAAGCAAGTAGGAACTTTGTTCTCCCAGCTGACTACCTCTATTGCCATGAAAAGGCAGAAGAATTTGATCCAGACCAGAATCATGCAGACAACCCAGAGAAGGAGCCTGGGGAGATGGATTTAACCAATCTTCCTGAAAAAGAATTCAAAATAAAGGTCATAACCATGCAGATGGAGCTGCAGAGAAATATGCAAGAGCTAATGGATAAAGTTGGGAGGGAGAATACAGAAATAAAACAATCTCTGGAAGTACTTAAGAGCAACCTGGATAAGGTGCAAGAGGCCATTAATGGAATAAAAATCAGAGAATAGGAACATAGAGAAGCTGAGGCAGAGAGAGATAAAAGGATCTCCAGGAAAGAAAGAATATTAAGAGAACTGTGTGACCAATCCAAAAGGAACAATATCTGCATTATAGGGGTACCAGAAGAAGAAGAGAGAGAAAAAGGGATAGAAAGTGTAATTGAAGAAATAATTGCTGAAAAATTCCCCAAACTGGGGAAGGAAATAGCCTCTCAGACCACAGAGGCACACAGAACTCCCAACAGAAGGGAGCCAAGGAGGACAACACTAAGACACATAATAATTAAAATGGCAAAGATTAAGGACAAGGACAGAGTTAAAGGCAGCCATAGAGAGAAAAAAGGTCAGCTACAAAGGAAAACCCATCAGGCTATCACTACACTTCTCAACAAAAACCTTACAGGCCAGAAAAGAATGGCATGATATATTTAATGCAATGAAACAGAAGGGCCTTGAACCAAGGATACTGTATCCAGCACAATTATCATTTAAATATGAAGGAGGGATTAAATAATTCCCAGAAAAGCAAAAGTTGAGGGTATTTGCCTCCCACAAAGGAGGTATTTTAGAGGGACTGCTCGAGATGGAAGCACTCCTAAGGCTAAATAGATGTCACCAGAGAAAATAAAATCACAGCAAAGAAAGCAGACCAAACAAATTCTAACTAAAGGCAAAAAACAAAATCAACTAATCACAAAAGCAGTCAAAGGAAACACAAAAGAGCACAGAATAAAGTACCTAACATATAAAGAATGGAGGAGGAGGAATAAGAAGGAAGAGAAACAAAGAGTTATCAGACAGTGTTTATAATAGCTCAATAAGTGAGTTAAGTTAGACAGTTAGATAGTAAAGAACTAACCTTGAACCTTTGTTAACCACGAATCTAAAGCCTGCAATGGCAATAAGTACATATCTTTCAATAATCACCCTAAGTGTAAATGGACTGAATGCACCAATCCAAAGACACAGAGTAACAGGATGGATAAAAAGCAAGACCCCTCTATATGCTACTTACAAGAGATGCACCTCAAACCCAAAGACATACACAGACTAAACATCAAGGGATGGAAAGGCCAACAGACACATGAAAAGATGCTCCACATCGCTTGTCATCAGAGAAATGAAAATTAAAACCACAATGAGATATCACCTCACACCAGTAAGGATGGCTACCATCCAAAAGACAAACAACAACAACAAACGTTGGCGAGGTTGTGGAGAAAGGGGAACCCTCCTACACTGTTGGTGGGAATGTAAATTAGCTCAACCATTGTGGAAAGCAGTATGGAGGTTCCTCAAAATGCTCAAAATAGAAATACCATTTGACCCAGGAATTCCACTTCTAGGAATTTACCCTAAGAATGCAGCAGCCCAGTTTGAAAAAGACGCACCCCTATGTTTATTGCAGCACTATTTACAATAGCCAAGAAATGGAAGCAACTTAAGTGTCCATCAGTAGATGAATGGATAAAGAAGATGTGGTACATATACACAATGGAATATTACTCAGCCATAAGAAAAAAGCAGATTCTAACATTTGCAACAACATGAATGGAGCTAGAGGGTATTATGCTCAGTGAAATAAGCCAGGCAGAGAAAGACAAGTACCAAATGATTTCACTCATCTGTGGAGTATAAGAACAAAGGAAAACTGAAGGAACAAAACAGCAGCAGAATCACAGAACCCAGGAATGGACTAACAGTTACCAAAGGGAAAGGGACTGGGGAGGATAGGAGGGAAGGGAGGGATAAGGGTGAGGGAAAAGAAAGAGGGCATTACAATTAGCATGTATAGTGCGTGGGGGATACGCGGAGGACTGAGCAACACAGAGAAGACAAGTAGCGATTTTACAGCATCTTACTACACAGATGGACAGTGACTGTGAAGGGATATGTGGGGGGGGGGACTTGGTAAAGGGTGGAGCCTAGTAAACATAATGTCCTTCATCTAATTGTAGATTAATAATACCAAAATAAAAATATTTACAAAAATGTGCAGAGGAGCTGAAAAGACACTTCTCCAAAGAAGAAATTCAAATGGCCAACAGGCACATGAAAAGATGCTCCACATTGCTAATCATCACAAAAATGCAAATTAAAACCACAATGAGATATCACCTCATACCAGTTAAGATGGTCAAGATTTTTCTGAAGCTCTCATACCTTTAGATTCTCATCTCAGGTTAAATTTCTACAAGGTGCCACACTGTTTTCTCAATGGGTCTTAAAACTTGCTTAACTGAGCTCTCAATTAGGCTCGTTGTGGGGGAATGTTTCTTCTATAGTTCCCTGAAACCATTTACAGAAGAATGAGCAGTACTCATTCTGTTGACTATAACAATGCTTACCATAATGTCTATAGTAATTCTTAAGGGAACTCTACCAAGATTTTTCCAACTGCTTTCCTGACCCACACCTCATGTTGGTCACCTCTTGTTTTTCCTGGGGGCCAACTTGGTCAGGGATTTGTACCCTGAAGTCATCTGAACTTTCTTCTATTTCCCAACGCAGAGGCAATAATCCACCAGCCTGAGAGGAATATGCAGGGTCACAAGCTGAGCTTTATGATTGCTTTACGGCTCCTAGCAGTCCTTTCTCTAGGGGCTTTTTCTGATTTATGAGGGCTGTTCGAATCTAGGGGAATAGTCAAATTGAGCAATAGAAGAGATATCAGTAGCATTCCCTTTCAAGGCCCACTGTGTAGCATTTACCCATTGGCCTCCTGGGCTGTGCCATCATGCAGGTAGAGTAGGTTGGCTCCCAGCACCTGAGCCACTCCAGAAAGGCTGAGGGGCTTTCTTTTTCTTCCTGCGTCACGGCTGATCATTTAAAGTAATTTATAGGTTTTACTCGTGCTCTTTTGAGCCCTTCTACAATACAAGTTATAAAGTGGTCCGGTACCAGTTATGAGCCTCATCTGTATTTTGGCCCCACTCTGTGTCAGTGAATGGCACTGCCTGACAGCCAGTGGGGACTCGGGTTAGTTCCTCTGGAGATTTTCCATTTGCATTTATAGTGTACCATTCATCTCCAAACTCTAAGGCTCTTCTGATTACTTTTTCTTTCTCACCTCCAGTAAGGGTTTGGTTCAGTATAAGCAAAACATCCTTCCAAGCCAGTTCAAAAGTTAAAGTAAGCCATTGGAAGGCTTCTATGTACTTGTCTGGGTCATCTGAAAATTTACCCAGGTCCTGTTTAATTTGCCTCAGGTCTTGGAAGGAGAAGGGGACATGAACCTGAGCTGGTCGCCACTCTCCATTGGCTACTTCCTGTAAGGGCAATAAGGATGGGTATAACTGTCTTTTCTTCACCCCCTGGGAAGCCTGGTGGGGTTATTGGGCCAATGATGCCTGGGGTGTTAGTTATCCTGTGGTCTGACTTTTAGGGTTCTCAGCAAGTGGACTTAGATATGGATAAGGTAGGCCAATAGCAGAGCCAGTGGGGAGGAATTAGGGTTTGGAGTACAGTCAGGAATTAATCCACCTTTTTGGCACAGTCTTTTACTTTCTCTAAGGGCAAAGAAGGCCTGTACATATGGGACTTCTTACCATTTTCCTTTCTTGTGGCAAAATTAATCTAGCTGCATGATCTTATTATACAGTATACTTCCCTCAGGAGCCAGGCCTCTCCATCAGAGAGTTTGTATTGACACCAGGCTTGTGTGCAGAAAAAGATAAGGCACTTCCTCTTCAGGGTCTGGAGATCAAATTGCTCCCAGTTCTTCAGAATGCATGCCAGAGGCATGTGTGGCTTTATACTTGAAGAGGATGCTCCCATCTGGAATAGAGAGAGAGAAAGATGGGTGTCCAGCACCTGATCAGCCTCAGCCTCTCTCTGTGTGAGGGCGTCCCCTCATATTGGAGCCTAGGTAACAGTGGTCAGTCACCCCCTCTTCCAGCCTACTGGAATTAACCACTCCTTACCAGCATGGCATGTACATCGCCTTGATTTCCCTCTTGCCTTCCCAATCAGCAAGAGTCACCTCAGAGCTCTGGATTCAGTGGGACCTTACCAGTGTGCTCCTACTTTATGCCTTTTGGGAGACTTAATCTAGATCCTAGTTTTCTCTGCACAAGCTTTAGTCATTCCTTGAGTGCTCCCTGCCTGTCCTATAAGTGCAGGGACTGTGTGACCTCTCGCTGTCAGTTTTATGGGCTGCAGAAATGGAAATGCCTAGCCTCGGGATGACTATCTCTAAGGAAGGGAGATCAATAGAATAGAGCCATGGATGGAGTTTAAATGTTTAAATGGGGCCATTTACATGTACAGTTATGGAGGGGGGCTGTCTTTACTCAAACCAGTTTCTGCCACTGCCTCAGAATTATTTAGCCAGTCACCCACTGTAACAAATCTGATCTGTGAGACAAGAGGTTGTTGGGTTATCTGTGACTCTTGCTTAGCTAGTAGCCTAGCTGGAGGTTCACTCAGTACCATCAGATCAACTGGCCAGAGTTGAGATCCAAGGACCACTGTCTACTAGTCTGATCTGCCCTCGGAGTCCACAGATTAGTATAGGAATATAGGAAATTGGCTCAGCCACTCCCCAACATTCCCATCCATCCGGAGGCGGGGGATCAAGGACCGGCAGACACTGGGAAACTTTTGCCCGAGACTTAAGACTGGTAGCTGATGCTAATCATCTTTTAAGTGACTAACGGGTATAAGGTTAGAGGCATCAGAGGGAGAGGTGAGCATGTTGGACACTGATGATGTGCCAAAGTCCCCGGTTGCTGCCCCCTCCCAACCTGAAAAATGTGCCTTAGCCTAACCAATCCTTGTGCCACTGTAAATCTAAGCTCTGCCTCCCCCTACCTTCTTCAAAAACTCGCTGCCTGCCCTGCTGAGTGTGACTTCCCCGGCCTGTGATAGCCAGACCAGGGAACATAGGAGTTGCACTCAAATAAACTGCCTGGCCCTTTGTTGCCTCTTGTCGCCTGCTTATTTCAGCTAGAATTTATCTTACATTTAGTGCTGAAATTCCGGGAAGGAGTGTGAGTGCAAGCCCCTGACCAGCCACCAGCAGCCCTGCCCCCTCCTTCCCCGACCCAGGAACCCAGCCTGCTCTCTGCTGCGTGGACTATTTTCTGGTGAGTCCCTCAGTTTCCCCCGGTCTGTTTCCCTTCCTAACTCCATTTCACCTCATCCATTAGAAATCGTAGCTATATTCAGGTTGGGGCATCCAGCTTCTTGGGCATCCAGCCAACCCTCTGTGGGCACCCAGCCTGCCCCTGACCCTTCAGTGTGGGAGATGTCCCTCACCCAGGCTCCCAGGACATCTCCCCTGACTTGGAGCACTTGGGATGCTAGGCACTTCTCTCAGCAGGATTAGTTGGAGAGTGGTGCAGACATGGGGAACCAGCCCTCAAAAGCAGAGGCTCAGACCCTGTTGCAGTGTCTCATTTCTAATTTGGCTACTCTATATTTGTCCCAGGAAGTTCGCAAACAGAAGCTAGTCTTTCTTTGCTCTGAGGCCGGGCCTCAGTATCCCTTGGACAATCAATCTCGCTGGTCCCCTGAGGGAACTTTTGATTTTGGCCTCCTCCTCACTGACTTGATTAATTATTGCCACTGGAGCAGAGAGAGGAGTGAAATCCCATATGTGCAGACTTTTTGGACTTTGCGATCCCGCCCAAACCTTTATGTTAAGTGTTCAATGATCCAAGTTCTCCTGGCCTGATCTCCAGTTAAAGATTGTCAGCCTCGTACTCTGCCCAGTCCTTCTTCCTTTTCAGATCCACCAGAGGGCCTTAGTCTCCCATCTCTCTCACCTCGCTACCCCCACCACTCTCTGCCACCATCTTTAAGTTATTTGTCCTCCCCAGTGTTGCTGCCATCTTAAAGTCCTACATTCTCAACCACGCAGTCATCCTGCTCCTCTCCTCTTCCTGTGGCTGCACCACCGCCTCCCCGTCTCCTTCCACCTTCACCACCCTCTTTCCCCACTGGAACACGCTCCTCCTGCCCTCTGGTTCTGGAAGCCACAGATAAAAAGCTAAAAAAGAAAGAAAGCAATTAAATATCAGTAACTCAAATCTTCAAATCAGTTTTTCTGTCTGTGTATATGGTTTTATATGAAAAGTGTTGCTAACTGTAGTTGTTATGTCTCAATTTGTATGTTTGTGTGTCTAAGTGTGTAAATGAAAAATATTTTCCTACCTCTGGATGGTAATAATAAAAATTAATTAAAAAACAAGCACTTGTGAAAATTGAGCATTCTAAAACTTCCAGAGAATCTAATAAAAAATATTAAGCATTAATGCTAATTTAAGTTTAACTGAAACAGACATGTCCTTATAGTTATCAGCTGCCAAAGTTTACTTAAAGTCATTTAAGTTGATGTTATCTGTTAAAGATTTCAAAAATATGCTTAAAGAAAAGTTTGACTTTGTCTAATGTTTGGTAAAAGTTTTGTAAGTGATCTAGCATGGTTGCTAAAAATAAGTAAACAAATGTAGCAAATAAACATCTTAATAATAATGCTATATTAATGTATAACAGTGTATATATATGCAAATAGCCTGAGAATTTTTGTGGTAGCCAAAATTCTTAAAGCTTGCTAAGTTATGTAGACATATTTTGTGCCTAATGAGAAATTGTGCTGTAAAGCACATTTCCAAAAATGATAATATGCATTCCTAGATATACCAATCTAAAGAATGCTAGTGTAACAGTTTATAATAGCCTACTTCTCAGTGTTCACTGAAAATTAAGGTACCTAATGGTTTTAAGCTCTAATTGAAACTACTTAAAGTGATAAGGAAAACATTTCTGCATGCTAAAGAATGTGTCTTTTGATAAAAGAAACTAACTTTGTTCTAAAGTACAGCTGTTTATTTAGAGGGAGAACTCTAAATGTAAAAAGGTTGTAGAAAGTTTGTAGAAGAATTTAATATGGCCATGCTATATAAAATTAAGCAAATGATTCTCGGTATCAAGTACACAGCAAAATTAGAATTTTGTTTTCAGTTAAAAAGGACAAAGTTTTCTTAACTGTTTGCTCTTAATATTAAAAGATTGCAATGGGTTCCCTAATTGTTTTATCAAGGCAGTTTCTCATGCTTAAAGTCTCAGTGAGTTGTTGGAGTATTTAAGAAAATGAGATTTTAATATTAAAAGGACTAAATGCTAAAGTTTGCTAACAACTGTGTAACCTTCTTTATTTGCCTTGGAGGTATTTTATTGTCATTCTGGTTAAATGGATAAGTAGTGCTGCATGGCAACCTATAATCCTATTTAAGCAAGTGACAAAAAAAATCGAATTCAAAAAGGTGCTTTTTCCTCTAATTAACTCTGATATTTTCCAGAGGGCCCCTGGAACATGTCAGAAGAACTTTTTCTCATTAGAGAAAGTATTTAGCTAATTTGGCTTATTTCTCTGATACATATTTACCTAGAAAGCACTGTCAAAAAAATGATGCTAAACTTTGTTACTGAATCTTTTGTGTTACAGAAATCTCGAAATTTCCTTATGACAGCTGTCTTACAGTAAGCTCTTATAAGATCTTTAACCATTATCATTTGTAAGTCTTTTGTCATCTATACTCACTGTTTTATTACTCCTAAACTAGTAAAAAACTAGATTTCAGCAGAACAACTATTAGTTAAATAAAATTAAGTAAACTAAGAAAGATGATTTTGTGGCTTTTTGTTTCAAATGTTGTTGATAAAGTGTTTTAAGCTTTTTCTCTTAAGCTGACAACAGTTTAGTAAATGACTGCCTTTATAAGGAGAATTGAAACTTTATCTTTCTCTCTACCTGATCCCTGCAGAATTTAAAAACTCTCAGTGACTATTTTTATATTTCATGGCAGTATGTTTATTTGCACAAGTTCAATAAGAATCTTCTTTCCTTTTAAGAGGACCAATTAAAAACACTGGCTATATTACCAAGGCTTTGACTGGAACGTCATACCAGAGAGACATGTGTGTAAACTCACATATGAACAGACAACTTTAAGGAACTAAGATTGACTTTATAAAGCCAACAAGCCCCTTAGAAGAACTGGCCTGGTACCTTGCTTACAGACTTCCCAGCAGCCTTACCAGGTGAGTAAGGAAAGTCACTTCCTGGCAGGTGCAGGAATCTCAGGATGTCTCAGAGACCTCAAGAAGAGAAGAATTCATTCAAATCTACAGGTACTGCAGGCAAAGCCTGATGGCAAGTCTGGCTTGGCTGTCTGGCCTCAAGAGGCCTTAATAGTTCAATCTGAAATTCCTTACAAAAAGTTCCAGCAAAGCATATTTAAAAGAGTCTATGTAATCAATTGCTCTTCTTGCTGCACTTATGCAAATAATCAAGCCAGCTGTTAATTATTTTCTTAACCTGGTTATTTCTAATAAAAATGAGAGTGATTTTAGAGAAAAGTATTGTTTCAATAATGCAGCCTTATCCATACTAAATCCTAATACTAGTCATTGAGATGTAAACTTGATCCAGAATTCTAGTTTCCCCATGATACCTGGCTATTATTCTCAATTAAACTCTTCATATTTCTAGTTCTCATATTCAGCCATGCATTCTTTTTTTGAGAGGGTATCTCTCATATTTATTGATCAAATCGTTAACAACAATAAAATTCTGTATAGGGGAGTCAATGCTCAATGCACAATCATTAATCAATCTCAAGCCTAATTCTTGTCAGTCTCCAATTTTCTGAAGCATAACGAACAAGTTCTTCAATGGTGAACAAATTCTTACATAGTGAATAAGTTCTTACATGGTGAACAGTACAAGGGCAGTCATCACAGAAACTTTCGGTTTTGATCATGCATTATGAACTATAAACAATCAGGTCAAATATGAATATTTGTTTGATTTTTATACTATACTTGATTTATATGTGGATCCCACATTTCTCCCTTTATTATTATTATTATTTTTATTTTTAATAAAATGCTGAAGTGGTAGGTAGATGCAAGATAAAGGTAGAAAACATAGTTTAGTGCTGTAGGAGGGCAAATGTAGATGATCAAGTCTGTGCCTGTAGACTATGTGTTAATCCAAGCTAGACAAGGGCATTAAAACATCCACAGATGCAGAAGATTTCTCTCAAAACGGGGGGGGGGGCGGTGAGGTTCTAAGCCTCACCACTGTTGATCCCCAATTTCTCACCTGATGGCTCCCCTGCGACTGTGCCTGTCTTAGGTTGTTCCTCCCTTGAGGAATCTTACCCGTCTCTGGCTAACCAGTCATCTTCTGGGGCCATACAGGGAGATGTAAAGTTGGTAAGTGAGAGAGAAGCCTTATTGTTTGAAAAGGTTAGCTTTTTACTTCTTTGCATATTTATGCCCTATGGCTTCTATGCCCAGCATTTGTCTTGAGGTATCTTTACCACTTAGAGGAATTATGATACTCGGTAAATTTGATATGAGGCATGAATTCTATTTAAGGGTTGCAATTAGGAAGGAAGAAGAAAAGCTATAGAGGTAGCAGACGGAAGAAAACATGGGAGGATTGATTATTTCTTTGACATATCTTCTTGTAGAGTAACTTGAGCATGTATAGGTTTTAAACTACTAACTAAATTGTGCACACACATTAACATAATAGCAATACAGTTATATAACCAAAGCAGATCTATAATTACCAGCCATCTCCAGTGAAGCCAAGAAAACCAGTTAGGCACCCTAGGCATTTGTGAAAATTTGTCTATGATATAATGGATATTGTCCAACAGCCATGCATTCTTAATCTCATCAAGTTTGTCCTTTCAGAATAGAAGCACCAACCTTCCAAGGCCCTCTCAACTGACCAGTGATGGAAACCTAGCTGCACCCTTTACTGAGCCTCCTCTCAGCATGAAGCAGCCAGAGCAGTCATCACCCCTTTTCCCTAGCAGCAGCTATAGTCTCTATCTGTAGAGGGAAAATGAGACAGGGACCATAGGCTTAGACAGAATAAGGTGAGAGCCTCTAGAGAAAGCAAGGCAAGATATTTGCAGTCAGAGCAATGTAACTACATGCTAGGAAACTTCCCCCACCACGACACCCCTTGTCAGCCAGAAGTAGCCAGATTGAGTCATCACCCATTATGACCAAAAGTCTGGAATGTAACGTTAGAGGTACTGCAGGGAGAGGTGAGCACATTGGACACTGATGACATGCCAATGTCCCCGGCTGCTGCCCCCTCCCAACCTGCAAAATGTGCCTTAGGCTAGCCAATCCTCACACCACTATAAATATGAGCTCTGCCTCCCCCTACCTTCTTTAAAAACTCTCTGCTAGCCCTGCTGAGTGTGACTTTCCTGGCCTGTGATAGTCAGACCGGGGAACATCACCCGGGAATTGTGCTCAAATAAACTGCCTGGCCCTTTGTTGCTTTTGCCACCTTCTTATTTTGGCTAGAATTAATCTTACAGTGGATGCCCAGACACATTTTTATGAGATAAAAAGTACAGCATTTAGTCAGGAATAAGAGCAAAGTGTAGATATCCTATCTTGCAGTGGTGAGCATCGGGTTCAATGAAATTGATGAAGTTAGAAGAGCGTAAGGAATGCTCCCTGCCTCACTCAGAGGCCAGGGCTACCTGAAGAAGCAGACTGGAAGTCAGAGACAGAGAGAGACATTCCTCATGGATACCCAGTCGGGCTGTCAGGGTTTCATTCCAGACACATGGACCTTTGAGAAGCCTCTGAAGTGTAGCCTTAGCCTAGACTCTCACAGTTGCCCATGCCTTTCCTCAGTTCCTTGCATCCAAGGAGATGCCTCTGAAAGGGAATCCTGGCCTCCACTCAGCTCACTTTCCCAGCTCCCAAGAGAGATAGGGGATCCACTGAGAGAGACGCAGGGGAACCTGTCACTTGAGACTTTGAGGTTGGCAGCCAGGCTAGTCCCATTTAAGTAACTGACAAGCACCCGATTTTGGGTGCCATAGACAGCTCCTTCTATAAGGACAGTGAAGGAAAAGGCAGGCTTGGATGTCAATACTCACTTCTGAAGTTATCCCAGATGAGCCCCCAAAGATGATGCTGGTATTCTTGTTCACAAAGCCAAAGAATGAGCTTCACAAACACTCAAGGTAGGAGAGCAAGGTACAGACTTTTATTTAGAGATAAAGTGAAAAGACAGAGCTCCTGGCTCACACCAGGAGGGGACAAGAGAGTTCACAGTGGTGCGTTGTCTAGGGTGTTTTATAGGCAGTTGAGGATTTTCGAGAACATGAAAAAGAGCTTAGGGATGTGGACTTATTAAGTGGTCCCCGAATATTTAGAATTAATACAAGGAACTTCCTCCTCTGATGATTTCTCCCTGAGATACCAGCATCTTGGTCTGGGGGCATAAGAAACAGGGCCACCTGCTCAGCCCCCAAGGTGGTCTAAGGTATTGTTTGCTAAAGAGTAAGTTAAGAACTTCTAATGTCTCAACTTCTTGGGTATTAAAATGCAATCTTATCTTTATGGTGGACTCCTTCTTGCCTTTTACTGTGTTGTTTATGTCTGAACCTGCATGATAAATTAGTTTGCCCAGTTTGCAAAATCACTTCATCAGATCTGAAGGAGGAAAGACAGCACATAGGCCTGGGCCTTTTAGTATGTTAAAGTGAATCCTACACATGATTATAAGTGATTAGTGTAATAAAAACATGTGCTACTCTTCTTTATCTGGGGTATATTAACTGATCTCACTGAAAAATGACTCTAGAAATGAATATTTAACACAGACTTTAGTAGGGGTTTCCTTGCTTGTAGTTACATTGCTCTGACTGCAAATATCCTGCCTTGCTTTTTCCAGACTACACGCACAGTCCCTGTCTCATCCACAATAGAGTCAGTCATCTTTCAAAAATATTAAGTTTATTTTTTACTTTCCTACATTCTCAAATCCTTGTGGGTCATTATTATATATATATAATGCAAATAAAAATACCTTGTAACGGAGTGCAGAGAGCATCAAGTCAGGAAAAAGAACTAATGACACTTAACCTGACTGCCTAGAGCGAGAGCCACCCAGTCTTTTCTTGTGTAAATTACCCGAGGCTTCTGAGAAATGCGCCTACCCTAAGTTAGAGAACTAGAAGTGGGCAACAGCCTGGGAACGCCTGGGGATGTAACCCGTGATAAGTCACATAGACATGCTTGAGTAAGCAAGAGATAACAGTTGAAGCGGGCAGGCAACTGGCACGTTCCCTAAAAAGGTTACAATGTTTCCCATTGGTTACAATATAGAGTGTGTTTTAAACCTATTAGTTGTAGAACTGTGTGGGCTTTGGTGTAACTGCTGTGAAGATCCGATATAATCAGTACCCAAAGTTGCTTCGGGGTCGGCAGCTTGGACTCGGCCTGCGTGTCAGGGGAGGTGCTGTCGACCCCAGCTTGCTGGCTGAATAAAGACTTTGCTTGGATTTTCATCTCCGTGTCCGTGTGTCTTGTTCTCTGGGAAACCCTAGAGTCCTAGACCCTAACAGCTACACCCACTACAGGAAAACAGCTGTAATAACCAAAGTAAAGGACCCTGTAATAAATAGAACCAAAACTGATACACCTGAAACTAGGCTGTGCTTTTTAGATTTAGTTCATTGTTAAATAGCCTGTTGGAGCAGCAGGAGAAAGTAGATAAACCTACAGCAATAAGGATGAGGTGGTATGTTTCAAAATGGTCCACTTAGTCATCCAGATAGACTATGTGACTGCCAGTGCTTGGCTAGAATTCCATCCGAGGCCACAGTTCCAGGAAGTTTGGTCAGTGTGAGCCACCAATTATTCCTCAACAGATCAAAACACAGTAAAAAAAAAAACAAAACCCAGCAGACTCCATTAAAAAAATGCAACAAAGGTTAAAATCCTTAACATACAAAGCTCCCCAAACATGAAAAACAAAAACAACTGAATTTTTTAAAATAACAAAGGATATGAGTAGACAGTTCATAGAAGAATTAGAAGTGGTTGATAAGGATTTTAAAGATTCCTTAGGATTAGGGACCTGAAAATCAGATAACAAGACAGCATTTCAATGTATAAGATCAGCAAAAATGTAAAATATTGCTAATATCTATTACTTTTGTGGAGACTGTTGGGCATTGTTTCTCTAAGCATGACCTGAAGACAATTTTCATCAGAATCATTCAGTGGGTTTACTTAAAAGGCAATCAGCAAAACTTGGAAACAACCCAGATGTCCTTCAATGGCTGAGCTGACAAAGCGTGGCAAGTTCACACCAGGAAATACTACTCAGCAATGAAAAGGAACAGTCATCAGTACAGGCAACAAGTTAGATGAATCTTAATGGCATTATTCTGAGTTAAAGAAGCCAATTTCAAAGGTTATATGCCCAGTGATTTCAGACTTACAAAGAAAAAGATCAATAGTGACAGAGAAAAGACTGGTGTTCACCAGGGGTTTGAGGTAGGGTGAGCTTGCTATAGTCATCACCTGTGCCTGATAAGTGATGGAACCTTCTGTGTGCTGGTTGTAGTGGTTACACAGATCTGCTATCTGTGTTAAAACTCACAGAATGATACACTCCACCTTCCTAAAAGTCAGACTTACTTTGTGAAAATTAAAAAAAAAAAACACATGTAGAGGGCCCACCTCAGACTTTGGGCAAGTGGGGTCAAGCCAATGGCTTTTCCCAACAAGCTCTCAGTGATTCTAATGGATGGTATGTTTTTAGTATATTGCTTCTCATGATTATTCATAGGTGTGTAAGCTTGTACCACGTTCTGGATGATAATTAGAAATGTCTATGAAAATGTAGAATGTACATATGCTTTTACTTAGCAATCCACTTTAAGGGATTTATTGTATGGATATACTCACAGGAGTTTGCAAGATCATGTACAGACATAGCCACAGCAATAATGAAGTAGTGAAAATTGGGAGCAACTTAAATTTCCATCAACAGCAAACAGTGAAATAAATTATGCTGCAGCCATGTTGTGCATTAATAAGCATGCAGTGGAGTAAGAGACTATGCCTAAAATTTTATGTTTGCATTCTAATGCATCTGTGAAGAACTCTTCAGTGAACAGGTTGCAGCTCCTAACAGCTTTACCTGCTTCCATGTGACCTACAAAGAAAATGGGAATGAGTTGCCTCCCCTTAAACAAATGGGGAACTCTCACACAGAGTCAGCTCATTATCTGATTCCTCCTGAGGAATCAGAGGCCTGGCACCAGTCCTCTTATTGATGTCCAAGAATAACAGTAAAAAAAAACATTAAATGTGTTTGCATTTGTATCCCTTTGTGTGAGTCCAGTGATTGTGGGAAGCAGGCAGATAAGAGTTCAGGGACCCTGTAGTTTCAAGGTCCTTGTACATTTCAAAAAAGAAAAGCTCCAGTCCAACTCAGCCATTCAAAAGTACCCTTAGATAAACCTGAGCTCTGACTGGTTATGCCCTATGCAAATGAAGGATTGTACTTTCAGCCAATCAGGAGTGTGTTGTGATATCATTAGTTCAGTTGTTTATTAGGTCCGCTGGTTGGGACTTCCTTCTTTCAAGAAGTTATATAAACTCCTAGACTCGTCGTTTTTAGCTGTATCCTTTCTTGGACCCCCTCCTAATTAGAAACCTTTTCACTTCTCATTAAAATCTTTGCTGGTTGCTTTGTACTCTTGTCGGCTGACTTTATTCCTCACTGCCTCTGAGACACAATCCTGGAGAAAAAAGCATCTCAGCTGATACCATGTGAGACTTTCAAACCAATGTCATTTCACAGAGGCAAACACATACAAAAATAAACACAAAATTTGAAGCACAGTCCCACCACCACCTCTTTGGGAGTCTTATTAGGAAGTCAAACCTCAAGGTCTCCTGTGCCTGACTGCACCTGTCCATTGGAGAAGAGAGCAAGGCAGTGTGCTTGCACCGAGCTGTCTCTTTGAGAGCATGGCTCTGGTCTTCCTCCTGAACTGACCTCCATCCCCTCCATTGACCTGTCTAAGGCCATTCAGGCTTCTGGCCCTCCCCAGATGCCCGTCTCTAAAGCCTTTGGTGAGCTCTGTAGCACCTGGGTGGTCTCCAGTGCCCGGCTGCCAGTACTGCACCATGAACTTGCAGAGTGCAGGCTCATCTCTCTGCACCTCTGTCCACCTGCATGCAGCACAGGCTGACTGGAGGAGGCAATCACCTGAATCTGGCTGAAGTGTCCTGCTTGCAGGTGCACCACATGCTGGGGCTCAGCCCTGGCCACTGAGGACTCCCCCAGTTGGAGGGGAGCGACAGCCGCTGCTGAGACCGTCTCTGGGCCTGGTCCATGAAGCAAAGCTTCTAGCCAACCAGTACCAGCCCACCCTAATGCGTCCACCCCTCCCTCACTCCTCCAGACAAGGGGCCGTGGATGTCCATCTCTCCACTCATTCAGCCAGAGACAGAAATTGATATAATGTCCATGCTCTAAGATACTTATTTCCCCTCACATACAACATCTCTGTGATCTACAAAAGTCTGCAGAAGAAAGTGCCTGGGAGAGCAAAGCAGGCTGGGCAGGGCTCCTCACTGCCACCTGGGGAGACAGACCACCCCTCACAGCCCTCCTCTGGACCCTCCTCCCATTCTTCTTCCCATTCCCCTCCTCCCAGCTCTCCTCCCTACTTGCCTCAGCACTCCAACTGCCCTCAAATGGCACTTTCTGAAATCTGATGTCCCCTCATTGGCCTTCAATTCAGTGTCTAGGCACAAAATTCAGTCTTCCCACTCAAACTGCAGTCGTACCATCTCTAGGTTTCCTGGCCTGGACCTTTGGCATAATCCTCAACTCAAACACCTCCAGAAGGATATGCGATCAGTCACTAAATCACACTGTTGACAAGAGGGTTCCTTCTAGCAGCTCTGAGGTTTGCTCTTTCCTCTCTCATCTCTGGAGGTCCATGTTCCCCTTTCCACATATCTTTTCTGACTAGCAATGTCTACTGATACAGCAGGGTGCAAATGTTGCCTCTAGAATTTTTCATTATTCTGGAATCCTCTGGGTTCACCTAGACTACACTTCATTAAATCCCTTCTTTGTCCTTTCCTCCTGCCTGGGAGTTTCTTAGGGTGGGGGTCCCTTCCCACCCTCCTTGCAGCCCAGCTACTGGCACCAGGTGGGAGCTGGCAAATGATGGCTACAATTTCAGGGTCCTAGGTCTCCTGAGATGCATGATCTGTAGGATAGAAAGCCCTACTCCATCCTTGTATCCAACTGGGCATGTTACTGTCAAGTTACTCTTTCTGAAGTACATCAAGAATCTGTATCAGAAATGTTCTCTTACTGAGTAGAACAAAACTGAATTCTTCAGCTTGGCACTCATGCCTCTTTACTGATTGGTTGTAAACCAATCTGTAACCCATCTGTACCAACCTCCTAGTATCCCCAGTATGGAGTCAGACTGTTGATAGGAGAGAGGTGTTGTTACAGGTTGAGTTTGTTCTCCTCGGTTCTTGTTCCTGCTGAAACAAAGAATTGAAAGGCAAAGACACAGTAGCAAAGCAGAGTGAAAGTTTTATTTGAATCCACTCCAAGGGAGGAGCGGACCAGAGTCAAGATAGACAAAAGCATGGAACTTTTAGGGGAGGATCTGTTTACCTGATCCTGGCCTGGAAAGTGCCTTTTTGATTAACAGGATGAGGTTATTTGACTGACAGCTCTAGTTGTACACCCATTCCTCTTGGTGCACACATCTTTTTCCAAAATGCACACAGAAAAGGGGCAGGGAGCAAAACTGCAATTTTCTTTGAATGAGATCATGATGAGGTGTGGTTTGGGCATTTCTTAGTTCTGTTTGATTGAACCTGCATTGGGACCTGGTTGGGACGGGTTTGGCCGGGTCCTGAAAGGCAAGGAAGTTGTCTCCTTGCAAAAAGCCTTTATTGTCTTCACGTGGGACCACCAACTGGGCAGTTTTTCCTTGAAACTTCTCTTCCCCTTCCCTGGCTGCTCATGTCTGTCTTTCTACCTGTAAATCTGGGGAAAGTAAATCCCAGGGCAAAATACCTCTAAAGACTGAAATCAGTCAAAAGGAGAAATAAAGTTTAAAACCCTTTTATTGCTTACAAACTGCAGTCCAGCACTGCCTCTCTCTCCCCTAATCCAGAATAAGCAAGCAGGCAAGCCCCTCCCTTTAAACTCTAAGGTTCAGACATGCCTTCGGCTGCCCAGGTAATTACCCATTGACGTGGAGGTGAACTTCTGCCCACCCCTAAGGATATGCAGATGCACCAAAGCCAGGCGAGATACTCTGGAAATGTAACAATTTTACCCACACCACCTAATAGTGTGTTTGTTATGCTCAGCAGTGACTGCCACCATCACAGCAAATTTCTGAGCAGAATGGTCACCAGTGGTAACTGGAGAAGGTTCCCATTTGCCAGACACCATTTCTGGGGACCACATGGCCACCACTGTCTGGGAGTTTACAAGAACACTGTGGCGAGCTCCTTCATCAATCAGCTTTCTTTCCCTTTCCCTCCTTGGATGCTGTTGCCTTTACACAGTATATAGTTATCAGCTGGGGCCGATTATGCCCCCAGAGGACATGTAGCAATGTCTGGAGATATTTTTAGTTGTCAAAACTGGGGGTGGGTGCTACTGGCATCTAGTGGGTGGAGGTCAGGCATGCTGTTTCACGTCCTACATTGCATAGGGCAGCTCCTAGCAAAGAACTTTCTGGGCCCAAATATTGCTAGGTCTGTTGAGATGCTCTGGTCTGCAGGGCCCTCCCCATGAGTAGTCAGTCCTGAGACTCTTCTCCATATCCCACCTTCTCACAGAAGGGTCACCAGCATCTTTTTTTTCTTTGAATCTTGCCCTGTTTAGCACTTCCCCTCTTAAACAGATGTTAGCAAATCTTGCATTTGTTTTATCCCATATACTCAGTTAGGTTGTAAGAGCATTGAGGTCAGTAATATTTATTTTTCAATAGGTATGAGCACAAGATAAACGTGTGGTAAATAGTTGTTGACTCACTTAGCTCCCTGAAGCACAAATGAAAAATAAAATGCTTACATTTACCAGCTCCTCTTGAGAATTTCAGGATTTGGAAACAGAGGAAACTTGTTTAAATATAAAAGGGAAGTTCTAGAATTTCCACAGAATTTAAGCTCTTCTTATTCTGAGGAATACACCTGGAAATGTAACTCAAGTATCAGCTATAGTCACACCGTCCTTTATAATTTAAATAAAATTTGTTTCAGTCCCTCAACAGTAGGAACATTAGGTCTGTTGCCTCTCCGGGAAGTTCTGCGTTCAGCATATCCACTTCTGCCTCTGGAAGTCTGCCCTGTGGACACCTCTCCATGCCTTCCATCTGCCGGCTGGCACCCCCTTTCCAGGCTGTGCAGGCCCTACCTTGGCCGCAGTTCCTCCTTCCCGGTGTCCTCTAAACCTCCCCCATTAGGACCTCTGTATGTTGAGAAGTCTTTACAGGTTAGAGACAGAAGCTGAAAATAGTCTCAGCCCTTTATTTTTTTGATGGCCTTATTTTTGAAAGTTCTTCAGCAACCCCAGGCCAGGAATTTTTCAGAGACACTTTTTGTGCTAGACTTCAGCCTCCTGTTAGTAGTGCTGCAACTTCTCTGCATTCCTCCTTCTTCTGCAATTCCTTCCCAGCTCCCATGCTCAAAGTCTTCTAAACCATTGCGGAGCAGCCCACAGTTCCTGTAGCTCACCTTCCCTACCTCAAGCAGGCTAGGATATTCTTACCCTAAACAGAGAGTGTTTTTACCTAAGACAAACTCCTGGGTCTTTTGTTCATGCCGCTCCACAAAGACAGAGTTCTGAGCTCTGATGAACAGAATGTCAGCCGTGAAGGAAAATGCCATGAGCAGAGACCAGGAGCAGAGCTCTGCTGAAGAAAGCGAGGGAAGCTGCTTCTCTGGCGCTCATGCCTGGTTGTGTGTCAGCCAAGTTACTTTCTTTCTAAGGAAACCTTGCAGGTCTGGGGGCACTATTAAAGGCACCCATGTGGCAGGGCTGGTCCTCAGGCAGTTGTGAGTTCCTCCAAGACTGTGGCCAGCAGCACCCGTGGCAGAGAGCTAGCACATGTGCTCCCTGGGGAGGCCAGTAAATGTCTGCTTTGGCTCTAAAGAAGTACAAATAAACACAAAGTTTGGGTAATGCTCTCTTCTGTTTACATATATGTGAACAGTGCTATAAAGTTAATAATTCTTACTTTGTAAGTGAGACAAGCTCAATAAATTTTTTTTCTTAAAGGGGATGAAATTTACCCCTAATCTAACTGTGTAAAATAATCTCTGTGAATATTGTAGTGTCTTTGCTGCCCTGAGGAAAGCTTTTAGGAAATAAGGGGCTTTTCAAATCCAGGGAAATGCTGGGGTCAGTTTTACACCTGAGAAAGACTCCTCTTATCTTCTTAGTTGGATGTAAAAATCCCCATCCCCATCTGCCCTGGGAAGTGCCATGACCTACCTTTGAATTAATGTGTATATTCCTTTGGAGACTCAGAGACTTTCTGAGTCCTCCTGCCCCTTAAAATTAATAGACATGTTCAATAAATATTTACTGAGTGCCAACTATTGTCACCAGACACTCTTCTTGCAGTGAAGATTCATCACAGAACAAGACAGATGGAAACCTTTGCTCATGGTTCCTTGTCAGAGGAGATAACAAGAAAGGGGGCAACAAGAAAGGTCTAGAGAAGGAGGCCTTCTCTGGGCCTCAGTCCCCTGTCCCTTATCCTCCCACACCTGCCCTGAGCAAATTAACTGAGAGCTGGGCCAGAAATTAAATATCTTCAGAGCTTGGGAAAATCACTTGAACTGTGATTTCTATTTCAGATGGGAACATTTCTTAAAGGTTTCCCCCCTTTTTTAAAAAAAAATTTCCAAATTCTAATGAGCTCTGCATTTTATTTCCTGATAGGTCCAAGTGTTTTCACATATAAAAGTGATGTTTAAAATGATTTGATGTGGTGTAAAAATAATGCACTGACAAATTATCTAGTGACCAACTCATCTGCTCAGAAAAATGCTCCTCTCTGAGGTGCTCTTTCTGATGACAGGGTGTGGGGACATTTCACTAGTGTGTTCTTATCAGCCAGCACAACAGCACGATGTCCAGACACTGGATGCCTGAGGTGGGCAGAAGAAACTGCTGAGCAGGAGCCAATTTTCAGAAAAGGAAAGCAGGCAGCTGAGAGGAAGCTTCCGGGTCATACCTCAAGCGGGTCCCTAAATCTGAGCTGTGTGCTTCAGTCCTTGACAGATTAAATTATTTAAGGCATGTTTGCAGTTCCCAGACTCTTTTCATGAGCTGCAGTAATCCTCATGGTTACTCTGTGAAATAGAGAGCACGGTCCCTATTTCACACTGAAATACAATCAAAGTGGGAGGGTAACTGCTCAAGGTCTCACACACAGGGAAGTCATATAATGCCCCTAATACCACCTCAGGAGGGTGCTTCCTCCCTTTACTACATACACTCCCTGTTAGGACTTAAAATCCCTATAATTTACTTAAAAATACAGGCATGCTAGAAGAGCCACAAAGCAGTTTTGTGTTTTATTATCAAATAACAGTGAAATTATTCAAGGTAGGTAGTGGAAACCAAAGGCCAACTGGGATCCTGCTCACCTACTGACCACACCTTCCTTTGCCTGGGTTAACTGCCTCTCGATGAGTAGCAGGAGTCTGTTGATAGCTCCACACGGCCTTCATCAGGGCAGCCTTGGTGGGATGTGGCCACAGTCTCTCCTTTCTGCCAACCAAGGCCCTCCCACCCTTCCTCCAGGGCAGAAGCGCTTTCAGTCTCCTAACCTGTAAAGTGGGATGAGTAGCTTTTCCTCTCTGAGTGGTTTCATTTGAGTTTTGACAATTGAGCCTCTGCTATCTTTAGCTCTGTTCTCCCCTATGTGTTCTTTGAAATATGAATCAACAATTCTTAGAAAAATGCAGGTTTGGGTGTGTGAGGTGGGGGGAGTGGGGTCTTGTCACTGGTTTAGAACTTTGCAGAAAGGTTGGAGGTGTCACAGCAATTGTCGGCAGAGACGTGTGAGAAGATCAACCGCAGTGCTGTCCTTGGAGGGCAGGGCTGGGTGAGGGCAAGGTGATGCCCACGATGGCTCATCAGGGTGTGGTGACCAGACATGCTCGCACCAACTGCCAGGGGGAGACCAGAAGCACAGGGAAAGAAGATAAGAGAGAGGGAATTTCTCTGTCTCTGTGGAAGGGGAAATCACAAAATTGACCACATCCATACCAATTTTCAAATACTGTTGAGATCAGTAAAAAGAGAAAGGGAAGGAGACCATACAGACCATGAAACCACCCCATAAATAATGAAAGTACCAGTTGCTCCTTAGGAGTATCTGTTTCTAACTGACTTTGAAGGAGTCAGCAGGTAGAAGCAAAACAGCAGTGCCACAGCTACTTTCTGCAAATGGTGACTGAAGACCATTCTACATGGACATTTCTACATGGACACATCTGAAGGGCTGTGTGCCAGCTGAGGCCGCCCTATCCTAGAGATTTGTATAATGGTTCTGTCTCTTTATTCTATATTCTGGGGAAAGCCCTTGGCCCCTCACGATGGGGACTCATCTGGCAGGTAGCTAATCCCCCAGGAGCACTCTGTGAGCTCACACTCTCCCATGGGCCTCAGTTTCCGCAGCTGTCCTGGTTCCTTCCTCCACACAGATTCCAATGTGGAACTTATCCCTTTTGTGTGAATCCCCAAACTATTGTCCAACAGGTGAGGTGTGTTGCAAATATTGCCATTCAGTGTTAGAGGGACTGTCAGTGGAGGTGCTCAGATGCCAACCTGCATACCCTCCTTTCTTTCCCACCAGCCTGTCCCCAGGGCCCATGCCCTCAGGTGACCCCCTGTGCATATGAGACTCAGCTTCCCCACCTCCTACTCTGCCTCAGCTCTGCTTACTGGGCCACCCCCTCAGCCCGTTCCTCAGCCTCCCACTGCCTTCTCAGCCTAGGCCTGCCCTTTGCTCTTCAAAACTTTGAAATGCTACGCTAAAATAAATGCTATTATTCTTCAGCAACACAGAAAGATTTGCAGGTCCTCTGAAAATGTCAGTTTTCCTTTTTCTGTCCTCCACTAATCTCTCTAAGTGCAGGGAAAAGTCTAGAGATACTTCCCAGTGATGATATCAATTTACACCCCCTCCCTGGAATAGAAAAAAAGCATTAGTTTTGAATAAAACCTTTTCTGTTTCTTCAGTAAACAAAAACACATATGATTTAATAACGCAGTGATTTGTTATTACCTGTTCCTGAAGTAACACCTGCTGAGCCCTGATGCGAAGGCCTTGGCTCATTCTGTCTCCCCAGCCCCAGTGCCTTCCTCCGCCCCAGGCAGCATCCTCTCCTCCGTCTCTTCTTCTTTTTTTTTACATTTTAAATATCAAGATTTATATACAAACCACTAACTATAATATCTGTTAAGAGAATATTTATAAAGCTAAATTTATTTAGTGGAATTTGGATTTCTATGTGAAGATTTCCTCCTCCATCTCTTCTTCCTTTTTTTACATTTTAAATATCAAGATTTATACACAAACCACTAACTTATAATATCTGTTAAGAGAATATTTATAAAGCTAAATTTATTTAGTGGAATTTGGATTTCTATGTGAAGATTTCATATCATTCCAGTCTTGGGTCCTGGAGAAGGGAAGACAGATGTTTTCTTTACAATTTCACTCTTTTTGCTGCTCCCCTACCCACTCCTAACCCTCAATGTCAGCAGTTGCAGACTTGAGGAGAGGTATACATCAAAGTGATATCCATGATTCCATGATCTCTTCCCCATCTTCTTTATCCATCCTGCCAACTCCCAGGTGATTGTCTCCCTCCATGACACCCACATGGCCTCCTGTGCTAGCCCTGCTATTTATTTCCTTTGTACTCTTTGATTATTTCACACATCTTTGTCTTCTTTCTTCATTTTTAAATGGACTGTTTAAAGCTTCAAGAATTTTAAGCTTTGAGGTCACCTACAAATGCACACCCCAACAGTGATGTGCACTTAAGTTAATGACACCACCAGACAAGTGTCAGTTTCCTCACTTGCAAAATGGAAATGAAAACAGTGCCTTCCTCATAAGTGATGCTGTGAGGATTAAATGAGATTATATTTCCAAGAGCTAAGCACCATATTGACACATGAGGAGGTGTCACTAAATGTCAGCTTTTATCAAGATGTGGGTGATAATCAAGACAGAAGGCATGGCCTGGGCCAAGAAAATGAAGACTTGATCAAATCAGTGAAATAACTGGCCAAGCCAGGAGAAAAGCATCAGCCAAGCAATGACTAGATGACTGTAGATCAAAAAGAAGCCTGGTTGTTAGCTTGACTTTCCAGCCTTTCAGGCTATGGAAGTATATTTTGTAGACCACACGGTTTCCTGGGAGATTGTTCCAGCCCATAGGAGGAGCACAGTGTGTTCCCTCCACCACAGTAAGAACAGAAGTGATGTCAGTGCTCAGGCCACTGAATGCCTGGAATGGAAGGAGAATTCTCCCACAGGTCACTGTAATTCCCCAAATTGGAAACTTGGTCAAGTGGCCAGAAGGCTCAAAAGGGACCCCTGCTTGTCAACCCATGGTGACTTGATTGGGTTTCAGGCAGGTATTACTATGAACTTCTGCTGTGGCTCAGGCTGGCATGTGACTCAGGGAACCACTCATGACCTTCTGACTCACCAGCTCCTTCCTGTAGCTTCTCTGTACCCGTCCCCCTCTCCCAAATGCTAACAAATGATAAAACTCAGAACCAACAGTTATTACACATGCACTAGTGCCAATTGCTGTGTTATTCTATATCACAACAGCCTACGAGGTGCACACATCTGCTATCCCTTTTTAACAAAGGCAAGGGTCAGTTTCAGGCTGCAAGCTTTGGGTAAATTGCCCAAGATCTCATGTTGTTGAATTCAAAATACAAACCCAAGCACCATCGTTCCAAAGTCTACATTCCTAGCTACTGGACACTGGAAACTGGGCAGATCTCAGTACACAAAATTTAGGGGTGGAATCAACATTATAGCTAACTTACTAAATAAGTGCCTATATGATTTGAAAGGTAGTAAAATGGCTGTTTATATAAAACAAGCAAGCAAATTCTAAAATAACATCCATATTTCCTGAAATTCTGATATTGCTCATTTCTTTAGACCAACACCATAAGACTCTACACAAATGGTATCTGCTAGGGAAGGAAACAATATCTACTAAGTATGCATTGTATATAAGGTCACCACCACAGCTCTTGGGTGATCCTGCAGCACACTAAAGTTTGAGAACCTCTGCCCTAGGGGATGTCCCCATTCTCCCTGCTTCAACCATCGCCTTTTGTAGTTGACCCCAAACTCTCTCTGTTCTTGTTCCTGAGCTCAACAGCCTCTCTTCCTGTAATCTGACAATATCTCCACAATATCTGACTATATCTGGCACTCAGCAGCCTTGAAATAAAAAAAAAAAAAATCCAAACCAGATCCTCTCTGATTTCTCCATTCGTCAAGGTCAGCACCATCTCTCCACCACAGACTGGAAAGCTCAGTCACCCTGGGACCTCCCTTCAATTTGAGAGAGATGGTTTATTTCTGTAGATTCTGCCTTGGAGGGCCTCTGGAAGCAGCTTTCCTCTGCTTCCCAATCATGTGGTTTTCTCCTGTTCAAAAGCTCATTCCAACACTTTTGACCCCCACCTGCCCAGCAGCTCAAGACGGGGCTGATGGCCTGAGCAGTAGCTCCTGTCTGGTCGGCCTCCTCACACTCTGCAGCTCTGTTCACACCAAGGCTATGAATGTGTGAAGGCTCTTCACCCCTCAAATGCTGTATCACTGAAGGCCATCCACAGGGGGCTCTAACTCACCCTCACACCACCTTCTCCAACTCCCAGATGAGCACCAATCCCCTGAAACAGCTCCTGTAGCTCTTTCTGTCCACATGAACATGCCTTAATTTTTATTAAGACTCTCCCAAAGGTGTACTTTCACCAAGGCCTTTGCTGGAAGCTCTTGAGTAGCTTTAACACAGACGAAACAACAGACTTGAGGAGTCTGAGTCCTCCACTTAGCAGCAGGGTGGTCATAAGGTAGCCAACTCCACACAATGGCATTAAAATGAAGTGATAGGTAATGATGGGGGATAATGGGAATAGACTGACTTGGGGGCCAGAAAGACAGGTATTTGCATTTCAGCTCTGCTATTGCTGGCTACACAGCCATAGTCAGAGTCTCTGGACTGTAACTTGATTTTTCTCATCTGCAAAAATGGGAACAATAAATAATATCTCTTTCGGAGGACTTTTGTGAGGATTCAAATGAACAAATGTGAAATGCCTACTATGTGACCCTGAACAATGGCATTTATTATTGTGTATTTTATAGTGCTTCCCACCTTACAAGGTGTCACACATTTACTGTGATCCTCTCCTTCAGCCCTTTGAACCTCTCTTATAATGTTTACCTGTTTTTGCCACATTTTCTACTTATTTTAAGATTGTCCTATCCCTTGACAAAACTTCAAGCTTCCTGGCCCAGGAAGCATTCTTTTACCCTTTGTATCTACTATAGAAGCTAGCATGGTGCCTGGCACACAGACATAGCTCAGAAAATGTTGGATTAAGTTAAACTTGAGGAGAAAACAGAAGCCCCAGGCAAGCTTGGAGGGCATAGTACAGTAGGGACCCCCAGGACCCTTAAGGGTTGGCCTGAGAACAGCTAACACCTGAGGGACACAGAGCAATCCAGGATAAGGGTTTTCCAAATTTACCAACTTGACAGCTTGCCTGGCTGGAGATGTGGCAGTGCAGGTGGTATGTGAGGAGCAGGACCTGCAGACGCTCAGGCGGGGTTCCAGTTTGGGTTCTGTCCCTAACTCCCTGAACCTCAGTTCACTCATCCATCCATAAGGCCAAATACGAATAATAGTACTAACTCCAGAGTGTTTTTGAAGATTAATTCTGTGCCAAGCACCTGGCATAAAGACTTTCATCTTTGACAATGATGACTAAGTGACTTAAGAGAAGATGGTCAAAGGGTGGAGTCAGCCTCATCTCTAATCCTATGGAAATCCCAGCACATTACACCATCTTTTTGGTTAAAGGAAACCCCCATGACAGTCCCTGCCCTCCCAGGGGCTCTTAATGCAGATGCCAACTACTGAGAATGAGGCTTTAACCATATGTCATGACCACCTGCTTACAGGTACTCTAGGAGGGAAGTGTCCTGGGTGCAGGGGATACGGACTGCTGTCCACACTATCTACACCCTCCAGTGAACTGAGAAGCCCTGCAGTGGTCATTTTATCCCTGAGGTAAACTGTCAGGAGCCTCCAGTCCAGGCTGGCTGATTCCAAGCCTCAGCTCTCTCTTCAAGGTCACATCTCAAAGAGGAAAAGGCCATAGTCCTTGTTCTTTGGAAGCTTGCGGTCTAATCCCAGCTTTCAGAGAAGAAATTATTTCATTTGATTGATGTGATCAGAAGAAAGACACATCATGTATCCCTAATGACCAAATATTAAACCAAAGCCCTCAGACTCCTTACTGATGGACTGCTCCCTACCAAGTCCTATTGGAGAAATGTGCCCCCTGCCCTTTGAATCGCCCTTCTCAGCAGAGGAACTGAGCAAAGATCTGACTCAACTCTCTCCCTACAGCTGTTTTCTGAGTATCTGCACTTTGAAGAAAGAGGAGAACAGGTAGAAAAGGACACAGCTCTCTCAAGGCCTGAACTGATGTTACAAAAAGCAGAGCAACTCCAGCCAAGGAGCAGCAGGGAGACACAGAAATCTGTCCTGCCAATGGGGAGGTGATGCTCCATGGCATAGGAAGCTGATTTCTTGAAAGGGAAAGGCCCCTTTCAGCCCCAGTATGCATACTGGAGGATGCTGCAGCACTTCACTGCTCTGAGGGGCTGGGCAGGAGCCAGAAAGGTCATGGACACCTCAGGGGGACAGGAAGGCTGTGCCTTGGTGCTGCGCCATGGACATGAGGGAGAGCTAGTGGGCTTTCAGCGTTTCCATGTATGAATTCCAAGACATGGGCTTTCAGCATCTAAAGTGCTTATATCCTCACTGTGGTGCCCATTTACTTCCTGATGGTGGGTAACCTGGAAGAACACATCAGACTAAAAGAAATAGGGACCCCTAATGCACATACAAGACTATTAGACCAGAAGCGACCTTGAAGATTGAGTGAAGTCAGTCCAGCCCCCTCCTTTTACTGCAAAGAGACAGGCCCAGAGAATTGAAGGAACATGCCCAGGATCACAGAGCCAGCGGATGGCAGGAACCACATTTTCTTAGCAGGATTTCCACACTCTTTCCACTACGTCAAATTACAGAAAAATACATGACAGCACTGGGGGGGAATGAGGAGATTCATTCATGGACTCCCAAAGCAGCCATGCAAATATGGCTTATCTAAAGCTACAGGAGCTCCCAACTCGCCCTGAAATTCTGAGCCCATCCTTTTCCAGCCTGGGTAGAGATTAATGTGTTGACATCCTTGAGGAGAAGAACCATGGGTTATTCACTTAAAAAAAACTTTTTATTAAGGTATTATTTATATACACTCTTATGAAGGCTTCACATGAAAAAACAATGTGGTTACTACATTTACCCATATTATCAAGTCCCCACCCATACCCCAATGCAGTCACTGCCCATCAGTGTAGTAAGATGCCACAGATCCACTACGTGCCTTCTCTGTAGTACACTGTTCTCCCCATGATCCCCCACACCATGTGTACTAAACATAATACCCCTCAATCTGCTTCTCCCTCCGTCCCCACCTGCCCTCCCACACCCCTCCTCTTTGGTAACCACTAGTTCCTTCTTGGAGTCTCTGAGTCTGCTGCTATTTTCTTCCTTCAGTTTTGCTTCATTGTTATACTCCACAAATGAGGGAAATCATTTGGCACTTGTCTTTCTCTGCCTGGCTTATTTCACTGAGCAAAATGTTCTCCAGCTCCATCCGTGTTGTTGCAAATGGTAAGATTTGTTTCTTTCTTATGGCTGAATAGTATTCCATTGGGTATATGTACCACCTATTCTTTATCCATTCATCTACTGATGGACACTTAGGCTGCTTCTATATCTTGGCTATTGCAAAAAGTGCTACAATAAACATAGGGGTGCATATATCTTTTTGAATCTGAGAAGTTGTATTCTTTGGGTAAATTCCAAGGAGTGGGATTCCTGGGTCAAATGGTATTTCTATTTTTAGTTTTTTGAGGAACTTCCATATTTCTTTCCACAATGGTTGAACTAGCTTACATTCCCACCAGCAGTGTAGGAGGGTTCCCCTTTCTCTGCATCCTCACCAGCATTTGTTGTTCTTAGTCTTTTCGATGTTGGCCATGCTTACTGGTGTGAGGTGATATCTCATTGTGGTTTTAATGTGCATTTCCCTGATGATTAGTGATGTGGAGCATCTTTTCATGTGTCTGTTGGCCATCTGAATTTATTCTTTGGAGAACTGTCTCTTCATATCCTCTGCCCATTTGTTAATCAGTTTATTTGCTTTTTGGGTGTTGAGGCGTGTTAGTTCTTTATATATTTTGGGTGTTAACCATGGGTTATTCACTTCTGATGCCCCTGTTCACCTCCCACTTCTCTCTTGTCCAGCCCAGTACCTTCAGGGAATGAGGAGTGGGTGCCAGTGGGCATGGGACCCTCTGCTGGGGCCCAGTATCATGAGTTTGCAAATGTAAAATAAAAGAATGAATGAATCTTCTGTATTTTCTAATTTACAATTTAAATTAACATCCTTCCAAATCCATAAAAATGTGAGTGTTTTTAAAATACAAACACCAGAAAAAAAGTATTCCACATCTGTTAATTTCTATAATGATACACAACTTTTTTCAGATACTCAAATGGCATTTTATGTCCTTAAATATAATTTTATACATTTGTCCATATAGGCACTGTATTTTGTTACATTTATTCCTAAGTGTTTTTCCCAATTAAAAAAAAGTTCAAACCTGTAGAAGAAAGGAACACCTCATTTACCCTTCATCCTGGACTGATCAGTTGTTAACATTTCGCCATATTTGCACACTCTCTCTCTCTTTCTCTTACAAAGCATTTGAAAGTAAGTTTCTGAAACTGGATCACTCCACCCCTAAAAAATTCTGCATGTGCTAAAAGCAAGGACATTTTCCTATGTAATCACAATGCCATTATCACACCCAATAAATTTAATAAAGATGACATACAAATTTTTAAATGTAATTTAATTCAGAGAGGAATATGTTGAGAATAAATTGAATGTTCACAGCTTACTTCCAGTTACTGGAGAAATTTAACCTCTCCATCCTGGTTGACTTAATTAGCAATGTCACTGGTTGACATTGGTTTGCATTCGTGCCAGTCTGGGTTCTGCCCCAGCCTTCAGCATCTCACCTCACCCCAGGGAAAATACTGAGCTTTTCATATCCTAGGCACTGGGTCTGTAAAGAGACAGGCTCAGATAAGGCTGCATGCAGCCTTTCTCCTTCAGAGGCTGGCTTCTAGCCTCTTCAGCTAAAGTCTAGCCTCTTCAGCTAAAGTCATGAATATTCTAATACTAGACTAGTTTTGGAGAGATCTGGAAACTGGAGGAAAGCAAGAAAAAGCATAGCTTATAGCTGTCGTCGTGTTTCAACTCAAACACAGAGCAGAGCATCATGTAGATATATTTTCCACAGTAATGTTGTGTTCTTATTTGCTCTGCCTTCTGAGCTGGCATTTCTAATCAAGGGCATTGTGTTGACAAGTATAAGTAAACAAGAACATTGCTAGTGTGTTCTGTGATTGGTAATTTGGCACTAACAAAAATACAAATACCCCTACTCTATGCTCTAGTATTCTATATATGCTTGCATGAGAAATCATGTATGTTCACAGTAATTTACTGCAGCAGTATTTGAAAAAGAAAAGATTGGAAATGCGGGAATTAATAAAGGGAAACCTCTCTAAAATGAAATAGGGAAGCCAGAAAAGGGAGCCCAGTGCCACTCAATGTCAATTATAGGAAGAATTGTCAATTATAGACCCCAACAATAAAAAGTCAATTACAGGTCCAAAAAGGAAAAGATGTACTTTGCATCCCCTACAAGAAATCTATTACGCCTGCAACTCAGCCACTGAGAAATCATTAACTCCTCCCAACTTCCCCATAAATTAATGGTTCCTCCGCTTTGTTGGACTTGGCTATGGCTTTGCCATAGCTCCATGTGTTGGATTAGTTTTTTGTTTTTCCCTTATAAACCCATTTTTGCTAATAAAATTACTGTTTTGTTTTTTAGGTTAACATAACATGACCATTAATGAGGTATTTATTAATAAATTATGACACATATAAACAATTGTATACTATGCATGTGTTTAAAAAAAAAAAGCAAGATAGAGAAGCACTTTATGTACGATGTCCAAAATGGTAGGTGGAAAATAAGCAAGGTGCAGAAATGCTACTATGTAAGGACGCGGGAGGAGGAGCGAGGGTAATACATACATGCTGAACCGATATATATGTCACGAAAAACATTGGTTGTCCAAACCAGTTTCTTTCTAAATTTTGAACCAGGTGAATACATTATTCATATTACTTATTTAATAATTAAACCGAAAAAAAATCTTGAGTTGGAAAACGTGTTTTTGAAAAGAGCAAAGACGTGCGTGAGGGGCCAAAAGCTCCGCCCGTGAAGCTTACAGGACCGGAGAGCTTCGCGGACTCGGGTCGCCGCCACCGAGGTGAGGATTCCTAGAGTGGCCCGGAAGTGCCCTGTTGACAGCGGCCGGGCGCTGAATGGCTTGTCTAGCCTTTGTTCCGGGCCCCAAAGGGCACTAGCTGTGGCACCTGTCCCTCCCTATCAGGGTGTGAGGTGAGTCTCTCCCAGCTCCTGGGTGTTGAGGAGGCAGGGGTCAAGGCACAGTTGCGGTCAGAAGCAACCCCCTCCCGCATCTCCCCGCCCCCCGCTGGCCTCTCTCCCCATGCTTCGACAGAGCGGCAAGAATGGACGTGGGCCGAGCCTCTGGAACAGAATGGGGTGAAAAGGGGTCAGTGGTTGAGAGCTGTTACCCAGAGGCACCCATCTAACCCCCTTCCTAGGTTTGTGCACGTACACCACAACCAGGGACTTCTAGGGAGCCGTGCACCTCAGGCTGTGGGATGAAAACAGCCTTTTAACAAAGCTGTCATACTAAGTGTTTATTAGAGCTTACTAGTCCCAGCTGTCAGGACAGGGACTTTGCGTACGTTCTCCTACATACACATCCACCCTATGAGAAATGTTAGAATTTTACAGATGAGGATCTGTAACTCAATAGGTAAGTAACTTGCTCTACAGTACACAGAGCCCAAATTCAAATTCATGTCCTTGCTTCAGTGTTCTTTTTGACCGCCTCCTATCAGACTGTTTTCTCTATTCAGCTCTGGTTCCTTATGTGTTTATGTTCACAGCAGCTTTTGTCATTTCTCCTCATTTTTCATTAGACAAGATTCTAAGAGATTCTTTTTGAATCAAGCCCAGATAGAGGATTACACTCCTGAAAAACAGCCTAGAATGGCCACAGCCCTGGAACCTAAGGAACAAAAAGGACTTCTCATAGTTGAAGCAGAAGACCATTCCTGGGGACAGGACTCCATCTCCCAAAAGTGCTATCTTCATAGGAGGGAACTCTTCAGGCAGCACTTTAGGAAGCTCTGCTATCAGGATGCACCTGGACCCCGTGACGCTCTTACCCGTCTCTGGAAGCTTTGCCGCCAGTGGCTGAGGCCAGAATGCAACACCAAGGAGCAGATTTTAGACTTACTGGTGCTGGAACAGTTCCTGAGCATTCTTCCTAGGGACTTGCAAACATGGGTGCAGGCACACCATCCAGAGACTGTAGAGGAGGCAGTCAGTGTGCTGGAAGATCTGGAGAGAGAGCTTGAACCTCAAAAGCAGGTGAGAAAGGAGGCAGTTATTTGGGTGTGAGAGATCAGCGTATATGGACCGAACCAAAGCAAAGGCATTTTGTCCATTTGAAAGGCGAAGATCAGTGAGAAGTTACAAGAAGGCAAATAAGTATCAGAGGAAAACAGAATTTTCTGACATTCATAGCTACCTATAAATAAAATGGACTATGGTGTAATAAAAAACTCCCTTTCCATAGGAGTATTCAAGTTGGGGTTCAAGCAGATGTCAATGATTTTATAAAACAGCACTGTCCAATAAAAATATAATGTGAGCCTTATATATTAGAATTTTCTTGTAGTCTCATTTTTAAAATAACAAATGAAATTAAATATATTTTACTTAACCCAAAATATGTAATCATGTAATCAAGATTTAGAATGAGGTATTTTACCTTCTTTTCTTGTACTTGGTTTTCAAAATTTGGTGGGTATATTTCATATATCTCAGTTGATACTAGCTACATTTCAAGTGCTTAATAACCATATTTTAATCATGGCTATCATATTGGACAATGCATTATAGAAGAAATGCTCCATTTGGTGGAAGTTGGGCTAATTTTAAGGTACCTTCCAAAGCCCAAGACTATGATCCTACACCTCTGCAAATCACCATGAGAAGAGACACTGAATTTCACTCTCCAGCATCCTGAACTATAGAGATTAGCCTTTGTCTCTTCTTTTTTAGTCATTGCCATTTGTAATTGAATGAGGATCTGACCATTTTTCTATGTCCTTGGTCCCTGGCAGATGCTTCTTTTGATCTTTTCTCTGAAATTCTTTCAGTTCTTTCACAAAATCTAACTTACAAGACCAATCATACTTCATCATTCCCAGGTGACAGCCAATTCAGGAAAACAGGACACACTCTTGGACAAGTTGGGAAGGCCTCATGAGTTACTGACTGTCCAGCTCCATCCCAGGAAGACCCAGCAGGAGCAGGAATCTGGGGATACCCAAAGAAATGGTAAGGAGCAAGAGTTTTGTACATATGAGGAAAAGGTGGTTCCTTAGGTTACAGAGGAGTGTTCTCACTCATCTTCTCCTTCTCTAGAAGATTTTACCCCTTTTCCTACCCTGGCCCCCACATAGAAAAAAATTGTATTTTAGCTTTTCATTAGACTTAAAAGCTGCTTTTTGGTCCAGTGGGTGGGAAATGATATTTAAATACTCACTCAAATTAATAATATCTTATACTTGTGTTATCTGATGATTCTAGTTCCAAATTCCCTTAAATTTCCATTTGAGCAAGAAGATTTGTATGACACCCTGTATTTGTCTGTTAGGTCTGCCAGAACAGAATACTGCAAACTCTGTGGCTTAAACAACAGAAATTTATTTTCTTACAGTTCTGGAGGCGGGATGAGGCCTCTCTCCTTAGCTAGCTGACTCACTGTGTCTTCACATGGCCTTTTCTCTGTGCACACACACACTCCTGGTATTGCTTACTTTTATAAGGATGCCAACACTATTGGATTATGGTCCCACCCTTAGGACCTCATTTATCCTTCATTATCTACCTAAAGGCTCTTTTTCCAAATAAACTCAAATTGGGAGTTACAGCTACAATATATAAATTTTGGGAGGACACATTTCAGTCCATGATACCCCCATGCTAAAAGAAGTAAGGGAGAGAGCAAGAATCAATCAGTGTAGCAGGTTTTTTGTTTGTTTGTTTCTCTGTATGTCAGACTGACTGTAGTTTGCTGATCAGCTAGCTAACTATTTAAAAGCCAGGTGTCTAGTGTATCCCCAGGCTACAATAAAAAGGAGACAAACTTGAAATTCCAGTTTGCCTGAACTCTACTGTTCAGTACTCCTTGCTCTGGAGGTTCTCACATCCATGATGCCTTCTCTGGGCAGTGTGTTATACTCTGACCTATTCTGAAGTCCATTCTTACTACTTTAAATTTTACCAATATGGCTTTCTCATTCTCTGGGATCCACGCCAAGTGATTTGTCTAATCTAAACATTTTTTTTAAGCTAAGATATTTCTAGCTGACACCTAAAAAGTATGGCATTCGATAATTTATATTTAAAAAACATAGTTTTATATCTTTTAGTGCTTTAAAATGGAGTTTTGGCTATTGGTGACTTTAGAAGTGAGGTTGAGATTCCGTTTTATTCATTTCTTTCATTTTTCATTAAACATTTCTTGATCAGCAGCTATATACCAAGCACTATTCTAGATATTAGGAATACAAAGATAAGACACTTTTGTTCTTCTCTTTAAGAAATAGAAAAGTGAGCAGTTAAAATACACTGTACCAAGAAAAGGATAGCTATCCCTGTGGCAGGCCTGCAAAAGTATCACAGAGTAGGTTTGTTTCAGCTGAGATGGTCAGGTGTGTGGGAGGAGGGAGCATTCCAGGCACAGAGAACAGTGTAGACAAAGATTATTTTAAAATATAAAACCAAAAGTCCAAAGTCTGTAACTGAATGAGAAAGGCATATAATGAATTTCTCTCAAATATGAGGATGGTGGACCAAGCTGGAGAGAGAGGCTCTAAGGGGGAAAAAAAATCAAAAGATAGTAAGTAAGCAGAATGAACAGATCTGATTGGATATGGTGGCACGGGAGGGGGCAGTGTCTTACTTCAATCCAAGTTTATAACTTGGGCAACTTGGCAGACAGCAGTATAGGTAACAGAAAAGTCAAAAGGGGGATTTATATGTGTAAACAATAGAGTAAATTCAATTTTTATGCAAGTGAATATTCCATGCCTGTGAAACTCCAAATAAATAAAATTCACTGCAGTAAGTATACTTTAAAATATGATTCCAGATACAGGAGAAAAGGTAAGAGATTTAAGAGTCATCTCTGGGTAGATGATAGAAGACATGGTGTATGATAGAAGACATGGGTATAGATGAAGTTGGCCAAGAACATACATAAAGTAAAAAGAGAAGACAGCCACATGCAAAATTTTGAGGCATGCCACCATTTGAAAAATTTGGGTAGAAGAGGAGGATTCTGTGAAGGAGACAGAGCAGGGACTATCAGAGTGTTAAGCAGAAGAGGATGGTGTCACTGAAGATAAGAATTTCAGCAAGATGTTGTGAATGTTACTGTTAGGACACAGAATAAGGACTGGTAAGAGTCCACTGAATTTGGCATTTAGAAATTATCATGTAGTCTTATCAAGAATAGTTTTAGGAGGCAGAAACTAAAGGATGCAAACTTTTACTAAGCTTTGATAAGCTTAACTGTGTGGAGTCTTCATCTATTTTCTGGGAGGAGACATATAATGAATTTCCCTACCTTTGGGAGAAGATAGGATATACTCTCATAAAATAGGTCATAATTCTGTGTAGAACACAGAATTACTGATTATGACTAGTGGCTTATCTATGCAAAACTCTTAAGTTCTAGATCTTGCCTTGTTTTTGTATAAATACTTCTGGACCACGTTCACTCTGCTTTCTATTAGCATAAGTCCAGAATGATATACACTTCCTGTACCTAAAATTGTAGAGGCTCCCACTTGTGCTACTACCACAATAACTTTATGGGGGTACTCTACAGTTAAAATACTAATTTTCTTAATCTAATTAGGTGGATTATGCCTCATGAGATCTAACAATCCTGTGAGGCCTGAAAATTCTTAGGGAAGTACATTCTGTCTACATTAAACAGTATAAGTAAGACTTTTTTTCTAAAGTACACCACCAACAACCTTACACAATTTTTATCTGTGTCCCCACCACCACCACTACACTCCTCACCAAAAAAACAGACAAGCAAAAAGCAAAACTCACCAAAACAATACTTCTCGGCCCTACACACAAAAAACTGTAGAAATCACAACACCTACATTTCAAGAAGTGCCTCTCAACTTTATTAATAAAAAAGTATTTAATATCTGGTCTAAATCCTGATTTTACAGTTGAAGAACTATTCCCACAGTAGCTGTGACTTGTACAAGTTTCCATAAGGAATTAGAGGCTGAGCTGAGATTATCAGAATCTGGGCTCCTGCCTGCTAGTTCAGAACAATTTTAAAAGCCATCATGATAATGTACCAAAAGCCAGTGTCTTTTAAAAAAAAATTCATTATTTAAATAGAGAAACTGTTTTTTTGCAGTATTTCTTGTTCAAAAAAAAAAATCGTTCTGGTCCATACTAACAAGATAGTATTAGTTGTTGACTACAGTAATGGTGCTTATCTCTGTAAATATAATGAAATTATAATAGTCACTTAATACAGAATTATATATTTGACAGAAATTGAGGGAGCTGTGTATCCTGCAATTCTTTGTAACACATTTCAAAGGGAACTTTTTGGATATGCTTTTAACCCACATCACTGCCTCTCTCCATTAGCATTAAGTGATAGTCTACTTCATTAACTCTGTTACAGTTTCACTTCATTCAGCATATAACCTTGTCCTTTCTCTCCAGACTGTCAAGCAAGTTATACACATGGTAATCAAATGGTGTTTGTGAACTTACCTTATCACAGTGACCAGCAGGCCTGAATTTACCTGGAATTGTAACTGATAAGGTCTCTTGGTATTACATATGCCAAAATAACATTGGAAGAACAGCTCTGGCAAAAGATGTTCAGACCATATATTCTTAATTTTGTTCTGAAACAAGGTTTCTTGGAATCCTATTAGCCAGGGACTAGGAGGCACTTGGAAGAGGTACATAGACAAGGCCCTGAAATTCCAATTGACCAAGAAGTAGGCTGCAGGTCCCTCAGATAAGAAAAGTTCACATTTGACAGCTTCCCTACAATTTTATTTACATTGTTCAGTTGCAGATATAAGGGACAGCGTTACAATTTGAATTACTGACCAAGTAAAACAGACCCTTTATTTTTTTTTTTAAGTCTTTCAAAGTCTTGGTGAGAGATTTTTCTCCAGATTTCTCCTGAAGTTGGAGAGACTCATGCTGAGGACTGGTAGATTACTGTGAAGATAAAGAACTGACCACTGGGGTAAACTCTTTGAGTACTTTTTTTTCTTTATTATTTATCTTCATCAATAAGCCACATGAAAGCCAACCAGAAGTGATTCCAATATGTAAAAGAAGCTGTTGAGCCAGTATGTTTGTTTAAGAACACTCTTCTTAATGGTATGAGTGTCTCTGATTTCCATGATTTGCTTAATTATTACCCTACTAAATTGGCAGTACTTCTACCATGCATTATACTTTTATAAATGCTTTATCATACATTCTCTCATCTGATCAAATAATAGGTAAGGACTAGGACAGAGATGATAAGAAAACCAAAATGGTTTTCATCTGCCAAAATTTAAACAACCATCAGCAGAGCCAAGACTAGAATCTAAACTTTCTAACTCTAGTCCTTCTAATTTCTAGCCAGAGATAGTGCAGCAATTAAAGTCCAAAACAATATCATCTTACAACAAATAACTAAACTTTGAGAAAGTCTATTGCCTTATTAAAAAAAAATGATTGTAAGGAGGAAGGTAAGATTTGAGAAAATTTTGGTAGCAAGGTAACAATGAAAAATTCCATACCCAGCCCAGGCATTGAAATGTCCTGGTAGCTCTTGCTGCTGTTGCCATCATGCCAAGTGACACCACCTGTGATTAAATGATCATTGCACAGTTGGGATTCCTACGTTTGGTGAGATGTTGGTTTCAGCATGGCCAAAGAGGTGACATCTTTTACCTCTCTAAATCACAAAACAACTATTTTCTTATAGAATTCAACTCAACAAATATTTATTGAGAACTTGCTGTGTGCCCAGTTCTGTGCTAAGCTTGTGGTTGAGGACATGAGGATCAGGAAGAGGGAATAAGTGCATGCAGTGAGATTAGGTAAGACTTTCTGGAGGAAACAGCATTTGAGACAGACCTCGAATAATAGCTAGGTCATTAGTTCTCAAAGTCTAGTCCCTGGACTAATCGTATATATCACACCAGGAAACTTGTTAGAAATGCAAATTCTTGGGCTCTACTCCAGCCTCATCAAATCAGAAGCTATGGTGTGGTGGGAGGCCAAATATCCATATTTTAATAAGCCAGAATCCAGTTGATTCTGAAACACCAAGCTAGGATTTAGACAGGAAGAGATGACAGCAAGGACTTTAGTTTCAGAAAAAAGGATTCAACCCACCACATATAGCAGACCATCCACTGTGACTTCATGCTTATCTTCCTCCCTTTATTTATCCTGATCTGCATGCTTTCTCTGCTTTTAGCTAATTATCCTTCATACACTCATCCCTACTTTGATGGTTGCTGTTTACTACATTCCTTTCAGTTCCCAATCCCATTAACGTCTGAAGTCACTTTTGCTTGATTTTACTACCTCCTTATGTTTGCAGCCCTTGCGTGTTTCTCTCAAACTTTTACCTCTCCCACCCCATCTCTGTTCATTTATCTCCCTGTCTATCCCTCATTATTATTCTTGGCCTATCTACATCCCCATTTACTATTTACCACTTTGCACAGGATTACCAGGTAACCCCTTAATCTACATTTTTGCCTTTTCCTCTCTTTATTTATTCCCAAATAAAGTATCTTGCTATCTTCCTTACTGGCCTCTTCTTAATTTCTTCCCTATATTGTCAGTACATGTTTTGATGGTCCCAAATATCTAATTTGTGCATTGTATGTGACTTTTCATTTTTTATAATGCTTTTATAATATTTACATGTTCTTTTTTCCATAGGCTTTTTGTTTCTCCAACTTGGATTAGGACCTGTTTGTGTACTGTTTGTTCATTACAGGTAATAAAACCAGAACTAAGAAAGAAGAGTCATCCCACAAGGATGATATGCCTGAGGACATGGAATTCCTTGGGAAGATAAAAGACAGACTTAACAAAGACATTCCTCAGCATTCTGAATTCAAAGATGCTATTGAAAGTGAGGGCAGATTTGAATGGCAGCAGAAGGAAAGAAGACACTATAAATGTGATGACTGTGGAAAAAGTTTCAGTCATAGCTCAGACCTTAGTAAACATAGGAGAACTCACACTGGAGAGAGGCCCTATAAATGTGATGTGTGTGGAAAAGCCTTCATTCAACGCTCACATCTCATTGGACATCATAGAGTACATACTGGAGTGAAACCTTATAAATGTAAAGAATGTGGGAAAGATTTTAGTGGACGCACAGGTCTTATTCAGCATCAGAGAATCCACACAGGTGAAAAACCGTATGAATGTGATGAGTGTGGGAGGCCCTTCCATGTAAGTTCAGCCCTTATTAGACATCAAAGGATTCATACAGTAAATAAGCTCTACTAATATGTGGGAAGTAACAAAAGTTCTTTAGATGATCAGGCCTAGTTAGTTATCAGAGAATCTATCCTAGGGACCTTATGATTATCCTGAATGTAAACAAAATTTCAGTCATCATTAAAAATTTCTCTGGCACCACAGAATCTGAGTAAAATTTCCTTTTCTTTTTAAATTAGTTCAGTTTCTTAGGAGGAATTCAGTTATTCTTGAAAGCCTTGTCTATTAACACGACTGCTCACTTGCAGCCCAAGATAACCATGTTTTCTGGTTGGAAGACAATGAATTTTACCTTTTGGCCCTAGCTCCTTTTTACTTGACCATTCAGTGTTTACTTTAGGCAAGACATTCAAAATTTTTCTCTGCCTTCATTTCTCCTTCCATAAAATGTAGCTGACTATAATAAAGGCCAGCCCCATCAAGTATGTTGTATTAAGTTAAAATAGATGAACACTGCTTCTGAAATTAAGAACTAAAACAACACTATTTGTTTTCTATCATTACTGATATAATGGCCTAAATATTTATCATTTTATTTTAAAGTAGGGGGGTATTATAATAATTTTGTGGAATATGTTTATCAATGGTAGGAAACCATTACAAAAGACAGCAGGAAAATATTCTGGAGAAAGGAAAACAGTAAGTAATCCATAGGAGCTGCTGGGAAGGGGATAACAGTGTGTTAAGGCTCTGTAACTGTATAAATCACTTCTAAGTCTCAGGTCATATAAACTGAGGGAGCTAGGGAGATTGGCCTAGACTCTACTGTCCAATGTGGTAGCCAGTACCCACATGTGGCTGTTTATTAACTCAGATAAAATGGAAAATGCGATTCCTTAGTGATTAGCCACATTTCAGCTACTCAATAGCCACATGTGGCTAAAAGCTTCTATATAGGACAGCATAAATACAGGTCATTTTTATCATTTTAGGAAGTTCTAAAGTATACTACTATCCAAGTTGATACCGGTAAGATACCTCCAACTTTTATATTGTGTGATTCTGAGTTCAGGCAGGTAGTAAAAGAGACAAATGAGGTGGCTGCAATAGCAACAGGAGATAAAATACGAACACCCTAAAAGAAAATATTTTAGTAATAATAACTATGGCATTTCTTCAGCCTTGAGAGGAGTATATTATAATTGAAGGAAGATGATTATTAAAGTAAATGCAATAACCTAATAACCTAAACTAAAAACTTAAACCACTAACTCATCTCTATAAAAAGAGTGTAATTACCTTTATAGGTAACATCCCCTTTCAAACACCCTATACTAACGAGAAACAGGGGCTCTCAGGACACCGATACTTTAAGACAGTGAACAATCCACTTTTTTTCTTTTTAGCTTAAAAATGTATTATCATTTCATGTACTTGTAACAGATTTACATCCCAATTTTGAGAATTTGATAACATGACAGCAATTATGGCCGAAGGCCCAACACATTCAAATATATAACCCCATCAAACTTCCATGAACCATTGGTTCTAGGAATAGCCATCACCAAAATGATCAGAAGTGATCTGATCTCTTGTTGAAGATACTAATTATACATACTTGCTTTTGTATTGTGTTTGAGAGTAAGAAAACCACCAGAATCATTTTTGTGTCTACTAGTATTGGAAGATGAATCTTAATCATTCCTTGCAACACCACAAAGATAAACTAAACTTTTATGTCTTTTGAACATAATGCTCCTTTAAAAGAAAATGTTTACTTTGTTATAACAAACAATATTTTTAAAACATGCTGTCTCACACTCATTTGTTTTTATGACATAATTATCTGAGCAATACTTCAAAGATTTTTTTTTAATGGTCATTGAGATAAAAGTAAAGTATTAAATATTTAGTATTAGAAACATCCTTATTTAAAAAAAAAGTTAGGTTCTTACCAACTCATAGCTTTTGCTCCTTTACCGTTCTGCAAACACTGTCATGGGTAGAAGCTGTTCACAATCTTTGTAAACAGGAAACTCGTGTTTCTGATTTTATGCTTCCTTGAATTTAGAGAGACTTCTGCAATGGTAAAAAGTAATCTTGACTACCATGAGGTTAGCTTTTCTAAAATTGGTAAAGACATGACATTTTCCTTTATCATCTTCTGTATGACAGAGCAATCTACTCAGGTTGTAGTTTTGAATTCTTGTTATGTACAAAGAATTGTTCTAGTCTTAGAGTTGTTATTACCTCAAAGGCTGAGTGAAAACTAGTTTGGAGCACTGAGACCATGCTACCCTTATTAGATTTGGTGTTGACTTCAAATTGCCACCATAGTGTCCACCACTTGATGTTGACCAGAGGGGCAATGATAATAGTCAAGGAGGGACAGAAAGATATGGGGCCAGAGATGGCCTAGAGTGATGTAAGCAAGAGAAGAAAGTCCAATGGGACATGAAATAACTGTAGGCATAAGCCAAGGAGGCATGAAGCTAAAGGAGATCTAAGTAGTTGCTGGTACTTTGAAGAAGCTGGCAATGTCCTAATAAGTCTGCAGAACCCCACAGAAAAAATTGGTGTGGGTGCAACCAGTTAGAAAGCAGAGCTCTGAGTTCAATCACAGCCACAGATATTGGAAGAACAGATGTAATATGTTAGACACTAATCAGAACCACTGAGTTTTAGCAGAGCCAATCTAGATGGATAGCATCTGCTTTAAAAGGAGCACGAAAAAAAAAAAGAAAAAAATAGGAACCTGAATATAGAAGGCAGTTTCTCAAACAGTTGTGTCAGAAGCATGTGCATGGCTTCTCCCACCTTTCTGGAGAGAAGACTTTTTTTTGAGGGAGGCAAGAACTTGTACTTTGTAGTTTTCATGACTTAACAGGATAGATATGATTGTAAAAGGCATTTACAGGGAGTATGAGGGGCAACTCTGACACAGATGAGGGATGGTGGTAAAGTAGTGATTCTGAATGAGGAGCCAACAGCTATGAAGGGAGAAAATAGGTGAATGTTGGGATAGGAGGGAAAGTAGGTATGTGTGGGCACTGGTGAAGAGGGGGAAAACAAGATGAGGAGAAAAGGATGGAAGGGGAAGAGAGTTAAAAAGGAACAAGAGCATAGGGAAAGGAACAAGATAAAATAGGAGATAGTGATAGGGAGAGTGGCAAGCAATTATAATATTGGCATCAATCATATTTGAGACAGTGGGTTATGATACAAGACATACATAAAAAGATAAACGGATCAACTCCTTACTTCCAAGTAATGTTGAGTCTTATGTACACACAGGACATATTACATCCTTATTTGGTGAGTCCACATTCTCATCCTGAGCACGAAACTATTTTTTATAGTCTATTCAAAAGGTGCATCAATAGTGAAAACACAACAAATTCTGAAACTCTTCAAAATTGCCTATTTTCCCCTTAGTAATATCACAAGGAAGTCATACTGAGGTTCTGAGAGAATAGCTATCTCAGTCTTTCTTACTCAAATCATCTAGAGCACGGTTTCTCAAGCTTGGTGCTATTGACATTTTCAGCCCGACAACTCCTTGTAGCGGGCTGTCCTCCACCTTACAGGATGTTTATCAGTGTCCCTGGCTTCCACCCCCTGATGCCATCAGCGTGTGCTACCTGTGACAAGCAAAATTTTCTTAAGGGGGCTGAGGGCAAAACTATCCCCAGTTGAGAACAACTGATCAATAGGAAAATAATCCAATATTCATAAGTGTTCCACATCATATACAGTAAGATTCTATAGAAATGGTACATATGACCAGCACTACTAGACCCTTCTCCTTCCCCACAAAATAATTCCCTGAGTTCCTAAAGTCTAGGCAGCAGTCCTGCAAAAAAGTAGTCTACTTTAGGAAGCCATACCTCACTTACATTTGAGGAACAGAGGAATCTGTCCTCAAATGTGACTTGCATGAAGAGCTTACATGGCATTTTTTTAGACCTACCTCTTCCCTTCACGCCATACTTCTGGTGCCACCCTCTGCTTTGCCCCTTGATCCAACCACAAATAGACACTCCCTGATCTATACCTGTATTGTCCAATACAGTAGCTACATGTACATGCGGCTATGCAACTAAGGAACTACATTTTAAAAAATTTAAATTAAAAACATAATTCAGTTTTTGGAACCTTTAAGTATGTTTGGAATAATTTGGGTATATTAATCGACATTTCCCACTTTAAATTGCATATAACCTCAATATAGATAAAGTATTTTCAGTGAAACTTTAATATTTCAACTGAGATGTGCAATGAGTAGAAACACACCAGCTTTCAAAGATGTATGAAGAAAGGAATGTAAGTTATTAGTAACTTTATATTGATTAGATGTTAATATTTTTACTATACTCTTTTAAATAAAATACACTAAAATTAATTTCCCCTTTTTATTTTTTAAAGCAGCTACTAGAAAACTTAAAATTACATAGGTGGATCACATTATATTCCCATTTATTGGACAGCACTGACCAAGATATTCTCAGCTTCGGGATGGCTCCCATTCTATATGTTATAAACCACAGCAATTCTGTTAGTTCTGTGCTACCAAGGACTTCCTTCCTACCTACCATTCATTCATTCAGTAAGTACTTATTGAACACAGGTTAAATGCCAAGCCCCTATTCTAGGTCCTGGTGATATAGCAGGAAACAAATAAGATCCCTGGCCTTATATACCTATGTTACAGTAAAGGGAGATATCACCTCACACGTGTTAGAATGGCTATTACCAAAAAGACAAGAAATAAGCATTGGAGAGGTTGTGGAGAAAAATACACTGTTGGTAGGAAAGTAAATTGGGGCAACCACTATGGAAAACAGTTTGGAGTTTCTTCAAAAAATAAAAATAGAAACTACCATATGATCCAGCAATTCCACTTGTGGGTATTTATCAGAAGAAAATAAAAACACTAATTCAATAAGATAATATGTAACCCCATGTTCACTACAGCACTATTTACAACAGCCCAGATAATGGAAACAACCTAATGCTGCCCAACAATGGATGAAATGATAAAAAAAATTGTGGTATATATATATATATATATAATGGAATATTATTAAAATAGAATGAAAATTTCTATCAGCCATTAAAAAACAGTGAAATTTTGGCATTTGTGAAAACATGGCTAAACCTTGAGGGCATTATGCTAAGTGAAATGTCAGAGAATGACAAATATCATATGATCTCTCTTATATGTGAAATCTAAACAAAACAAAAACTCAGATACAGAGAACAGATTGGAGATTACCAGAGAGAGCAGTGGAGAGTGAGAGAAATAGGTGAAGGGGTCAAAGGTAAAAGGAAGAAAAAAAGCCAATATTGATTCATCAGTCATGATTCATGAGTCAATATTTAACTGGAACTGTCAGCCATTAAATGTTACGTCCCTTTTCAGTTAGTGCCAACTAGTAATACCCAAAATATCTGGGCAGGAAACAGGGCCTGGCTGCCTGTTCCAGAATACTTGGGAAACAAAATAAACATACGGATTCCCAGGCCCTGCAAGTGTTGTGCAGACATGTATAAAAAATTATTTATGCTCCTATAAGTCTGTTACAGTAAATGCAAATATACATTTTTTCTCTTTTTTAAATTTTATTTTGGTATCATTAATTTACAATTACATGAGGAACATTATGTTTACTAGACTCCCCCCTTCACCAAGTCCCCCCCGCCACATACCACATTAGTCACTGTCCATCAGCATAGTAAGATGCTGTAAATTCACTATTTGTCTTCTCTGTGTTGCACAGCCCTCGACGTGCCCCCCACACATTACACATGCTAATCATAAGGCCCCCTTTTTCCTGTCCCCCACTTCTCCCTCCCTTCCCACACATGCTCCCCAGTCCCTTTCCCTTTGGTAACTATTAGTCCTTTCTTGGGTTCTGTGATTCTGCTGCTGTTTTATTCCTTCAGTTTTTTCTTTGTTCTTATATTCCATATATGAGTGAAATCATTTGGTACTTGTCTTTCTCTGCCTGGCTTATTTCACTGAGCATAATACCGTCTAGCTCCAGCCATGTTGTTGCAAATGGTAGGATTTGTTTTCTTCTTATGGATGAATAATATTCCATTGTGTATATGTATCACATCTTCTTTAATGATTCATGTACGATGGACACTTAGGTTGCTTCCATTTCTTGGCTATTGTAAATAGTGCTGTGATAAACATATGGGTGCATATGTCTTTTTCAAATTGGGCTGCTGCATTCTTAGGGTAAAATTCTAGAAGTGGGGTTCCTGGGTCAAGTGGTATTTCTATTTTGAGCTTTTTGAGGAAGCTCCATACTGCTTTCCTCAATGGTTGAACTAATTTACATTCCCACCAGCAGTGTAGGAGGGTTTCCCTTTCTCCACATCCTCGCCAACATTTGTTGTTTGTCTTTTGGATGGTGGCGATCCTTACTGGTGTGAGGTGATATCTCATTGTGGTTTTAATTTGCATTTCTCTGATAATTAGCAATGTGGAGCATCTTTTCATGTGTCTGTTAGCCAACTGAATTTCTTCTTTGGAGAACTGTCTGTTCAGCTCCTCTGCCCATTTTTTAATTGGATTATTCACTTTTTGTTTGTTGAGGTGCATGAGCTTCTTATATATTTTTTATGTCAACCATTTATTGGATCTGTCATTTATGAATATATTCTCCCATACTATAGGATACCTTTTTGTTCTAGTGTCCTTTGCAGTACAGAAGCTTTTCAGCTTGATATAGTCCCACTTGTTCTGTTTCCCTTCTGTTTTGTTTTTTTTTTTTTTGCTTCTGTTCCCCTTGTCCGGGGAGATATGTTTATGAAAAAGTTGGTCATTTTTAGGTCCAAGAGATTTCGCCTATGTTTTTTTCTAAGAGTTGTATGGTTTCATGACTTACATTCAGGTCTTTGATCCATTTTAAATTTACTTTTGTGTATGGGGTTAGACAGTGATTCAGTTTCATTCTCTGACATGTAGCTGTCCAGTATTGCCAACACCAGCTGTTAAAGAGGCTGTTATTTCCCCATTGTATGTCCATGGCTCCTTTATCATATATTAATTGACCATATATGTTTGGGTTAATGGTTGGAGTCTCTATTCTGTTCCACTGGTCTGTGGCTCTGTTCTTGTACCGGTACCAAATTGTCTTGATTACTGTGCCTTTGTAGTAGAGCTTGAAGTTGGGAAATGAGATCCCTTCCACTTTATTATACTTCTCAGGATTGCTTTGGCTATTTGGGTCTTTGGTGGTTCCATATGAATTTTAGAACTATTTTTCCAATACACTGGTGAATGCTGTTGGTAGTTTGATAGGGATTGCATTAAATCTGTAGATTGCATTGGGCAGGATGGCCATTTTGACAACATTAATTCTTCCAAGCCAAGAGCATGGGATGAGTTTCCATTTGTTAGTGTCCTCTTTACTTTCTCTTAAGAGTGTTTTGTAGTTTTCAGGGTATAGGTCTTTCACTTCCTTGGTTCGGTTTATTCCTAGGTATTGTATTCTTTTTGATGCAATTGTGAATGGAATTGTTTTCCTGGTTTCTTTCTATTAGTTCTAATCTTTCTATTAGTTCATTGTTAGTGTACAGGAAAGCCTCAGAATTCTGTGTATTAATTTTGTACCCTGCAACTTTGCTCTATTCCGATATCAGTTCTAGTAGCTTTAGAGTGGAGTCTTTAGGGTATTTGATGTACAATATCATCTCATCTGCAAATAGTGATAGTTTGACTTCTTCTTTACCTATCTGGATTCCTTGTATTTCTTTGTTTTGTCTAATTGCTGTGGCTAGGACCTCCAGTACTATGTAGAATAATAGTGGGGAGAGTGGGCGTCACTGTCTTGTTCCCAATCTTAGAGGAAATGCTTTCAGCTTCCTGCTGTTCAGTATGATGTTGGCTGTGGGTTTGTCATATATGGCCTTTATTATGTTGAGGTACTTGCCCTCTATACCCATTTTGTTGAGAGTTTTTATCATGAATGGATGTATTTTGTCGAATGCTCTTTCAGCGTCATGTGATTTTTGTCCTTTTTGTTGATGTGATATATGACGTTGATAGATTTTCGAATATTGTACCATCCTTGTATCCCTGAGATGAATCCCACTTGACCATGGTGTATGATCCTCTTGATGTACTTTAGAATTCGGTTTGATAATATTTTGTTGAGTATTTTTGCATCTATGTTCATCAGGGATATTGGTCTGTAATTTTCTTTTTGGTGGGGTCTTTGCCTGGTTTTGGTGTTAGGGTAATGCTGCCTTCATAGAATGAGTGTGGAAGTATTCCTTCTTCTTCTATTTTTTGGAAAACTTTAAGGAGAATGGGTATTATGTCTTCTCTGTATGTCTGATAAAACTCCACAGTAAATCCATCTGGCCAGGGAGTTTTGCTCTTGGGGAGTTTTTTTATTGCTGCTTCAATTTTGTTGCTGATTAGCATAGCAAAAAATCTAAAATTGGTCTGTTTAGATTTTATGTTTCTTCCTTGGTCAGTTTTGGAAGGTTGTATTTTTCTAGGAAGTTGTCCATATCTTCTAGGTTCTCCAGCTTGTTGGCATATAGTTCTTTGTAATATTCTCTAATAATTATTTGAATCTCTGTGGGGTCCGTCGTGATTTATCCTTTCTCATTTCTGATTCTGTTGATGTGTGTAGATTCTGTTTCTCTTTTTATAAGTCTGGCTAGGGGCTTATCTATTTTGTTTATTTTCTCAAAGAACCAGCTCTTGGTTTCATTGATTTTTTCTATTGTTTAATTCTTCTCAGTTTTATTTATTTCTTCTCTGATCTTTATTATGTCCCTCCTTCTGCTGACTTTAGGCCTCTTTTGTTCTTCTTTTTCCAATTTTGATAACTCTGTCTTTAGACTATTCATTTGGGAGTGTTCTTCTTTCTTTAAATAGGCCTTGATTGCTATATACTTTCCTCTTAAGACTGCTTTCGCTGCATCCCACAGAAGTTGGGGCTTAGTGTTGTTGTCGTCATTTGTTTCCATGTATTGCTTGATCTCTATTCTGTTTTGGTCATTGATCCATTGATTATTTAGGAGCATGTTGTTAAGCCTCCATATGTTTGCAAGCCTTTTTGCTTTCTTTGTACAATTTATCTCTAGTTTTATACCCTTGTGGTCTGAGAAGTTGGTTGGTAGGATTTCAATCTTTTTAAATTTACTGAGGCTCTTTTTGTGGCCTAGTATGTGGTCTATTTTGGAGAATGTTCCATCTGCACTTGAGAAGAATGTGTATCCTGTTGCTTTTCAGTGTAGAGTTCTATAGATATCTATTAGGTCCATCTGTTCTAGTGTGTTGTTCAGTGCCTCTGTGTCTTTACTTATTTTCTGTCTGGTGGATCTGTCCTTTGGAGTGAGTGGTGTGTTGAAGTCTCCTAAAATAAATGTATTGCATTCTATTTCCTCCTTTAGTTCTGTTAGTATTTGTTACACATATGTTGGTGCTCCTGTATTGGGTGCATAGGTATTCATAATGGTTATATCCTCTTGTTGGATTGACCCCTTTATCATTATGTAATGTCCTTCTTTATCTCTTGTCACTCTCTTTGTTTTGAAGTCTATTTTGTCTGATACTAGTACTGCAACACCTGTTTTTTTTTCCTTGTTGTTTGCATGAAATATCTTTTCCCCTCCCTTGACTTTTAGTCTGTGCATGTCTTTGAGTTTGAGATGAGTCTCTTGTAAGGAGCATATAGATGGATCTTGCTTTTTTACCCATTCTATCACTCTGTGTCTTTTGATTGGTGCATTCATTCCATTTACATTTAGGGTGATTATTGAAAGATATGTACTTATTGCCATTGCAGGCTTTAGGTTCTTGGTTACCAAAGGTTCAAGGTTAGCATCTTTACTATCTTACTGTCTAACTTAACTTACTTATTGAGGTATTATAAACACAGTCTGATGATTCTTTATTTCTCTCCCTTCTTATTCCTCCTCCTCCATTCTTTGTATGTTAGGTGTTTTGTGTGTGTGTGTGTGTGTGTGTGTGTGTGTGTGTGTGCTCTTTTATGTTTCCTTTGACTGCTTTTGTGGGTGGTTGATTTTATTTTTTGCTTTTCATTAGTATTTGATTGTTCCACTTTCTTTGTTGTGATTTTATTTTCTCTGGTGACATCTGTTTAGTCTTAGGAGTGCTTCCGTCTAACGCAGTCCCTCTAAAATATCCTGTAGAGGTGGTTTCTGGAGGCAAATTCCCTCAACTTTTGCTTGTATGGGAATTGTTTGATCCCTCCTTCATATTTAAATGATAATCATGCTGGATACAGTATCCTTGGTTCAAGGCCCTTCTGTTTCATTGCATTAAATATATCATACCATTCTCTTTTGGCCTGTAAGATTTCTGTTGAGAAGTCTAATGATAGCCTGATCTGTTTTCCTTTGTAGGTGACCTTTTCTCTCTCTCTGGCTACTTTTAATAGTCTGTCCTTGTCCTTGATGTTTGCCATTTTAATTATTTTGTGTCTTGTTGTCCTCCTTGGGTTCCTTGTGTTGGGAGTTCTGTGTGCTTCTGTGGTTTGGTAGGCTATTTCCTCCCCCAGTTTGGGGAAGTTTTTAGCAATTGTTTCTTCAAATACACTTTCTCTCTCTTCTTCTTCTGGTGCCCCTATAATGCAGATATTGTTCTGTTTTGATAGGTCACACAGTTCTCTTAATATTATTTCGTTTCTGTAGATCCTTTTATCTCTCTCTGCGTCAGCTCTCTGGGTTCCTGTTCTCTGATTTCTATTCCATTAATTGCCTTTTGCATCTCATCCTTTATGCTTTTAAGTCCTTCCAGAGACTGTTTTATTTCTATATTCTCCCTCCTTAACTCTTGCATATTTCTCTGCAATCCATCAGCATGTTTATGACCTTTATTTTGAATTCTTCTTCAGGAAGATTGGTTAAATCTATCTCCTCAGATTCCCTCTCAGGGGAGGATGTCTGGGTTAATCTGGTCTGTATCAAATTCTTCTGCCTTTTCATGGTGATAGAGGTAGTCATAGGCAGTTGGTGCATGTGTCAACTGGGCAAACAAAGACCCTTTCCACTTGCTCCTGGCCTTCCTTTCCTGGGAGAATGGCGACCCTTAGCTGCTTGTGCAGGGCAGTTGCATGCAGACGGTGTCTCTGATTCTTGCCTGGGCCACTGTGGAGTAAGCTCTGCAGTTGCTGTGGGTGTGGCTGGCCTCAGGCTGCTGCTCTTCTATGGCAGGGCTGTGCCAGAGGGGGAACAGTTGGGAAGCTGTTTATCACTCTGAGGGGCCTCCAAGCTGTGCTGCCACCCAGGGGTTATGGCACCCGGAGTTCCCTGTGATTCCCAGGTCTGGGCTGATTGCGCTGGGATGCTTCTGTCCAGCTGTGAGGCCCCTGTCCCTTTAAGACTTTCAAAAAGCACTCGCTTTTCTTTTGTCCCAGGGGTCCCACTGAGGGGACCTGCTTGCAGGTTTTACTGTCCTGTTTCCCCAGTATCCAGCACACCACGCTCTTTGTGTCCATGCTCCCAGTGCAGATGGCTAGGGCTGTGTATTAAGCAGTCCTGGGAGCCCTCTCCCTCCCCGCTCCAACTCCTCTCCTCCCACTGGGAGCTGTGGTGAGGGGTCTCAGGTCCCTCCAGGCCATGGCTTGTATCTTACCCCCTTTGTGAGGCACTGGGTTCTCACAATTGTAGATGTAGCCTGGCTGTTGTTCTGTATCTTCTGGTCTCTCTTTTAGGAATAGTTGTATTTGTTGTATTTTCAAAAATATATATATTTTTGGGAGGAGATTTCCACTGTCCTACTCATGCTGCCATCTTGGCTCCTCCTCCAATGCAAATATATTTTAATATTTATTTATATATAGTAAAACTGTAGATAAGTATCAAATAGGATTAATTGTTATGTCGAACAAAATGAATTTAAATGAACAGAGTGACTGAATGACTACTCCCCAAGTAGTCAGAAAAGGCTTTTTTTGGGAACTGACATTCTAACTGAAATACAAATTCCTATCCCTGGGAAGTCCATGCAGAATGCCATGCCAGGTAAAGGGAACAGATAATGCAGACTCTACAGTAGGAATGAATCTGAAGTGTTACAGGAACTGAAAGTTCATTGTGTCTAAAGGACTGGATGAGAGAGAACATGGTACAACTTCAGGTCAGAGAGGTGCCTGGCAGGTAGTAGCACTGTTAGATCTTTTGGTTAAGCATCCTGTTCAGCATTTTCTTCTACTCAAAGCTGCTTAAATCAGTTAACTGGTATTTGATCATCATAAATTCACTGTGGTGTTGCTCTTTTGTGTGTTTTAATATAATACACATAGTATTAACAGTTACCATAATACCTAATCCAAAACCCAACCCAGATGGTCCCGCCTACCCCATGGGGCAGAGAAAACCACCTGTTTTGCCCTCACTCCAACACTCACCCACCAGCCCTGCCCTCTGGGCTGTTTTCAGTCCCTGGCACAGGGCCCAGCTCACAACGCCATTTACCCAGCAGCAAACCTCTTCCCCAGCTTTAGACAGCTGTGGAACCTTTAGCAACAGGAAATGGACAGGAGTCGCAAGAGCACTGAGAAAGGGAGGTTCTTTCCAGGTCTGAAATCACTAGGCTTCCCACCTGGGAAGAACCCTCTGGCTCGCACGTAGAGGAAGAGGAGATTCTTTTAGGAGCTCTGGCAGCCAATTAAGACGCTGCTGTCAGCAGTCAGGGCATTCTTGCAAAGTGGACCACTGCTGACCTACGGAAACCTCCAGGATAACAAATGGCTGAAAGTGACTTTGGAGATAGGCCTCTCCTACAGCCCCCACCATCCTATTGATAGGGAAAAATTTACAAAAACAGCAGTCTAGTCCAGGTGGCTCCCTTCTGCTTCTCAGCAAAAACAACAGAACACTTCCTTAATTCCCTTTCTGCCAGGGACTCAGTCCCCAAACTCAGTCCCTAAACTTATTCCCCTTGCTTGTTTGCTGTGCACATAGAAATGTTGCAGATAAGGAAGCAGAAAGATATATATTGCTCCCCTTGCTTTTGTTTGGGGGTTGTACCTTGGGAGATTACTCCCCTCTGAGCCCGCCAGTGTAAAATTAAACCCTCAATGCTCCAAGACCTCTGAGTGCTGCTTGGTTCTTCCTTCAGTGATCCAGGCCAGGTTTTTTCAGTATTTTCTATAACATTTTGTTCCCTGATCCAGAAACCCAGCCATACTGGCCCTTTGTTGCCACTGGTTTGGGGCAACAGCGGGGCTGTGACAGAACAGGAGATCACAATGGAGGAGGTGCGCCCTGCCTGATCTTTCATCAGCCTCCCACCCTGTCATCCTGTGCTGGCCCCACTCTGCTGTTGCCACCGGATTCAAGGAGGCTTGGCAGGTGACTACCTGGTTCTGATGTTGAACTGGTAAGGTCCCAGGGCCCCTGACCCAGCCAGTTCCCACCTGTTGGGGTCGAAGGGAAGCCTGATCATGTCCAGGAGACTTCTTAGAAGTCTCACAGGTAGACATTCCCATGGAGGGGGGAATGTTTAAACTCTGGTCTGAGTGTGTGAGTTAGTGTGCAGGGTGGCTAAAGCCATTCAGTCTGCACTGAATCTGTGATTCCATGGCCTGCGTTATGGAATCTGAGTGAGTCCTTCACCATATTCGTGGTGAGCCGCCTAGACATAATGGTGACTCAGCTTCGGCTGACCTGGCCTGTGACTTACATGGGTGCATCCTAGTCAAGGCTGACCAAAGTCTCTGAGAGGAGTGCAAACAGATGGGCATCTGATTGGTCTCATCTCCAGAGGAAGCACCTGTCCCTTGTCTGTTGTCACGGTACCATTACACAAACACGACATGGGGTCAGGGCATAGCAAACCCACAGTTCTTGACACCATGATCAAAAATTTAAGAAAGGGATTTTCAAAAGAAACTGAACTCCCAACAGTTTAAAAACCCTGTGTGAATCTGAATAGCCCACCTTTAGTATAGGATGGCCTCCAGAAGGGGTCCTAGATATCCCAATAGTCTGCCAGGTCTTGTGGGTCATCACTGGAGATCCAGGTCATCCTAATGAGTTCTCATATTTTAATGGTTAGGAATCACCCAGACCCTTCCCACCTTAGGTGAAATTAGCTTGCAATAGGCAGGGACAGGGTAGGGTCTTAGTTGGCTCAAGAAAGAAGCCTACAAAGAATCAACAGAAGCCTGAGAATCTGCATATTCTTGCTAGTGATCCAGAGAAAGAGCTAATATTGCCCCCACCTTATGCGCCCCAAAGGCAATCAGCGCCCAGCCCCCCGGTCCAAGAAACCCCACCACCATCGGCCTCCCTGCCAACTCCAGAACCAGTGAACAAACTCTTGCCCGGACCAGCAGCTGGACTGCACCCTCCACCAGGAGCAGGCACCCTTCAGATGCTGGTGCAAGAGACACGGGAGCCTGAAAGACATAATAAATATAGGACCATCCAGCCCAGCTGGTCCATGTTTTACTATCAACCCTTCATGACTAACACCCCATCAGAAAAGCCAAAAGGCCTGGTTGATCTCGTGAAATCCCTCTTCCAATCCCATCAGCCAACAGATGAGAGGAGGCAGCTGGGGTCCTTGATTGGGGTGCATAGGCTGAAATCACTGTCCCTGGGGAGTACCCCGAGAGGCACCTCACCACCCCTGAGGGATAGCACCAGATCCGCTGATATCAGGACGCCCTCATCCAGGGGATCAAAGCCGGGTCCAAAAAGCCTATGAAAATGACCAAAGTGTCTTCAGTCACTCAACAACCAGGAGAGTCTCCTGGGGACTATTATGAATGGTTGTGTGAAGCTTATCACATCTACATCCTCTTCAATCCTGAGTCACCAGGGAGCCAACAAACAATCAGCACCTCATTCATAGCTCAAGCAGCCCCAGACATCAAAGGAAAGCTCCAAAAACTTGAAGGTTTTGCTGGGATGAATATCACTCAGCTGATTAAAATTGCCAGCAAAGTATCTAAACAGAATAGTTTGGGCTGGCAGGGAGGCTGAAAGAGAAATGAAGAAAAAGGCCAGTCTCCTGGCACCTGCCCTTAAAGAGAGAGATGACCAAAAGGCAGGAAAAAGCAGACCACCAAGAGGGAGGAGGCCTAGGACCCTCCCAGCCAGGAACCAGTGTGCTTACTGTAAACAGAAGGGGCATTGGAAGAATGAATGTCCCAAGGCAAAGCCCTGAAGCCCAGTCGCTACCAGGAGGAGCCTTATGGGGAAAGGCTCATTGGACTTGCAGGAACAGACTCAGATTCACAAGGACCAGGCTCTCTTGCTTTCAGCCTCCATGAGCCCTCAGCCAAAACGAAAGTGGGGGACCAAAACATGACTTTTATGGTTGACATATGGGCAGAACACTCTGTGGTCACCCTCCCTGTAGTCCCCTTCAGTAAAAAAGACTGCAACTATTCTCAGAGCCACAAAGACAGCAGCAGGAACCCCTCTCACAAGAGGTGAGATCAGGCATCCAGGAACACCTGATTAGACTCAAAGAGGCAGGCATTCTAATAGACTGTCAGTCACCTGGGAACACCCCACTTCTACCAGTCAAAAGGCCAGGAGGAGGGTACCAGCCTGTTCAAGACCTGCGAGCCATTAACAAAGTGACTGTTTCTTTACACCTGGTGGTCCCAAGTCCGTACAGCCTCCTCAGCCAGATCCTGGGGTCTGCCAAATGGTTCACTTGCCTAGACTTAAAAGATGCTGTTTTCTGTGTCTGGCTGGCTTCCCCAAAGCTAGCTCTTGTTTGCCTTTGAATGGACTGAACCAGATAAAGGGCGGCAGATGCAGTTAACATGGATGTGGCTTCCACAAAGGTTCAAGAACTCACCCACTCTCTTTGGAGAGACACTGGCTGCAGACCTTGACAGCTTTCTGGGGGAAGCCACGTGCTGTGCCCTCCTGAAGTACGTAGATGACCTCCTCCTTCCCAGTGACACCCAGGAAAATTGTGCAAAAGAAACAAGTCCCTCCTGCAACTCCTGTGACACTCAGGATACCAAGCCTCATGGAAAAAGGCACAAATCTGCCAGCAACAATTCTGGGACTTGAGCTTCCTTCCCACCCAGGTAGAAAGTGCACTAGTGGCCAGAGAGGAAAAAGGTCATTAACTCCTTACCCCAGCGCCAGATGAAGAAAGGCATACGAGAGTTCCTGGGGGCCACCAGGTTCTGCAGAATCTGGATTCCCAGATTCTTGGCAATGGCAAGACCCCTCTACAACCTCCTTGGGGTGCCAGACTGAAAGCCCCCTGTCTGGACAAAAGAAGCAAGAGCCACCTTCCTGGAAAAAAGGCTGCTTCAGAACAGGCACCAGCCCTAGGCCTGCCAGATACAAAAAAGCCCTTCAATCTCCTCAAACATAAAAAAAAGTAGCAGTTCTGCATTGCCAAGAACACTAAAAGGAAAACAACCCTATAACACAGGGGAACCAGCTAGCAGATAAAGCAGCTAAAACAGCAGCCAATAAAAACAGGTAAAGCTCCTTCCCTCACTATGGCCCTAACACCCCCAGTGGAGGGCCCTCCACCCAAGCACACTAAAAAATGGAAAGGACTGGGCCATGGCTGAAGGAGCCACCCTAACTAAAAATGTGGTAAATGTTACCTGACAAACACAGTCTTTGTCCCAACTGCAACCGGAAGGCACCTAGTCAGCAAATACCATTAGATCACCCACCTAGAAAAAAAAAAAAACTGCACTGGAAGCCCTGCCGAAGAGCAATACTACCTCAGTCAGTTGATAACATTATGCCCAGCAGTAAGTGAGCAATAAATGACCTGTGCCAAAAATAATGCTCAGTCTACACCTGGATCCCTGCCAGGTGTCCAAAAAAGCAGGAGTTTGCTCCTTTTAAAGACCTTGAGATAAACTTCACAGATGCCCAGCCAAGCAGAGGACTCAGATACCTTTTTGCAATAGTCAATACATACTCTTGCGGGGATCAAAGCATTCCCAATCAGGACACAAATGAAGCAGATTATAAATCTGGGGAGAGGAAATCCTCGGGAAAATACCTCTGAAGATAGAAATTAGACAAAGGGAGAAATAAAGTTTAAAACCCGTTTATTGCTCACAAACTGCACTGCCGGGCTGTCTTTCTCCTCTGGTCTGGAAGAAGCCAGCAGGCAAGCAACACAGCCCCGGCCCATTAACCTCTCAGGTACAGACATATACTTGGTTGCCCAGTTAATTACCCATTGATATGGAGATGAACTTCTCTCCACCTCTGAGGACATGCAAATACACCAAAGCCAAGTGATATATTCTGGAAATATTACAAATTTACCCACCAGACTACCCCTCCAGAAATATCGCCTTACAATCTACTCATTCTCCTTTTCCACAGTGGTCCCTAGGTGAGAAAACTGGAGCATTGTGACCAGATTAATGACATAACAATAGCAACAGCAATAAAATTATGACAATCCTCAAACCCGAGGATTCAGCTAGATGCAAAGTCCCATGCAGATTAAGTCCATAACTCATCCATTCTATAGGCAGGAAGTCGCTGAGGGTTCAGAGCAATCATCATGCAGCAGCTACAACCAGGGGGCACATTCAGGCCATAAGAACGGAAGGAGAAAATAGCCTTAAGGGTGATAAGATACGTTTTAATAACACCAGCATAGGCAAATCTTGTCCATCAGGTAGGATACATGCAAGAGAGTGGTCTTGTGATAAAACAGTGGCAGGCATGGGATCTCGTCCTGGTCTAGTATACCAGACTTTCAGCCCCCTCACTGTGAGAGTTACAGATGGGTCGATATATAGGGCCACGGGATGTACATTCACTGGCCATAAAGATAAAACAAAACTTCCATGCAAGATGTTTTCCTGGAAGTTTTGGTAACACTACCATGACTTTTGGGGGCTACTTAACTGTTACTCCAGGAATATACATGAGGCCAGCTTCCAGGCCTTTCCCCCAAGGTGCCAGAAGGGCCAGCCATCACTGGCCCATATGTCAAAATGTCCAGGGTCAGGTCCATTCAACAGTGTCTCCAGGGCTTAATGCAGTAGGGGCTGGCAGCAGGATGTTGCTCTGCTGGCCATATCCTGGCTTCAATAGCTCTTCTTTGGTTTGGACATACAATTGTATAAGAGAGGCAGCAAGGTGTGTGAACATATCCACAGGGCTCAAAGCTCCTTTACATGGCTTCTCATTCAAGCGCTGCAGCACTGTCCATAAGTGAACTGACCAACCCCATAGGCTATTGGTGTCCCACTTCAGGCCAGATTTCAACAAACCGTTGTACCTCTCTATCATGCCTGTCCCAGAAGGATTATATGGTACATGAAATTTCCACTCCATTCCTAATTGCTGCACCCATTCTTGTAACACATGTCGGGTAAAGTGGGTGTCTTGATCACTTTCAATCACCTGCTGCCGGCCATAGGCTACAAAGAGATGCTACAGGCCCCTCTTGGTGGTTTACTGATCTGCATGATGTGCAGGGAAAGCAACCAATAGTCCAGTAGGCATGTCCACACATGTCACGGCATAATGATATCCTACTGATATGGGCAGAGGCCTAATGTAGTCTATTTGCCACCTGACAAGGGGTATTGGCCCCCTTACTATTGTCCCATGTTGCTGTGGGACATGGTGTAAGTTCCTCCTAGAGCACACAAGGCACTCCTTCTGGGCTCTACTGACTTCTTCATAGGTCAATGGCAAGCCCGACCGACAGGCTACAGCACACATTGTCTTTTGCCCCACGTGCAACAAACGCTGGTGTAGCCATTGAGACACATCAGAGGCAGGCTTTCCTTCTAGCCTGCACACCTGGGCCAATGTGTCTGCTTCATCATTCCCTGGGGATGCCAAAGGCAAATGGCCAGCCACATGATATACAGTAACAGTTTTACTCTGACCAGAGGTCCATAGGTCTTGCCAAAACTCTTGCACCCAAAGGGGCCAGTGACCAACCACCCAGTTGACATGATACCATGTCGGTAGGCACAGGGTTATGCCCCAATAGATGGCTCAGCTGTCAGTGCAGACAGCTATGTGGAAAGGCTCCTGGGTGATCACAAGCCGTACTGCCCACAACTCAGCCCATTGGCTAGTCTTCCCCTCTTGGTCCTCCATGCATGTTGTCTCAATCTTGTGATGTAAAGCCACAGCCTGCCACTTAGTGGGCTGTCCACGACTGGAGCTGACTGTGTACTAAATGTCTTCAGGTATAAACACTTTTTCCTCCAGATTTTGGCTACCAGTCACTGAAAACCAAGTTATTCTAGCTTTCCACTGGTATAGGTCACTGGCCCCAATAAGCATTGGAGTTTTCCACTTAAGGGGATAGTAGAGAGGACACTGTGCTGCTGTAAATATGCACCCCACTTGGCCACTGTGGGTGTCTGAGCCATGTGACTCCATGGCCTTTGGGTCCAGTTTGCACTCACCCCGCCATGGGATAGGTGGTTATTATATTGGTCAGAGCTGTTCCCACAATAGGCTCCATAGTCAGCAAAGCATGGTACACATCAGCCAGTTACTTCTCTATCAAGGTGTACCAGACCTCTGCTCCTTTCCATAGTAGTGACCAGAATCCAATAGGTTAGCGTGTCCATTCAAGCTGCTGCCAAACGCCCCATCCATAACCATCTTTGTTTACATGAACATCTAGTTCACAAGCCTTGAGTCCATTACATTCAAGTCCTGTACCGCCCTGACTGCCTACTTGGCAGCAGTAAAAGCAGCTGCCCATGCCTCATCCCAGTCCCACCTGATGCCCTTTCATACTAATCTGTATAAGGGCTTCAGAATTTGTGCCAAGTATGTAATAAATACTCTCCAGGAGCACAAAGGACCCAGAAACTCTTGTAATACTGCCACAGTGGTAGGGATGGGGAAAGCCTAGACCTTGTCTATAACTGCTTCAGGAACAACTTCAGTTTTACCCAACCAGACAACCCCCAAGAATTTCACAGACAAACTGGGTCCCTGAATCTTGGTGCTGTTCACAGCCCATCCTTTTTCCTGTAGATGTTGCAACAGTCTAGGAACTTCCCCTTATAAATTTGAGATAGAATCAGACGTGAGCATAATATTATCAATGTAGTGATACAACCACACTGTTTTCAGTTTCTTTAAGTTGGCCAAGTCCTGGGCTACAAGGCCATGACAGATGTTGGGACTGTTGAGATATCCCTGTGGAAGGACAGTAAATGTCCACTGCAGCCCTTCCCTTGTGAAGGCAAACTGTTCCTGGCTTTTCTGTGCTATGTCAATAGAGAAGAAAGCATTAGCAAGGTCTATTACATAATGATAATCTTCCCAGTTCATGGCTGAGGGTGTCCAGAATGTCTGCTATAGAGGGGACAGCAGCATGCAAAGGGGGTGTGACTTTCTTCAATTTCCTGTAGTCTACAGTCATACGCTAGGAGCCATCTGGCTTTCTCACTGGCCACACTGGGGACTTAAAAGGACTATGAGTGGGCTTTATGATGCCCACCCTCTCCAACTCCTGTTGAGTTTCTCCAACTTCCTTGTGACTCCAGGCAATTTATACTGCTTAATATTTGTCACCTGCAGAGGTACAGGCCGAGCTATAGATGGGTGCTTAACATGTCACCTCAGAACTGCCTTTTCCACACATACCCTCAGTCTGAACTCATCTGCAGTGGTCTGTAACCACAGGCCCTACAGGATGTCTACCCCCAAAATGTATTCAGGGATGGGAGAAATGTACACTGTATACTTCTTTGGGGGTAAATACCATATCCCCAATGAGATTTGGGCTTTCTTCACTCTAATCACCTAACCCCCATAGCCATCTATCACAGCAGGGGTCCTGGGAAAACTCTCAGGGTTGCCATGAATCAAAGAACACTTAGGTCCCGTGTCCACCAGTGCCAGGACACGTACATTCACAGGGTACCAATGAATTGCTAATTTCTACATGTAGCCTCTGGTCCTCACCATGTCCCCCACAGTGGGGACTTTGACCCCCCCTGAGTGAAACCAAGATGCCCTATTCTCCTCCTGTGCAGGTAAGGACTCAGGTGAATCCTGAGTACTGTCTCGTATGAAGTTTTGCAGGAACACAGGCCAGGCATGAGGCCTTGACTCTAGTCTCCATGTCTTGGACCTCAGTTGCTGGAACTGCTGCTCTGGCTTTAATTGGTGCCACAGTTCTAACAATATTCTTTTAGGCTGCCAACCAAATTTTTCTTTCACTACCCTAGCATTTATCAAATCAACCCACATCTGGGTCCTTGAGACCTTCGTGGGGCCTTTGCACTTCTCCTTTTATTCATGGCCCTTATTGTTTCAACCTCTCCCAGATCTGCTAAAGTAGAGTAGCCTCTCTTATGGGTTGCCCTAGGTGGAGGGCAAGAGTATTCAGTACAGACTCAAAGAGAGATGTGTGAAGTGTATGCAGCACCAGGTTTCTCATTCCTATAGTGAACACCTCATCAGGTCCCTGGGGGTTCATATTATGGATGATGTTTTTCATATCCAATTCCCACAGTACCTGTTGGAGATTTGTATATATTTTCCAACTCCTGGGAAAAATGGTAAATCACCCTGATTAGGCCAAACTGTCCTGATGGCAGCTGTCAGCCATTCCAGGAGTGTCTGATTCCCTGAGGCATGACGGGCATTTTGCAACCACTGCTGGAGGGAAAGTGAGTCCTCAGGGAAGCCGTTCTACTCTTCTCAGTACCTGACAACAATGCTTTCCACCCTCATATCCCAGAGATGTAAAAGCCATGCAGGCAGAGATTCCAATGCCCTCTGCCTATACCAGATGCTAATGTCCACCAGCTCATCCTGGGTATAGGGGTGGAGCATGGAGTGCTCCACAAGCTGGAGAGCGGGCGGCTCCTCCCGCTGAGGAGACCACAGTTTTTTTCATTTTTATTTTCTTAATTACAACTAGGAAGGCCTTTAAAACAGAAGATGGTACCTCCAGAGGTGGCCTGGGTAGCAGATCCGCCAGTGGCCCTACCCCCTCCTCTTCTCCCTCGGGGTTCTTCACCAATTGCTCTTCCTCCACCATTTCTGGGAGTTAAGGCATTGCTCTTTCCTTGCTCTCCTGCATGGCCTCCTGTTACGAGGTTTTTCCTGCCATCTTCCCCCTCACCGCTGCTAAGGAATCTTCTAGGAGCATGACCTGCATTTTCAGTAACTGCCTCTTCTTTAACAGCATCCCATAGGTTATCACCCAGTTTCTCCAAGCAAGGCTGAAGTGTGTCTCTCTCCCGCCTGAGTCCCTCCATAATTCTCTCTTTCTACTGTATAACATTTTCCACTATTTTGATAAAAAGTGACCCTACAATGCCTGCCACTACATGGCCCCCTAAGGTCTTGAAGCAGTCTTCTAACTCACAGAGGGCTAATTCTGCAGCTTCCAGCGTTTCCACCCTTCCCCGGTTCTGGAGTAGGCCCCACCACTCTAGGAGGTAATTTACCCTAGACCAATTCCCCACTGGGGTCTCCCAATTTGGAAGCCCCACAGCTGGAGAGATAATAACAGGTGAAACAGCACCATCTGTCCCAGCATCCACTGGAACCTCCCTGCCATCAACAGGAGCATCCCTCCTAAAGTTCACACCTATTATGACAGATTTCAGGTTCAGAGGCATCCTGCCAACTGTGCTAGATTGTAAGTCCGGGGAGAGGAAATCCTGGGTCAAAATACCTCTAAAAACCTAAATCACTCAAAGCGAGAAATAAAGTTTAAAACCCGTGTTTTGTGCACAAACTGCAGTCCCAGTCCGTCTTTCTCCTCTGCTCTGCACGAAGCCAGCAAGCAAGCAAGCCAGCTCCCACCCCTTAACCTCTCAGGTTCACACACAGGCCCTCAGTTGCCCAAGTAATTACCCATTGGTATGGAGATGAACTTCTCTCCACCCCTGAGGATATGCAAATTCACTAAGGCTAGGCAAGATGTTCTCGAAATGTTACAATTTTTCCTACACAGATGCAGTACAGATTTTAACCAAATCGCTTAAAGTTACCCAAAAACTCCACACTGCATACATGCCACAAAATTCAGGGAAAGTGGAATGAATGAATTGCACCCTCAGGGGAACCCAGCTAAGTTTTGCCAAGAAACTATCCTCCAGTGGCCAGAATTACTGCTCCTACCTCTGCATACTTACTGCACACCTGGGACTCAAAGCTTTTCCGCTTTTGAATTAGTGTGTGGAGGCCCTTGCCCATGTCTAAGAAGCCTCCCAGGGATCCTAGGCCAGATAAGAGATAAGGTAGCAAGGCTTTACACTATGACAAAATCTCTAGGAGAGAGACCTGTTATTAGAGCAGTGTTTATAATGGGTACGGAGCAAAGAGAGAAGTCCTTTGAATTTAGAGTACTGAGAAATGTGACAGTGGCTATGGCAGAGGGAGACTATCATTCTAGAGGGCTGTAAAAGGCAGACAGGATTGCTAATGGTAAACAAAAAAGAGGGTGTGGGAATTGAATTTCTATCAATAGGGAATGTAAGTCTGGGGAGTGGAAATCTTGGGGCAAAATACCTCTAAAAACTGAAATCAGTCAAAGGGACATATAAAGTTTAAAATCCATTTATTGCTTACAAACTGCAGTCTGGGGCTGTTTCTCTCTTCCCTGCTCCAGCAGAAGCCAAAACCAGCATCCCCTCACCTCTCATGTACAGGTAAGCCCTCCTTGCCCAGGTAATCACCCATTGATATGCAGAAGAACTATTCTCCACCTCTGAGGAATGATGTGAAGGCACTAAAGCTATACTTCTTTCCACTTCTGAATGCCTACAAATATGCAGGTATACTAAAGCCTGGTGAGATATTCTGGAAATATTACAATTTTACCCACTGGGGATTTGGGTAATATTGCAATATTTGCAGAATCTCTTGCCTGGCCTTAGTACATCTCCATATTAATAGGTGTTTCCAAGCGGGGGAGAGAAGTAGTCCATCTCCATAAATGATTACGAGGGGGAGCAAGGGCATATCTGGATTGGAGAGGTTGCGTGGAGTCCCTTTTTGCAGCCAGGTCACGAGAGACATGGTGGAGTGTTAGGAAAGAGTAGATGTGAGGGTGGAGCCAACATGGCAGCGTGAGTAGAGCAGCGGAAATCTCCTCCCAAAACCACATATATTACTCTTCCTAGAATAGAGACCAGAGGACACAGGACAACATCCAGACCACATCCACACCTGCGAGAACCCAGCACCTCACGAAGGGGGTAAGATACAAGCCCTGGCCGGCAGGAGGACAGGAGTCGGAATGAGGAGGGAGAGGAGCCCAGGACTGCTGAACACACAGCCCCAGCCATCTGCACCGGAGCGCAGACACAGTGCATGCATGGGGTCCTGGATATTAGGGAAACAGGGCAGCAAGACCAGTGAGCAGGTCCCTGAGGCTGGTGCCATAGGATAAAGAAAAGCGAGTGGCTTTTTTAAAAAATTTTTTTTCTTTGTTTTTTTTTTTTGTGAGTGCTTTTCAGAAGTCTTAAAGGGACAGGGACCCCAAAACCAGATGGAAGTGCCCCAGGAGACATTTAGTCCAGAGGCAGGGAAACTGGGGATCTCTGGGCACTCTAACCCCCTGGGCAGCAGGGAGCACAGAGGCCCTTCATGGAGATAAATAGCCTCCCAGCCGCTCCCCCTCCAACACAGCTCCACCATTTTGGAGCAGCAGCCCAAGACAGGCAATGCCCACAGCAACAGCAGCAATAAACTCCATAGTAGCCGGGCAGGAGTCAGAAGCCCTGTCTGCACGCAGCTGCCCAGCACAAGCCACTAGAGGTTGCTGTTCTCCCAGGAGAGGAAGGCCACAAACAAATAAGAAGGGAAGTACTTCCAGACGTCACTCGTCCCAGCTCTGCAAACTATTTCTATCACCATGAAAAGGCAAAATTACAGGCAAACCAAGAACACAGAGACAAAACCAGAAAAGGAGACAGACCTAACCAGTCTTCATGAAAAAGAATTCAAAATAAAAATCATAAACATGCTGATGGAGATGCAGAGAAATATGCAAAAGCTAAGGGATGAAGTCCGGAGGAGGATCACAGATGCCAGGAAGGAGATTACAGAAGTGAAACAAACTGGAAGGATTTATAAGCAGAATGGATAAGATGCAAGAGGCCATTGATGGAATAGAAACCAGAGAACAGGAATGCATAGAAGCTGACATAGAGAGAGATAAAAGGATCTCCAGGAATGAAACAATATTAAGAGAACTGTGTGACCAATCCAAAAGGAACAATATCCATATTATAGGGGTACCAGAAAAAGAAGAAAGAGAAAAAGGGATAGAAAGTGTCTTTAAAGAAATAATTGCTGAAAACTTCCCCAAACTGGGGGAGGAAATAATCGAACAGACCACGGAAATACACAGAACTCCCAACAGAAAGGACCCAAGGAGGACAACACCAAGACACATAATAATTAAAATGGCAAAGATCAAGGACAAGGAAAGAGATTTAAAGGAAGCTAGAAAGAAAAAGTTCACCTATAAAGGAAAACCCATCAGCCTATCATCAGACTTCTCTATAGAAACAGTACAGGCCATCATCAGACTTCTCTATAGAAACAGTACAGGCCAGAAGAGAATGGCATGATATATTTAATGCAATAAAACAGAAGGGCCTTGAACCAAGGATACAGTATCCAGTACAATTATCATTTAAATATGATGGAGGGATTAAAAAATTCCCAGACAAGCAAAAGCTGAGGGAATTTTCCTCCCACAAACCACCTCTACAGGGCATCTTATAGGGACTGCTCTAGATGGGAGCACTCAAAAAAAGAGCACAGAACAAAACACCCAACATATGAAGAATGGAAGAGGAGAAATAAGAAGGGAGAGAAGAAAAGAATCTCCAGAAAGTGTATATAACAGCTCAATAAGCGAGCTAAGTTAGGCAGTAAGATAGTAAAGAGGCTAACCTTGAACCTTTGGTAACACGAATTTAAAGCCTGCAATGGCAATAAGTACATATCTTTCCGTAGTCACCCTAAATGTAAATGGACTGAATGCACCAAACGAAAGACACAGAGTAATAGAATGGATAAAAAAAGCAAGACCCACCTATATGCTGCTTACAAGAAACTCACCTCAAACCCAAAGACATGCACAGACTAAAAGTCAAGGGATGGAGAAACATATTTCAAGCAAACAACAGAGAGAAGAAAGCAGGGGTTGTGGTACTAGCATCAGACAAAATAGACTTCAAAACAAAGAAAGTAACAAGAGATAAAGAAGGACACTACACAATGATAAAGGGCTCTGTCCAACAAGAGGATATAACCATTCTAAATATATATGCACCCAACACCGGAGCACCAGAATATGTGAAACAAATACTAACAGAACAAAAGGGTGAAATAGACTGCAATGCATTCATTTTAGGAGACTTCAACATGCCACACACCCCAAAGGATAGAACCACCGGGCAGAAAATAAGTAAGGACACGGAGGTACTGAACAACACACTAGAACAGATGAACCTAATAGACATCTATAGAACTCTACATCCAAAATCAACAGGATATACATTCTTCTCAAGTGCACATGGAACATTCTCCAGAATAGACCACATACTGGCCCACAAAAAAGAGCCTCAGTAAATTCCAAAATATTGAAATTCTACCAACCAACTTTTCTGACCACAAAGGTATAAAACTAGAAATAAATTCTACAAAGAAAACAAAAAGGCTTACAAACACATGGAGGCTTAACAACATGCTCCTAAATAATCAATGGATCAATGAACAAATTAAAACAGAGATCAAGGAATAAATGGAAACAAATAACAACAACAACACAAAGCCCCAACTTTTGTGGGATGCAGCGAAAGCAGTCTTAAGAAGAAAGTATATAGAGATACAGGCACACTTGAAGAAGGAAGAACAATCCCAAATGAATAGTCTAACATTACAATTATCGAAACTGGAAAAAGAAGAACAAATGAGGCCTAAAGTCAGCAGAAGGAGGGACATAATAAAGATCAGAGAAGAAATAAACAAAATTGAGAAGAATAAAACAATAGCAAAAATCAACCAAACCAAGAGCTAGTGCTTTGAGAAAATAAACAAAATAGATAAGCCTCTAGTCCAACTTATTAAGAGAAAAAGAGAATCAACGCAAATCAACAGAATCAGAAATGAGAATGGAAAAATCACGACAGACTCCACAGAAATACAAAGAATTATTAAAGACTACTATGAAAACCTATATGCCAACAAGTTGGAAAACCTAGAAGAAATGGACAACTTCCTAGAAAAATACAACCTCCCAAGACTGACCAAGGAAGAAACACAAAAGTAAAACAAACCAATTACGAGCAAAGAAATTGAAACGGTAATCAAAAAACTACCCAGAAACAAAACCCCTGAGCCGGACGGATTTACCTCGGAATTTTATCAGACACACAGAGAATATATAATACCCATTCACCTTAAAGCTTTCCAAAATATAGAAGAGGAGGGAGTACTCCCAAACTCATTCTATGAAGCCAACATCACCCTAATACCAAAACCAGGCAAAGACCCCACCAAAAAAGAAAATAACAGACCAATATCCCTGACGAATGTAGAAGCAATAAAATATTAGCAAACCAAATTAAAAAATGTATCAAAAGGATCATACACCATAACCAAGTGGGATTCATCCCAGGGATGCAAGGATGGTACAACATTCTAAAATCCATGAACATCATCCACCAGATAAACAAAAAGAAAGACAAAAACTACATGATCATCTCCATAGATGCTGAAAAAGCATTCAACAAAATTCAACATCCATTCATGATAAAAACTAGCAGCAAAATGGGAATAGAGGGCAAGTACCTCAACATAATAAAGGCCATATATGATAACCCCACAGCCAGCATTATACTGAACAGCAAGATGCTTAAAGCTTTTCCTCTGAGATCGGGAACAAGACAGGGATGCCCACTCTCCCCACTGTAATTCAACATAGTAGTGGAGGTCCTAGTCATGGCAATTAGACAAAACAAAGAAATACAAGGAATCCAGATTGGTAAAGAAGAAGTCAAACTGTCACTATTTGCAGATGACATGATATTGTACATAAAAAACTCTAAAGACCCACTCCAAAACTACTAGGACTAATATCTGAATTAAGCAAAGTTGCAGGATACAAAATTAATACACAGAAATCTGTAGCTTTCCTATACACTAACAATGAACTAACACAAAGAAAAATCAGGAAAAGAATTTCATTCACAATTGCATCATAAAGAATACAATACCTAGGAATAAACCGAACGAAGGAAGTGAAAGAACTATACCCTGAAAACTATAAGACACTCTTCAGAGAAATTAAATGGGACACTAACAAATGGAAACTCATCCCATGCTCCTGGCTAGGAAGAATTAATATCGTCAAAATGGCCATCCTGCCCAAAGCAATATACAGATTTGATGCAATCCCTATCAAATTACCAGCAACATTCTTCAATGAACTGGAACAAACAGTTCAAAAATTCATATGGAAACACCAAAGACCCCAAATAGCCAAAGCAATCCTGAGAAAGAAGAATAAAGTAGGGGGGTCTCACTTCCCAACTTCAAGCTCTACTACAAAGCCATAGTAATCAATACAATTTGTTACTGGCACAAGAACAGAGCCACAGACCAGTGGAACAGATTAGAGACACCAGACATTAACCCAAACATATATGGTCAATTAATATTTGATAAAGGAGCCATGGACATACAATGGCAGAATGACAATCTCTTCAACAGATGGTGCTGGCAAAACTGGACAGCTACATGTAGGAGAATGAAACTGGACCATTGTCTAACCCCATACACAAAAGTAAACTCAAAATGGATCAAAGACATGAATGTAAGTCATGAAACCATAAAACTCTTAGAAAAAAACATAGGCAAAAACCTCTTAGACATAAACATGTGTGACCTCTTCTTGAACATATCTCCCCAGGCAAGGAAAACAACAGCAAAAATGAAGAAGTGGGACTATATTAAGCTGAAAAGCTTCTGTACAGCAAAAGACACCATCAATAGAACAAAAAGGTACCCTACAGTATGGGAGAATATGTTTGTAAATGACAGATCCGATAAAGGCTTGATGTCCAAAATATATAAAGAGCACACCCACCTCAACAAACAAAAAACAAATAATCCACTTAAAAAATGGGCAGAGGAACTGAACAGTTCTCCAAAGAAGAAATACAGATAGCCAACAGACACATGAAAAGATGCTCCACATCACTAATTATCAGAGAAATGCAAATTAAGACCACAATGAGATATCACCTCACACCAGTAAGGATGGCTACCATCCAAAAGACAAACAACAACAAATGTTGGCGAGGTTGTGGAGAAAGGGGTACCCTCCTACACTGCTGGTGGGAATGTAAATTAGTTCAACCATTGTGGAAAGCAGTATGGAGGTTCCTCAAAATGCTCAAAATTTACTTACCATTTGACTCTGGAATTCCACTCCTAGGAATTTACCCTAAGAACACAGCACTCAACTTTGAAAAAGACAGATGCATCCCTATGTTTATCACAGCACTATTTACAATAGCCAAGAACTGGAAGAAACCTGGGTCCATCAGTAGATGAATGGATAAAGAAGATGTGGTACATATACACAATGGAATATTGCTCAGCCATAAGAAGAAAACAAATCCTACCATTTGCAACAACACAGATGGAGCTAGAGGGTATTATGCTCAGTGAAATAAGCCAGGCAGAGAAAGAAAAGTATCAAATGATTTCACTCATATGTGTAGCATGAGAATAAAGAAACACTGAAGGAACATAACAGCAGCAGAGTCACAGAACCCAAGGAAGGACTAACAGGTACCAAAGGGAAAGGGACTGGGGAGGATGGGTGGGTAGGGAGGGATAAGGGGGTGGAAGAAGAAAGGGGGTATTATGATTAGCATGCATAATGGGGGTGGGTGGGAGAAGGGGGAGGGCTGTACAACACAGAGAAGATAAGAAGTGATTCTACAACATTTTGCTATGCTAATGGACAGTGACTGTAAAGGAGTTTGTGGGGGTGACCTGGTATAGGAGAGAGTGTAATAAACATAATATTCTTCATGTAATTGTAGATTAATGATAACAAAAAAGAAAAAGAGAAAGAAAAGGGGGATTACTCCATGATAGGATAAAGCTAACTGTAAATCAATGATTAATGCATGCTTTAAATATCCTTAATTTTGATCATTTAAAGGGTGTCAGATGACCAGCTATGGAAATACATTTTTCTGATAATATTCCTTTCTCTTAAAAAAAAAAAAGCAGTTCCTGTGTGGTGATCTCCAATAAGTTCTTCACAATGGTATAAAGGGCATATCAAAGTGTGGGCAAAGGGTCTGTTTGTGTTTATACAGAGGATCAAAGCCTAATTTGGCTACCCAGAAAAAGAATAAAGATACGATATGAAGAAGAACTTTCAACATCAACATTCTCTGGAAGAGACATTCCAGAAGATGATCATCAAAAAACTTCAACCAAGATCCTGGTGTTGTTGCAGTTGTAGCTGCATTCATCCCACCGGTTCCTGGACTTGCCATTGGAATGAAGAAGGAGATATATAAGCTGGCCTGTGCATACAGTAAGACAACAAATTTGACTGGTTCTCTACTGTCAGAACTCAACCAAGAATTAGGAGAAGTGCAAGTTGCAGCGCTCCAAAATCTTGTGACTATAGACTATCTACTGTTAAAAGAACATATGGGATGTGAACAGTTCCCAGGAATGTGTTGTTTTAATTTGTCTGATTTTTCTCAAGTTATTCAAATTCAGTTAGACAATATCCATCATATCATTGATAAGTTTTCACAAATGCCTAGGGTGCCTAACTGGTTTTCTTGGATTCACTGGATATGGCTGGTAATTGTAGGTCTGCTTTGATTATGTAGCTGTATTCCTATTATGCTAATGTGTGCACGCAATTTAATTAGTAGTTTAAAACCCATACATTCTTATGTTACACTACAAGAAGATATGTCAAAGAAATAATCAATCCTCCCATGTTTTCTTCCATCTGCTACTTCTACAGCTTTTCATCTTCCTTCCTAATTACAATGCTTAAGTAGAATTCATGCCTCATATCGAAATTACCAAGTATCATAATTCTTCCAAGTGGTAAAGATACCTCAAGACAAATGCAGGGCATTGAAGCCACAGGGCATAAATCTGCAAAGAAGTAAAAAGCTAACCTTTTCAAACAATATTGCTTCTCTCTCACTTAGCAACTTTACATTTCCCTGTATGGCCCCGGAAGATGACTGGCTAGCCAGAGACGGGTAAGATTCCTCAAGGGAGGAACAACCTAAGACAGGCACAGTCGCAGGGGGGCCATCAGGTGAGAAATTGGGGATCCACAGAGGTGAGGCTTAGAACCTCACCCCCTCTGTTTTGAGAGAAATCTTCTGCATCCGTGGATGTTTTGCTGCCCTTGTCTAGCTTGGATTAATACTTAGTCCATAGGCACACACCTGATCATCTACATTTGCCCTCATACAGCACTAAACTATGTTTTCTACCTTTATCTTGCATCTATCTACCACTTCAGCATTTTATTCAAAAAATAATAATAATAATAATAAGGGAGAAATGTGGGATTCACATATAAATCAAGTATAAAAATCAAATGAGTAGGCGGAGCCAGGATGGCGGCGTGAGTAGAGCAGTGGAAATCTCCTCCCAAAAACACATAGATCTATGAAAATATAACAAAGAAATATCTTCCTAAAATAGAGACCAGAGGACACAGGACAACATCCAGACCACATCCACACCTGCAAGAACCCAGCGCCTTGCGAAGGGGGTAACATACAAGCCCCGGTCCGGCGGGACCCGAGCGCCCCTCCCCCTGGCTCCCAGCAGTGCTTTTTGGAAGCCTTAAAGGGACAGGGACCCCGGTGCTAGGGAGGCAGGGCAGCAGGACCGGTGAGCGGGTGCCTGGGACTGGAGCCTGAGGACAAAGAATATCGCACGTTTTTCCCTTGATTTTTTCTTTTTTGGCGAGTGCTTTTTGGAAGCCTTAAAGGGATCAGGACCCGGATGCCAGGGAGGCACTGCGGTGGGACCGGTGGGCGGGTGCCTGAGACCGGCGCCTGAAGACGGAGAAAATCGCGCATTTTTCCCTTTTTTTTTCTTTTTGGCGAGTGCTTTTTGGAAGCCTTAAAGGGACAGGGACCCCAATACCAGTGAAACAGGGCAGCAAGACTGGTGAGTGGGTGCCTGAGATGGGCGCCTCAGGGACAATGAAAATCACGTGTTTTTCCCAATACTAGGGAGGCAGGGCGGTGAAACCGGTGGGCGAGGGCCTGGGGTCAGCACCTGAGGAAAAAGAAAATCACGCATTTCTCCCTTTTTTTTTCTTTTTGGCAAGTGCTTTTTGGAGGCCTTAGGGGGACAGGGACCTCAGTGCCAGTGAGGCAGGGCGCCAGGGCCGGTGAGCGGGTGCCTGGGAACGGCGCCTTGGGATGGAAAGGGTTGTGTGCTTTTCCCTTTTTTTTTGGCAAGTACTTTTCAGAGGCCTTGTAGGGACGGGGACCCCAGTGCTAGGGAGGCAGGGCAGCAGGACCGGTGAGCGGGTGCCTGGGACCGGGGCCTGAGGACAAACAATATCGCACATTTTTCCTTTTTTTTTTTTTTTTGCGGGTGCTTTTTGGAAGCCTTGAATGGACAGAGACCCCGGAGCTAGGGAGGCAGGGCAGTAGGACCAGTGAGCCAGTGCCGGGGACCGGTGTCTGAGGACAAAGAAAATCGTGTGTTGTTTACTATTTTTTTTTCTTTATTCTCTTTCATTGTTGCCGTTGTTGTTTTGGTTTGGAGAGTGCTTTTTGGAAGTCTTAAAGGGGCAGGAGAGGACACTGAGACCAGAGGCAGGGAATCTGGGGATCTCTGGGCACTCTAACCCCGTGGGCAACAGGGAGCACAGAGGCTCCTTACGGAGATAAATAGCCTCCCGGCTGCTCCCCCTCCAACTGGGCTCCACCATTTTGGAGGAGCATCCCAGCCAGGCCACACCCACAGCAACAGCAGAGATAAACTCCATAGCAAACGGGCAGGTAGCAGAAACCCTGTCTGAACACAGATGACAAGCATAAGCCACTAGAGGTCGCTATTCTCCAGGAGAGGAAGGCCACAAACAAACAAGAAGGGAAGCTCTTCCAGCAGTCACTTGTACCAGCTCTGCAAACTATCTCTATCACCATGAAAAGGCAAAACTACAGGCAGACAAAGATCACAGAGACAACACTTGAGAAGGAGACAGACCTAACCAGTCCTCCTGAAAAAGAATTCAAAATAAAAATCATGAACATGCTGACAGAGATGCAGAGAAAAGTGCAAGAGCAATGGGATGAGATGAAGAGAAAAATGCAAGAGCAATGGGATGAAGTCCGGAGGGAGATCACAGATGTCAGGAAGGAGATCACAGAAGTGAAACAATCCCTGGAAGGATTTATAAGCAGAATGGATAAGATGCAAGAGGCCATAGAAGGAATAGAAGCCAGAGAGCAGGAACGTATAGAAGCTGACATAGAGAGAGATAAAAGGATCTCCATGAATGAAACAACACTAAGAGAACTATGTGACCAATCCAAAAGGAATAATATTCATATTATAGGGGTACCAGAAGAAGAAGAAAGAGGAAAAGGGATAGAAAGTCTCTTTGAAGAAATAATTGCTGAAAACTTCCCCAAACTGGGGGAGGAAAAAATTGAACAGACCACGGAATTACACAGAACCCCCAACAGAAAGGATCCAAGGAGGACAACACCAAGACACATAATAATTAAAATGGCAAGGATCAAGGACAAGGAAAGAGTTTTAAAGGAAGCTGGAGAGAAAAAGGTCACGTATAAAGGAAAACCCATCAGACTAACATCAGACTTCTCAAAAGAAACCCTACAGGCCAGAAGAGAATGGCATGATATATTTAATGCAATGAAACAGAAGGGCCTTGAACCAATGATACTGTATCCAGCACGACTATCATTTAAATATGATAGTGGGATTAAACAATTCCCAGACAAGCAAAAGCTGAGGGAATTTGCTTCCCATAAACCACCTCTACAGGGAGCACTGCTAAAAAGAGCACAGAACAAAACACACAACATATGAAGAATGGAGGAGGAGGAATAAGAAGGGAGAGAAGAAAAGAATCTCCAGACAGTGTATATACCAACCCAATAACCAAGCTAAGTTAGGTAGTAACATACTAAAGAAGCTAACCTTGAACCTTTGGTAACCAAGAATCTAAAGCCTGCAATGGCAATAAGTACATACCTCTCAATAGTCACCCTAAATGTAAATGGACTGAATGCAACAATCAAAAGACACAGAGTAATAGAATGTATAAAAAAGCAAGACCCATCTATATGCTGCCTACAATAAACTCACCTTAAACCCAAAGACAAGCACAGACTAAAAGTCAAGGGATGGAAAAACATATTTCAGGCAACACAACAGTGAGAAGAAAGCAGGGGTTGCACTACTAATATCAGACAAAATAGACTTCAAAACAAAGAAAGTAACAAGAGACAAAGAAGTACACTACATAGTGATAAAGGGCTCAGTCCAACAAGAGGACATAACCATTCTAAATATATATGCACCCAATACAGGAGCACCGCATATGTGAAACAAATACTAACAGAACTAAAAAGAGAAATGGACTGCAATGCATTCATTTTAGGAGACTTAACACACCACTCACCCCAAAGGATAGATTCACTGGGCAGAAAAAAAGTATTGACACACAGGCACTGAACAACACACTAGAACAGATGGACCTAATAGACATCTATAGAACTCTACATCCAAAAGCAACAGGATATACATTCTTCTCAAGTGCACATGAAACATTCTCCAGAATAGACCACATACTAGCTCACAAAAAGAGCCTCAGTAAATTCAAAATATTGAAATTCAACCAATGAATCTTTCAGATCACAAAGGTATAAAACTAGAAATAAATTCTACAAAGAAAACAAAAAGGCTCACAAACACATGGAGGCTTAACAACATGCTACTAAATAATCAATGGATCAATGAACAAATCAAAATAGAGATCAAGGAATATATAGAAACAAATGACAACAACAACACTAAGCCCCAACTTCTGTGGGACGCAGTGAAAGCAGTCTTAAGAAGAAAGTATATAGAAATCCAGGCACACTTGAAGAAGGAAGAACAATCCCAAATGAATAGTCTAATATCACAATTATTGAAACTGGAAAAAGAAGAACAAATGAGGCCTAAAGTCAGCAGAAGGAGGGACATAATAAAGATCAGAGAAGAAATAAACAAAATTGAGAAGAATAAAACAATAGCAAAAATCAACGAAACCAAGAGCTGGTTCTTTGAGAAAATAAACAAAATAGATAAGCCTCTAGCCAAACCTGGTAAGAGAAAAAGAGAATCAACACAAATCAACAGAATCAGAAATGAGAACAGAAAAATCATGACAGACTCCACAGAAATACAAAGAATTATTAAAGACTACTATGAAAACCTATATGCCAACAGGCTGGAAAGCCTAGAAGAAATGGACAACTTCCTAGAAAAATACAACCTCCCAAGACTGACCAAGGAAGAAACACAAAAGTTAAACAAACCAATTACGAGCAAAGAAATTGAAACGGTAATCAAAAAACTACCCAAGAACAATACCCCGGGGCTGGACTGATTTACCTCGGAATTTTATCAGACACACAGAGAAGACATAATACCCATTCTCCTTAAAGTGTTCCAAAAAATAGAATAAGAGGAAATACTACCAAACTCATTCTATGAAGCCAACATCACCCTAATACCAAAACCAGGTAACGACCCCACCAAAAAAGAAAATTACAGACCAATATCCCTGATGAATGTAGATGCAAAAATACTCAATAAAATATTAGCAAACAGAATTCAACAGTATATCAAAAGGATCATACACCATGACCAAGTGGGATTCATCCCAGGGATGCAAGGATGGTACAACATTCGAAAATCTATCAACATCATCCACCACATCAACAAAAAGAAAGACAAAAACCACATGATCATCTCCATAGATGCTAAAAAAGCATTCAACAAAATTCAACATCCATTCATGATAAAAACTCTCAGCAAAATGGGAATAGAGGGCAAGTACCTCAACATAATAAAGGCCATATATGATAAAGCCTCAGACAGCATTATACTGAACAGCGAGAAGCTGAAAGCTTTTCCTCTGAGATCGGGAACAAGACAGGGATGCCCACTCACCCCACTGTTATTTAACATAGTACTGGACGTCCTAGCCACGGCAATCAGACAAAACAAAGAAATACAAGGAATCCAGATTGGTAAAGAAGAAGTTAAACTGTCCCTATTTGCAGATGATATGATACTGTACATTAAAAATCCTAAGGACTCCACCTCAAAACTACTAGAACTGATATCGGAATACAGAAAAGTTGCAGGATACAAAATTAACACACAGAAATCTGTAGCTTTCCTGTACACTAACAATGAACCAATAGAAAGAGAAATCAGGAAAACAATTCCATTTACCACTGCATCAAAAAGAATAAAATACCTAGGAATAAACCTAACCAAAGAAGTGAAAGACTTATACTCTGAAAACTACAAGTCACTCTTAAGAGAAATTAAAGGGGACACTAATAAATGGAAACTCATCCCATGCTCATGCTAGGAAGAATTACTATAGTCAAAATGGCCATCCTGCCCAAAGCAATATACAGATTTGATGCAATCCCTCTCAAATTATCAGCAACATTCTTCAATGAATTGGAACAAATAATTCAAAAATACATATGAAACACCAAAGACCCCGAATAGCCAAAGCAATACTGAAAAAGAAGAATAAAGTAGGGGGGATCTCACTCCCCAACTTCAAGCTCTACTACAAAGCCATAGTAATCAAGACAATTTGGTACTGGCACAAGAACAGAGCCACAGACCAGTGGAACAGATTAGAGACCCCAGAAATTAACCCAAACATATATGGTCAATTAATATTTGATAAAGGAGCCATGGACATACAATGGCCAAATGACAGTCTCTTCAACAGATGGTGCTGGCAAAACTGGACAGCTATATGTAGAAGAATGAAACTGGACCATTGTCTAACCCCGTATACAAAGGTAAACTCAAAATGGATCAAAGACCTGAATGTAAGTCATGAAACCATTAAACTCTTGGAAAAAAACATAGGCAAAAACCTCTTAGACATAAACATGAGTGACCTCTTTTTGAACATATCTCCCCGGGCAAGGAAAACGACAGCAAAAATGAGAAAGTGGGACTACATTAAGCTGAAAAGCTTCTGTACAGCGTAAAACACCATCAATAGAACAAAAAGGAACCCTACAGTATGGGAGAATATATTTGAAAATGACAGATCCGATAAAGGCTTGACGTCCAGAATATATAAAGAGCTCACACACCTCAACAAACAAAAAAAAATAACCCAATTTAAAAATGTGCAGAGGAACTGAACAGACAGTTCTCTTAAAAAGAAATACAGATGGCCAACAGACACATGAAAAGATGCTCCACATCGCTAATTATCAGAGAAATGCAAATTAAAACTACAATGACATATCACCTCACACCAGTAAGGATAGCTGCCATCCAAAAGGCAAACAACAACAAGTGTTGGCAAGGCTGTGGAGAAAGGGGAACCCTCCTACACTGCTGGTGGGAATATAAATTAGTTCAACCATTGTGGAAAGCAGTATGGAGGTTCATCAAAATGTTCAAAACAGACCTGCCATTTGACCCAGGAATTCCACTCCTAGGAATTTACCCTAAGAATGCAGCAATCAAGTTTGAGAAAGACAGACGCGCCCCTATGTTTATTGCAGCACTATTTACAATAGCCAAGAATTGGAAGCAACCTAAATGTCCATCGGTAGATGAATGGATAAAGAAGATGTGGTACATATACACAATGGAATACTACTCAGCCATAAGAAGAGGGAAAATCCTACCATTTGCAGCAACATGGATGGAGCTGGAGAGTATTATGCTCAGTGAAATAAGCCAAGCGGAGAGAGAGAAATACCAAATGATTTTACTCATCTGGGGAGTATAAGAACAAAGGAAAAACTGAAGGAGCAAAACAGCAGCGGAATTACAGAACCCAAAAGTGGACAAACAGGTACCAAAGGGAAAGGAACTGGGGAGGATGGGTGGGCAGGGAGGGATAAGGGGGGGGGAAGAAGGGGGTTATTAAGATTAGCATGCATGGGGGGGGAGGGAGAAAGGGGAGAGTGGGCTGTACAACACAGAGAGGACAAGTAGTGATTCTACAACATTTTGTTAAGCTGATGGACAGTAACCGTAATGAGGAACTGGGGAGGATGGGTGGGCAGGGAGGGATAAGGGGGGGGGGGGAAGATGAAGGCGGGTATTAAGATTAGCATGCATGGGGGGGAGGGAGAAAGGGGAGGGTGGGCTGTACAACACCGAGAGAACAAGTAGTGATTCTACAACATTTTGTTAAGCTGATGGACAGTAACCGTAATGTGGTTTTTAGCGGGGACCTGATATAGGGGAGAGCATAGTAAACATAGTATTCTTCATGTAAGTGTAGATTAAAGATAAAAAAAAAAAGAAAAAGGGGATTACTCCTTGATAGGATAAAACTATTGTTAAATCAAAGATCAACGCATGCTTTAAATATCCTTAATGTTGATCACTTAAAGGGTGTCAGATGATCAGGTATGGAGGTAGTCTTTTCTGATAATATTCCTTTCTCTTAATAAAAAAAAAAAGCAGTTCCTGTGTTCTGTGTGCTGAACCTCCAATGAGTTCTACACAGTGGTATAGAAGGCATGTCAAAGTGCAGGCAAAGGGTCTGTTTGTTTCTATGCAGAAGATCAAGGCCTAGCTTGGCTACCCAGAAAATGAACTAAGATACGATATGAGGAGGAGCTTCTGGCATCGGCACACTCTGGAGGACTCATGCCGGGGGATGATCATCAAAAAGCCTCCACAGAGATCCGGACGATGGTGCGGTTGTGGCTGCATCCACCCCACCGTTTCCTGGACTTGCCTTTGGAATGAGGAGGGGGAGATGTCTAGGCTGGCATGTGCATACTGTGAGACAACGAATTTGACCGGATCTGTACTGTTGGAACTCAACCAGGAGTTGGGAGGGGTGTAAGTTGTAGCACTCCAAAATCTTATGACTATAGATTATCTACGGTTAAAAGGACATATGGGATGTGAACAGATCCCAGAAATGGGTTGCTTTAATTTGTCTGATTTCTCTCAGACTGTTCAAGTACAGTTGGACAATATCCATCATATCATAGACAAATTTTCACAAATGCCTAGGGTGCCTAAATGGTTTTCTTGGCTTCACTGGAGATGGATGGTAATTGTAGATTTGCTTTGTTTATGTCACCGTATTCCTATTATGTTAATATGTGAGCGCAAGTTAGTTAGTAGTTTAAAACCTATACATGCTTAAGGTACTCTACAAGAAGATATGTCAAAAAAATAATCATTCCTCCCATGTTTTCTTCCATATGCTACCTCTATAGCTTTTCTTCTTCCTTCCTAATTACAACCCTTAAATAGAATTCGTGCCTCATATCGAATTTACCGAGTATCATAATTCTTCCAGGTGGTAAAGATACCTCGAGACAAGTGCTGGGTATAGAACCCACAGGGCATAAATCTGCAAAGAAGTAAAAAGCTAACCTTTTCAAACAATATTGCTTCTCTCTTACTTAGCAACTTTACATTTCCCTGTATGGCCCCGGAAGATGACTGGTTAGCCAGAGACGGGTAAGATTCCTCAAGGGAGGAACAACCTAAGACAGGCACAGTCGCAGGGGGGCCATCAGGTGAGAAATTGGGGATCAACAGAGGTGAGGCTCAGAACCTCACCTCCCCTGTTTTGAGAGAAATCTTCTGCATCCGTGGATGTTTTGCTGCCCTTGTCTAGCTTGGATTAATACTTAGTCCATAGACACACACCTGATCATCTACATTTGCCCTCTTACAGCACTAAACTATGTTTTCTACCTTTATCTTACATCTACCTACCACTTCAGCATTTTATTAAATAAAAATAATAATAATAATAAAGGGAGAAATGTGGGATCCACATATAAATCAAGTATAAAAGTCAAACGAATATTGATATTTGACCTGATTGGTTATAGTTCATAATGTATGATCAAAACCGAAAGTTTCTGTGATGAATTCCCTTGTACTGTTCACCATGTAAGAATTTAATCACTATGCAAGAATTCGTTCACCATGTAAGAACTTGTTCGTTATGCTTCAGAAGATTGGAGACTGACGAGAATTAGTCTTCAGATGGATTAATGATTGTGCATTGAGCATTGACCCCCCCTATACAGAATTTTATTGTTGTTAAGAAGCATTTGATCAATAAATTTGAGAGATGCCCTCTCAAAAAAAAATCAAATGAATATTCACATTTGATCTGATTGTTTATAGTTCATAATGTGTGATCAAAACCGAAAGTTTCTGTGATGACTGCCCTTGCACTGTTCACCATGTAAGAACTTATTCACTATGTAAGAATTTGTTCACCATGTAAGAACTTGTTCATTATGCTTCAGAAGATTGGAGCCTGTTGAGAATTAGGCTTGAGGTTGATTAATGACGGTATATTGAGTCCCCTATACAGAATTTTATTGTTAACAACCATTTGATCAATAAATATGAGAGATGCCCTTTCAAAATAAAATACCTATATGTGATTTATTCCCACTAGGATGTTTAAACACTTTAACAGTAAGTTATATTCAAAGGGCCACGTGGTGGAAGCTGCTCGGGTTGGGGTTGGGGGTGGGGGCATTGATAAGGGCCTGGTGATACCTGTTTGAGTTTTTTAAACCCACCAATAAGATCAAGACAAATGTAAAGGAAAGATATAACTGGCTTAGATGACTGGGAAAGAATGTGAGCCCTGTAGTAATTAGCCAATGAGGAACCAGGGGAGGGACTCATGCACTAGAAAATAAATTACTGGCCCCAAACTCTCCAGGTGTGACTTCTCACTAGACACCTGATCTTGCAAGACCATTATTAAAGCCTTGCTCCACTGTTCTCTTTGTCTCCATGTCCACTTATTGAATTTGAACCGGTGAGTGTGTTTTTCACAATTTGGTGGCTCATCCAGGGCCCTCTTGCCTGTGCTATGTGCGGACCCAAGCAGAGTGGGAAGACATGTCCCGCCCGGCTTTGGGTGGCCTGCTCTTTCTGGGTGTCTCACCTTCGCACGGAAGCGAAGAGAAGGCCAGAGACTGTTGTGCGGAGACAGTGTGACTGACACAGGGGAGAAAACGCAGGCACTGCAGCAACCAGGCAACCTGTGCACAAGCCAAGGTAGCAAAACTGGGCTATAAGTACTGCCTTGGTGGTTGGGCATTTTTCAGAGGTTGAGTGTGTGTAGCTGAGACGTGACCTAGATACAAAGCAACTGTGGAGTCCTGATCCACGGTTCTGTTCTCCCACGAGGGAAATGGCCGGAGATGAATGAAGTGAATCTCGGGGTGTATGCAACAAACTTTCATTATTGGGGATGAGTACCCAGGGATCTCAGACAGAGGGACCTCTTGAAAGATGGGAAATACAAATTCTAGGCCTTGGGAAGCAGGGAAAGGGAACCAGATGAGCTCCCTTGGAATTCCCCCAAATAGCCTGCTGGGGTGAAGGTTACGGTACTGGGGGGACACCTCCTGTACATGATTAAGGACAAACAGAAGATAATCAAATTTTGCTGTTTTGTCTGGATTAATGTTGGATCAAATGAAAACTGGCTTTGCCAGGTTTAAGTTATTTTTTTGATAGTAATAAAGCCTCCAGTTCACCTGAGGAATCTGTTGGTACCAAGGGCACTTCCCATATTTCCCCTCCACACCAGATAAGGGAAAACTAAGGAGGAGTAACTACAAGAGACTTCCCAGAACAAGTCCTGGTGTTGGGAGAGCATTGTGTGTTTTCCTCAGTCCCTGTCGTGGCCACAGCTGCGTGGAGAGTTGAGGGGTGGGGACATGGCAGTGAGGTGGAGTGAGAGTTTTGTTCAGAGTTACTTGGAGAGAAGTTCATCTCCATATCAATGGGTAATTACCTGGGCAATGGAGGGCTATTCTGTATCTGAGAGGTGAGGGGGAGGGCCAGTTTTTGGCTGATGCTGGAGCCTGAGAGAAATGGCCCCAGACTGCAGCTTGTGAGCAATAAATGGACTATAAACTTTTTTTCTCCCTTTGATTGATTTGAGTTTTTAGAGGTATTTTGCCCCAAGATTTCCTCTCTGCAGACTTAGAGTATCCCATTGCCTTCTGGGGAGTCCACCAGGAATCCCAAGATGTTTCCAGTGAGAGAGGTCCAACTAGGATAAGGGGAAATTTGTTAATGCTCCCCTCACGGGTACTGAGGTGAGAAATTTTAAGCATTGCTAGAAGATCCCCTTGGCCTAGTGGACCAACTAGATCAATTCCTGGGACCTAATATATATACTTAGATCAAACTGATATCTATCATGAATATCTTATTCCCTGGTGAGAGGGGGATGATCAGGAGAGCTGCTGTGTCCATTTGGGAACAAGAACACCCACCAGGCCAGGGTGTTCATTCAGCGGAATAAGAGTTCCCAAATGTAGATCCTAGATGGGATAATAATAATCTAGGGGATAGAACTAAAATGCAGGATCTTTGAGGGCTAATTATAAAGGGAATTAGGGAATCAGCCCCAAGATCTCAAAATGTTTCTAAGGTGTTTGAAGTCCAATGGGAAAAGGAAGAAACCCCAACTGCATTTTCATAGAGACTCAGGGACTAGATGAGAAAGTATTCAGGACTCGTCCCAGAAGCTCAGGTAGGACAGGGTCTTTTAAAGGTCAATTTTGTAGCCAAAAGTTGGCCAGATATTGCTAAGAAATTACAGAATTTCGATGGATGGAATGAGAACATATAGAGGAATTACTGAGAGAAATTCAAAAGTGTTTGTTAGAAGAGAGGCTAGAAGCTTGGATTTCAAATTGTTAGAGGGGGAGCCAGACCCTCTCCAATGGACCCCAGGGGAACTGCAAATTCTATAGGAATTGAAAGCAATCCTTAGTCACCACCCCAGTCCTGGCACCCCATCTTTAGAAAAGCCGTTTCACTAGTTTGTTACTGTTGAACAAGGTTCTCTGTAGGGGTGGTGACCCAAGCCTGGGGAGGAACGAAACAACCAGTGGCCTTAATGTCTAAACTATTGGACCCTGTCTCTTGAGGATGGACTGAATGTGTTCAGGCCATCGCATCCACGCCCTTACTGCTGAAAGAGAGCAGGAAATTAACTTGGAGGAACCCTCACGGTCAGTATTCCTCACCAGTTTTGGGTCATACTTACTTAATCAGTGGCCTGGGCGCTGGCTAATAGATTCTCAAATTTAAAAATATGAAGCAAGTTTACTTGAAAAAGATGACTTGATCTTAACCACAGACATCTGTCTCAATCTGACCAGCTGATTATGTGCAGGGGAAGCTAAAGGCCAATCAGAATTGAGACATAAGTTACATAGACCTCATAGAATATCAGACTTGGAGTAGTCCATACCTTGGAAAAATTTCGACACAAAGAGGCCTCATAAACACGAAAGGAATTAATTCATGGGAAATTAATTACAGAGGTTCTGGAAAATCTTGTACTTCCAGCTGAGATTTCTATAACACATGTGAATGGTCACCAGGAAGGAAGTTCTTATGAAGCAACGGGTAATAAGATTGCTTATGTAGCTGCTAAAGAGGCTGCATCTGAAGATGAAATTAGATTTTTGAACCTCACTCCAAATATCCCTAAAATTTCATTGATCCCAAAGTTTTCCAAGGAGATTAAGAAGCTACAGGATGTGGGGGCATCTCGAGATGAGAAAGGGAGGTGGACTTTACCAGATGGGAGAGAAATGACCAGTCATCCTATTATGAGAGAGCTGATGAACATGTTACATAGAGGGAGACATTGGGGTCCCCAGGCAATGTGTGATGCTTTGCTAAAAGTTTATGGGTGTATTAGCATTTACACTATTGATAAACAGGTTTGTAGGAGCTGCATAACGTGCCAAAGAATTAATAGGAAGTGTATGAGAAAGCCAGTATCTGGAGGGAGACTCCCAGGAACAATACCATTCTAAAGTATTCAGATTGACTTTACTGAGATGCCCAAAGTGGGGAAGCTTAAATACTTAGTAGTGATTGTTGACCATTTCACTGTATGGGTGAAGGCCCCCCCCCATTAACAATTGCAATGACAGGATCAGTGATAAAGGTACTTTTAGAACAAGTTATTCCTAGGTTTGGGTTAATAGAAAATGTTGATTCAGATCATGGGAGTCATTTTACTTCAAAAGTACTACAGGGAATAATGATTATTATATGAGCTACCATCTGGGAAGGGCAAGAGACTTGCCCACTATGGAAACGAAAGGTCAATTTTAAGGGAATATGTGCTGGCCATGTCTTCTACCTTATCTTCTCTTAGGCTGAAAGGATTCCTCACCCTGACTCCCCCACTTGAGTTCTTTGCTCACTGCTTCCAGCCTAGAGACCTGCTGTTAGTAAAATCCTGGAAAGATTGACTCCAGCCCAGCTGGGAAGGCCCCTACCAAGTGCTCCTGATCATGGAGACTGCAGGGAGGATGGCTGAAAAGGGTTGGACTCATTACACCAGAGTAAAGAAACTGACTGGGGTATCTGGGGACAAAACAGAGAATTGGCAGATGTCCCAGGTGGCTAACCAACCCTTAAGGCTGAAACTAAACCCTAAAAAGAACCTAAAAATGTTAACTTTTATCCTTCTAACTCTGTATTTCACAGGCAAGTCACAGGTTAGAAGAGGAAGGGACTCTTGGTTATCCTGTCAAATTGGAAATCAATATTACTAAAACATCAAGCCTCCAAACCATTAGATTTGATGCTTGTCAGGTTCTCTCTTGTGGTGGCCTAAATGACCAAAGACAGCTTTCTGGAGATAATAAGTATCTCTGTCCTGAATGGACAAATCTTAATAGAATAAAAACGGCAAGTAGGCCCCATGTCCAAGGTGGAGCAGTGTTTGTTGGACTACCCAGTTTCAAAGGTGGACAGCTCCTCATGCAGTAGAAAAATCTTAAAAGAAAGCTCCACTTAACTAAAAGAATTCCTCCTAACAATTTCCAGGACAGTCAGTTTAACCCCCTTTTATTAACTACACATAAACATCAAGACTTAGACTCAGACCCTGTAATTTCCTCTCATCTTTGGGGACTTGGTGCAGATGTCATTGGAGTAGATCCTGTGGGAAGGTTTGATCTTAATTTAATCAAAGGCAAGACTTCACCCATAGTGGCCACCCCCAATCCTGAGGGAAATAATGAGCCAGAGCTTCCCCATAATGACCCTTGACTAGTTACTGTAACAGATAAAAGATCTAAAACAGACTCTTGAAATAGAGATAGGTTAAGGAGACACCAATGCTTGGGTAGAGTGGGTTAAATTTTCAGTACTCACTTTGAATAAAAGAGATTGTTATGCATGTGCTGCTGGACAGCTGCAGGTGCATGAGGTCCTGTTCCCTCTGGCTGAGACACAGATCCCACTGGGATGAACTGCATGTTGGCCCTGTACCAGGACAAGGACGCTTGGGGAAATGAGACTTGCAAGGGCTTGTCTTTACTCTTTCATGCACTAAAGAAGTCAGACCCAAGAGCAATCCCCTCTTTTTTCCATAGGGAAGATGAATCACTCCTCATGCCTCTCTAGGCAAGGGAAAGGTTTCACAACTCCTGTGGGAAACTTACTGACTTGTACCCACATCCTAAATGTCTCTAAAGAAGGCAACTTCTCGAAATTACACATCCCCCAAGCGGATGTTTGGTGGTACTGTGGAAAGGGGAACCTGTGCTAGTCATTGCCACCCACTTGGACTTGGACTTGTGCTTTAGTCCAATTGGCCATTCCATTTACCCTGGCATTTCTCTCCACACCCAACAAAAAAAATTTTCATAGAAAATCACAGATCATTACAAGGATCCTTTGATTTAAATGTATACATTGACTCAATAGGAGTCCCCAGGGAGGCCCTGATGAATTTAAAGCTAGAAACCAAATAGTTGCAGGATTTCAGTCAGCACTATTTTGGTGGTCCCGCATCAACAAAAACGTAGATTGGATAAATTACATTTACTATAATCAACAAAGATTCATTAACTATACCAGGGATGCTCTTCAAGGAGTGAGTACCTAGTCAACTAGATGCTACCAGCAGGATGGCCTGGGAATACAGAATAGCATTAGATATGATGTTTTCAGAAAAAGGAGGAGTCTGTGTTATGTTAGGAGGAAAATGTTGTACTTTTATCCGAAATAATACTGCCCCTGATGGTACTATTACTAAAGCCCTATAGAGACTCACTATTTTAGCTAATGAATTAGCAGAAAACTCTGGCACCAGTGGCCCATTTACAGACTGGTTGGAAGGATGGTTTGGAAAATGGAAAGGTATGGTTGCCTCTGTTTTAATATCCCTTATTATAGTTGCGGGAGTTTTAACTGCTGTAGGATGCTGTATTATCCCTTGTGTGAGAGTCTTGACTCAAAAGCTTGTCGATGCAGCCATAAATAAGCAAATACCTATGACCTACACCCAAAATAATCTTATGTTATTAGAAGAAAAACTGAACTATGAGGAAAAGAGTAAAAAGCTATTAGAGAAATTTGAGAAAGGGCCAAATGTAAATTAAAATACATTACTGGGAATAAAATCAGAAATTCTTAAATAAAAAGAGGGGGACACTGTTAGGAAAGAGTATAAAACCTAAATGTGATTTATTCCCACTAGGATGTTTAAACATTTTAACAGTAAGGTATTAACAAAGGGCCATGTGGTGGAAGCTGCTTGGGCTGGGGGTGGGGGTCGAGGAATTGATAAGGGCCTGTTGATACCTGTTTGAGTTTTTTAAACCTACCAATATGATTAAGACAAATGTAAAGGAAAGATAAAACTGGCTTAGGTGACATCCGGGAAAGAATGTGAGCCCTGTAGTACTCAGCCAATGAGGAACCAGGGGAGGGACTTGCACACTACGTAATAAATTACTGGCACCAAACTCCCCAGGTGTGCCTGCCCACCAGACACTGGATCTTGCAAGACCATCATTAAAAGCCTTGCTCTGCTGTTCTGTTTGTCTCTGTGTCCACTGATTGAATTTGGACCAGTGAGTGTGTTTCCCACAGAGCAGAAGTGGACAACTGCTTGTAAAGATAAACAGATTTCTCCCATTTTATCTCTCCCTTTGACTGAGTTCAGTTTCAAAGGTGATTTGCCCTGAGCTGGGAACATATTTTCCCTCAAAGTTTCAAGGAGAATAATTATACATGCTATTTCCTATTATGGAATACTATTCAGCCATTAAAATGATGAATCAATGAAAAAGGCAGTGTAGGAACAATATATGTTTCATTTTTCTTGGAAGAAAATGTATATAGAAATGAGAGTCACTATGTGTGGTGTCTGTGCTTGTAAAGAAAAAGGATGCACTCCAAATTTAACAGTGATTATGTCATATTAAGATTTGTGACTATTTTACAGTATTTGACAGTTTAACTTGCCAGTTTCATGGATTCTGGCAGAAGTCACTTGACTCCTGTGTCAGATATAAGGACTTTATTTAGTGACATAAGCATTATGAGCTTCATATTCCTCTAGTCCTCAAAGCTCATATGTATGATATGGAGGGGCCTTTGTGGATGCTTCTCATACAATGGCCTTTCATCCTGTCAGAGAAACCCCAAACTTACGAAAACCCAATCTTTGCCCAACCAGGCCCCAGAATGAGGCTTATCTTTATTATCCTGGTTAAGAAACAAATCTGCTCTAAAAAGAGATACAAACACCTTTAAAAAGATAATCTGAAAAAAAAATCTGTCAGAAGACTTGGAGAAATGTTGAGAGAGCCTTAGAAAATTGTTTCCCAGCACACTAGATAATAGCATTTGAGGGTAGAGGAGATGTCAGCTTTTTTTCTACTTTATATACATCTAGATTCTAAATTTTGTAATATTTTGTTATTTAATTTTTAAAAAAATATATAAAGGCAAACAGGTTTAAGTTTTAGTAAGAGACAGAACTAAACTTTTAGTAAGGAGAAGGTTTAAGGTCAGTGACTGGAGGAATGACAATGATATTTAAGGAATATTAATCTAGTAACTATCTGGGATGGACAACAGTTGCGAAGACTATCTCAAGGCTACAGTCATGTAGGTAAGAGGTTATTAGAATGGAGGATGGTGGTTATTAATGTAGAAAAGCACCATTTTAAAGGGTAAATCTGATTGTGATGATTTCTTTTATCTCCATATTTTAGCAGCATAAATCAAAGAAGCCTTGCAAGACTGCATAACTTAGAAATTCTTGGTATTGTTAATAACATCCAATGGGGTTTGCATGGAGAGTTGAATTTAAGAAGGATAAAGAAAATTCCATGTCCAGATGGTTTAATTGGCAAGTTCTACTAAACATCTTAAGAATAAATAATTTCTCTCTTATAGTAACCTTCCTAGACAATGAAGATGAGGTTACACTGTAACTGTAGGACCTCAACCTCCCTGAGAAATAAGTTAGCCTAAGAGTGGCCATCTTGAAGCCCAAAAAGCCATTCTGACATATGACTCAGAGGGAACAACTGAAACCAGGTAACTCCTCTGGAAAAACAAGTTAATCAATCATGACTGCTGGCAGCGCTAACCTCTCGGTTAGTTAATCATAAATGCCGACCCTACCTTGCTACACCCCCAGGACGTGGCACTAACCCAGAAATCGTAGGTTTGAAAAATTACTGCCTTTGTAGTATTGTTATCTTGCTATGTAGTATTGTTCTCTTGTTATTACAAAACAATCTGTAACCATGGTAATCCTCTAGGGCTGAATGCCTCAGAAAATCCTATATAACCACTTAGTTGTAAGTGCTCAGGGTCCTCGTTGAGACCCGCTGCGACGGGCTGACTTGGACCCCAACTAGTTGGCTTCTGAATAAATTCCTCTTGCTTGTTGCATCAAGAAACGTCTTTGGTGAGTGATTTGGGGCGGCGCCTTCCTCAGGGGAATCCAACATTTGGGGGCTCGTCCGGGATCATGCGTTCACCCCGCTTCACTCCCGAAGTCGCTCTTGGAGGAAGAGGTAAGATTAGTGGCGCCTTGAGTTGTCTGTGTTCTGTCTTCTGTTTTTCAGTGAGACCGGTCAGAATTCTGAAAAGGGGTACCCACTTGTCTGGCAGCTGTCCCGATCCCGTAAAGGGGTCGAGACTGCGGTCGGTAGACGTACTAGGAGCACCGCAGGCTGCACCCTGGGGGACGCCTCGGGGAGGTTGGGAGGCCAGGGACGCCTGGTAGCCTCCCATCTGTTTTTCTGGCAAGGTGAATCTGATGAGATAGGGTTGATTTTCAGGCGCCAAGAATATCAACCCTCTGATTCCTTTCGGTTGCTGTTTGAAAATCTGAGAAAAAACAAAAAGCGGCCGCTGTGTGTCTAATCTGTGTGTGTCTCTGTTTTTTGTGTCTTTCATGTGCCTAATAATTGTTATACTGACAATAGGACAGACTCAGACAACCCCCTAAGTGTGTAAATGAATATATCTTTCTACCTCTGGATGGTATTAATGAAATTGATGTAAAGACAAGCGCTTGTGAAAATTGAGTGTTCTAAAACTTCCAGAAAACCTGATAAAAAAGTGTTAAGCATTAATGCTAATTTGAGTTTGCCTGAGGCGGGCATGTCCTGGTAGTTGTCGGCTGCCTGAGTTTACCTAGAGTCATTTGAGTCATGTTATCTGCTAAATCTTTTAAGAATAGAATGCTTAGAAGCTTGGCTTTGTCTAGTGTTCAGTGGGGGTCTTGTGAGTAGGCTAGCGTAGTTGTTGCAGGTAAGTGAGCTGGATAAGTGTGGCAAGTGAACACCTTTTTAATTGTGTGTTGCAGTGTGTATGCCTACCTGCAGCCTGAGAATCTTTGTAGTAACTTAAGGCCTTAGAGTTTTGTTAAGTTGAGAAAATGTGCTCTGTGTTTGCTGGGAGATTGTGCTGTGAAGCTCATGGTTGCAGAAATTGTAGAATGTGTTCGTAAGTTTGTCAGTCTAGAAAATGTTGGTTTGACAGTTTGCAGTGTCCTGCTTCTCAGTGTTCACTGGAGCTTGAAGTTTCTAATAGTTTTGAGTTCTGGTTAGAACTGCTTAAAGTGATAGAGAGGGCATTTCTCTATGCTAGAAGATGTATGTTTTAATAAAAAAAAGTATAAAAAATGAAAACTCTTCTGCATGCTAAAGAATGTGTTTTGTGATAAAAGAAAGTAACTTTGTTCTAAAGTACAGCTATTTATTTAAAGAGAGACAAAGAGAGAAAACAGCGTGGTGCCTTTTGTTGTGGAAGATCCGCTCAGCCTGTTGCTTGGGGGGAGGGTTAAGATGTTTAAAGATAAAGTGAGATAAACCCAGTCAAGCCGCAGGCAAGCCCAGGCATAATTCTCACCGGCTTATGTGCTTGGGACCATGGGGCAAATGAAGAATAAATTACTATATTCTTACAGATATAGTCGTGCCTAGTGAAATTAAAGCAAGTGAGTCTTGATATCAAGTGCACAGCAAAATTAAAATCTCGTTTCCAGTTAAACAGTTTTCTTTAACTGTTAGTCTGCTCTTAATGTTGAAAGATCACAGCAGTTTCTCATGCTTAAAGTCTCAGTGAGTTGCCATGAAATCGTAATGTTAAAGGGACTAAAAGCTAAAGTTTGTTAACAACTGTATAACCTTTATTTGCCTTTGAAATATTTTGTTATTAAAAATGATTGCATGGCCTGAAAAATTGAATTCCTAAGCAGAATAGTAACAAAGTTTTTTTCAGCTGATTAAATGCACTTAGTTAACAAACCAAAATTTATTAAACTGTAGAATCTGGACAAGATTATGTTTCTCCCAGAAAAACAGGTTTCACTGTAAAGGTTTAGATAGACGAACGTGTGACCACTTTTGAAAAAAGTTGTAATAGATTTTTTGAAAACCACCAAGTCTTCTTGTTTAATTTATATGCTGTATGTTTTTAAAAAAAACATGGGGGACTCTCCATATTTTTTAATGCAAATAATCTTAGAGCTTTTAATAGAATTTGCATAGCAGCTTATATCTACTATTAAAGAGTAAAACATTCTTGAAGCTTTCAGGGAAGACCTGTAAACTTAAGCACTTTCTCTGCTTTTTTGTATCTGGTCTTAGACACTTATGCTGAGTTATGTTCTTATTATTTTCACTGTTTATAAGTTATTAATTGTAAGCCAAGGTCATCATTTCTCAGTCCCTAAATGAAGAAGTAAAATGCCTGATCTCTTTCATCTCAAATCATATTTCTGGTCATATCTGAATATCTGTGTGAAAAAAAGAGACATTTAAATTTGAGATTCTGCTTAAACTTTTAAGTTGAATTTGACTATAGCCATATTCATTCTTTGTATGTATCTCTAACAGGTCTTTTGTATGCCTGGTGATATTATACTCTGCCTTGAGTTTAGACAGTTCTTTCAGCTAAATATGAATTCTTATTGTAGCTTTTTTCCCCTCCTGAAGATGAAAGCAGAAGAATCTACCATCTGCTACCATTCTCTCAAGAATGCTTAGTAACCTAAAATTAGTTTGACTTTCTGTATGTTGTCTTTAAAAATTGACAGCAGCAGTCTCCTCTGCTGCCCCACTTTTTAAGATATCTCGTTTACTGTGCTGAGTATATAGACAATAAATGTGTAATAATAGTTCTAAAAAAAATAAATGCAAAAAGGTGCTTTTACCTCTAGTTAACTCTGATATTTTCCAGAGGGCCCCTGGAACATGTCAGAAGAATTTTATCTCACTAAAGAAAGTATTTGACTAATTTGGCTTATTTATCTGATATATATATATTAATTTACCAGGAAAGCACTGTCAAAGAGAATGATGCTAAACTTTGTTACTGAATGTTTTGTATTACAGAAATATCAGAATTTCCTTATGTCAACTGTTTTACAGTAAGCTCTCATCATATCTTTAACCATTGTCATTTGTAAGTCTTTTGTCATTTATAGTATTATCCCTAAACTGGTAAAGAACTAGATTTCAGCAGAACAGGTATTAGTTACATAAGATTACATAAACTAAAAAAAATGATTTTGTGTCTTTTTGTTTCAAATGTTGCTGGTAAAGTGTTTTAACCTTGTTCTCTTAAACTGACAACAGTTTAGTAAATGACTATCTTTATAAGCAGAATTGAAACATCCTTCTCTCTACTTGATCCCTCCAGAGTTTAAAAACTTTCAGTGACTGTTTTTGTATTCCATGGCAGTATGTTTATTTGCAAGAGTTCAATAAGAATCTGCTTTCCTTGTGAGAAGACTACTTAAGAACACTGGTTATACTACCAGGGCTTTGACTGGAATGTCGTACCTGAGAGACATGTGCATAGACTCAGATGTGAACAACTTTAAAGAACTAAGATTGACTTTATAAAGCCAACAAAACCCCTTGGAAGAACTGGCCTGGTACCTTGCTTACAGAGTTCCCAGCAGCCTTACCAGGTGAGTAAAGAAGGTCACTTCCTGGCAGGTGCAGAGACCTCGAGAAGAGAAGAATTCATCCAAATCTACAGGTACTGCAGGCAAAGCCTGATGGCAAGTCTGGCTTGGCTGTCTGGCCTCAAGAGGCCTTTAAAAGTTCAATCTGAAATTCCTTACAAAAAGTTCCAGCAAAGCATATTTAAAAGAGCCTGTGTAATCAATTGCTCTTCGTGCTGCACCTGTGCAAATAATCAAGCCAGCTGTTAATTATTTTCTTAACCTAGTTACTTCTAGTAAAAATAAAAGTAATTTTAAAGAGAAGTATCGTTTCAATAATGTAGCCTCCTTCCAGAATAAAAAATCCAACTCCAGATGTTGCTACATAACCTAATAACACAATTTGTTTTATCTTGCCTAGAAGCCACAAAACTGCAAATAGTAATAAAAATGAAACCCAGAATAGAAGCGCCAGCCTTCTGAAGCCCTCTCAACTGACCAGTGATGGAGACCTAGCTGCACCCTTTACTGCGCCCCCTTCTCAGCACGAAGCAGCCAGAGCGGTCATCGCCCCTTTTCCCTAGCAGCAGCTAGAGTCTCTATCTGTAAAAGAAAGAATGAGACCATACCCATAGCCTTCCCTGGTAAAAACAGGTATTTAATCCCTCCTCCCAAGGGATGGTGGGCTTGTAACACTAGAGTGACCCCATGTGTCTCTACTTCTGCCTTCAACTCCTCCCGTGATTTCTGTATCATGGTCCAGTTAGTACCCAGACTAATGTATCATGATGACTAATCATTCGTGGCAGAATTAGAACCTAAACTAAGGTATAAAAGAGAGCCAGTCTCACTCACTCTAGCTGTATTACTAAGAGTAAGAGTCGAAGCTGGAGTAGGACCAGGGGCAGCTGCAATTATACAAGGAAACCAACATTACGAAGGACTAAGAATAGCTATCGATGAAGATTTGAGAACTATAGAACAGTCTATTTCTAAACTTGAAAAGTCCCTAACCTCTCTCTCTGAAGTAGTGCTGCAAAATAGACGAGGGTTAGATTTACTATTTCTAAAAGAAAGTAGATTGTGTGCCGCTCTAAAGGAAGAGTGCTGCTTCTATGCAGACCATACTGGAGTAGTAAGAGACTCAATGTCTAAATTAAGAGAAAGATTAGATCAGCGAAAGTGAGAACGAAAAGCTAACCAGAGCCTGTTTAAATCCTAGTTTTCTAGATCCCCATGGCTTACAACTCTAATATCCACTTTGGCAGGACCCCTGCTTATTTTAATATTGCTCCTCACCTTAGGTCCCTGCATTTTAAATCGAGTAATAACCTTTATTAGAGAAAGAGTAAGTGCTGTGCAGGTGCTAATGCTGAGACAACAGTATCATACCCACACACAACAAGAAGAAACCAACATTCCATGATTAAAATGTTCAGAAAAAGAAGTGGGGAATGTAGGACCCCAACCTCCCTGAGAAATAAGTTAGCCTAAGAGTGGCCATCTTGAAGCCCAAAAAGCCATTCTGACATATGACTCAGAGAGAACAACTGAAACCAGGTAACTCCTCTGGAAAAACAAGTTAATCAATCATGACTGCTGGCAGCGCTAACCTCTCGGTTAGTTAATCATAAATGCCGACCCTACCTTGCTACACCCCCAGGACGTGGCACTAACCCAGAAATCGTAGGTTTGAAAAATTACTGCCTTTGTAGTATTGTTATCTTGCTATGTAGTATTGTTATCTTGTTACTACAACACAATCTGTAACCATGGTAATCCTCTAGGGCTGAATGCCTCAGAAAATCCTATATAACCACTTAGTTGTAAGTGCTCAGGGTCCTCGTTGAGACCCGCTGCGACGGGCTGACTTGGACCCCAACTAGTTGGCTTCTGAATAAATTCCTCTTGCTTGTTGCATCAAGAAACGTCTTTGGTGAGTGATTTGGGGCGGCGCCTTCCTCAGGGGAATCCAACATAACCATTTGATGAGACTAGCATATATTTGATTTCAAACCTGACCCAGAGAGTCTCACTCATTAATATACTTAAACATCATCCAGAAATAAATATTAAATCAAATTGAAATCCCAATTCATGTGGAAGGATGTTATATACTGTGACTGTATTGGGTTTATTCTAGGCTTGCAAACTTGGCTTAACATTAGAAAATCAACATAAATCACATTAACATGTTAAAGATGAAAAATAATACAAATCATTTACTAGCTTTAGAAAAAGTATTTGATAAAATTTAACATCCACTCATAACTTTTTAAATTATCAAGTTAATTGAAGGGATTTTTTAATGTGATAAGGGATATCTACAAAACCTACAACACAAATAATGTTACTTAATTGTACCTTCTCATCTTTCCTGTTTGTTGTCAACATATCATATAATTTTGCCAGGGCAGGCATGATAGAGAGGTACAAGGGTTCGTTGAAATTTGACTTGAAGTTGGACACCAATAGTCTATGGGGTTCGCCTATTGAGAGTGCTGTGGCATTTGAATGAGAAGCCATGTAAAGGAGGTTTGAGCCCTGTGGATATGCTCACACACCTTGCTGCATCTCCAATACAAGTGTGTGTCCAAACCAAAGAAGAATTATTGAAGCCCAGATGTGACCAGCAGAGCAACATCCTGCTGCCAGTCCCAACTGCATTAAGCCCTGGAGACACTGTTGAATGGAACTGACCCTGGATACTTTGACACATGGAGCAGTGATGGCTGGCCCTTCTGGCACCTTGGGGGAATGGCCTGGAAGCTGGCCTTGTGTGTATTCCTAGAGTAACAGCTGAGTGGCCCCCAAAGGTCATGGTAGTGTACCCAAAACTTCCTGGAGGTAAGAGTATTTTGCATGGAAGTTTTGTTTTATCTTTATTGCCAGTGCATGTACATCCCATGGTCCTATATATTGGCTCATCTGTAACTCTCATGGGGAGGGGGGTGAAAGTCTGGTATACTAGACCAGGACAAGATCCCATTCCTGCCACTGTTTTATCACAAGACCACTCTCTTGCATGTATCCTACCTGATGGACAAGATTTGCCTATGCTGGTGTCATTAAAACATGTATCTTATCACCCTTAAGGCTATTTTCTCCTTCAGTCCTTATGGCCTGAATGTGCCTCCTGGTTGTAGCTGCTGCATGATGATTGCTCTAAACCTTGGGCTACTGCCTGCTTATGTAATGGAGGAACTATGGACTTAATTTGCATAAGACTTTGAACCTAGCTGAATCCTCTGTCTTGAGGATTGTCAGGATTTTATTGCTGTTGCTATTGATATATCACTCTTGATATGTTATTAGATATGCTACTGATATGTCAATGCTCTAGTTTTCTTGCCCAGGGACCATTGCAGAAGGGGAACGAATAGATTGTAAGGCGAGATTACTGGAGGGGTGGCCTGTGGGTAAAATTGTAATATTTTCAGAATATATTGCCTGGCTTTGGTGCATTTGCATATCCTCAGGGGTGGAGAGAAGTCTATCTCTATGTCAACTGGTAGTTACGTGGGCAACCGAGGGTGTGTCATGTTGCAGTCAGGGCGACGAAAATGAGAAACTACATCGGAATGATGTTTAATGCAGAGGGCTTAGACGTCCTTGGAGACTAAGCACCAAGTTAGCACTCCCCTGTGCTTTTATTAAGTTACAGCAAGTAAAAAGACAGGCATCGATTAATGATTATAGGATGAGTTTTTTCATCAAGCTAAACAATTGCAAACTAATCACCTCTTAAAGTTTCTCTTATGTCTCGTTAAGTCATCTGGCCATGTGAGTCTAAACCACCGCAAGCTAATCACCTCTTAAAAGTTTCTCTTATGTTTCGTCTAGTCATTCAGCCATGTGAGTCTGACGGTGTGTTCCTTAACTGGGTTTGCCTCAGAAAGGATTACGAGAACTGTTTGCAGTCTCTCTCACACTGCTCATGACTCACACCAGATTTCAAGACTCAGCACCTATTGTTCTTCTCTCTTAGATTAGTTTTGGCTATGAATTAAGGTTAAGCAGAAACTAAATTACAGCAAGGATAACTGCTGGAGTATCTGCAATGGGGTGTCTACAGTGTCTGAACCTGAAAGGCTAAGGGGAGGGGCTTGCTTGCTTGCTTCTTCAGGAGTAGGGGAGAGAGATGGCACTGGACTGTAGTTTGTAACTAATAAATGGGTTTTAAACTTTATTTCTCCCTTTGACTGATGTCGGGAGCCAGTCTGAATGGCCAGCCTGATCACACAGTCCAGGCAGTCGGATGGAAGGGACTGCACAGCAGCCTTCCCAGAGAAGCAAACCCTATATCCCTACTGCTTAAAATGCCTCTCCTAAGAAATTTGCTTATTTTGGTTTCAAGTCAAACTGCCCCTTCAGGGAAGAGGCTATATCTAATTCTTCCTGAAAATTTTAGTTGCTGGCCCTAAAGGAAATTGGAAAAAACCACTACTGCCACTGTGACTACCCCTGATGATGGGAAAGTGAGACCCCATGAGAATTGAACCCGTTTATAGGAAAAAGATATGGAAAATTTACCTGGGTCGAGGTTCCTTTCCCTGCCCCTACATGGCCTCCAAATAACATATTCAATGATTAATGGCAACAGGGGCACACAGAGAACAAATGCTGTTCTGTGGTTAGCCAGCCAGAGAACAGCCTGATAAACTATAAAACAAATGAGAACAGGGCATTACCTAACTCCAGATAAGAAAAATCTACACCGTAAGTCTTATTAAAAATGGGTCCCAGGCACATCCATAAAATTTGTCCCTGCCTGCCAAAAAATCGTCGTGTTCTTTTAAAGAGAGCCTCCTTTTTCCTACTGGAGATGAAGAATGGGAGTATAGCTATGAAAGAATGAGGGCCTTACGTAAAAATAATAGAATAGTGAACTTTAGATAGTCATCTGTAAAAAAACCAAGAGTCTGGCACCTACCTAACCTTTGTAAGATTTTCTAGCTGCAGTAACTAAAAACCAAGCTTATTTAGAAACAAGTTAACTGCTAAGACCTGCCAAATGATGTAATCTCATTCTCCAAACTCATGTAATCATGATATGTGTCAATTATATGATTAATATCTGTACTTTACCTTATGTAATCAAAGAGTATATACTCAAACTGCTACTTTTCATTAAAGGCCAGGCTCAGCTTTTGCTAGTGTCTGTCCTCATTCAAAAGTCGCCGATGCCGTCCATCCTTCAGGGAGCCTTGGACTCACTGGAGGTGGACTCAGGCAGACTGATTTTGGTTTTTAAAGGTATTTTGCCCCAGGATTTCCTCTCCCCAGACTTGTACCCTTCCAACTTGAATCTGAAACAAGCCATGTTCTTTACACCATCCTTTGTCCCATTTTCTCATTTTTATACACCTTCTTTTGGATTCTTTGAGACTTTCTCATTAAGGTGAAATTTAAGCCAGACCTTGAAGAATGGACACAGTTTATGTAAGTGGAGAATAGTCTGAAGTACACTTCTGGAGGATGGAACAGTGTGAGCAAAAGTGTACTAATGAAGAAATCAATATGAGAATCCATCCACCTTCTATTAAGCCAGATATTAAAGAGATTTGCAAAAATGTGAAAAAATCTCATTCTTTTCACTGACCTTTTGTTTTGGAAAATATAGTTGAATTTCATAAAATGTTACTTAACATGTAATGGGAATGTAATTCTTATTTTTAAAAATTAATTAATTAAAATTAAATAACTTTTAATTTTGAACACAACAAACCGTGATGGCTGTGACTCACATAACATAAGTTTGGAGTCCTCATTAGATTTGTTTTGTTTTTTTAAAATTTTTATTAAGTCATATACTCTTATGAAAGTTTCACATGAAAAAATAATGTGGTTACTACATTTACCATATTATCAAGTCCCCACCTATATACCCCAATGCAGTCACTGTCCATCAGTGTAGGAAGATGCCACAGATTCACTGTTTGCCTTCTCTGTGCTATACTGTTTTCCCCATGATCCCCCATACCATGTGTACTAAACATAACATCCCTCAATCCCCTTCACCCTCCCTCCTCATCCACCCTCCCACACCCCTCCCCTTTAGTAACCACTAGTTCCTTCTTGGAGTCTGTGAGTCTGCTGCTATTTTGTTCCTTCAGTTTTGCTTCATTGTTATACTCCACAAATGAGGGAAATCATTTGGCACTTGTCTTTTTCCGCCTGGCTTATTTCACTGAACATAATATCCTCCAGCTCCATCCATGTTATTGCAAACAGTAGGATTTGTTTCTTTCTTATGGCTGAATAGCATTACATTGCATATACGTACCACTTCTCTTTAACCATTCATCTACTGATGGACACTTAGGCTGCTTCCGTATCTTGGCTATTGTTAATAGAGCTGAAATAAATATAGGGGTGCATATGTCTTTTTGAATCTGAGAAGTTGTTTTCTTTGGGTAAATTCAAAGAAGTGGGATTCCCCAGTCAAATGGTATTTCTATTTGTAGTCTTTAGAGGAACCTCCATACTGCTTTCCACAATGGTTGAACTAGCTTATGTTCCCACCAGCAGTGTAGGAGGATTCCCCTTTCTCCACATCCTCGCCAGTATTTGTTCTTCTTAGTCTTTTCGATGCTGGCCATCCTTACTGGTGTGAGGTGATATCTCATTGTAGTTTTAATTTGCATTTCCCTGATGATTAGTGATGCAGAGCATCCTTTCATATGACTGTTGGTTATTTGAATTTCTTCTTTGGAGAACTGTCTCTTTATATCCTCTGCCCATTTGTTAATCGGGTTACTTACTTTTTGGGGGTTGAGATGTGTAAGTTCTTTATATATTTTGGATGTTAACCCCTTGTCAGATGTGTCATTTACAAATATATTCTCCCATACTGTAGGATGGCTTTTTGTTCTGTTGATGGTCTCCTTTGCCATACAGAAACTTTTTAGTTTGATGTAGCCGCATGAGTTCATTTTTGCTTTTGTTTCCCTTGCTTGAGGAGATGCATTCAGGGAGAAGTTGCTCATGCAATTCAGGAGATTTTTGCTTATGTTGTCTTCTAAGAGTTTTATGGTTTCCTGACTAACATACAGGTCTTTTATCCATTTCAAGTTTACTTTTATGTATGGCATTAAACAATAATCCAGTTTCATTCTCTTACGTATAGCTGTCCAGTTTTGGCAACACCACCTGTTGAAGAGGCTTTCATTTCTCCACTGTATATCCATGGCTCCTTTATCATATATCAATTGACCATATATAGTTGGGTTTATATCGGGGCTCTCCAGTCTGTTCCATTGGCCTATGGGTCTGTTCTTGTGTCAGTAACAAATTGTCTTGATTACTGTCACTTTGTAGTAGAGCTTAAAGTTGGGAAGCGAGATCCCCCATGCTTTATTCTTCCTTCTCAGGATTGCTTTGGCTTTTTGGGGTCTTTTGTGGTTCCTATGAATTTTAGAATGATTTTCTCTAGTTCATTTAAGAATGCTGTTGGTATTTTGATAGGAATTGCATTGAATCTGTAGATTGCTTTAGGCAGGATGGCCATTTTGACACTATTAGTTCTTTGTATTCATGAGCATGGGATGTGTTTCCATTTATCCTCTAATTTCTCTCATGAGTGTCTTGTAGTTTTCAGAGTATAGGTCTTTCACTTCCTTGGTTAACTTTATTCCTTGGTATTTTATTCTTCTGGTGCAAATGTGAATGGAATTGTTTTCCTGATTTCTCTTTCTGCTAGTTCATTGTTAGTCTATAGGAATGCCACAGATTTCTGCATATTAATTTTGTATCCTGCAACTTTGCTGAATTCAGATATTAGTTCTAGTAGTTTTGGAGTGGATTTGTTAGGGTTTTTTAATGATAATATCATGTCATCTGCAAACAGGGACAGTTTGACTTCTTCCTCGCCAATCTGGATGCCTTTTATTTCTTTGTGTTGTCTGATTGCCATGGCTAAGACCTCCAGTACTATGTTGAATAGAAGTGGAGAGAATGGGCGTCCTTGTCTTGTTCCCTATCTTAAAGGAAAGGCTTTCAGCTTCTTGCTGTTATGTATAATGTTGGCTGTGGGTTTGACATATATGGCCTTTATTATGTTGAGGTACTTACTCTCTCTATACCCATTTGTTGAGAGTTTTATCAGGAATGGATGTTGAATTTTGTTGAATGCTTTTTCAGCATCTATGGGGATGATAATGTGGCTTTTGTCCTTTTTGTTCATGTGGTGGGTGATGTTGATGGATTTTTCTAATCTTGTAGCATTCTTGCATCCCTGGAATAAATCCTACTTGATCATGATGGATGATGTTTGGTATGTATTTTTTAATTCGGTTTGCTAATATTTTGTTGAGTGTTTTTACATCTGTGCTCATCAGGGATATTGGTTTGTAATTTTCTTTTTCTGTGGTGTCTTTGCCTGGTTTTGGTATTAGAGTGATGTTGGTTTTATAGAATGAGTTTGGAAGTATTCCCTCTTCTATTCTTTGGTAAACTTTTAGGAGGATGGGTATTAGATCTTCACCAAATGTTTGATGAAATTCAGTGGTGAAGCCATCTGTTACAGGGGTTTTGTTCTTACATAGGTTTTTTATTACCAGTTCAATTTCATTGCTGGTAATTGGTCTGTTCAGATTTTCTGTTTCTGTCTGGGTCAGGCTTGGAATGTTGTATTATTCCAGAAATTTGTCCATTTCTTCTAGGTTATCCAGTTTGTTAGCATATAATTTTTCATAGTATTCTCTAATAATTCTTTGTATTTCTGTGATGTCCGTAGTGATTTTTCCTTTCTCATTTCTTATTCTGTTTATGTGAGTAGACTCTCTTTTTTTCTTGATAAGTCTGGCTAGGGATTTATCTATTTTGTTTATTTTCTCAAAGAACCTGCTTTTGCTTTCATTGATTCTTTCTACTGTTCTATTCTTCTTCATTTTATTTATTTCTGCTCTAATCTTTATTATGTCCCTCCTTCTACTTACTTTGGGCATGATTTGTTTTTCTTTCTCTAGTTTCATTAATTGTGAATTTAGACTGCTTATATGCAGTTCTTCTTTCCTGAGGCAGACCTGTACTGCAGTATACTTTCCTCTTAGCACTTAGCACTGCCTTCACTGTGTCCCACAGATTTTGCTGTGTTGAAATTTTTGTCATTTGTCTCCATATATTGCTTGATCTCTGTTTTTATTTGGTCATTGATCTATTGGTTATTTAGGAGCATGTTGTGAAGCCTCCATGTGTTTGTGGGATTTTTCATTTTCTTTGCATAATTTATTTCTAGTTTCATACCTTTGTGGTCTGAGAAACTGGTTGGTAAAATTTCAGTCTTTTTGAACTTCCCAAGGCTCTTTTTGTGGCCTGGTATATGATCTATTTTTGAAAATGTTCCATGTGCACTTGAGAAGAATGTATATTCTGCTGCTTTTGGGTATAGAGTTCTGGAGATGCCTATTAGGTTCATCTCTTCTAATGTGTTGTTCAGTGCCTCTGTCTCCTTACTTATCTTCAGAGTGAGTGGAGTGTTGAAGTCTCTCAGAACGAATGCATTGCATTCTATTTCCCCTTTTAATTCTGTGAGTATTTGTTTCACATATGTAGGTGCTCCTGTGTTGAGGGCATAGATATTTATAACAGTTATATCTTATTGCTGGATTGGTCCTTTTATCATTATGTAATGTCCTTCTTTGTCTCTTGTGACTTTCTTTATTTTGAAGTCTATTTTGTCTGAAAGAAGTACTGTAACACCTGCTTTTTTCTCCCTATTTGTTGCATGAAATATCATTTTCCATCCCTTCACTTTTAGTCTGTATATGTCTTCGGGTGTGAAGTGGGACTGTTGTAGGCAGCATATAGATGGGTCTTGTTTTTGTATCCATTCAGTGACTGTATGTCTTTTGATTGGTGCATTCAGTCCATTTACATTCAGGTTGATTATCAATAGGTATGTACTTTTTTGCCATTGCAGGGTTTAGATTCATGCTTACCAAAGGTTCAGGGTTAACTTCCTTACTATCTAAGAGTAACTTAACTCACTTAATATGCTATTACAAACACATTCTAAAGTTTCCTTTTTTTTCTCCTCCTCCATTCTTTATATATTAGTTATCATATTCTGTACTCTTTTTCTATCCCTTGATTGACTTTGGGGATAGTTAATTTAATTTTACATTTGCTTAGTAATTAGCTGTTCTACTGTTTTTCCTCTGGTGACAGCTATTATACCTTAGGTACATTTCCATCTATAGCAGTCCCTCCAAAATACACTGTAGAGATGGTTTGTGGGAGATAAATTCTCTCAGTTTTTACTTCTTTGGAAATTGTTTAATGCCTTCTTCAAATTTAAATGATTATCTTTAGGATAAAGTAATATTGGTTCAAGGCCCTTCTGCTTCATTGCATTAAATACATTATGCCGCTCTCTTCTGGCCTGTACTGTTTCTGCTGAGAAGTCTGATGATAGTCTGATGGGCTTTCATTTGCATGTGATCTTATTTCTGTCTCTGGCTGCTTTTAATAGCCTGTCCTTATCCTTGACCTCATTAGCTTTTAAGAGTAAAAGAAGTCCTGAAACCAAAATATTTGAGAATTACTGTGCTAGTCCATATACTATGCATGAAGTCATGCTTCTGTAACTAAAATGCAGAGCAACGAAGTAGAATCTGGGAAGAACTTTGATACCCTAGGTGTTCAGAATATTTAGAGTATGTTTAGAAACACATCCCTTACTTACACAAACAGATTAAGTTTGAGTAACCCATATCTAACGTTATTTGTGCTTTGGTGGGGCTGCTATCATTGTTGGATCCATCAACGTAGGAAATTTAAAATGTTTCCTTTAATCCTTGGTGTAGCTAATTCTGGCAGTGGTTTAAAAGGGTTAAATGCTTATTTTCCATAGGAAGTCAACAGATATTATATAAAATATATATCTGAAAAATCAATATATACCAATGTTAGCATATTTATAAATATGAAGGACAATCTCAAAAGTGAAAGTAATGAGTTAAATATGGTTGTCTCTGAGGATTAGATACTGGTAAGGAAGGGAGGAGTGAGGCCTGTTATTTTTCACACCAGAATCCTGAGAGTACCACTTAATTTTATTTGTGTTAGTAAAATGCACCAAGCAGTGTGCAGCTCAAGGATTTTTATTATGTGTGCAACTATGTAACCACAACCCTGTGTCTTCTTTCACCATGGATTAATTTTATTTGTTCTTGAACATCTGTTCAAATTAGTCTACTTCTATTCAACATATTATTGAAATTTTTCCATTGTTCATTTATCAGTAGCTGCTTTTTTTTCTGGGTAGTATTTCATTATATGAACATAACACGATTTGATTATTTTGTTGATGAACAATTGGGTTTTTCCAATTTGGGTCTATTATGAATAAAGCTGCTGTGGACTTGTTTTCATAATTCTTAGGTTAATACTTTGGAGTGAGATTTCTGGGTCAAAATTCAGGCATTATTTAACCTCATTAAAAATTGCCAGTTTTCCAAATTACTTGTACCATTTTACACTCCCTGTTAGCAGTATATGAGTTTCAGTTGCTTCACATACTCAGCAGCACTTGGTATTATCAGTCATTTTAATTTTAGCCATTCTACTAGATGTGTAGTGGTAACTCATTGTGGTTTTAATGTTATATTTCTCTGATGAACGCTGATGAGTACAATTTCATGTAAATATTGGCCATTTACAAATCACCTTTTTTTTGAAGTGTTTGAAGTTTTTATGTAAGAAAATTTTTTAAATTTTGGTATCATTAATTGACAATTACATGGGGAACATTATGTTTACTAGATTCCCCCATCATAAAGTCCCCCCACATACCCCATTGCAGTCACTGTCCATCAGCATAGTAAGATGCTATAGAATCACTACATGTCTTCTCCGTGTTGTACAACCCTCCCTGTGACCCCACCCCACATTATGTCTGCTAATAGTAATGCCCACCCCCATGTTTTTTCACCCTTATCCCTTCCTTCCCACCCATTGACCCAAGTCCCTTACACTTTGGTAACTGTTAGTCCATTCTTGGGTTCTGTGAGTCTGCTGTTGTTTTGTTCCTTCAGTTTTTTTCTTTGTTCTTATACTCCACAGATGAATGAAATCATTTGATACTTGTCTTTCTCTGCCTGGCTTATTTCACTGAGCATAGTTCCCTTTAGCTCCATCCATGTTGTAGCAAATGGTAGGATCTGTTTTCTTCTTAGGGCTGAATAATATTCCATTGTGTATATGTACCACAATTTCTTTATTCATTCATCTACTGATGGACACTTAGGTTGCTTCCATTTCTTGGCTATTGTAAATAGTGCTGTGGCAAACATAGGGGTGCATATGTCTTTTTTGAACTGGGCTGCTGCATTTTTAGGTAAATTCCTAGGAGTGGAATTTTTGGGTCAAATGGTATTTCTATTTAGAGTTTTTTGAGGGACCTCCATACTGCTTTCAACAATGGTTGAATTAATTTACCTTCCCACCAGCAGTGTAGGAGGGTTCCCTTTCTCCACAACCTCACCAACATTTGTTGTTGCTTGTCTTTTTGATGATGGCCATCCTTACTGGTGTGAGGTGATATCTCATCATGGTTTTAATTTGCATTTCTCTGATGATTAGTGATGTGGAGCATCTTTTCATGTGTCTGTTGGCCATCTGAATTTCTTCTTTGGAGAACTGTCTGTTCAGATCCTGTGCCCATTTTTTAATTGGATTATTTGGTTTTTGTTTGTTGAGGTGCGTGAGCTCTTTGTATATTTTGGAGGTCAACCCTTTATTGGATTTATCATTTATGAATGTATTCTCCTATATGGTAGGATGCCTTTTTGTTCTACTGGTGGTGTCCTTTGCTGTACAGAAGCTTTTCCGCTTGATATAGTCCCACTTGTTCATCTTTGCTTTTGTTTCCCTTACCCGGGAAATACATTCATAAAGAAGTTGCTCATGTTTATGTACAAGAGGTTATTGCCTATGTATTTTTTTCCATTTTATTATCATTAATCTACAATTACATGAAGAACATTATGGTTACTAGACTCTCCCTTTCTCCAAGTCCCCCCCCCCCCGCAAATCCCATTAGTCACTGTCCTGCAGCATAGTAAGATGCTGTAGACTTACTACTTGTCTTCTCTGTGTTGCACAGCCCTCCCTATGCCACCCCCCTACATTATACATGCTAATCGTAAGGCCCCCTTTCTTTTTCCCTGCACTTATATCTCCCTTCCCATCCCTCCTGCCCAGTCCCTTTCCCTTTGGTAACCGTTAGTCCATTCTTGGGTTCTGTGATTCTGCTGCTGTTTTGTTCCTTCAGTTTTTCTTTGTTCTTATACTCCACATATGAGTGAAATCATTTGATACTTGTCATTCTCAACCTGGCTTATTTCACTGAGCATAATACCCACTAGCTCCATCCATGTTGTTGCAAATGGCAGGATTTGTTTTCTTCTTATGGTTGAGTAATATTCCATTGTGTATATGTACCACATCTTCTTTATCCATTCATCTACTAATGGACACTTAGGTTGTTTCCATTTCTTGGCTATTGTAAATAGTGCTGCCATAAACATAGGGGTGCATCTGTCTTTTTCAAACTGGAGTGCTGCATTCTTAGGGTAAATTCCTAGGAGTGCAATTCCTGGGTCAAATGGTAGGTCTGTTTTGAGCTTTTTGAGGAACCTCCATACTGCTTTCAACAATGGTTGAACTAGTTTACATTACCACCAGCAGTGTAGGAGGGTTCCCGTTTCTCCACAACCTGCCAACATTTGATGTTGTTTGTCTTTTGGATGGTGGCCATCCTTACTGGTGTGAGGTGATACCTCATTGTGGTTTTAATTTGCACTGCTCTGATGACTAGTGATGTGGAGCATCTTTTCATGTGACTGTTGGCCATCTGAATTTCTTCTTTGGAGAACTGTCTGTTCAGCTCCTCTGCCCCTTTTTAAATTGGATTATTTGCTTTTTGTTTGTTGAGCTGTGTGAGCCCTTTATATATTTTGGATGTCAACCCTTTAATGGATCTGTCATTTATGAATATATTCTCCCATACTGTAGGGTACCTTTTTGTTCTATTGATGGTGTCCTTTGCTGTACAAAAGCTTTTCAGGTCAATATAGTCTAACTTGTTCATTTTTGCTCTTGTTTCCCTTACCCAGGGAAATATGTTCATGACGAAGTTGCTCATATTTATGTCCAAGAGATTTTTGCCTATGTATTTTTATAAGAGTTTTATGGTTTCATGACTTACATTCAGGTCTTTGATCCATTTTGAATTTACTTTTGTGTATGGGGTTAGACAATGATCCAGTTTCATTCTCTTACATGTAGCCATCCAGTTTTGCCAGCACCACCTGTTGAAGAGGCTGTCCTTTCCCTATTGTATATCCATGGGTCCTTTATCATATATTAATTGGCCATATATGTTTGAGTTAACATCTGGAGTTTCTATTCTGTTCCACTGTTTTGTGGGTCTGTCCTTGTGCCAGTACCAAATTGTCTTGATTACTGTGGCTTTGTTGTACAGCTTGAAGTTAGGGAGCAATATCCCCCCTACTTTATTCTTCCTTCTCAGGATTGCTTTGGCTATTTGGGGTCTTTGCTGGTTCCATATGAATTTTAGAACTATTTGTTCCAGTTCATTGAAGAATGCTGTTGGTAATTTGATAGGGATTGCATTGAGTCTGTAGATTGCTTTGGGCAGGATGACCGTTCTGACCATATTAATTCTTCCTAGCCAAGAGCATGGGATGAGTTTCCATTTGTTAGTGTCCTCTTTACTTTCTCTTAAGAGTGTTTTGTAGTTTTCAGGGTATAGGTCTTTCACTTCCTTGGTTCGGTTTATTCCTAGGTATTGTATTCTTTTTGATGCAATTGTGAATGAAATTCTTTTCCTGATTTTTCTTTGTGTTAGTTCATTGTTAGTGTATAGGAAAGCTACAGATTTCTGTGTATTAATTTTGTATCCTGCAACTTTGCTTAATTCAGATATTAGTCCTAGTAGTTTTGGAGTGGGTCTTTAGGGTTTTTTATGTACAATATCATGTCATCTGCAAATAGTGACGGTTTGACTTCTTCTTTACTAATCTGGATTCCTTGTATTTATTTGTTTTGTCTAATTGCCATGGCTAGGACCTCCAGTACTATGTTGAATTACAGTGGGGAGAGTGGGCATCCCTGTCTTGTTCCCGATCTTAGAGGAAAAGCTTTCAACTTCTTGCTGTTCAGTACGATGTTGGCTGTGGGTTTATTGAGAGTTTTTATCATGAATGGATGCTGAATTTTGTCGAATGCTTATTCAGTATCTATGGAGATGATCATATAATTTTTGTCCTTTTTGTTGATGTGGTGGATGATGTTGATGGATTTTCAAATGTTGTACCATCCTTGCATCCCTGATATGAATCCCATTTGATCATAATGTATGATCCTCTTGATGTATTTTTGAATTCAGTTTGCTAATATTTTGTTGAGTATTTTTGCATCTATGTTTCATCAGGAATGTTCATTTGTAATTTTCTTTTTTGGTGGGGTCTTTGCCTGGTTTTGATATTACAGTGATTCTGGCTTCATAGAATGAGTTTGGAAGTATTCCCTCTTCTATTTTTTGGAAATCTTTAAGGAGGATGGGTATTACGTCTTCTCTATATGTCCGATAAAATTTTGCGGTAAATCCATCTGGCCCGGTGGTTTTGTTCTTGGGTAGTTACATATCTTCTTTTGTAAAGTTTGTTTTTTCAAATTTTTGGCCTTCTTATGTCAGGTTGTCTAGTGATAACTGAGTTGTGAGGGTTCTCTATATATTCTGGATACCAGTTGTAAGAAATATGTATTGCAAATATTTTCCAGTCTGTAGCTTCTCTTTCCACGTGCTTAATGATGCTTTTTGTTGAGCCAAAGATTTTAATCTTTATGAAGTCAAATTTAGCAATTTTATCTGTTACCATTAGTGCTTTTTGAGAAATCTTTTCTTAGGTCATGAAACCATTGTACTTCTAAATTATGTACATCTACAACTTTGGTTTAAAAGAATTATTTTTTAATATAAAAAAGGAAACAGAGCAGAGCCCTAGTTGTCAGTTATTTTCCCAGTCAGAAGGCAAGAGCTGTGAAATGAACAGCAAAATAAGTGTTTAGAAAGCATCTAGAAGCACTGTAACTTCTTCGTGTTTGTTTTGTTGTGGTGATTTGATGACAAACACTTAAAAACAAATAAAAATTAGTAGGATTTGTTTCTAGTGTGTGGATAAAATATTTTCCAGTTTGGATTTGGGTCTAAATAGAAATGCTGGTGGTGGCTATCAGCGGGAACATAAAGAGGGGAAATTAAGGTGAAGATTGGAGGGGCACCTGAAAACTCAGAATATATGGTAAGGAAAGGTGCTGACGTGAAGAATAAAAATGGGGGACCAGAACAACAGTAGAAATAGAAGTCATTTCCACAACCTTCACCCCCAAACCAAAATCTTTAGTCTGAAAAGTTAAAACTTTAATACAGCAGGTGTGTAAAGAATGAACATAGATTTGAACCCATATTTCCCAAACTTTGTGGTGTTAAAACTAAGGCCTACTACCGAAGCTTATGTCACAGATTTAGCATTTAATACCTTATGCTGCAAGGCAGGTTTGTGAGATTGCAATTCATTAAGATAGGAAAAGATGGAATATATGCAAAGATTCAAATAGAATTTAGTCAATCGCAATTATTTTTTGAACACTTTAATAGTATAAGGTGTGCTCTTACTAAGTGCCACAGGGGAACAAGTTGTGAATTGTTATGAATTGATAACAGTAGTTAGGAATTAAGACTTCCTCAATAAATTTGCGGTCCGTGTGGGAGGACTGGATATATAGGAAGAGACAGCAATTAAGTAGCGGGGTATACAATCTGGCCAAACCCGGGTCCAGGTAAGTGGCCTCTCAAGGATCCTTTAAGCACATCCTCCTCTACCGCTCCGCAGCTTCTGCCAGCTGCCAGCCCGGCCTCGGCACGCCCGCGATCAGACCTCAGGGACAGTTACCCTAGCCAGCGAGCGCGCGGAGCGGTCCGGTGCCTACGGCGGAAGTGAGACTAGGGTCCGTTGTTTCCCAGGACGTTCTCTGTGCTCTGGGGCTGCGCAGCCCTTATACGCGCAGATGCGACAGAAACCGGAGACACCTCGTGGCGACTGACTGTGAGCAGCTTGGTACCCGGTCCCCTCAGTCGGTCGACCACAGAGGTTTCAGACCTCCAAAATTCCTAGAGAGCTTCCGGAAGTGGCTTGGAGGCAAAATGCGTGTTGGCCGGTCTTGTTCCTTCGCAGGTTTGGAAGTTAAGGGCCAGAGGGGCCTGGTACTATTGCGGCCTTCGGTACTTTTTCCCCCCGACTTTACCCAGGTCCGCTCAATCATTGCAGTCTCCCAGTTTCCATTCCCCACCCGGACAGCCTCTGGAACTCACGGTGAGTACGGTTCGGGCTCCGGGAGGGAGAAAGGGGAGGGCTTTGTGGCCAGAGCCGGCCGCTGCTGAGACAGGCCTGAGGGCCCTGGGGAGGGATCCTGGATCTCGATTGGCGCCTCGAGGTGGGGACGGGCAGCCCGGGACCGCTTTAGTTGCCAGTGCAGGCATAGTCCGCGTCCCCAGGCTTTTTGTGTGGGAGCCTTTTATGGGGGTTCTCTTTCATCATCGCTGATTGTTTTGTGGGATACTTGCGGTCGATTTGTCTTAAAGTAGGAACCTGTCTCCACGTTACCTTTTATCCAACTATTTCTATGGGCTGAATTGTTTTTACTTATAATTTTGCATTCTGTTACAATAAAATTGTCCTTCCTAAAAAAACCCCAATTAAACATGGAAACCTATTTTGCTATTATTCTGTTCTCCGTAGTGTATTTAGAAAAAGGTAGTGTGTTGACTGGATGATTGTACAAAAGAAATAATTTTGACAACTTCGTAGTAATACAGAATTCAGCCTTTTTCATAATACTTCGTTTATAAAGCTAACTGACTATAAAGCCCAGAAACTGTTCAGGAGGGGCTCCCTTTCCAAAACTCGGGTCACTCATGAGTAGTTTTTGTTAGACAACACTAAGGCTGCCAATATTATCTCTAAAAACAATTCGTATCTCTTTGATTAGTTCATTTCAGTTAGGTATATTTATGCAATAATCAGTTTTAGCAAATACATACATATTTTTAATATTTGGTGTGGTTAAGTGTGAGAATGGTAGATGTTAAAGCTAAAGCCAACTTAGTGCAGTTTGAGATAACTATAAAGCACAGTATTTGCTTCACCCACTTTTTCTTGACCTTTAAATTAAAGCCTGGAAAACATCTATCTTGCTTTGTTTTATTTTCATTTCCCAAACATCTCAGATTTAATTACTCTAAAGAAAGAAAACATTCCTTCTCTGTTTACTGAAAAAATAATGCTGTCAAAATCTGAGTTGTGCTTTCAGTAATTCACAGGATTATAGCATTTGACTTGGGAAGAATCTTTACAAATTATTTATACTTATTAATTCAATAAATGTGATGAGCTGTTCTTAAACAGAATAGAAGCAGTCTTTATATATCACCAAGGTGCTTATCAGCTTAACACATATGTGTATATGTACAGCTGTTTGAGAGGAAGATGCATAGTGGACTTTTTGTCTTTGGTTAGTTAGATTGTAATTATCAAAAACTGGAGAGAGACAAGACTGAAAAATGGAAAATTAGCTACTAAAAAGAATAACATGGGGAATGGACAAGACTTCTTGGCTGATTTGCTATATAAAATACGAACATACCTGGTAATTAGATGACTTCCAGTTTCACTGTCAATACTTTATTTAATATCAGTTAATAGCATGATAATATATCGATCAAATATTTTAGTATATCTATAATGTAAATTTCTTGAACGGTGCACACTTACCATTGAAATATTTTATAGCTGGCAATGATGAATATTGATTTTAAGATGGAAGATAGCTCGTTGTTCAGTAAAGATGAATTTGGCTTTAAGGAAATTCATAAGAAAACATGATAAAGCCATGGCTGTGCAGCATCACATTCTAAACAATTAAGCTTAGAATTCATGTCTATGGTAATGAATTTTTAAGTTTCTTAATCATAAGTAGCTCTTTAAGAAAATTCATTAATTCATTAAATTTTAATTGATTTTTAAAATAAATCATTTTAAAAGGTGGGTGTTAATCTTCTCTGTTCAAAGCAATTAATTACCCCTTATCTCAAATCCTCCACAAAATTTTAACCTCTTGTCCAGATTCACTCTTTCTTCAAATCTCACAATTCCAGAAAATCCTCCCATTTCTCCATCAAGTCATCACCCATGAATTAAAGCCTCTAATGTTAATCACCTTATCTCTTGCTCCTTAGTTCCTTTTTTTTTTAAACTTTTTTTGAAGGTATTATTGATATACACTCTTATGAAGGTTTCACATGAAAAAACAATGTGGTTACTACATTTACCCAGACTATCAAGTTCCCCACCCTATATCCCAATGCAGTCACTGTCCATCAGTATAGTAAGATGCCACAGATCCACTGTTTGCCTTCTCTGTGCTACACTGTTTTCCCTGTGACCCCACCCCCCCACACCATGTGTACTAATCATAATACCCTCAATCCCCATCTCTCTCCGTCCTGACCTGCCCTCCACACCCTTTGGTAACCACTAGTCCCTTCTTGGAGTCTGTGAGTCTGCTCCTGTTTTGCTCCTTCAGTGTTTCTTTGTTCTTATACTCCACAGATGAGTGAAATCATTTGATACTTGTCTATCTCCACCTGGCTTATTTCACTGAGCATAATACCCTCTAGCTCCATCCATGTTATTGCAAATGGTAGGATTTGTTTACTTCTTATGGCTGAATAATATTCCATTGTGTATATGTACCACATCTTTATCCATCCATCTACTGATGGACACTTAGGTTGCTTCCATTTCTTGGCTATTGTGAATAGTGCTGCGATAAACGTATGGGTGCATATGTCTTTCTCAAACTAGGCTGCTGCATTCTTAGGGTAAATTCCTAGGAGTGGAATTCCTGGGTCAAATGGTACTTCCATTTTTAGTTTTTTGAGAAACCTCCATACTGCTTTCCGCAATGGTTGAACTAATTTACATTCCCACCAGCAGTGTAGGAGGGTTTCCCTTTCTCCACATCCTTGCCAACTTTCTATTTCTCCTCTTTTTTCTTCCTCTTTCATTCTTTATATATTAGGTATCAAATTCTGTACTTTTTTGTCTATCCCTTGATTGACTTTGGGGATAGTCAATTTAATTTTGCATTTGCTTCACAATCAGCTGCTCCACCGTCCCTACCGTGATTTTACTACCTCTGGTGACAGCTATCCAACCCCAGGAACACTTCCATCTATAGCAGTCCCTCCAAAATAGACTGCAGAGATGGTTTGTGGGAGGTAAACTCTCTCAGCTTTTGCTTATCTGGAAGTTGTTTTGTTTATTTATTTATTCATTCATTCATTCATTCATTCAGAGAGGGCATCTCTCATATTTATTGATCAAATGGTTGTTAACAACAATAGAATTCTGTATAGGGGAGTCAATGCTCAATGCACAATCATTAATCCACCCCAAGCCTAATTCTCATCAGTCTCCAATCTTCTGAAGCATAATGAACAAATTCTTACATGGTGAACAAGTTCTTACATAGTGAATAAGTTGTTACATGGTGAACAGTACAAGGGCAGTCATCACAGAAACTTTCGGTTTTGATCATGCATTATGAACTATAAACAATCAGGTCAAATATGAATATTTGTTTGATTTTTATACTTGATTTATATGTGGATCCCACATTTCTCCCTTTATTATTATTATTATTATTATTATTTTTAATAAAATGCTGAAGTGGTAGGTAGATGTAAGATAAAGGTAGAAAACTTAGTTTAGTGTTGTAAGAGAGCAAATGTAAATGATCAGGTGTGTGCCTGTAGACTATGTGTTAATCCAAGCTAGACAAGGGCAATAAAACATCCACGGATGCAGAAGATTTCTCTCAAAACAGGGGGGGTGAGGTTCTAAGCCTCACCTCTGTTGATCCCCAATTTCTCACCTGATGGCCCCCCTGCAACTGTGCCTGTCTTAGGTTGTTCCTCCCTTGAGGAATCTTACCTGTCTCTGGCTAACCAGTCATCTTCTGGGGCCATACAGGGAAATGTAAAGTTGGTAAGTGAGAGAGAAGCCACATTGTATGAAAAGGTTAGCTTTTTACTTCTTTGCAGATTTATGCCCTGTGGCTTCTATGCCCAGCATTTGTCTTGAGGTATCTTTACCACTTGGAGGAGTTATGATACTTGGTAAATTCGATATGAGGCACGAATTCTATTTAAGGGTTGTAATTAGATATCTGGAAGTTGTTTAATCCCTCCTTCAAATTTAAATGATAATCTTGCTGGATAAAGTAATCTTGGTTCCAGGCCCTTCTGCTTCATGGCATTTAATACATCATGGCACTCCCTTCTGGCCTGTAAGGTTTCTGCTGAGAAGTCGGATGTTAGTCTGATGGGCCTTCCTTTGTATGTGATCCCACAAGCAGCCAGAATCCCAGTCTCCCCAGGAACTCTGCCTGTATTAACTTTCCAACCCAGTAGTTATGCGAGTCTCATTAAAGCACCATGAAATGTAGGTTTGTGCTCCCAGAGCAGATCTCCAGAGCTAGGTATTCAGCAGTCCCAAGCCTTCCACTCCCTCCCTGCTCTGTTTGTCTTCCTCCCACCGGTGAGCTGGGGTGGGGGAGGGGCCCAGGTCCTGCGGAGCCACAGCTCTGGTATGTTACCCCATTCGGTGAGGTCTGCTCTTTTCTCCAGGTGTGTGCAGTCTGATGCCGTCCTCTTTCCTGTTGCTCTCTCAGGATTAGTTGCACCAATTAAATTTTCTAATTGTATCCAGTTTTAGGAGGAAGCCTCTGTCTCTCCTCTCATGCAGCCATCTTTAATCCCTAATAGTGTATGATTTTATAAAATCATTTGGAAGGTCATTAGTGCATGGGAGTAGATTTTTGGGTTGCTGTTGTTGACAGGGCATCCCAGTTCCTTATAGATACAGGATCAGTGCTGCACAGAGAGTTCTAGTTCCAGAGTTTGAATGAGGTTCATTACAGAAGTTAGCCTTGAGTCAGAAGGGAAAGTGGGGAGCACAGATAGGATAATGAACTTGGCAATACCTTGAGCCAGACTATATGGAAATTATTTTCATTATTTTTATCTGTTGAGTGTGAGGGACAGTTTGAGACTGGAAGTGTATAGACAGTACAGCATGTGTAGCAAACTGAACAGAGTTATATCAGCAGCAATGAGGGCTAGCTGAGGTTAAAGCAGACTTTCAGTTAGACCCGGTCTTAACATGGTTTCTTGAGTTTGTTGAGCCATGTTCCATGTCTCCAAGGAGAGAAAGCAGAAGGAAGGGGTTATTCTCCAGGGTTTGACAATGGCAGAAGGCTAAGGAAGTAAGGAGTTACTTCTGGAGCAGTAGAGGGAATCACTTAAATGACAGAGCCATTAAGTCCATGTCACAGTATGGAGCTTGTTAAGATGTTTTAGTAAATTATGGTGACCTTTCACTTGCCTTCACACTATTTGTCATTTTCTCTTCCCTGAAAAGTACCCTTAGAAAAGAGGCCCTTGGAAATCTGTAAAGAATAAAAAGAAGGTAGTGGAAACAAGCCTCCTGAGCTTTTCCAGCCCTAAATGGCTGCAGAATCAAGAAAGTCTTTAGTCCCATCCCCACCAAACCAGGCTCCCGAAGAGGACCTTGTAATCGTCAAGGTAGAAGAAGATCATGGTTGGGACCAAGAATCCAGTCTGCATGAAAATAACCCTCCTGGCCAAGAGCTTTTTCGCTTGCGCTTCAGGAAGTTATGCTACCAGGAGACATTGGGACCCCGAGAAGCTCTGATCCAACTCCGGGCACTTTGCCATCAGTGGCTGAGGCCAGATTTGAATACTAAGGAGCAGATCCTGGAGCTGCTGGTGCTGGAGCAGTTCCTGACCATCCTGCCTGAGGAGCTCCAGTCTCTGGTTAAGGAACATCAGCTAGAGAATGGAGAGAAGTTGGTGACCCTATTGGAGGATTTGGAAAGGCAGATTGATATACTAGGACAGCCAGTAAGTAGGAGGAGGTGTGCCTGCTGTGACTGGGAGTTCTGCAAGCTGGGTGGAGGGACATTGGCACCACAATGGGAGACTAAATACTGGGCATCAGTTTCTGTTTTAAGGGGATGAAAATATCGTGTATTATGGCTTGTATTTGCAGAATTATTATTTTTGTAAAGATTATAATGCTATTTATCTTCATAACATCCCTACAAACATATTGCTCTTTCTGGCAGTTGAGAAATTGATGCATAGAGAGCTTAAGTTACTTTTTCAGGGACCCCCAAATAGAGGTAGATCTGAGACTGAAACTCAGGTTTCTTGATTCCTTATAATAAGTCTTTTCCAGTGAACTGCACTGCTTTAAATTTCCTTCATTGTTTTCCCCATACCTTGGGAGTGCAAAATACTGGTTTTAGGTGCAGCTGGGAGGGCATCACCAGGAATATTTTCCTTCAGTACTGAGCAGAAATTATGCCTTTCTGTGCTAATCAACATGAACTTGAATTCTTTACTGCCCCTAGGAAGTAAATGAGGGTCTGTTGCTTCCTTTCCAAGCATGTATCCCTGTAGATGTGCTCTTGGTCCTCTTAACCATTGCTCACTTCATTTCTTATAATGAAGAATTCCTTGTAATGCAGCTGTCCTATTGTTTCCAGGTCCCAACTCATGCACATGGACATAGGGTAATCTGGGAGGAGGTGGTACATTCAGAATCCACACCAGAGCCTCCGAATACTCAGCTCCAACCTGTGACAACCCAGCACAAATCTCCAGTCCCCCAGGGGCCACCAGAGAGAGGTGAGGGGCCGTATTTCAGTGATGAGCATTGGGGAAGTGGAAATAAAAGAAAGTAAATTGGAGACACCTATCTAGTCCAGGAGCTAGAATCACTGTTTACAAAAGTGTCCTAAGATCTAGGTTTAAATGTTTATTGAGGCTTCAAATACAGACTGTCAGTCCCAGTGAACAAATTAGAGAATTTGAGGATTTTTATGTATTCACATATTTGTTATCCAATGTCGATCTAGGTGTGAATTTGCCACTTTATTTGTATTTCAGTATGTATTTCCTCAAACAAGGGCAATTTTCTTAGGTAACCACAGTAAATTTATCGTAGTTAGGAAATGTGACACTGATACTAATCTGGTCCATAGTTCCTATTCATATTTTGCCACTTGTGCCAGTAATGTTCTTCCAGAGTCCAATTCAGGATTATACTTTGCAATTAGTTGTCATATATCTTTAGGGTCCTAAATTGGAACAGTTCTTCAGCCTTTCTTTGCCTTTCATGATTTTGACATTTTTGAAGAGTACAGGTCAGTAGAATGGCTGCAATTTGTGTTTGATGTTTCCTTATGTTTAGATTCAAGTTGTATTTGGTGGAAGCATCCTAGAAGTGATGTTGTGTCCTTCTCAAGGATACAACAGGAATTTTTCCTGTGGCTGGTGATGTTCTCTTTCATAACTTGGTTAAAGTTACCTTTGTAGGTTAGATTAATTGTTGGCTAAATTAATCATTGTAAAGTTTTTTTGCTTTATAATTAACAATTAATTTGTGGGTAGAGACTCTTTAATCTGTAGATATCCTGGTCCTCATCAAACTTTTGTTGCTAAAGCACTAGTTTTAGTATTCATTGATGCTTCTTGTCTCAATCAGTGAAAATGACATTAAAAAATGATAATTTTCTGTCATTCCTTCTACATTTGTTTTTATAATGGAGAGTATTCCCTTCTAGCCATTTTATTTTTTATTAGTATGGACTCATAAATTCTCATTTTATTCCAGAAATATTATATTACTATCTTTATTTCAATGTGTAAATTGTCTCAGATTTGGCCAGAGAAGGCCCTTCGGTCTGGATCCTGTGTCCATTTGACACTTCCCCATAATTTTTTGAGAACTAACTTTTCTTGGAGAACAAGATGTACTTGTTCCTGCTTGCTGAAGTTTGGGTTTGTGTGACATTGCCTCATATTTAGACTCAAGTTGTATATATTTGGCAGGAACATCCCAGAAGTGATGTTCATTTGCTACTTGTCCTGCATTTCTTATTTTTTCATTTATGTCATTTATAGTAGTTGTATATAAATGGATTTTTGGTATTTCTAAAAAAGAAGTGTAGAAACATCTTCAGTTAATATAATTTTTGTCTAAAGTTCTAGAGTTTATTATCCAGGACACAGTAATCTGTGTTGATTTTGGGATTGTACTCTCTGATATCTATAGGAAGCACATACTGGCAGTCATTGTAGATATTTCAGAAAGGTAATAGAGGTAGATTGGTTCTCATATTCAGTTTGCCAAGAGATCAGGACCTAAAGAAATACTATGCACAAACACAAGGGAGAAAATAGTGAAGCAATTCCTATTAAAAAAACCAGTACACTATATTTTTTATATGAAACTTCAGGCTGAGTGGGACACCAAAGTGCAGATGTTTTGTGGGTAGCCATAGTTATGGACCCAGAGCCCAGAAAGGAGCATTTTATATGCAAAATCTCTGGCATGTGTATCTACTGAAATAGAAATTATTTTGGAATGGTTGAATGTTGGCTCCCACAACTGTAGTATATGGCTGTGTCTTACTCATAGTTCCTCTCTTCTCTCTCAGCCATATCTACTTCTCAGAGTCCTGCCCCTTCCCAGAAAGAAAGTCCTGGAGACCAGGAGATGACAGCTACACTTCTTACAGCAGGGTTCCAGGTGAGTTGTACTCCTTTTCACTGAAACCCCAGAGCTCTACTTGGCAGTGTTTGTGGCATCTGCCGCATGTCTGCATTATCTGTAGCAATACCCATCAAGAACTTGCCCCAACCTTTTTTGCACAGGGACAGATCCATCCTTGATTTACCCCCAGTAAATCTGGTTCATTTTCCCCTTTTTCCTGGCTATTCAGATCCCTTTAAACAGTACATTCCCACCTCTTAATGCTGGTTGGAACCTCTGACACTCAAGGTTTGAGCTGTGGAACAGTCCCAGTCCCAAATGGGGATCTTGTTTTGTTTCAGAGTTTGGAGAAAATTGAAGACATGGCTGTGTCCCTAATTCAAGAGGAGTGGCTTCTTGATCCATCACAGAAGGATCTGAGTAGAGATAACAGGCCAGAGAACTACAGAAACTTGTTCTCCCTGGGTAAGGAGAGCTCTTGCTATTATTATTTAAGATTTTTTTATTTGTTATGTGCGTATGGTAGCTGTGAGCTTTCTGAAAGACACAGTTGAGTTTAAACTCAGGATCCAGTGGAAAGATACAGTGTTGAGACTTCTCAAAGTCTAAAATGAAACTTCTATTCTCCAATCCAGGACTTACTTGACAGTTTGTAACTGAGTATTGCTGTTTGCCAGTTTGAAATTGAAATCTTTTATTGCTGAGTTCACTCATTTCCTTTGCTCCCAGTTCCTATAAGGTAGTTACATGGATTTCTGTCACTTAGACTATTTGTGCTCCTTCTTAATAACGGGCTTTTTTCCATTTCTGTCCCATTCACTAGATTTTTCAGTAGTAGCAACATCCTTTCCACTTCCAATTTCCACTTCTCAGTTGGTCCCTTCCCTACTTTAGTCTTCCTTCCAACAACCCTTTTTTTTCATGGCTCTTATCCAGATGGCCTATGGTACATCTCTTTGCCCTTGCTCTTATCTCCCCATCTTGTAAAAGCATTTTGGAGACATATGGAAGCTTTGCATTCACTTGTAACTGTTAGATGTGTGTTTTCCTTTTCCCTATCTTCAGTTACTTTCTGCTAACATAGAGAATAGGAAGTGACATTGGCTTGATGTTTACATTTTTATTTCAGGTGGTGAGACCAGGAATGAGAACAGGGAGTTAGCTTCAAAACAGGTAATATCTTCTGGAATCCAACCACATGGAGAGACAGCTGCCAAATGCAACGGGGATGTTATCGGGGGTCTTGAGCATGGAGAAACCCGAGACATGGGCAGATTAGAGAGGCAGCTGGGAAATCCCACCCAAGAGAGACGACATAAATGTGATGAATGTGGGAAGAGCTTTGCTCAGAGTTCAGGCCTTGTTCGCCATTGGAGAATCCACACTGGGGAGAAACCCTATCAGTGTAATGTATGTGGTAAAGCCTTCAGTTACAGGTCAGCCCTTCTTTCCCATCAGGATATCCACAACAAAGTAAAACGCTATCACTGTAAGGAGTGTGGTAAAGCCTTCAGTCAAAACACAGGCCTGATCCTGCACCAGAGAATCCATACTGGGGAGAAGCCGTATCAGTGCAATCAGTGTGGGAAGGCTTTCAGTCAGAGTGCAGGCCTTATTCTGCACCAGAGAATCCACAGTGGGGAGAGACCTTATGAATGTAATGAATGTGGGAAAGCTTTCAGTCATAGCTCACACCTCATTGGACACCAGAGAATCCACACTGGGGAGAAGCCCTATGAGTGTGATGAGTGTGGGAAAACCTTCAGGCGGAGCTCACATCTTATTGGCCATCAGAGAAGCCATACTGGGGAAAAACCCTACAAATGCAATGAGTGTGGGAGGGCCTTCAGTCAGAAATCAGGCCTTATTGAACATCAGAGAATCCACACTGGAGAAAGACCCTATAAATGTAAAGAATGTGGGAAAGCTTTCAATGGGAACACTGGCCTCATTCAGCATCTGAGAATTCATACAGGGGAAAAACCCTATCAATGTAATGAGTGTGGGAAAGCTTTTATTCAGAGGTCGAGTCTCATTCGACATCAGAGAATTCACAGTGGAGAAAAGTCTGAATCTGTGGGAGTTTAGGTAAAAACTTGTCATAGTTTGGGCATTATTCAGCATTAGAGAAACCACATTCCAGTGAGAGGTCTTTCAGTGTAATAAAAAGGTGGAAAGTTTGTCGTCATTGCAGCCTTACTTGGGGTCAGAATTAATAGTGGTGGCAGAGAGAGTAGCTCTTCAGTAGTTTGGGCGCAGTGCCTTGCTGTAGGTTGAGTAGCTTGACTGTCTTGGGAGGTATCTGATGGAGTGGAGCTCCCCAAGGGTCTAATGTATCCTTTAGAAACCTAAAATAGCTTTAGAGCAAGTTGCTTGTTGTTCCTCAAGGCACTTAACTTTGTCTTTGGGTGGGTAGCTGTAGGTTTAAGAGAGGCTACTCCTAGTTTCTCTGCTTCCCATCTCCTGTGATCCCCTTCTCCCATTTATTCTCCTGAAGGTGCACTTATCCACCTAATCTGATCTAAGAAGCTGCTTTAGAGTTCTAAGCAGCCTCTGTGTGAGACATATTTGTATATAGCTTTCTAAGATGCTAGTTCTAGGGAAATTTTTACAGACACTTAATGTATTTATGCTTAAGTGTGTATTTGTATTTTATTCTAATGTTCCTGATAGCAGAAATCCATATTCCCATGCAAACTCTGAATGCTATATTTTTAACAGCGCACCAGCATTTTTCTTCATATATCACCTTCACTGACTCCACTGAGTCATTGAGCATCCATACGTTTCCTTCACCACCCCCATCCCAGTACCTGTCAGCAAAGGAAGTGGACACATTAGTGCTGGTTGTGGGAATGATGCAGAGAAAGAGGTGAGTGGAGACTCAGCCTGGCTGCTCTTGAGCTTGGGTGGTTGTATCTTGGGGTGACTTCTGTCTCTTCTTTCCATCTTCCCATTCTAGGCTGTGGTACAAATAGATATTTACACTGTCCCAGTTAGGACATCACATGGGAGAGAGGAGACCGAGGTGCTTGAAGAAGTCATAAAAACCCTTGCAGAGAATGCGTACACATCCCTTTCGCCCATTTCAGTACTGCTCTCTCAGGTTCCCATCAGTGTGCACAAACTTCCTGACTAGATGTCTGTCACTCTTGTTACTACCCTCAGTCCACCTCCTTGGATGGCTTCAGCACCTCACTCAGTTTGCCATCTGTTTCTTGCCATTAGTTTTATATATCCACAGTGGTAATCTGTTAAATTCTTCACCTCACAATTCTACATTCTTCTGAATTCTGGTGAACTATGGAGTACATCTGTAATCCAACAAAGACAATATAAAACTCATTATCACCAGGTACTGTATTTCATTTTTGAGGCTTTCAGTATACCAAGGAATATTGTATAAAGTATTGAGGCTGGTTTCAAGTAACACACCAGAACTTAAGCATCTAAACATGGTTGTCCTTTGGGCAATTCTAGTTATTCAGGTACTGCTGTTATTCCAATAGTACTACCATTCCTTCAAATATTTGGAACAATTCAAAATCCCCATTTAATAAACCATACAAGAAAACTATTAATCTGGAATCACATCTCATTTTTGGCCATTTGATTACTCATTTATTCACCAGATTTGGGATTGAGTAACATGGTTATTTCCAAAATCGGCTTTCAAAATCGGTTTTCCATTAATCCTATTCAGAATGTAATATATGTTCTGATGAACACAACTTCACACTGACTATCCTGTACAGGGGTAACATTTATGAGTCATGTTTTATGATTGATGTTTTTAAAAATCAATCATAAAATCTTACATTATAGAGGTCCACCTTTTAGATTATAAATTCCTTCCCTCTAATATCCCTTCTTTACCCCTCCAGGGCCCACCTTGACTACTAACAACATCAAGGTTATCTACACCTGTGTCATTGAGCCATTGTCATTTGTCATCTTGGTTTCCTTGGTTAACTTTTTCAAACCAGTGCTTTCCATTATCCTTTATCTTCTTACCCTCCCTTCCTTTGTTCTTTTTTCTTTCTTTTCTTTTTTTCCATATAGATTATTATTCTTAATTCCCTTATGCTTGAAATTTCAAGAAACCAGAAACAAATCTGGTCATCTCTGTGCCTTACCCTCTATAAGATATTAATTGTTCCTGAAGCCAGTGCTACCTGTGTGCAGATATTACATAGGATGGGTACACTGTCAGAGGGAAATTAGATGTGTGCCATGTGTACACACACACACACACACGTTTCTGCCATGTGTACACACACACACACACACACACACACACACACACACACGTTTCTCCCATATGGCTTTTAGTGAAAGCTTTTAGTAGAGCAATATATTGAAATGACTAGATAGACCAGCTAACATCTCTACTCAGAATAATGTGTAACGAGATTACTTAAATATTAGAATTACTAAGCATCTGGTAGAAATTCAGATAAAAGAAAATACGACCAGAAAGATCAGTGTTACACTGGTATGAATGTGAGAAAAGATTGTAACTTTGAAAAACTGTCATCGTATCTTACTCTATATATAGAAACAGCCAGGTAGTATAACATATCAGAAAAAGGCTATTGTTTCTTTGGGAGCATAAGCAGAAATCCATTTTTGGTTTCTAGTTCTGTTAGCATTATAGTATTGTAGGTCAATCTATAGGACCTTATTTTGAACTCTTAACTGTGGATTACATGCACTAGGTTCCTTTATTCTACAGATTCTATTTTTATGCTCTTAATATGGAATGAACTGTTTACCAATACTTTCTTCTCCCATCCTCAGCTTCTCATTTTAGGGCTTGGCATGATAAAGTGTTCTTCCATAACTGCTACCATCCAACATAGTCCTAGGAGAGGCATCTTAGGTTTCAAAGATTTTCTCCATTGAGCCAAGGGGGCAGTGCTAGAATGTGTTGGTTGATTCCCATACAGAGCAGGTAGCTTTACTCTTGGTTCTGAGGCTATGAATGATAATAGCTGACAGTTGAGCACATACTGCATGCCAAACCCTATGTTAAGTATTTATAAGCTTATGATAGGTATTATTTTTATAAAATTGTCTCCCATTTTATAGATGAGGAAACTGAGTCTCAGAGAGCTGAATGAGTTAACCAAGGTCACATAGCTGGTAAGTGGTAGAGTAGAGATTCTAACCTGTTCAGAAGCCTATGCTCCTGACCACTGTGCTACAATATCTCTAATGAACACCCTAACCCTGGCCAGCTGTTTAAAAATTATGTATCCCCAGTCATAAGAGGTACTGGGGAAGAGAGTGTACAGTAGAGTACAAATCCATTATGATTACTGGGAAATTGGTTGAAAATGTCATTTTGGTTCATATCTTTAAATGTTTGATACTGTTGATGCTTTGTAGTTCTAGGAAACTAAATTATTGTGCATTAAAATGTGTTTAAAAGAGAAACTGGGAGGATGAAGCAATAACTTACAGATTCAAATACATTTCTATCTAAACTGCTTCAGGGAAAGTAGAATTGTGGAAAGAAATGAAATATTAATGCAAGGCCAGGTGGATGGACAGTTAGGATAACAATATTAAGTTAATCTACAGCATAAAATGTAGAAAACTTTCAACTTCACTTTCCTTTCCAGCTACCATTTTATTTTTCATCTATCATTCATGGTTTTTCAAACATGTCATCCATTGTTCAACCTCAGTTCCTTATTGATCTATTCTTGAAACTTCTCCTTAGTGGCTCTGTCCTCACCAATCCACTGAAATATCCTGTGGCTAAACTAAATATTAATGCCTTTTCTTAGTTCTTGTACTTGATCTATATTTCACACTGTTGAATTTCCCCTGAATCTCAGGAATTTTCTTCTTTCAGCTTGTGGGATTCCTTTTTTGGTCATTTTCCTCCAATTTCTAGTTTTTCTTTATTAGTCCTTTTTCTCCTCCTCTTCACTGAGAATAATACATATGTCTTAATTGTATTCACTACTTTTTCTGTATTCACTCCTACTTGTATATTTTGATTATTTATACTTACTATCTATATTTCAGTAACTTAAGATTTTTCACCTTTTGGGTCATCTCTTTACTTGTGGACTTTTCTACCAGTACACACATAACTTGGTATTTGAAAACAGAATTCATTACTCTTGTCCCCGCATCCCCATTTTCTTTTTAAATGGCCATCAATGCTTAACTTCTTTACGTTGAATTAGGGTTCATATATAAATACAAAACCATATATAAATACAAAAACCCTTTGTATTTATTAAACTAATCTTGGCCTTACCTTTTATTCTTTTCTATTCTCCACTGTACATGTCCAGAATCTTGCTAAGTTGTTCAAAGTCAGTTTTTTCCTTGAGGCTGGATCTTTTACATTTTACTATAGCCTCATAGCTCTCTGTGCAGATCCATGTCATCTGAGGCCCAAATATAATTCTTTCCAATTAGTTTCCTGGCTGTCAAGATCCCCATCTTGTATGTTTCCGAGGTGATCCCCCTCAGAAGTTCATTTTCCTGATGTCTAACTTTAACTCAAGAATACCAAGCAGATAATTGTTGTCAGAGCATTGGTGTTCCAAGTTCTCCATTATCATGCCCTCCATGCTTGATCTGCCTCAGACTCATTCTCTAGCATATTCATCTTGATTCATCATGTTCACACTTCCTGCGGCCTTCCAGTGTTGTCTTACAAGCCCTTGCCTCTGTGCCTTTCTCATGCTTTTCTTTTTGCTAAGATTTCTCTTTGGCCCCTCCTCATGTTCATCACTCCCTTCAAAACCTAACTTCTTTTGTGTCTTCTGAGTGAGCTATCCATGACTGATATCACCTCACACTGAGACCTCCCTTATTCTATGCTGTCCAGCACTTATCCTTTAAACTGTGGTCCATGCACTTACTAATATGTTGCTATGTAATCATTTTATAGCACTCTGTATTGTAGTTTCATATTTGTATTTATTTTCGAAATTAAATTGTAAGCTCCTTGAGGGCAGGTATAGTAACTTTTACATTTGTATCTACACCCCTTAGTGCCTAGTACAGTCCTGCGCACACAGTAGGTGTTTAATAAATGATTGTCAAATTATTGTGTGGATTATTTATGCAGTCATCTACAGAAAAATTGAAGCTATTTTCAAAGTTGTGTGTTTCTTCTTACCATGTTGTGCACAAACCTGTTCCCATAGTACATCAGTAACTGCCAATACCTAAGATGAAGACCAAAAAATGCAGCTTCAGGAAAGTATGGATGAAAAGTTGAAATATGAAGCTCTCCATTTGTTTGGCCAGAGTTATTTGCTGGTGAAGGAAGAAAGAAAATAAGAAACCCTCAATACCATGTTTAGGTTACCATTGCAAAACTGTTTGAGAATAGGCTTTTGTATGTGAGTTTAGACCAGTGGTTCTCAACTGGCGACATTTTTGGTTGTACCATCAAATGGATGGCTGGGATGCTACTGGCTTTTAACAGAGGGATGTTGCTAAACAGCCTGAATACACAGGACAGTGGCCACATTAAAAAATTACCTGGCTGCATATGTTTAATAGTGCCAAGGTTAAGATACCCTGGTCTAGATAATTTAAGTTATATGGGAAAAAGAAGAGATGTGAAATGCTAGCATTACAGGTAGAAAAATTAGCTATACCAAGCTTTAAAAGAATCCTAAGTGTACATATCTGTAGTCTGTAAGAGTTTTAAAAAAATCCTTAATACTTGGTTCACAGCAACCTACATGTCATTGAAGGTAAAACTAAAATTGTTGATGATATTATATGGTTGTTTTCAGTATTAGATCTGCCTCCATCCTTATGCCAAGTAGAAGGTGCTGCAGTACAAGTCTTGTTTTAGTCCTCCATATCTTGGTTCATTACATAGAATTAAAGATAAAATACTTTTAGTAGGAATGTGTAACATCAAAGATTTAGCTTTGTTGACTGGCATGGGCCATGCTGCTCAGCTGTTTGACAAGGTCCAGGCACGAGGAGGAATCCTGAAAACAGGGAACCTCATAGCTGGCCCCTGCTAATTCCCGCACTTATTTTTGCAGTTATGATGTTGGTGATTGGGCTCATATATGGGAAATCTTATGTATTTAAGCTTTATTTATCTTTAGTAAATAACATAACCCAAAATATTGATCAAAGCAGCAATTCTGGAAATGAAAGCAGTGCTGTGGGACCAACTGTTCCAGGCAGACTGCCACAAAGAAGGGAGGCAGAACAACCCAGGCCTCTCAAAACTAGATGCAGTTTGTTCCTCCTTTTGTAACAATTGAAGCATGATTAACCAGAAGTTATGGTAAACTGGGCCATAGAAAAACCCATTTTTCCAAGAAATTTATATGAAACAGCAAAGTAATAAAGATTAATAGTCCCCACTTCCCAGGGTCCCCCTTATGTTGCTTATAATATTAGAAGACACCTCTGGTATCCCCCTCATAGAAAGAATTTATGAGCAAAATAAGAAAATTTATATTTATAAATATCCCATATATAAAAGTTTATAATAAACTTATGATAAAATATATTAATGGTAAGGTAGTAAGAGCAGATTTCGTGTTATTATATAAAGAATAAAAAAGACTGCAAGGCCCTAGTGCATGTAGATACAGGAGGAAAGGTGTAAACATCTGAAATTGTGGAATGAATATAAAAGAAGGTGTTTTTATTGTATTTGTAAGACTGTTGAGGAATGGGTGATAGGAGTATCATCCCTAGACTTTAGATGTAAGCCTCAACCCACATGTGTAGGATAGGATTTAATAATATAGTTACAGTCAATAACCAAAAGACATAGCTTGCATTTTTTTTTTGAGAAGGCATCTCTCAAATTTATTGATCAAGTGGTTCTTAACAACAATAAAATTCTGTACAGGGGGGTTATGCTCAATGTACAATCATTAATCCATCTCAAGCCTAATTCTCATCAGTCTCCAATCTTCTGAAGCATAACGAACAAGTTCTTACATGGTGAACGAATTCTTACATAGTGAATAAATTCTTACATGGTGAACAGACAAGGGCATTCATCACAGAAACTTTCGGTTTTGATCACGCATTATGAACTATAAACAATCAGGTCAAATATGAATATTTGTTTGATTTTTATACTTGATTATATGTTGATCCCACATTTCTCACTTTATTATTATTATTATTTTTAATAAAATGCTGAAGTGGTAGGTAGATGCAAGATAAAGGTAGAAAACATAGTTTAGTGCTGTATGAGGGCAAATGTAGATGATCAGGTGTGTGCCTATGGACTAAGTATTAATCCAGGCTAGACAAGGGCAGGAAAACATCCACGGATGCAGAAGATTTCTCTCAAAACAGGGGAGGTGAGGTTCTGAGCCTCACCTCTGTTGATCCCCAATTTCTCACCTGATGGCCCCCCTGCAACTGTGCCTGTCTTAGGTTGTTCCTCCCTTGAGGAATCTTACCCGTCTCTGGCTAACCAGTCATCTTCCGGGGCCATACAGGGAAATGTAAAGTTGCTAAGTGAGAGAGAAGCAATATTGTTTGAAAAGGTTAGCTTTTTACTTCTTTGCAGATGTATGCCCTGTGGGTTCTATGCCCAGCACTTGTCTCGAGGTATCTTTACCACCTAGAGGAATTATGATACTCGGTAAATTCGATATGAGGCACGAATTCTATTTAAGGGTTGTAATTAGGAAGGAAGAAGAAAAGCTATAGAGGTAGCATATGGAAGAAAACATGGGAGGATTGATTATTTCTTTGACATATCTTCTTGTAGAGTACCTTAAGCATGTATAGATTTTAAACTACCAACTACTTTGCGCTCATATTAACATAATAGGAATACGGTGACATAAACAAAGCAAATCTATAATTACCATCCATCTCCAGTGAAGCCAAGAAAACCAGTTAGGCACCCTAGGCATTTGTGAAAATTTATCTATGATATGATGGATATTGTCCAACTGTACTTGAACAGTCTGAGAGAAATCAGACAAACTAAAGCAGCCCATTTCTGGGATCTGTTCACATCCCATATGTTCTTTTAACCGTCGATAGTCTATAGTCATAAGATTTTGGAGTGCTACAACTTGCACCCCTCCCAACTCCTGGTTGAGTTCCAACAGTACAGATCCGGTCAAATTCGTTGTCTCACTGTATGCACATGCCAGCCTAGACATCTCCCTCCTCATTACAATGGCAAATCCAGGAAACGGTCGGGTGGACGCAGCCATGACCGCAGCATCACCCGGATCCCTGTTGAGGATTTTTGATGATCATCCCCCGGCACGAGTCCTCCAGAGAGTGCTGATGCCGGAAGCTCCTCCTCATATCGTATCTTAGTTCATTTTCTGGGTATCCAAGCTAGGCCTTGATTTTCTGCATAGAAACAAACAGACCCTTTGCCCACACTTTGACATGCCCTCTATACCACTGTACAGAACTCATTGGAGGTCAGCACACAGGGACTGCTTTTTTTTTTTTATCAAAATAAAGGAATATATCAGAAAAGAGTACCTCCATAGCTGACCATCTGACACCCTTTAAGTGATCAACATTGAGAATATTTAAAGCATGCGTTGATCTTTGATTTACCAATAGTTTTATCCTATCAAGGAGTAATCCCCCTTTTCTTTCTTTCTTTCTTTTTTTTAATCTTTACACTTACATGAAGAGTACTATGTTTACTATGCTCCTCCCTGTATCAGGTCCCCCCTAACAACCACATTATGGTTACTGTCCATCAGCTTAGCAAAAAGACTACTTATCCTCTCTGTGTTATGCAGCCCACCCTCCCCTTTCTCCCTCCCCCCCATGCATGCTAATCTTAATACCCCCCTTCTTTCCCCCGCCTTATCCCTCCCTGCCCACCCATCCTCCCCAGTTCCTTTCCCTTTGGTACCTGTTAGTCCATTTTTGGTTCTGTAATTCCGCTGCTGTTTTCTTCCTTCAGTTTTTCCTTTGTTCTTATACTCCTCAGATGAGTGAAATCATTTGGTATTTCTCTTTCTCTGCTTGGCTTATTTCACTGAGCATAATACTCTCCAGCTCCATCCATGTTGCTGCAAATGGTTGGATTTTTTCAGTTCTTATGGCTGAGTAGTATTCCATTGTGTATATGTACCACATATTCTTTATCCATTCATCTACCGATGCACATTTAGGTTGCTTCTAATTCTTGGCTATTGTAAATAGTGCTGAGATAAACATAGGGGTGCGTCTGTCTTTCTCAAACTTGATTGCTGCGTTCTTAGGGTAAATTCCTAGGAGTGGAATTCCTGGGTCAAATGGTAGGTCTGTTTTGAGCATTTTGATGAACCTCCATACTGCTTTCCACAATGGTTGAACTAATTTACATTCCCACCAGCAGTGTAGGAGGGTTCCCCTTTCTCCACAGCCTCGCCAACATTTGTTGTTTGTCTTTTGGATGGCAGCCATCCTTACTGGTGTGAGGTGATACCTCATTGTAGTTTTAATTTGCATTTCTCTGATAATTAGCGATGTGGAGCATCTTTTCATGTGTCTGTTGGCCATCTGTATTTCTTTTTTAGAGAACTGTCTGTTCAGTTCCTCTGCCCATTTTTTAATTGGGTTATTTGTTTTTTGTTTGTTGAGGCATGTGAGCTCTTTATATATTCTGGACATCAAGCCTTTATTGGATCTGTCATTTTCAAATATATTCTCCCATACTGTAGGGTTCCTTTTTGTTCTATTGATGGTGTCTTTCGCTGTACAGAAGCTTTTCAGCTTAATGTAGTCCCACTTTCTCATTTTTGCTGTTGTTTTCCTTGCCCGGGGAGATATGTTCAAGAAGAGGTCATTCATGTTTATGTCTAAGAGGTTTTTGCCTATGTTTTTTTCCAAGAGTTTAATGGTTTCATGACTTACATTCAGGTCATTGATCCATTTTGAGTTTACCTTTGAATATGGGGTTAGACAATGGTCCAGTTTCATTCTCCTACATGTAGCTGTCCAGTTTTGCCAGCACCATCTGTTGAAGAGACTGTCATTTTGCCATTGTACGTCCATGGCTCCTTTATCAAATGTTAATTGACCATATATGTTTGGGTTAATTTCTGGAGTCTCTAATCTGTTCCACTGGTCTGTGGCTCTGTTCTTGTGCCAGTACCAAATTGTCTTGATTACTATGGCTTTGTAGTAGAGCTTGAAGTTGGGGAGTGAGATCCCCCCTACTTTATTCTTCTTTTTCAGGATTGCTTTGGCTATTCGGGGTCTTTGGTGTTTCCATATGAATTTTTGAATTATTTGTTCCAATTCATTGAAGAATGTTGCTGGTAATTTGAGAGAGATTGCATCAAATCTGTATATTGCTTTGGGCAGGATGGCCACTTTGACGATATTAATTCTTCCTAGCCATGAGCATGGGATGAGTTTCCATTTATTAGTGTCCCCTTTAATTTCTCTTAAGAGTGACTTGTAGTTTTCAGAGTATAAGTCTTTCACTTCTTTGGTTAGGTTTATTCCTAGGTATTTTATTCTTTTTGATGCAATGGTGAATGGAATTGTTTTCCTGATTTCTCTTTCTATTGGTTCATTGTTAGTGTACAGGAAAGCTACAGATTTCTGTGTGTTAATTTTGTATCCTGCAACTTTTCTGTATTCCGATATCAGTTCTAGTAGTTTTGGAGTGGAGTCGTTAGGGTTTTTTATGTACAGTATCATATCATCTGCAAATAGTGACAGTTTAACTTCTTCTTTACCAATCTGGATTCCTTGTATTTCTTTGTTTTGTCTGATTGCCATGGCTAGGACCTCCAGTACTATGTTAAATAACAGTGGGGAGAGTGGGCATCCCTGTCTTGTCCCAATCTCAGAGGAAATGCTTTCAGCTTCTCGTTGTTCAGTATAATGCTGGCTGTGGGTTTATCATATATGGCCTTTATTATGTTGAGGTACTTGCCCTCTATTCCCATTTTGCTGAGAGGTTTTATGATGAATGGATGTTGAATTTTGTCAAATGCTTTTTTAGCATCTATGGAGATGATCATGTGGTTTTTGTCTTTCTTTTTGTTGATGTGGTGGATGATGTTGATGGATTTTCGAATGTTGTACCATCCTTGCATCCCTGGGATGAATCCCACTTGGTCATGGTGTATGATCCTTTTGATATACTGTTCAATTCTGTTTGCTAATATTTTATTTAGTATTTTTGCATCTACATTCATCAGGGATATTGGTCTGTAATTTTCTTTTTTGGTGGGGTCTTTGCCTGGCTTTGGTATTAGGGTGATGTTGGCTTCATAGAATGAGTTTGGGAGTATTCCCTCTTCTTCTATTTTTTGGAACACTTTAAGGAGAATGGGTATTATGTCTTCTCTGTGTGTCTGATAAAATTCCGAGGTAAATCCGTCCAGCCCCGGGGTTTTGTTCTTGGGTAGTTTTTTGATTACCGTTTCAATTTCTTTGCTCGTAATTGGTTTGTTTAACTTTTGTGTTTCTTCCTTGGTCAGTCTTGGGAGGTTGTATTTTTCTAGGAAGTTGTCCATCTCTTCTAGGTTTTCCAGCTTGTTGGCATATAGGTTTTCATAGTAGTCTTTAATAATTCTTTGTATTTCTGTGGAGTCTGTCGTGATTTTTCTGTTCTCATTTCTGATTCTGTTGATTTGTGTTGATTCTCTTTTTCTCTTACCAGGTTTGGCTAGAGGCTTATCTATTTTGTTTATTTTCTCAAAGAACCAGCTCTTGGTTTCGTTGATTTTTGCTATTGTTTTATTCTTCTCAATTTTGTTTATTTCTTCTCTGATCTTTATTATGTCCCTTCTTCTGCTGACTTTAGGCCTCATTTGTTCTTCTTTTTCCAGTTTCGATAATTGTGATGTTAGACTATTCATTTGGGATTGTTCTTCCTTCTTCAAGTGTGCCTGGATTGCTATATACTTTCCTCTTAAGACTGCTTTCACTGCACAGAAGTTGGGGCTTTGTGTTTTGTTGTCATTTGTTTCTATATATTCCTTAATCTCTATTTTGATTTGTTCATTGATCCATTGATTATTTAGAAGCATGTTGTTAAGCCTCCATGTGTTTGTGAGCCTTTTTGTTTCCTTTGTAGAATTTATTTCTACTTTTATACCTTTGTGGTCTGAAAAATTGGTTGGTAGAATTTCAATATTTTGAAATTTACTGAGGCTCTTTTTGTGAGGTAGTATGTGGTCTATTCTGGAGAATGTTCCATGTGCACTTGAGAAGAATGTATATCCTGTTGCTTTTGGATGTAGAGTTCTATAGATGTCTATTAGGTCCATCTCTTCTAGTGTGTTGTTCAGTGCCTGTGTGTCCTTACTTATTTTCTGCCCGGCGGATCTATCCTTTGGGGTGAGTGGCATGTTGAAGTCTCCTAAATTGAATGCATTGCAGTCTATTTCCCTCTTTAGTTCTGTTAGTATTTGTTTCACATATGCTGGTGCTCCTGTATTGGGTGCATATATATTTAGAATGGTTATATCCTCTTGTTGGACTGAGCCCTTTATCATTATGTTGTATCCTTCTTTATCTTTTGTTAGTTTCTTTGTTTTGAAGTCTATTTTGTCTGATATTAGTAGTGCAACCCCTGCTTTCTTCTCACTGTTGTTTGCCTGAAATGTGTTTTTCCATCCCTTGAGTTTTAGTCTGTGCTTGTCTTTGGGTTTGAGGTGAGTTTCTTGTAAGCAGCATATAGATGGGTCTTGCTTTTTTATCCATTCTATTACTCTGTGTTGTTTGATTGGTGCATTAAGTCCATTTACACTTAGGGTGACTATTGAGAGATATGTACTTACTGCCATTGCAGGCTTTAGATTTGTGGTTACCAAAGGTTCAAGGTTAGCTTCTTTAGTATCTTACTGCCTAACTTAGGTCACTTATTGAGCTGTTATATACACTGTCTGGAGACTCTTTTCTTCTCTCCCTTCTTATTCCTCCTCCTCCATTCTTCATATGTTGTGTGTTTTGTTCTGTGCTCTTTTTAGTGGTGCTCCCATCTAGAGGAGTCCCTGTAGGATGCCCTGTAGAGGTGGTTTGTGGGAAGCAAATTCCCTCAGCTTTTGCTTGTCTGGGAATTGTTCAATCCTGCCATCATATTTAAATGATAGTTGTGCTGGATACAGTATCCTTGGTTCAAGACCCTTCTGTTTCATTGCATTAAGTATATCATGCCATTCTCTTCTGGCCAGTAGGGTTTCTGTCGAGAAGTCTGATGTTAGCCTGATGGGTTTTCCTTTATAGGTGACCTTTTTCTCTCTAGCTGCCTTTAAAACTCTTTCCTTGTCCTTGATCCTTGCCATTTTAATTACTATGAGTCTTGGTGTTGTCCTCCTTGGATCCTTTCTGTTGGGGGTTCTGTGTAATTCCATGGTCTGTTCGATTATTTCCTCCCCCAGTTTGGGGGAAGTTTTCAGCAGTTATTTCTTCCAAGAGACTTTCTATCCCTTTTCCTCTTTCTTCTTCTGGTACCCCTATAATACGAATATTACTCCTTTTTGATTGGTCACATAGTTCTCTTAGTATTGTTTCATTCCTGGAGATCCTTTTATCTCTCTCTATGTCAGCTTCTATACATTCCTGTTCTCTGGCTTCTATTCCTTCAATTGCCTCTTGCATCTTATCCATTCTGCTTATAAATCCTTCCAGGGATTGTTTCACTTCTGTGATCTCCTTCCTGACATCTGTGATCTCCCTCCAGACTTCATCCCATTGCTCTTGCATTTTTCTCTGCATCTCATTCCATTGCTCTTGCACTTTTCTCTGCATCTCTGTCAGTATGTTCATGATTTTTATTTTGAATTCTTTTTCAGGAGGACTGGTTAGGTCTGTCTCCTCAGGTGTTGTCTCTGTGATCTTTGTCTGCCTGTAGTTTTGCCTTTTCATGGTGATAGAGATAGTTTGCAGAGCTGGTATGAGTGACCGCTGGAAGAGCTTCCCTTCTTGTTGGTTTGTGGCTTTCCTCTCCTGGGAGAATAGCGACCTTTAGTGGCTTATGCTTGTCAGCTGTGTGCAGACAGGGCTTCTGCTACCTGCCCACTTGCTATGGAGTTTATCTCAACTGTTGCAGTGGGCATGGCCTGGCTGTGGCTGCTCCTCCAAAATGGTGGAGCCCCGTTGGAGGGGGTGCGGCCAGGAGGCTATTTATCTCCATAATGGGCGTCTGTGCTCCCTGTTGCCCAGGGGGTTAGAGTGCCCAGAGATTCCCAGATTCTGGGCCCCTGGTCTAAGTGTCCTGTCCTGTCCCTTTAAGACTTCCAAAAATCACTCTCCAAACCAAAATAACAACAGCAACAATGAGAGAGGAAACAGAAAAAAAAAAAAAAGGGAAAAATGTGCGATATTGTTTGTCCTCAGGCGCCGGTCCCAGGCACCCTCCCACCGGTCCTGCTGCCCTGCCTCCCTAGCACTGGCGTCCCCGTCCCTCCAAGGCCTCCAAAAAACACTCGCCAAAAAAAAAGGGAGAAATGCGCGACCCTCTCCGTCCCCAGGCGCCGGTCCCAGCCACCTGCTCACCGGCCGTGCCGCCCTGCCTCCCTGGCACTGGGTTCCCTCACCCTAAGGCCTCCAAAAAGCACTAGCCAAAAAGAAAAAAATGGGAGAAACGCGTGATTTTCTTTTTCCTCATGTACAGGTCCCAGGCACCCTCCCATCAGTCTTGCGCCCTGCCTCCCTGGTATTGGGGTCCCCGTCCCTGCAAGGCTTCCAAAAAGCACTCGCCAAAAAGAGAAAAAAAAAGGGGGAAAAACGCGCAATTTCCTCCATCCTCAGGTGCCGGTGTCAGGCACCCGCCCACAGGTCCCGCAGGGAAAAATGCGCGATATTCTTTGTCGTCAGGCGCCGGTCCCAGGTATCCGCTCACCGGTCCTGCTGCTCTGCCTCCCTAGCACCGGGGTCCCCGTCCCTTTAAGGCTTCCAAAAAGCACTCGCCAAAAAAAAAAACCGCTCCGGTTTCTTTCCTCCCGCCAGGAGCTGGGGGGAGGGGCGCTCAGGTCCCGCCGGGCCGGGGATTCTATCTTACCCCCTTCACAAGGCGCTGGGTTCTTGCAGGTGTGGATGTGGTCTGGATGTTGTCCTGTGTCCTCTGGTCTCTATTTTAGGAAGAGTTTTCTTTGTTATATTTTCATAGATCTATGTGTTTTTGGGAGGAGATTTCCACTGCTCTACTCACGCTGCCATCGTGGCTCTGCCCCCTTCTTGCATTTTATATAAGCTGCTTAAACTTTATATAGCCTTAGACACATATCTTAAACTTTATACAATTTTACATGCTTAAAGTAAAAATTATAGCCCACATGCTTAGCTCATATACTGTCTTACACCATTTCCTGTTTAGCACTTAGCACATAGCTTTTATGAATAACTAATCACAATAAACTAGGGGAACGTTAAATTATGATATTTACTTAATGGTAACAAGCTGGAATTCTGTAGATTGACAGGAAAAGAATTGTACTATTCACAATTAAAGAAAAATACTTAACATTATATAAACTTTAAAAAGATATAAAAATAAAAATCCTGTCGCTTTATGTCAGGAGATGTTACAACCTTAACTGGGTGTTTCATCTCCTCACTCATCTCCTCACTCGCTGACGCTGTCCTTTCCTTCGTGACCCACACCTCACCTGGAGCTGGACTCTGGCAGTTGACAATGCATAACTTCCACAGTCCCTTAGGCAGTCCCTAGACAAATTACCAACTCGAAGAAAACCAGAAGCCAGAATATCAGTTTGCCAAGTGAAAAGCATTCCCACTTAAAGTTTTTAACACTGTTAATCCTACTTAGGAAGGCAAATACGTAGGGGAAAATTCCTAAATTAAATAGTTTAAAAGAAGACTTTATAAATACTAGTAACCTTTTGTAGCTCTACGGTACTTCCTTCAGCAAGTTTAAAAAGTATCAACCCCAAAGTTGGAAAGTCAGTTTCAATGTGTAATACACCAAAGAAATAACTACATCGCTCTGATGTGTTTAATTATTCAGAGTCCATAGAATGCCAGGTTTGGAAGTGACTTTTGAGGTCTATTTCATAAATAAAGGAGGAGGTCCAGAGAGGACAGGTAACTTGCATTGGGTCACCCATTAAGTTAGTGGTACAGGTGGAAAGAGTCCAAGTTTCCTCAGGCTTTGACCATTTATTTTCTATCTGGTTATGTGCTCAGGTCTGACCCTTGTTACTGGATATTCTAAGTATCCTTCTATGGGATGGATTCTTAATTAGTACCTCAAACTGTAATATTTCATTTTATGAATATTGCTTTTATCAGCTTTGTATGTCCAAACCACTAATACTGACTGGTGCCTTGAGTTAAAGGGATTTTACAGTATCACAGTTTTGAAAAGCCCTGCTGGCTTGGGCCTTGTCCCTAATCTTCAAGAAGCACAGAGGTTATGCAGCTTTGGCTTTCAGATCACTAATAATAAAGACCAGAGCTTTTGCGGTCCCATGTATGCATTGTAGGGATCCTGTAGCGCCACACTGGAGTTGGTGCCTTTCCCCAGCTGCAATGTCTTTAAATTCCAAGATTCAAGAGTGATCATACCCTGGGTAAAACCAGAAGGCAAAATTACCTTTGTGAAGGGTAAGTTGGGAAATCCGAGTCTTATGGCTGGCTCAGGCAGAGTCGCTCCCAGGCAGGACTGAATGCGGACCCAACCGTGCCTGGATGGGTAGAAAACTCAGGCAACTGCCAGCCTCAGGAGAAGTCAGGCACGCCCCCAAAGTGCTGGGAGGGACTGCCGTCTTGCGGGAGGCTGGGGTTGCGGTTTGCTACCTTTGGGCCCCTGGGGGCTTTCCCTGCGTGTGGACGGCGGCATAGTGGGAATTGCTTAGCTGCAACCCCCCAGATTCCTCCCTGGGTGACCCGGGTGAAGCTTGGGCAGGGACTCGGGTACGGCTTCTCTGTGGATGGTAGAGATTAAGCCCAAATTCAACCTCGTAGAGGTTTTCTCGTGATTCAGAACTGCTGGAGTCCACATTTAGGACTGCTTCCCTCATAAGATTATAACCCTGGTCTTTCCTACGATGTTGAGGGTTTAATTGACTCATAATTGTCCATCCCTGGTACGGTGGACAGTACCCACCAGAACTTTTCCTCTTCTTTCCAAACATAAAGGGGAAACAGCAAATGATTGGGAAAAAGTATTAGGAGTTGCTATTCCACTTCGTTTGCCCATGAGGTTTCATTTTGAATGCAGAATACACCTCTGAATTTCAGCTTGTCAGTAAATGATCGCCCTCCCCTTTAGCAGTCACTCCTATCCATGCCTGGGGACCACCTTCCAGCTGTTGTTGTTCTCTCCTGAGGCCCCTTCCCAGCCCCTCCCCGAGGAGTAAAATAAAGTTTATTTTACAAAAGTGGTCAGAAGAGAAGTGGTCCTCAAGAGGAATCTTACTGAATCTCAGAATTCATTTAGAAAGCTGCATGGCTGCATTTTAGAGGAGCTGGTTCTCCTGGTTTCAAAGATTCTGTTACCTGAAAACTCTGCACTGAACTGGATCCAACAGCTCAGTAGACAATGGCTGAGGCCAGTTCCTGACCATTATGTCTGTGGAGCACCAGGTCTGGGACTGGGAACAGCATGGTGTGTTAGGATTTGGGGGAAAGGGGATAAACTGGACAGCCTTTGATGAACCCAGCAAGAAGGGAAGGGAGAAGTCTTTATCAAGTCATCTTAAAACTTTTAGTCTCTTAAGGCTTCGCTTATTTTGTTTTTGTTGTTGTTGTTGTTGTTTTTGGCATATAAGTATATACCTGTGAGTGTGGTTTAGATTGTGGTAAACCAAATCACTTAATCTCTCTGTGGTTTCCATTTTCTCATCTGTAAATGAGGATGATAAAAGTACCTGTCTAGATTTGTTATCAAGATTATGTGAATAGTACCTGATGCATCAAAAGTGCTGTCTGGATATTTTTTGTAATTATTTCTTTCTTTCTTAACCTCCCTGGGACTGGCCTGCCCTGCTGATTTATTTGTTAATTAGTGATTCATTCATAATTTCATGTGTTTACTTTTAATAGGTCTTGACTGCAGACAGAAGTAATTTAGCAAGAGGGATGGGTGAAAAAAAAGATCAAGCAAGAAATGCCATCTCTGGGAGCAGAAGGAGAATTATTTTCTTTACAGTTCCAATCCAAGAATATTACATTGAAATACCAATTATGGGGACCCTTCCCCCTACAGTAGAGTTCTGTTAAACTTTGACATTCTGAAATCTTCTGAAGGTTCTAGAAGTAAGGGACCTAAAGAGACTTTTTAAAGCTTTCATTTAAGGGTACCAGGGGAAGTGTGTTGTTTTGAACACTTAGCAAATCTGATTCAAAGTAAGGGTGAAACAAGGGCACCCAGCTCTGTTCAGTAATTTCCACAATATTTTATTGTTCAGGAGTTCCATCTTTGCTGTCCTCTGACATGTAAGTTGCAAATATATTTTCCATGTTTTATTTGTCTTTGTCTTTGCTTAAAATGGTTTTGTTTGTTTTATCTAGCAGTAATTTTGATTGGAGTTCAAGTTTATTAATCTTTTCCATTATAGCCTCTGGATTTTGGCTTATAATTAGAAAGGCCTTTCTACTCTGAGATTATAAAAGACTTCTCCCATGTTTTTTCTCTGGTACTTTTACAGTTTCATTTATAACATTTAGAACTTTGATTTATTTGGTGTATTTACCTGTATATAGAATGAAGTAGGAATCCAATTCAGCACTTTTCCAAATAATTACCCACTTATGTCTATACACTTGTTGAAGAGTCTACTCATCTTTTTCCTATTGATTTGGTAACTTTATTATATAGTAAATTTCTGCCTCTGAGTGCATCTATTTCTGGACTTTCTATTTTGTGTCATATGTCTCTTTCACTCACCAGGACCACACTGTTTCATTACTGAGGCTTTATACCATGGTTAAAATCCTTTAGGACATGTGCCCCTTCATTGGCCATCTTTTCCAAGGTTTTCCCAGGGAGTCTTGCTTGTTTTTTTTTTCCTATGTGAACTTTAAAATCTATTTGTAAAAAAGTTGATGTTTTTATTCGAACAGTGTTAAATTTACAGATTTAGGGAGTAGTCTCTGAGTGCTAAGTGGAAGGAGTTGGGACTGTGATAGATCCAGGTTCAAATTTAATCTCTACTGCTTTTTAGTAATCTGACATGGGAAAACTTACCTGCTTCTCAGTTTTCTTATATATGAGAGGACTGTAATGTCTGCTTTGTGGGACTAAAGTAGATAAAAATGAAAATGCCTTCTTTGGAGTAAATAGAATCTTTTATTCTCAGTGCCTTTCATGTTGGCAGCTCCCAAACCACTGAGGGAAGCCCCACAATTCTAGAGCTGACCACCAGGTGCCAGAGGACAGGTTCCACTGAAGTCAACCTCTTGAGGCCAATGCCAGCCTCAGTTGGTCAGTACATCCAGCCTGAGGTTCCCAGGTGAGTCCCCTCATGTCCACGCATTTTGACTGAACTTTGGGTCAAACAATGCTGTCCCTAAGTCTTGAAGGATTTATGGCTACTGGAATGATGCTGCATCGCTTTTCAGACAGGGCTGATTGTGGGTAAAATTATATTTCTAAAATATTTTGCCTGGCTTTAGTGCATCTGCATATCAACAGGTGTTCCTCAGGAGCAGAGAGTAGTTTATCTCCATATCAATGGGAATGGTGATCAAGAGCTTATCTGAAACTAAGAGGTTGGGGGCAGGGCTTCCTTGCTTCTGCCAGAGCAGGAAAGAGATGGCCCTGGACTTCAGTTGGTAAGCAATAAATGGGTTTTAAACTTTATTTTTCCCTTTGACTGATTTTGGTTTTAGAGGTATTTTGCCCTGGGATTTCCTCTCCCTGAAATTACATCTGGCATAGTCAGCAGGATCTCTAAACCTGAAATCTGTCAAAATGGGTACAACCCTTGGCAGAGCTACCTGTAGGGATGGTGGGAAGATGCCCAGAACCCCCCACCCATGAATGGTGGTGAGGCACCAGTGAATGTAGTGGCAGAGGGTGCAGCTTCACCTGTTATTACCCCCCCAGCTTTGGGGCTTTCAATTTGGGAGCCCCTAATGGGGAATTGGTCAAGGGTAAAGTACCTCCTAGAGGGGTGGAGACTTCCCCAAAACTGGCGAAGGGTGGAAACACCAGAAGCCACAGGATTAGACCTCCATGAGTTGGAAAACTGCTTAGACATCCTAGGTGGCCATGTAGCACCTGGCATTGTAGGGTCTTTCATTGAAGTAGTAGAAAATGTTATTGAGAGAGAAATGATTAGAGAGAGGGTTAGTGAGGAGAGAGTACGATGTAGGTGGGACAGAGACACACTTTGACATTGCTTGGAGGAACTTAAGGGATGTCATTAAGGAAAAGAGACAGTGATTGAGAAGACAGGTAACACTTATAGAAGATCCCTTAGCAGCAGCAATGGGGGAAGTGGCAGGAAAAGCCATGTTGCAGGAGGCCATGGAGGAGGGGGAGGAAAGAATGGTGCCTTCAGCCCCAGAGATGAAGGAGAAGCTGGGGGGAGAAGAGGAGGCAGAGCCATGGGCCAATCTGCTACCAAGGCCACTGCTGGAGATACCACCCTATCCTCTTTTAAAGGCCCACTCAACTTTAATTAAGAAAATAAAAACAAAACAACCGTGGGCTCCTCTAGGGAAGGAGCCACCCCTTCTCCAGGTTGTGGAGCACTCCTTGCTCTGTCTCTATACCAAGGATGAGCTGGTGGACATGAGTGTCTAGTATAGGCAGAGGCCATTGGAATCTCTGCCTACCTGGCTTTTACATCTCTGGGATATGGGGGTGGAAAACATTGTTCTGTCAGATCCTGAGATGAGTAGAATGCCTTCCCTGATGACTCACCCTTCAGTCTGGCAACAGTTGCAAAATGCCCAGCATACCTCAGGGAATCAGACACTTCTGGAATAGCTGACAGCTGCCATCAGCATAGTTTGGCTTAATCATGGTGATTTACCATATTTTCCCAGTAGTTGGAAAACATATGTAGAGCTCCAACAGGTATTGTGGGAACTGAGTATGAAAAATATAATCTATAATATGGACTTCCAGGGCCTGGGTGAGGAGTTGTTCACTGTAGGAATGAGAAATTTGGTGCTGCACACAACTCCCACATCTCTTTTTGGATCTCTAATGACTACTCTTGCCCCCCACATAGGGCAACCCATAAGTGAGCCTACTCGTACTTCAGCAGATCTGGAGGAGTCTGAAACAATAAGGGCATGGAAGGAAGTTTGGGCTACAACTGAAAGGAGAAGTGCAAAAGGCCTTCTGAAGGTCTCAAGGACCCAGATGTGGGTTGATTTCATAAAGGCAGGGGCAGTGAAAGAAAAACTTGATGGGAAGCCCAATAGAATATTGTTAGAACTGTGGCAGCAATTAAAGCCAGAGCAGTAGTTCCAGCTGTTGAGGTCCAGGACACAAAAACCAGAGTGAAGGTGTCATTCCTGGCCTGTGTCCCTGCAAAATTTCCTGGGAGAGAGAATTCAGGATTCACCTGAGCCCTTACTATCATACAGTGATGATTGGGCATTGTGGTTCAACTGAGAGGGGGGTCAACGTCCCCACTTTTGGGGACATGTTGGGGACCAGAGGCCACATGTATAACTAGCAATTCATTGATCTCCTGTGAAGTACAACGTGTCCTGGGTGCTGGTGGACACAGCAGCTGAGTGTTCTCTGATTTATGGCAACTCTGAACATTTTCCTGGGAACACTGATGTGATAGATGGCTATGGGGGTAAGCCAATTAGAGTGAAGAAAGCCCAAATTTCATTGGGGATAGGGCATTTGCCCCCAAAGGAGAAGACCATGTACATTTCTCCCCTGAATATATTTTGTGGGTAGATATCCTTCAGGGCCTGTGGTTACAGACCACTGCAGGTGAGTTTAGACTGAGGGTATGTGTGGTAAAGGCACTTCTGAGGGGACATGCTAAGCACCCACCTGTAGCTCTGCCTGTAAGTCAACAGGTGACAAATACTGAGCAGTATAAATTGCCGGGGGGCACAAGGAAATTGGAGGAACTACAGGAGTTGGAGAAGGTGGGCATCATAAAGCCCACACATAGTCCTTTTAATTCTCCAGTATGGCCAGGGAAAAAGTCAAATGGCTCCAGGTGTATGACCGTAGGCTACAAAGAATTAAGTAAAGTCACACCCCCTTTGCATGCTGCTGTCCCCTCTATAGCATTCATTCTGGACACCCTGAGCCATGAGCTGGGAATGTATCATTATGTAGTAGACCTTGCTAATGCTTTCTTCTCTATTGACATAGCACAGGAAAGCCAGGAAGAGTTTGCCTTCATGTGGGAAAGCCAGCAGTAGACATTCACTGTCCTTCCACAGGGATACCTCCACAGTCCCACCATCTGTGATAGGCTTGTAGCAGACAGTGCAGTTGTATCACTACACTGATGATAGTATGCTCACATCAGGTTCTCTTTCAGATTTAGAAGGGGGAAGTTCCCAGACTGTTGCAATATCTGCAGGAACAGCACCAAGGTTCAGGGACCTGGTTTGTCTGGGAAATTCTTGGGAGTTGTTGAGTCCAGTAAAACTAAAGTTGTTCCTGAAGCAGTCATAGGCAAGGTCCAGACTTTCTCCACTCCTACCACTGTGGCAGTATTAGAAGAGTTTTGGAGTCTTTGGGGCTATTGGAGAGTGTTTATCCCACACTTGGCACAAGTTCTGAAGCCCTTATAATGGTTGGTACAAAAGAGCATCAGACGGGACTGGGATGAGACATGTGCAGCTCCTTTTACTGCTGCCAAGCAGGCAATCAAGGCCATAGAGGGCTTGAATGTAGTGGAATCGTGACATCCCTATGAATTAGATGTTCATGTAACCGATGATGGTTATGGATGGGGTCTTTGGCAGTAGCTTGAATGAACATGCCAACCTATTTGATTATGGTCACAGTTATGGAAAGGAGTAGAGGTCTGGTACACCTTGATAGAGAAGCAACTGGCTGCTGTGTACCATGTCTTGCTGGCTATGAAGCCCATCATTGGAACAGCTCCAACCAAGGTAATAACCCTATCCCATTGTGGTGTTGGTACGAGGCTGGACTGAAAAGCCACAGAGTGGCCCAGCACAGATGCCTACACTGGCCAAATGGGATGCATATTTACATCAGTGCAGCCCCTTCTCTACTAGCCCCTTAAGTGGAGAGCTCTGATGCTTACTGTGGTCAGTGACATATACCAGTGGAAAGCAGGAAGAACTTGCTTTTGAGCCATTGGTAACCGAGACTCCTTATGAGGAGGGAAAAGCTTCTATACCTGAAGATGCTTCATACACAGATGGCTCTACTCATTGGCAGCCCCAAAAGTGAAGGGCTGTGGCTTTCCATCCTAAGACTGAGACAATATGGATAGAGGATGGAGAGGGGAAGAACAGCCAAAGAGCTGAGTTGTGGGCAGTATAATATGGCTCATGATCACCCAGGACCCTTCCTCCATAGTTGTCTGCACTGACAGCTGGGCTGTCTACTGGGGCTTGGCCCCATGGCTATAGACATGATATCATTCCAACTGGATGGTTGGTCACAGACCCCTTCATGGGCAAGAATTGTGGCAAGACCTATGGGCCTCTGGTGACACTAAGACCTTTACCATATATCGTGTGACTAGCCATTTGCCTTTAACATCCCCAGGGAATGATAAAGCAGACACATTGGACCAGGTGTGCTGGCTAGAAGAAAAACCTGCCTCTGATGTGGCCCAGTGGCTACATCTGCATTTGTTGCACATGGGACAAAAGACAATGTGGGCTCTAGTCCATCCATAGGACTTGCCATTGACCTTTGAAGAAGTCAGGTGAGCCTGGAAGGAGTGCCTTGTGTGCTTTAAGAGGGACTTATACTGTGTCCCACAGCAACATGGGACAATAGTAAGGGGTTTCTAACCTTTTCAGTTGGCAGATAGACTATATTGGGCTGCTTCCAATATGAGAAGTATATCGGTATGCCATGACTTGTGTGGACATGGCTACTGGACTATTGTTTGCTTTTCCTGCACATCGTGTGGATCAGCAAACCACCAAGAGGGGCCTGGAGGATATTTGCAACCTATGGCCAGCCACAGGTAATTGAAAGTGATCAAGGCACCCACTTTACTTGACATGCATTACAAGAGTAAATTCAGCAATTAGGAATGGAGTGGAAATTTCATGTACCGTATAATCCTACCAGGGCAGGCATGATAGGCATAATGGTTTGTTGAAATCTGGCCTGAAGTCAGACACCAATAGTCTATGGGGCTGGTCAGTTCACCTATGGATGGTGTTAAAGTGTTTGAATGAGAAGCCACATAAAGGAGCTTTGAGCCCTGTGCTTATGCTCACCCACTTTCCTGCCTCTCCTATACAATTGTACATCGAATCCAAAGAAGAGTTATTGAAGCCAGGATATGATCAGCAGAGCAACATCCGGCTGCCAGGCCCTACTGCGTTAAGCCCTGGAGACACTGTGGAATGGACATAGCCCTGGACATTTCAACACATGGAGCAGCAATGGCTGGCCCTTCTGGCACTTTGGAAAAAATCCTGGAAGCTGGCCTCATGTGTATTTCTGGAGTAACAGCAGAGTGGCCCCCAAAGATTACTGTAGTGTATCCAAAACATCCAGGCAGTAGGAGCATCTTGCAGAGAAGTTTTATCTTATCTTTATGGCAGTGCATATACCTCTTGTAGCCCTATATATTGACCAAACTGTAACTTCCCCAGGGAGGGAAGTGAACATCTGGTATACTAGGCCAGGACAAAGTCCCCTTCCTGCCACTATCATAGGACCACTGTCTCACATGTATCCTACCTCATTGTTGCAGTTGGGGACCGCAAAAATGAGAAACCAAGTCAGAATGACATTTAATATAGAGGGCTTAGACTTCCTGGGAGACTAAGCACCAAGTCAGTGCTCCCCTGTGCTTTTATTTAGTTACAACAAGTAAAGAGATAGGCATCAATTAATGGTTATAGAATGAGTTTCTTCAAGCTAAACAATTGCAAACTAATCACCTCTTAAAGTTTCTCTTATGTCTCGTTAAGTCATCTGGCCATTTGAGACTAAAAATTGCATGCTAATCACCTCTTAAAAGTTTCTCTTATGTCTCATCAAGTCATCCAGCCACGTGAGTCTGACGGTGTATTCCTTATCTGGACTGGCCTCAGAAAAGGTCATGAGAACTGTTTGCAGTCCTTGTCACACTGCTCATGACTCACACCAGATTCCAAGATGCAGTACCTTTTGTTCTTCTCTGGTTCTTCTCTGTTGAATTAGTTTTGGCTATAGATTTAGCTTAAGCAGGAACTAAATTACAGCAAGGTTAACTGTTGGGGTATCTATACTCAGATATCTACATTTCCCCCTTTTTGTTTAGCTTGTATCTTTTGAAGCATTAGTGAGAAGATTACTGGTTGCTGCTGAGCATATTGACGTTTTCTGGCAGCTCTTCTCCAGACAACAGAAAACACAAATAACAAACATAATAAAATTATTGTAAGTGTAGCAGTGAAACCACTAAATATATATATATATATATATATATATATTTTTTTGTTATCATGAATCTGCAATTACATGAGGAACATTATATTTACTAGACTCCCTGCATCACCAAGTCCCCCCCACAAATCCCATTACAGTGACTGTACATCAGCTTAGTACGATGCTGTAGAATCACTACTTGTATTCTGTTACACAGCCATCCCTGTGCACCACCACCACATTATACATACTAATCATAATGCCCCCTGTCATTCACCCCCTTCTCCCTCCCTTCCCACCCATCCTCCACAGCCCTTTTCCCTTTCATAACTGTGAGTCCATTCTTGGGTTCTATGTTTCTGCTGTTGTTTTGTTCCTTCAGTTTCTTCTTTGTTATTATACTCCACATACAAGTGAAATCATTTGGTATTTGTCTCTCTCTGCCTGACTTTTTCAACTCTAGCTCCATCCATGTTGTTGCAAATGGTAGGATTTGTTTTCTTCTTATGACTGAATAATAGTCCATTGTGTATATGTACCACATCTTTATCCATAGGGATGCATCTGTCTTTTTCAAACTGCAGTGCTGCATTCTTAGGGTAAATTCCTTGAAGTGGAATTCCTGGATCAAATGGTATTTCTATTTTGAACTTTTTGAGGAACCTTCATATTGCTTTCCACAGGGTTGAACTAGTTTACATTACCACTAGCAGTGTAGGAGGGTTCCTGTTTCTCCACAACCTTCCCAACAGTTGATGTTGTTTGTCTTTTGGATGGTGGCCATCCTTACTGGTGTGAGGTGATACCTCATTGTGGTTTTAATTTGCACTGCTCTGATGACTAGTGATGTGGAGCATCATTTCATGTGACTGTTGGCCATCTGAATTTCTTCTTTGGAGAACTGTCTGTTCAGCTCCTCTGTCCATTTCTTAACTGGATTATTTGCTTTTTGTTGAGGTGTGTGAACTCTTTATATATTTTGGATGTCACCCTTTATCGGATCTGTCATTTATGAATATATTCTCCCATACTGTAGGATGCCTTTTTTGTTTTATTGATGGTGATCTTTGCTGTACAGATGCTTTTCAGCTTGATATAGTCCCACTTGTTCATTTTTGCTTTTGTTCCCCTTGCCCAGGGAGATATGTTCATGAAGAAGTCGCTCATGTTCATGTCCAAAAGATTTTCGCCTATGTTTTTTTCTAAGAGTTCTGTGGTTTCATGACTTACATTCAGTTCTTTGATTCATTTTGAATTTACTTTTGTGTATGGGGTTATACAATAATCCAGTTTCGTTATCTTACATGTAGCTGTCCAGTTTTGCCAACACCAACTTTTGAAGAGGCTGTCATTTCCCCATTGTATATCCATGGCTCCTTCATTGTATATTAATTGACCATAAATGTTTGGGTTAATGTCTGGAGTTTCTATTCTGTTCCACTGGTCAGTGGCTATGTTCTTGTGCCAGTACCAAATTGTCTTGATTACTGTGGCTTTGTAGTAGAGGTTGAAATTGGGAAGTGAGATGCCCCTGCTTTATTCTTCCTTCTTAGGATTGCTTTGGCTATTTAGGGTCTTTTTGTTCCAGTTCATTGAAGAATGTTGTTGGTATTTTGATAGGCATTGCATTGAATCTGTAGATTGCTTTAGGCAGGATGGCGATTTTGACAATATTAATTCTTCCTAGCCAATACCAGGGGATGAGTTTCTATTTACAGTGTCGTTTTTACTTTCTCTTATGTCTTGTAGTTTTCAGGGTATAGGTCTTTCAGTTCCTTGGTTAGGTTTATTCCTAGGTATTTTATTCTTTTTGATGCACTTGTGAATGGTATTGTTTCCTGATTCTCTTTCTGTTAATCCAACATTAGCGTATAGGAAAGCAACTGATTTCTGCATATTAATTTTGTATCCTGCAACTTTGCTGAATTTAGAGATTAGTTCTAGTAGTTCTGGAATGGAGTCTTTAGGGTTTTTTATGTACAATATCATGTCATCTGCAAATAGTGACAGTTTGGCTTTTTCTTTACCAATCTGGAAGCCTTGTATTTCTTTGTTTTGCCTGATTGCCATGGCTAGGACCTCCAGTACTTTGCTGAATAAAATTGGGGAGAGTGGGCATCCCTGTCTTGTTCCCAGTCTTGGAAGAAAAGCTTTCAGCTTCTCGCTGTTCAGTATGATGTTGGCTGTGAGTTTGTCATATATGGCCTTTAATATGCTGAGGTACTTGCCCTTTACGCCCATTTTGTTGAGAGTTTTTGCATGAACGGATGTTGAATTTTGTCGAATGCTTTGTCAGTATCTATAGGGATAATCATGTGGTTTCTGTCCTTCTTTTTGTTGATGTTGTGGATGATGTTGATGGATTTTTGAATGTTGTACCATCCTTGCATCCCTGAGATGAATCCCACTTGATCATGGTGTATGATCCTCTTCATGTATTTTTGAATTCAGTTTGCTAATATTTTGTTGAGTATTTTTGCATCTATGTTCATCAGGGATATTGGTCTGTAATTTTCTTTTTTGGTGGTGTCTTTGTCTGGTTTTAGTATTAGAGTGATGCTGGTTTTATAGAATGATTTTCGAAGTATTCTCTCCTCTTCTATTTTTTGGAAAACTTTAAGGAGAATGGTTATTATGTCTTCTCCATATGTCTGATAAACTTCAGCGGTGAAGCCTTCTGGTCCAGGGGTTTTGTTCCTGGGTAGTTTTTGATTATCAATTCAATTTCTTTGATGGTATTTGGTCTGTTTAGATTTTCTTTCTTCCTTGGTCAGTCTCAGAAGGTTGTATTTTTCTAGGAAGTTGTCCATTTCTTCTAGGTTTTGCAGCTTGTTAGCATATAGATTTTCATAGTATTCTCTAATAATTTTTTGTATGTCTGTGGGGTCCATCATGATTTTTCCTTTCTCATTTCTGATTCTGTTGATGTGTATAGATTCTCTTTTTCTCTTAATAAGTCTGGCTAGGGGCTTATCTATTTTGTTTGTTTTTTCAAAGAACCAGGTCTTGGTTTCAATCATTTTTTCTATTGTTTTATTCTTCTCAATTTTATTTATTTATTCTCTGATCTTTATTATGTTCCTCTTTCTGCTGACTGTGGGCCCCATTTGTTCTTTTTCCAGTTTCAATAATTGTGACTTTAGACTATTCATTTGGGATTGTTCTTCCTTCTTTAAATAGGCCTGGATTGCTATATACTTTCTTCTTAGAACTGCCTTCACTGCATCCCACAGAAGTTGGGGCTTTATGCTTTCAGTGTCATTTATCTCCATATATTGCTTGATCTCTGTTATAATTTGGTCATTGATCCATTGATTATTTAGGAGTATGTTGTTAAGCATTCATGTGTTTGTGAGCCTTTCTGTTCTCTTTCTACAATTTATTTCTAGTTTTATGCCTTGTTGGCCTGAGAAGTTGGTTGGTAGAATTTCAATCTTTTTGAATTCACTGAGGCTCTTTTTGTGGCCTAGTATATGGTCTATTCTGGAAAATGTTCCATGTGCACTTGAAAAGAATGTGTATCCTGCTGCTTTTGGGTGTAGAGTTCTGTAGATGTCTGTTAAGTACATGTGTTCTAGTGTGTTGTTCAGGGCCTCTGTGTCCTTACTCATTTTCTTTCTGGTGAATCTGTCCTTTGGAGTTAGTGGTGTGTTGAAGTCTCCTAGAACGAATGCATTGCATTCTATTTCCTCCTCTAATTCTGTTAGTATTTGTTTCACATATGTTGGTGCTCCTGTATTGGGTACATATATATTTATAATGGTTATATCCTCTTGTTGAATTGACCCCTTTATCAGTATTTAATGTCCTTCTTTATCTATTGTTACTTTCTTTGTTTTGAAGTCTATTTTGTCTGATACCAGTACTGAAGCACTTGCTTTTTTCTCCCTATTGTTTGCATGAAATATCTTTTTCCATCCCTTGACTTTTAGTCTGGGTATGTCTTTGGGTTTGATGTGTGTCTCTTATAAGCAGCATATAGATGGGTCTTGCTTTTTGATCCATTTCGTTACTCTGTGTCTTTTGATTAGTGCATTAAGTCCATTTACATTTAGAGTGATTATTGAAAGATATGTACTTATTGCCATTGCAGGCTTTAGATTCGTGGTTACCAAAGGTTCAAGGGTAGCTTCTTTACTATCTAGCCATCTAGCTTAGCTCTCTTATAAAGCTATTATAAACACAGTCTGATGATTATTTCTCTCCCTTCTTATTCCTCCTCCTCCAATCTTTATATGTTAGGTGTTTTATTCTGCACTCTTTTGTGTTTCCTTTGACTGCTTTTGTGAGTAGTTGATTTTATTTTTTGACTTTAGTTAGTATTTGGTTGGTCTGCTTTCTTTGCTGTGATTTTATTTTCTCTGGTGACATCTATTTAGCCTTAGGAGTGCCTCCTTCTAGAGCTATCCCTTTAAAATATCCTGTAGAGGTGGTTTATGGTAGGTGAATTCCCTCAACTTTCGCTTGTCTGGGAATTGTTTAGTCCCTCCTTCATATTTAAATGATAATAGTGCTGGATATACTATCCTTGGTTCAAGGCCTTTCCATTTCATTGCATTAAATACATCATGCCATTCTCTTCTTGCCTGTATGGTTTCTGTTGAAAAGTCTGATGATAGCCTGATGGGTTTTCCTTTGTAGGCCACCTTTTTTGTCTGTCTGGCTGCCTTTCATACTCTGTCCTTGTCTTTGATCTTTGCCATTTTAATTATTATATATCTTGGTGTTGTCCTTCTTGGGTCCCTTGTGTTGGGTGTTCTGTGGGCCTCCATGGTCTGAGAGACTATTTCCTCCCCCAGTTTGGGGAAGTTTTCAGCAATTATTTCTTCAACTACACTCTCTATCCCTTTTTCTCTCTCTTCTTCTTCTGGTACCGCTATAATGCGAATATTGTTCCATTTGTATTGGTCACACAGTTCTCTTAATATTGTTTCATTCTTGGAGATCCTTTTATCTCTCTCTTCCTCAGCTTCTCTGTATTCCTGTTATCTGATTTCTCTTCCATTAATGGCCTCTTGCACCTCATCCAGTCTGCTCTTAAGTCCTTCCAGTTTGTTTTATTTCTGTATTCTCCCTCCCTACTTGCTCCTTTAGCTCTTGCATATTTCTCTGCAGGTCCATCAGCATGGTTATGACCTTTATTTTGAATTCTTTTTCATGGAGATTGAAAGGAAAGGAGCAACACACAGCAGCAATTTACTGGAGAATTCCGCTTTATTAGGGAAAGGTGCTGGGTTATATAGGAAGGGGTATGGGGTGATTGTGGTGTTACTTCTACGAGACTGGTGGCTATTGGCTAGGTGCTGGGATTGGGATGGGGGTGAGAGGTGATTGGGCTTCAGGTGGCGCCGGCGGGAACCAAGGACCCCGAAGAGAAGCCGGAAGTTCACCATCTTACTGGTGGGGGCCCTTCAGAGATTGGTTAAATCTATCTCCCCAGGCCCTCTCTCAGTGTTTGTCTGGGTAGTTTTGGACTGGACCGAATTTTGCTTTTCATGGTGATAGAGGTAGCTGTAGGCAGGTAGCGCATGTGTCAGCTGGGAGAACAAATTCCTTTCCTGTTTGCTGGTTACCTTGCCCTTCTCCACTGCCTGTGTTGGTTACCCACACTCCTGGAGCAGCCTCTGGGTTAATCCCCTAAGCTGCTGTGGGCTGGGTCACTGTCCAGGTAGTGCAGAGCCCTACGGGGAGTGGCAGGTGCACTGGGTGTGTTGTCCTGTGAAAGCAGCACCTTCACACCTTGCCCCCATTTCTGCTGCCTGCGCCAGGCAGCTGCACACTTGCAGTGGCCTTAGGTTCTGGCCCAGTGGCTGTGCACTGGGAGGATATTCTGGGTGGCTGCTGGGGGCACGGCTGCTCCTAGACCACTCTGCCACCACTGTGGGCCACTGCCGCCACCGCCGCATTCTCACCCAGCCTCTTCCATGCTGCTCGGCTGCTGCTGCTGCAGGCTTGTGCACCTGCTTTCTGGGCGCTTGGCCGCTGCTGCCTGTCTCACACAGTTGCTCCCCACGGGCACACGCAGCCACTCAGGCTACTGGGTCGGTGTGTCAGGGGCTGTGCTGGCCAGGGGAATGACTGGCAGGCTGCTTATCACTGTGAGAGGCTTCAGAGCTCCACTGCCACCCAGGGGGTTAGGTTGCCTGTAGTTCCCTGAGATACACAGCTACTGGGTTGACTGTGCTGGGACAATTCCATCCAGCTGTGAGGTTCCTGTCTAAGACCATCACAAAGCACTTTCTTTTCTTCTGTCCCAGGGGAGCTGGTTACAGGGACCCTCTCACAGATTTTGCTTTTCCATTTCTCTAATATCCAGCACACCATGCACTGTTCCCAGTTCAGATTACTAGAGCTGGTTGTTTAGTGGTCCTGGGCTTTCACTCCCTCCTTGCTCTGACTCCTTTCCTCCCATCAGGGAGCTGGGGTAGGGGGAGTGCTCAGGTCCTGCTGGGCCATGGCTTGTATCTTACCCCCTTCGTGAGATGCTGAGTCTCGTAGATGTAGATGTAGCCTGGCTGTTGTACTGTGTCCATTGGTCTCTCTTTTAGGAATAGTTGTATTTGTTGTATTTTCAAAAATATATATGATTTTGGGAGGATATTTCTGCTGAACTACTCATGCTGCCATCTTGGTTCCTCCTCCTCCCACTAAATATTTTTAAGTGTTGGATTGGGTTCAAGTTACTTATTCCATCTGCAATACTTTCCGGTAAATTAGACCCACTTAAACCTGTAATTGTGTCTGGAACATGTCAGTAATATCCTGCTGAAAGTCTAATATTTCTTGAGTCATATTGCCATGATTTTACAAATACCTTTTAACATTGTTCCATGGAAAATATATATGATTATAAGGTACAGGAGTAACACAAAATCTGGTTGTATTCCAATCACATTTCATAGATATTTGATGTTCCAAACTAACAATTTGGTCTCATAGCATAATAAATGCTTGTTGCAAATCAGTCAATTGTGCATTAATTTCACTATCTTTTTATCTTTGGATGGATCACAATTTCAACAAATAAGAATACCAATTATTCACAAAGTCCACAGTCTGAATACTTTGCTGAAGTGCAGTATAGTGGTCACAGTAGTTGCGGTTATAGCTATGATTCCCAGGATAGCTGCAATGATTAATCCAATCATTCATTTAGTTCTTTTCCAAAGATTGTCAATAGCATATTGGAGAAGCATCATGCTTGGAGAATGTTGCCACTTTCAGTGTAGTCTTAAGGCTACCTGTTCTAGCCTTAAGAATATAAGGACTATCTTTTGTGGAAAAAGGAACAGAGCTGTTAATACAAATATAGAATGAACAATTTACACAGGAAATGGAATATCTGGACAAACTCCATGCTGTGTGACCAATCATAATTAAATTTTGTTTCTTATGAAACATGGTTGACTATTTTTTGTAAAACTATTATTCCATATATGGTCTTTCCAAGCTATGAGACCCAGTAGAGCAGAGGGAATTTTCCATAAGTGATATTGCAGGTGCCCAAAAGGTAAATGTGGGGCAGGAGGAGACATTCCACTTCCATGTCAATAAATGGTCCCATTAGAAAATATATAAATGGTGCAATTTGTGCCATTAATATATTTATTCCATCTCAGGTCATGCCCATCCTCTGGTCTGGGTGGAACCTTGGGGGCTCCAATCAGTGAAGTTTCCATAGTATGTATTAAGTAAAACCCATCCTATTTCTCCTTGACAATTCATCAGGTTTACCGATTCACTGATGTTCATAGCTATTGGCAAGGTGCAGATTGGCAAATCAGGGGGATGATCTCTTATGTCATTTGTATTAATTATTTTGTGGAATCCAAATGCTTAAAGAAGGGATAATTTTTTCTTTTATTCTTTATAGGTATCATTTTTAACAATGGATAGCCATGAAGCTGGTTGTATTTTCAAGCAGTGGTTTTCATGTCCAATACAAATGGGTATCCCCTCTACTCCCACTGTATAATTTTCAATTTTCATGCCCTCTTCTCCTGGACTTAAGGGGCCATGAGTGTCATAAGGACCAGGAGTCCTGTTGGAATCATTAACATATACTGGGACCCAAACATATATGGCCAATTAACATTTGATAAAGGAGCCATGGACATTAAATGGCAAAATGACAGTCTCTTCAACAGATGGTGCTGGCAAAACTGGACAGCTACATGTAGGAGAATGAAACTGGACCATTGTCTAACCCCATATACAAAGGTAAACTCAAAATGGATCAAAGACCTGAATGTAAGTCATGAAACCATTAAACTCTTGGAAAAAAACATAGGCAAAAACCTCTTAGACATAAACATGAGTGACCTCTTCTTGAACATATCTCCCCGGGCAAGGAAAACAACAGCAAAAATGAGCAAGTGGGACTACATTAAGCTGAAAAGCTTCTGTACAGCGAAAGACACCATCAATAGAACAAAAAGGAACCCTACAGTATGGGAGAATATATTTGAAAATGACAGATCCGATAAAGGCTTGACGTCCAGAATATATAAAGAGCTCACATGCCTCAACAAACAAAAAACAAATAACCCAATTAAAAAATGGGCAGAGGAACTGAACAGACAGTTCTCTAAAAAAGAAATGCAGATGGCCAACAGACACATGAAAAGATGCTCCACATTGCTAATTATCAGAAACATGCAAATTAAAACTACAATGAGGTATCACCTCACACCAGTAAGGATGGCTGCCATCCAAAAGGCAAACAACAACAAGTGTTGGCAAGGCTGTGGAGAAAGGGGAACCCTCCTACACTGCTGGTGGGAATGTAAATTAGTTCAACCATTGTGGAAAGCAGTATGGAGGTTCATCAAAATGTTCAAAACAGACCTACCATTTGACCCAGGAATTCCACTCCTAGGAATTTACCCTAAGAATGCAGCAATCAAGTTTGAGAAAGACAGACGCACCCCTATGTTTATTGCAGCACTATTTACAATAGCCAAGAATTGGAAGCAACCTAAATGTCCATCGGTAGATGAATGGATAAAGAAGATGTGGTACATATACACAATGGAATACTACTCAGCCATAAGAAGAGGGAAAATCCTACCATTTGCAGCAACATGGATGGAGCTGGAGAGTATTATGCTCAGAGAAATAAGCCAAGCGGAGAGAGAGAAATACCAAATGATTTTACTCATCTGGGGAGTATAAGAACAAAGGAAAAACTGAAGGAGCAAAACAGAAGCGGAATTACAGAACCCAAAAATGGACTAACAGATACCAAAGGGAAAGGAACTGGGGAGGATGGGTGGGCAGGGAGGGATAAGTGGGGGAAGAAGAAAGGGGGGTATTAAAATTAGCATGCATGGGGGGAGGGAGAAAGGGGAGGGAGGGCTGTACAACAGAGAGGACAAGTAGTGATTCTTCAACATTTTGCTATGCTGATGGACAGTGACTGTAATGTGGTTTTTAGGGGGGACCTGATTTAGGGGAGAGTATAGTAAACATAGTATTCTTCATATAAGTATAGATTAAAGATTTTAAAAAATAATAATAAAATTAAAAAAAGAAAGAATGAAAGAAAAGGGGGATTACTCCTTGATAGGATAAAACTATTGGTAAATCAAAGATTAATGCATGCTTTAAATATCCTTAATTTTGATCACTTAAAGGGTGTCAGATGATCGGCTGTGGAGGTACTCTTTTCTGATAATATTCCTTGCTCTTAATAAAAAAAAAAAACAGTTCCTGTGTGCTGACCTCCAATGAGTTCTGCACAGTGGTATAGAGGGCATGTCAAAGTGTGGGCAAAGGGTCTGTTTGTTTCCATGCAGAAGATCAAGGCCTAGCTTGGCTACCCAGAAAATGAACTAAGATACAATATGAGGAGGAGCTTCCGGCATCAGCACTCTCTGGAGGACTCATGCCGGGGGATGATCATCAAAAAGCCTCCACAGGGATCCGGGCGATGCTGTGGTTGTGGCTGCGTCCATCCCACTGTTTCCTGGACTTGCCATTGGAATGAGGAGGGAGATGTCTAGTCTGGCATGTGCATACAGTGAGACAATGAATTTGCCTGGATCTGTACTGTTGGAACTCAACCAGGAGTTGGGAGGGGTGCAAGTTGTAGCGCTCCAAAATCTTACGACTATAGACTATCTACAGTTAAAAGAACATATGGGATGTGAACAGATCCCAGAAATGGGTTGCTTTAATTTGTCTGATTTCTCTCAGACTGTTCAAGTACAGTTGGACAATATCCATCATATCATAGACAAATTTTCACAAATGCCTAGGTTGCCTAACTGGTTTTCTTTGCTTCACTGGAGATGGCTGGTCATTATAGATTTGCTTTGTTTATGTCACCGTATTCCTATTATGTTAATATGTGTGCACAAGTTAGTTAGTAGCTTAAAACTTATACATGCTTAAGGTACTCTACAAGAAGATATGTCAAAGAAATAATCAATCCTCCCATGTTTTCTTCCATATGCTACCTCTATGGCTTTTCTTCTTCCTTCCTAATTAAAACTCTTAAATAGAATTCGTGCCTCATATTGAATTTACCGAGTGTCATAATTCCTCCAGGTGATAAAGATACCTCGAGACAAGTGCTGAGCATAGAACCCACAGGGCATAAATCTGCAAAGAAGTAAAAAGCTAACCTTTTCAAACAATATTGCTTCTCTCTCACTTAGCAACTTTACATTTCCCTGTATGGCCCCGGAAGATGACTGGTTAGCCAGAGACGGGTAAGATTCCTCAAGGGAGGAACAACCTAAGACAGGCACAGTCGCAGAGGTCCATCAGGTGAGAAATCAGGGAACAACAGTTGTGAAGCTTAGAACCTCACCCCCACCCCCCTTTTTGAGAAAAAGCTTCTGCATCCGTGGATGTTTTATTGCCCTTGTCTAGCTCGGATTAGCACATAGTCTACAGGCACACACATGATCATCTACAATTGCTCTCTTACAACACTAAACTATGTTTTCTACCTTTATCTTGCATCTACCTACCACTTCAGCATTTTATTAAAAATAAAAATAATAATAATAAAGGGAGAAATGTGGGATCCACATATAAATCAAGTATAAAAATCAAATGAATATTCATATTTGAACTGATTGTTTATAGTTCATAATGCGTGATCAAAGCCGAAAGTTTCTGTGATGAATGCCCTTGTACTGTTCACCGTGTAAGAATTATTCACTATGTAAGAATTCGTTCACCATGTAAGAACTTGTTCATTATGCTTCAGAAGATTGGAGACTGACGAGAATTAGGCTTGAGATGGATTAATGATTGTGCATTGAGCATTGACCTCCCTATACACAATTTTATTGTTGTTAACAACCATTTGATCAATAAATATGAGAGATGCCCTCTCAAAAAATATATATATATATAAAAACCCTATCCCTAACCCTTATCCTAACCCTAACCCTAACCGTAACCCTAACCCTTATCCTAATCCTAACCCTAACATGGGAAATAAAAAACATATACTGGGACCATTTCAGAGAGCCAATGAACAGCTTGATTAATCAGGGGGTTAGGAATGTCAGCCCAGTATGAATAATTAGTGCCCTGGCAGAACTTACCCCCATGCTGACTACAGCAGTCATAGCCTGGAGAAAATTTTAAGCATCGCATGCTTGTCCGGTGTGTTGTACAATCTTTTCAATTTCCTGTGTCATCTCTTTCAGTTGTCCCCATGGTGGGGAATTCACTTTTCAAGTTCTTGGTAATGGAGCTTTAACTCTGGATCTTCCAGTAGTCACAGCTCTCAGTTCATCAATGGGAGGTTCTACATCAACTAGAGGCCTTTTATTCATTTTCTGGGTTATATCTTTTTATCCAGGATCTGCATAGTTGCTCCTGTTTCTGTAATGACACAAGCATACCCTCGAGCCCACCTTTGAACCATCCCTGATTCCCATTCTCTCATATCATTTTTATGAAAAATAGGCTGATTTATTTCAGGGGACTTTTCCTGTACCCAATGTCTGTTGGCTGCCAATGAACCTGTATCATTTACACTAGAAAAATTCAGGGTAAATAATGCCCTGTGTATTCTCATACGGGGAGTTTCTATGCCACCATATCCCCCTTTTTGTTTAAGCAACATGTACTTCAATGTGCGATTATGTCTTTCAATAATCGCTTGTCCCTGAGGATTATATGGAATCCAAGTAACATGCTTAATATCCCATTGGGAAAGAAATTTTCATAACTTTGCAGAAAGATAACTAGGAACATTATCTATTTCAATTTTAGCTGTCAACCCCATAACATTAAAAGCTCCAAGTAAATGTTGAATCACATCATCAGTTTTTTCTCCTGATAATGCAGAAGCCCGTCTAATCCCAGAATACCTATCAATTGTGCAATGAACATAGGATAATTTCCCAAACTCGGGAATATGGGTGACATCCACTTGCCATAGTTCATTAGGATGCAATCCTCTTGGGTTGACCCCTGGGTTGTAAGGTTTACTTTGGATTTGAGTACACTGAGGGCATTGGTAAATGATATCTTGAACCTGTTCTCTAGTGAGGTGAAATTTAACTTGTAAACCTTTTCTGTTAATGTGAGTTTGTGCATGCCGTGCCTTTGCAGTCAATAGGGCTTCAACAAGTAATTTATCAATATGTTCATTAGCTTTAGTCATTGGTCCAGGGTGGAAGGTATGTGCTTGGATATGAGTAATATAAAATCATAATGTCTATCATACAATGATTGTTGCAAAGTACAAAATAATTGATATAATTCAGTACCATCTTCAAATAGAGTAACAGAGTAAATATGCTTTACTGCATGTTCAACATATTGTGAATCAGTAATAATATTAAAGCGATTTGTAACATCTTGTAATAGCATAATAACAGCATATAATTCAGCCTTTTGTTCTGAGTGATAAGAAGTTTGCACATTTTTTGTGTTTTTTTCCACTATATCCTGCTTTGACTTCCTTATTAGCATCTGTATAATAAGTATCAATTTTGGGGATAGGATGAGTTTTAATAATGTCAGTACAAATCCACTGAGATTTTTAAATAAATTAAATACATTTGTCTTTTGAAAAATGATTACTGATAGTTCCTGTATAATTGGCAAAGGCTATTTGCCAGTTATCAGTCAATTTCCAGTTGTCAGGTATTTGAGTGTTAGTAAGAGGAACAATTTGTGAAGGGTCTAATGCAATTAAGGTATGCAATCATGAGTGCCCACGTATAATTAACTGACAAATTTTATCTATATATGTAATTTCTTTGATGCCTTATGTGGTTAAAAAAATCCATTCTAACATTTTTCCTTTTTGCCATAAAATACCAGTAGAGGAATGCTCAGTAGGGACTAAGAACATCATATTGGGTATCAATATTATCTAAATGACTATTTCTCATATGTTCTACCATTCTAATTCTTTTTCGGCTTGAGGGAACAATTGTCTGGGACTATTTAATTCAGAATTACCAGTTAAATTATTAAATAAGTGCTGGAGTGAATAGGTTGGAATTCCTAATGAAGGGCAAAGCCAATTGATATCACCTAAGAGCTTCTGAAAATCATTTAGAGTTCTGAGACTGTCTCTTCTAATTTGAAATTTTTGTGGAAGGATTTTTATGCTTTCAATTATAATTCCTTAATAATTATATGTAGTACTATCCTGTACCTTTTCAGAAGCAATATCAAGACTGTAAGCAGTTAATTCTGCAACAGCTTGTTCATAGAGGTTTTGTAAAGTGGGCAAACTTTTTTGAGCAATTAAAATATCCATATAATGAATAATTAAGGAATCAGGAAATTTTTCCTTAATTTTTCTAAAGGTTGATTAACAAAGTACTGGCATAATGTGGGGCTATTTAATGTTCCTTGAGGAAAAACTTTCCATTGATATCTAGCAGTAGGTTTATAATTATTGGGAGATGGAATAGTGAAAGCAAATTTCTGACAATCAGAAGGTTGTAATAGAATGGTAAAAAAGCAATCTTTTAAAACAATTACTTTAATATTCCAGCCTAAGGGAATCATACGCCCAGTATTTTCTGTGTCTCCTCTTCATTTTCATTCTCAGCATTGACCGTCCTTACAGATTCTTCAGATTCATATTGTAAAGGTTCCAGGGCTAAACTAATGAAGTTACAGAGAGACCAGACAAGTTAATTTGCTCCCCCTGCTGGTGAGCTCGACGTAGAGCTCTCAAAACCTGTCTCCTCCAGACTCTTTTTCTTTTCTTTTCTTTTTCTTTCTTTCTTTTCTTTCTTTCTTTCTTTCTTTCTTTCTTTCTTTCTTTCTTTCTTTCTTTCTTTCTTTCTTTCTTTCTTTCTTTCTTTCTTTCTTTCTTTCTTTCTTTCTTTCTTTCTTTCTTTCTTTCTTTCTTTCTTTCTTTCTTTCTTTCTTTCTTTCTTTCTTTCTTTCTTTCTTTCTTTCTTTCTTTTCTTTCTTTCTCCTCTCTCTCTCTCTCTCTCTCTCTCTCTCTCTTCCTTCCTTCCTTCCTTCCTTCCTTCCTTCCTTCCTTCCTTCCTTCCTTCCCTTTCTTTCTTTCCTTTCTTTTTATTTTTTATTGAGGTATGATTGATATACACTCTTATGAAGGTTTAACATGAAAAAACAATGTGGTTTCTACATTTAACCATATTATCAAGTCCCCACCCATACCCCAATGCAGTCAGTGTCCATCAGTGCAGCAAGTTGCCAGAGATCCACTATGTCCCTTTTCTGTGATACACTGTTCTCCCTGTGATCCCCCACACCGTGTGTACTAAACACAATACCCCTCAGTCCCCTTCTCCCTCTGACCCCACCGCCCTCCCACACCCCACCCCTTTGGTAACCACTAGTTCATTCTTGGAGTCTGTGCTGTCTTCAGACTTTTAAATTCAATACAGCTTTCCCTTGTGGATTAAACCAATAACAATGTTTTTTAACCAGTTCAGATAACTCTATCATGGTTGACTTTTTTTACTTTAACCCCAGAACCTTTAAGTAAAGTATGCAAGAAAACAGCATATTGTTGTTGGGCAGTCTGGCAATTTCCCATGGCTCTGCAAAATAATGCCAAAAGTTTCACACCTCTGAGCATACAATTCCCTTTCTGTTCTGACCAGCCTGAAGTGAAGCGATGCTTTTCACTTTCGGACCCCACGTTGGGCGACAGATGTTGCAGTCAGGGACTGCAAAAATGAGAAACTGAGTCAGAATGATGTTTAATGCAGAGAGCTTAGACTTCCTTGGAGACTAAGCACGAAGTCAGCTGCCCCTGCGCTTTTATTAAGTTACAGCAAGTAAAAAGACAGGCATCGATTAATGATTATAGGATGAGTCTTTTCATCAAGCTAAACAACTGCAAACTAATCACCTCTTAAAGCTTCTCTTATGTCTCATTAAGTCATCTGGCCACGTGAGCCTCACGGTGTGTTCCTTATCCTCAGAAAGGACCATGAGAACTGTTTGCAGTCCTTGTCACACTGCTTATACTCGCACCAGATTCCAAGATGCAGCACCTATTTTTCTTCTCTCAGATTAGCTTTGGCTATAGATCAAGTTTAAGCAGAAACTAAATTATAGCAAGGATAACTGCTGGAGTATCTACACCTGATGGACAAGATTTGACTATGCTGGTGTAAGTCTGGGGAGAGGAAATCCCGGGGCAAAATACCTCTAAAAACTAAAATCAGTCAAAGGGAGAAATAAAGTTTAAACCCCATTTATTGCTTACAAAACTGCAGTTTGGCCCATCTGTCTCTTCTGCTCCAACAGCAGCAAAACCCACCCTCCCCCTCACCTCACAGGTACAGATAAGCCCTCTGTTGCCCTGGAAGAAGCCACCAAGCAAGCAAGCCCTCTCCTTCCCCTTAACCTTTCAGGTTCAGAAATGCCACCAGTTGCCCAGGTAATTACCCATTGATGTGGAGATGAACTTCTCTCCATCCCTGAGGATATGCAAGTGTACTAAAGCCAGGTATTCTGGAAATGTTACAATTCCACCCACAGGCCACCCCTCCTTACAATCTACTCATTCCCCTTCTTTCGCAGTGATCCTTGTGCAAGAAAACTGGAGCACTGTGACCAGACTAAGGACATAGCAATAGCAACAGCAATAGAATTATGACAATCCTCAAGCCGGTGGATTCAGCTACATTCAAAGTCCTGTGCAGATTAAATCCATAGTTCGTGCATTCCATAGGTAAGCAGTAGCCCAGGGTTCAGAGCAATTATCATGTGGCAGCTGCTGCCAGGGGGCACATTCAGGCCACAAAGACTGTAAGAGAATATAAGTTTAAGGGCCATAAGATATATGTTTTAATGACCCCAGCATAGGCAAATCTTGTCCATCAGGTAGGCTATGTGCAAGAGAGTGGTCTTGTGATAATACAGTGGCAGGAATGGGATCTCGTCCTGGTCTAGTATACCAGACTTTCACCCCTCTCCCTGTGGGAGATAGAAATGCGTTGATATATAGGGCTACAGGAGGTACATGCATTGGCCATAAAGATAAAACAAAACTTCCCCACAAGATAGTCTTACCTCCTAGATGTTTTAGGTACACTACCATGACCTTTGGGGGCCACTCAGCTGTTATTCCAGGAATACACATGAGGCCAGCTTCGAGGCCTTTCCCCCAAGGTGCCAGAGGGCTAGACATCGCTGGTGCATGTGTCAAAATGTCCAGGGCCAGATTCATTCAACAGTGTCTCCAGGGCTTAGTGCAGTAGGGGCTGCAGCAGGATGTTGCTCTGCTGGCCGTATCTTGGCTTCAGTAGCTCTTCTTTGGTTTGCACATACAATTGTATAGGAGAGTGTTAGTCCTGAATTTCATAGGACCAACTGCTTGTACCAGGAGAGCACAGACACACCAGACCACAAACAGAATACAGGAGAAAAAGAAGTTATTTATTAGCAGTGTAAGATAAATTCTAACTGAAATAAGCAGGTGATGAGAGGCAACAAAGGGCCAGGCAGTTTATTTGAACGCAATCCTGGGCAAGGTTCACCAGTCTGACACACAGGCTGGAGAAGTCATCCCTAACCAGTTAGGCGGGGAGTTTTTAAAGAAGGTAGGGGGAGGCAGAGCATAGATTTACAGCGGCGCAAGGATTGGCTAGCGTAAGGCACATTTTTCAGGTTGGGAGGGGGCAGCAGCAGCGGGGGACTTTGGCACATCATCAGTGCCCAACATGCTCACCCTTCCCTCTGGTGCCTCCAACCTTACAAGCAGTAAGACCACCCACACAGGGCTGCCAGCCTTAGATTGGCTAAAAGCCACCTCAAGAGTTTGGGCAACATTTTTATATTCTCTTTACTTCCTGTTGGCTAACTGTCCTAGTTTCGCTTGGTTGCCTGAGACTAGTTTCTATGTCAGTTGCTTCTTCCTGGGTCAGCTAGTTTGCACCAGTTTGAAATAACAATTCTTTCAATAAATCAGTTTTGCAATAACAGGATATGGCTGTTTGCCACTTGTACTGAGGCAAGCATTAATACAGAAGCAGAAATGGCAAGTTAATTTTAACCTCCCATTCCCCCCTTGTTTTTGTTCATAAGTCAGACCTGTGACTCATCTTCATCTAATATCTGATATTGCTGCTGCAATTTGTTTATGTATGTAGCCAGTCAAAACGTTGATGCAGCAGGGTCCAACTAAGGGACACACTAATAGAATGAGCAGGGGACCTGTAGCTGCTGTAAGGAGGGTAATGAGCCAAGGGGACCAGGAGAAAAGGCTCTGGTTTCCAGTGCATGTTCTCTTTCCACATGTTGTCTCTTTCTCTTATGTTTTCTCTCACCATGGCTAGGGTCCTTCATATTATGTCTGATTTGTTAGCATAAAAACAGCACTCTTCACCTAAGGCCATGCACAGCCCTCCCTATTTCATGAATAATAAGTCTAGCCCTCAGCGGTTCTGCAGTACTACTGCTAGGGAGTCTAAGGCAGATTCAAGTTGTTGCACAGTGCTCTCTAGGAGTCCTAGATGTCGGTTGATGGAGTGAGCTAGAGTTTTGAAATTCATTTTTGAGGTGACTAGAGCAGCTGTTCTGATGGCTGTTGACCCAGCAATACCTAGCCCTACTAGCAAGGGGATTAATATAGGAGCTGCTCTCTTAGTTGTCCACCTGTACTGAATTCCTATGTGTTCTCGTCCTGCCTCTCCATCAGACAGAAAAATTGGGGGTATTAGATAGACAAGTATACAAAGCTCTGGTCCCACAGGGTTGGAATATTATGCCATCAGGTCTTCTGCTATACAAGGTGTTAACCCTGTGACACAAGCAAACCAAGTGCCATCTGTGCCATAGAAATACTGGCCAGAAGAATGGGCTGTACATGGATAATTCAATTTTACAGTGCAATTCTTGAGAAATGGAGAATTGTTCCAATTGTACTCTGGGGAGGGTACACTCCCCAGTCCCTTGAATATCTGAAAGGGTTAAAGAAGGAACTTGTCTCCAGGTGCACTTCCCTTGCTGCTTCAATTTTTCTAGGGACCCTTTCTGCACTAGGGAGTGGGAGTTTCCTAGGGAGGTGTTTACAGTTATACCGACATAATCAGGAGGCCTAGGGTCTATGCATAGCCAGCAGTCTCAGGTCAAATTAGGCACTGTAGAGGCATTCAGAAATTTATAAACATCTTGTACTAATTGAAGCATGGGGCCAGAGGCAGCAAGGGGGGTAGTGGTTAATTTTTCTGGTGGAAGGGTGGTCTTTGTTATCGGTCGGGGCACAGGGTGAGAATGCAGCTTCAGCAGATGTGGCTGAGTCGGGTGTGGAGATTCCAGTGGGGGTTGAACTATTTCCCGGAGGGGGCCAATCGGGTTCTGCTGGACTACCACACCTTGTCTCTGTATAGTGAATTTGGTGCCTGGATCATGTCCTGTTACATACAATCTAAGGCTCCACGTTGGCCCAGTTTCCCATGCAAGGGAGAGGGAGTAGGGGTGTCCGTCTCTTATTATAATAACAAAGGGGTTACAATTGTCCAGGGAGCAAGTGTCAGTTTTTAACCTGGTTATATTGATGATGTAGGGATCTTTTTGGATCCAGGAGGTTGTTGTTTCACAATCCCACCCAGCACAGTGGAAATTTTCGGTCCCTTGGCATGAGGAGCCTCCATTCGCAGGGCAGGCATAGTACTGAGTGGTCTGTAGACCTCATTGGTAAATAATTCTTTGCGGGCCCATCTTACGGCACCCGTAATGGGAATTGAATCTTGACCTGCCTCCCTTGCGAGTGGTGGGTCTGTGCCAATTTCCTAATGTGGGCCATAATTTTCACAGATTAAAATAGAAAACAGGTTACCCTTCTCCTTCATATGTACTAACTCTTGTCCCCGTAATGGTATCTAGCAGCTGTCATTTGAAGTTCTGCAGTTCATGTGGCTTATTCTTTCCCTGACATAGCTGAAATATTAAAAAAGCAGGACCCCTCACAAGTAAGCATTATACATGATTAGTTTTAAAGGTTAGTTTCAACGGGTTAGTAGCAGATTTAGTTACACTCCACCTTCGGTTTCCCCGTTGTGGAGGAACTTCTTCACTTGCGTGTGATGTATCCACGGGAGGATACCAGCTACTTTCACTGCAGTGGGTGTAGAGAGAATTACAACGTATGGTTCTTTCCACCGCGTTTCGAGAGTCTCAGGGTGCAGCTTCCGAATCTACACAAGATCTCTGGGAGCATGGGGGTGCAGCCTCACCAGTGCGGCTCCCTCTGCAGCTGCGGAGATACTGGTTTTTATTTCTTCTTGCAAAATGTGAAAAGCCTGCAGCGACTGAAGTACGTTAGTATTAGTTAATTCAGCTATTTTGTCACTATCCACTTGTGGTAGCAAGGGCAAGGGTCTAACAAACATGATTTCATAAGGTGTGAGGTTGAGGAAGTAGGGGGTGCAGCAGGTTTCAACTAGGACAAACGGGAGAAGAGAGACCCAAGCTAACCCAGTCTCATTTTGCTTTCTTAACGTTTCTTTCAGTGTCCTGTTCATCCTCTCTACTTTTCTTCCACTTTGGGGCTGGTACGTGCAATGCAATTTCCAGGGCACATGTAGGATTTCACTGACTTGTCAGTTTACCCTGGAAATGAAGAGGGGGCCATTGTCAGATTCTAAACTTAGAGAGAGCCCAAACAGAGGTACTATTTGTTTTATCAAACATTTAGCCACGGTCTCTGTATTTTCTCCTCTAGTAGGAAACGCTTCAATCCACCCAGAGTAAACATCAACAAATACTAAGAGATATTTGTACCCAAATTGAAGAAGCTTCAGTTCTGTAAAATCAATCTCTCAATACCTTCCTGGACAGTCTGCACTCCTTTTCTTATTATACTGGGCCCTTGTTGCCCTGACTGTCACCTACTGACAGGTGAGGCACCTACTCACTTCATCTTGACATAATTGAGATAAGTCCTTGTGCCAGAAGACTTTCTGCATCAGGGTGATTAAATTTTTTGCCCCCAAGTGGGTGCTTTCATGAAGCTGTTTTACCATCTGCCTGGTGAGGACTTTCAGGTAGCTCTGTGGTTCCGGTAGGGAGAATACACCATCTACTACTATTTTTCTCTTCCTGTCGTTGTCTCAAGCACTCTTCTTCTGCTGCGCTGTATGAAGTGGGGCCTGCCACTACAGGCTCTGGCATGAGAACAAGTTCAGTCAGCTCACTAAATGCTGCCTTTCTAGCAGAGTGGTCCTCTGCTCTGTTTCCCACTGCTTCAAGTGAGGCACCTTTTTGATGTCCTGGGCAATGTACAATTGCAAGTTGCTGGGACAGCCAGGGGGCAGCCAGGAGTCTGAGGATTTCTTTGTTTTTTATGGCTTTCCCTTCTGAGGTGAGCAGCCCTATCTCCCTGTATATTGCCCTGCGCACGTGTGTGGTGGCAAACGCGTACCCGGCTATCAGTGTAGATAGTGGCTTTCTTCCCTCGGCTCAGGATCAGGGCTTGAGTTAGCCCTATGAGTTCAGTTTTCTGGGATGAGGTCCCAGCTGGCAGCGACACTGCCCAAATGGTTTTTGTCTCAGTTCTGAGCTGGTTAATATGGACAACTGCGACTCCAGCTCTCTTTCTCCCAGTGTCAATGAAACTGCTGCCATGCCCATTGAAACCCCACTCTGCAACTGCCACTAAGTCTGACAGTACCTTTCCCTTGAACCCCTCTAATATTTGTAACTTATGTCTGATGTCTGGGGCAGCTTGGGATGTGAAGGTCATGACCACAGCTCTCTGATTTTCCAGGTCCATTGGATCCATGGGAGAAAAGTTACGGTAAGCTTCTAACAATCTCTCCAGGAAGGCAGAAGGAGATTCATTCCCTCCCTGCACTGCATCTGCTATTTTTGAAAGATTGGTGGGCTGTGTAGTGGCCCCTCCGATTGCCCCCCAGCAAGGTCTGGTGGTAGGTCTCAAGTTTGTCTTTTCCCGTATCACTATTATAGTCCCAGGAAGGTTGAGCAGAGGGGAACACATGTTCCACTTGATCCGTTTCTGTGAATTTTCTGTCAGGACCCAAAATTAACTTGCCTGCCTCTTGCTTAATTCTCTCATGTTTTTCAGAGGTGAAAAGGGTCTGCAAGAGTTGCTGGCAATCATCCCAGGTGGGTTGGTGAGTAAAGAAGATGGTCTCTAACAGGCTGATCAACTCATGGGGTTTCTCGGAGAAAGGGGCATTTTGGTTTTTCCAGTTATACAGGTCATTAGTGGAAAATGGGACATACACCATGAAGGGGTGGTCCCTTCCTTCATCTTCGGGCTCATAGGTGGTTTGTCGAAGGGGATAAAGAGGGGCAGAAGGAACAGTGCTCTGGTAGGGAGCTTTAGGCTTGTCCTCCGAATCTGATGAGGAGTTGGAGGAAAAATGGATAATGGGAGCTTTAGGAGTGGGTTGGGGGATCCCCAAGGTGGGGGTCTGGGGAGGTTGATAAGTGCCCCCGCTGCAGGTATGCCCGGGGTTGTGTCCACTCACTCCTTGAGTCTTAGGTTTAGCAGACTTTGAAACATGGGTGTATGGGGGAGAGAGTACCTCTCCTCCATCCTCTGCAGGGAGAACAGGGAAGGGGTTCTCCTTTTCCCCCTCTGACCTTCCATGTAGGCTTTCCTACTTTAGGCTGGTTCATGAAAACCGCAGTTGGCCTTTTTGCCAGGGAAGAAGTATTGCCCAGGGGGGGCCAGAAGGGGAACAGTTTCAACAGGAGAGGCCTGTCTTCTGAGGGATATCCAGGCCATAATGTAGGGGACTTGGTCTGATTGACCCAGGAGCCCAAAAATCACTTGCCTGACCCAATAACAAACCAGTGGGTTGAAAGTACCCACGTTGGGCCACCTGACATCAAATGATGGCCACTCGAGTTGGCATAAGGTGGTCAGATCTCCAGGCATGATACCAAGTGCCAGGTCAGACGCCCCTTTCTTAAAATCTTTGAAGTGTTCTAACACCAATTCCAGGGGAGTCCCCATATAACTCCCTTGTCCCATTTTGTACAGAATTAACCAATAAACATTTCCAAGAGTAGACACGCAAAATAACCATGCAAACTGCACACGGAGATGAAAACGAAACAAAGACAATTTTGGCAGCCACCTTTTACCAGTTCTAACAAAAGGGGGATGCCCAACGTCTCGGGTTTCCCCCAGCCCAGGAAGTATTGCTGCATCCAGCCTTCCTTATGGGCTTTTGTACAGTGCAGTTCAAACCCAAAGTCTTACTCCTTTCCAAAGTCTCCTTACATCTACAGGAGCCTCCTCTGACCGGGCACTGGTGGTAGTGCTCTGATCCTGGACAAGCCCCCAAATGTTAGTCCTGAATTTCACAGGACCAACTGCTTGTACTGGGAGAGTGCAGACACACCAGACCACAACCAGAATACAGGAGAAAAAGAACTTATTTATTAGCAGTTATACTACCTGCGCAGGGGCTGCCAGCCTTTGATCGGCTAACAGCCACCTCAAGAATTTGGTGAACGTTTTTATATTCTCTGAACTTCCTGTTGGCTAACTGTCCTAGTTTTGCTTGGTTGCCTGAGACTAGTTTCTAGGTCAGTTGCCTTCTTCCTGGGTTGGCTAGCTTCCACCAGTTTGAAATAACAATTCTTTCAATCAATCAGTTTTGCAATAACAGGATATGGCTGTCTACCACTTCTACTGAGGCAAGCATTAATACAGAAGCAGAAAAGGCAAGTTAATTTTTAGGCCTCACAGAGAAGCAGCAAGAGCATATCCACAGGGCTCAATGCTCCTTTACATGGCTTCTTATTCAAAGGCTGCAGCACTGTCCATTGGCAAACTAACCAACCCCATAGACTGTTGGTGTCCAACTTTAGGCCAGATTTCAACAAACCATTTTGCCTCTCTATCATGCCTGCCCAGTAGGATTATATGGAACATTAAATTTCCACTTAATTCCTAATTGCTGCTCTCATTGCAATGCATGTCCAGTAAAGTGGGTGCCTTGATCCCTTTCAATCACTTGTGGCCAGCCATAGGCTGCAAATAGATACTCCAGGCCCCTCTTGGTGATTTGCTGATCTGCATGACATGCAGGTAGTCCAGTAGCTGTGTCCACACATATCATGGCATACCGATATCCTTCTGATATGGGCAGAGGAACAATATAGTCTATTTGCCATCTGACAAGGGGTATTGGCCCCGTTACTATTGTCCCATGTTGCTGTGGGACTCGGTGTAAGTACCTGTGGGTAAAATGAAAACATTTCCAGAATATCTCCCCTGGCTTTGGCAACTGCATATCAACAGGCATTCAGAGGTGGAAAGAAGTATGGCTTTAGTGCATTTGCATCTTTCCTCAGCAGTGGAGAAGCCATTTCCATATCAATGGGTAATTACCTGGGCAATGGAGGGCTTATCTGTACCTGAGAGGTGAGGGGGTGGGCCTTTTTTGCTGCTGTTTGAGCAGGAGAGAGAGATGGGCCCCACTGAAGTTTTGTAAGCAATAAACGGATTTTAAACTTTATTCCTTCCTTTGACTGATTTCGGTTTTTAGAGGTATTTTGCCCGGGATTTCCTTTCCCCAGACTAACACCTGGTGCAGTTGGTAGGATTACTGTGAACCCAAAATCTGTTATTATGAGTGCGACCTTTGGGAAGGCCACCCCAAGAAATGATGGGGAGAAGTGGCGCTCGCACCAAGGCACATGTGTCTACACTCATGTGGTCATAGAGGCACCACCACCACTGCTGGCCGTGCCAACCCTGGCGTGGCCCGAGCCTAAGGTACTGCTTCTACCACTGCTGTTGCTCCTGCTGCCGGCCGGAGCCTCATCACAACTATGGAAAGGAACAGAGGTCCAGGACACCTTGATAGAAAAGCACCTGGCTGCTATGTACCACGATTTGCTGGCTATGGAGTCCATAGGTGGAATAGCTTTGACCACGTTAATAAGCACCTATCCCATTGCAGGGTGGGTGAGAGATCCAAAGGCCATGGAGTGGAGTGGCACAGGCTTAAATGGTGTAGCCATTGGACCCCATCATAGGCAGGCTTCCCTTCTAGCCAGCACACCTGGGCCAATGTGTCTATTTCATCATTCCCTGGGGATGCCAAAGGCAAATGGCAAGTCACATGATATATAGTAACAGTCTCAGTCTAACCAGAGGCCCATAGGTTTTGTCACAACTCTTGCCCCCAAAGGAGCCAGTGACCAACCATGCAGTTGGCATGATACCATGTCAGTAGCCACATGGTCAAGCCCCAATAGATTGCCCAGCTGTCGGTGCAGACAACTATGGGGGAGGGCTCCTGGATAATCAAGAGCCATATTGTCCACAACTAAGCCCATTGGCTGCTCTTCCCCACTCCACCCTCCATCCATATTGTCTCAGTCTTAGGGTGGAAAGCCACAGACCTCCACTTTGGGGGCTGCCTATGACTGAAGCCATCCCTGTAACAAGCATCTTCGGGTATAAAGGCTTTTCCCTCCTGATAAGGAGTCTCAGCTACCAAGGGCTGAAAAGCAAGTTCTTCCTGCTTTCCACTGGTAGAGGTCACTGGCCCCAATAAGTGTTGGAGTTCTCCACTTAAGGGGCTGGTAGAAAGGGCACTGCACTGCTGTAAATATGCATCCCATTTGGCAAGTGTACGTGTCTGTGCCACGCCGCTCCATTGCCTTTGGTTCCAGTCTTGCAGACACCCCGCCATGGGATAGGTGATTATTACCTTGGTCAGAGCTGTTCCAGCAATGGGCTCCATAGCCAGCAAGGTTTGGTACACAGCAGTCAGATGCTTCTCTATCATGGTGTACCGGACCTCTGCTCCTTTCCATAGTTGTGACCAGAATCCAATAGGTTGGCATGTCTGTTCAAGCCACTGCCAAAGACCCCGTCCATAACCATTTTCAGTTATATGAACATCTAGTTCACAAGGCCATGATGAGTCCATTATTTTCAAGGCCTGTATGGCCTTGACTGCCCACTTGGCAGCAGTAAAAGCAGCTGCACATGTGTCATCCCAGTCCTACCTGATGCCTTTCATACCAACCGGTAGAAAGGCTTCAGAATTTGTGCCAAGTGCAGGATAAACACTCCCCAGTAGCCCAAAAGATCCAAAAACTCTTGTAATCCTGCCACAGTGGTAGGGGTGGGGAAAGCCTGGACCTTGTCTGTAACCACTTCAGGAATAACTTCAGTTTTACCCAATGAGACAACCCCCAAGAATTTCACAGACAAATCAGGTCCCTGAACCTTGGTGCTGTTTACAGACCATCCTTTTCCTGTAGATGTTGCAACAGTCTGGGAACTGCCCCTTCTAAATTTGAAAGAGAATCAGATGTGAGCATAATATCATCAGTGTAGTGATACAACTGACAACTGTTTGTGGTTTCTTCCATGTGGCCAAGTCCTGGGATACAAGGCCATGACAGATGGTGGGATTTTGGAGGTATCCCTGTGGAAGGACAGTTAATGTCCACTGCTGCCCTTCCCTTGTGAAGGCTTTCCTGTGCTATGTCAATAGAGAAGAAAGCATTAGCAAGGTCTACTACATAATGACACATTTCCAGTTCTTGGCTGTGGGTGTCCAGAATGTCTGCTATAGAGGGGACAGCAGCATGCAAAGGGGGTGTGACTTTATTCAATTTCCTGTAGTCTACAGTCATACACCAGGAGCCATCTGGCTTTCTCACTGGCCACACTGGGGAATTAAAAGGACTATGAGTGGGCTTTATGATGCCCACCCTCTCCAACTCCTGTCAAGTTTCTTCAATTTCCTTGTGCCCCCCAGTGAGTTTATACTGCTTAATATTTGTCACCCTCCGAGGTACAGCAGAGTTACATATGGGTGCTTAGCATGTCCCCTCAGAACTGCCTTTTCCACACATACCCTCAGTCTGAACTCACCCGCAGTGGTTGGTAACCACAGGCCTTGCAGGATATCTATCCCCAAAAATATATTCAGGGATGGGAGAAATGCACAAGGTATACTCCTATGTGGGTGAATGCACTATCCCCAGTGTGATTTGGGCTTTATTCACTCTAATTGCCTTACCCCCATAGCCATCTATCACAGCATGGTTCTTGGGAAAATGCTCAGGGTTGCCATGAATCAGAGAACACTCAGCTCCCGTGTCCACCAATACCAGTAAACGTTTGACATTCACAGGGCATCAATGAATTGCTAATTCTACATGTGGCCTCTGGTCCCCACCATGTCCCCCAGATGGGGACATTGACCCCCTCCTCAGTCCAACCGCGATGCCCAAAAATCCTCCTGTGGGGGCAAGGGCACAGGCGAATCCTGAGTACTGTCTCACATGAAGTTATGCAGGGACACAGGCTGGGCATGAGGCCTTGACTCTGGTTTCTGTGTCCTGGACCTCAGTTGCTGAAACTGCTGCTCTGGCTTTAATTGGTGCCACAGTTCTAACAATATTCTTTTGGGCTGCCAATCAAGTTTTTCTTTCACTACCCCAGCATTTATTAAATCAACTCACATCTGGGTCCTTGAGACCTTCACGGGACCTTTTTCACTTCTCCTTTCAGTCGTAGCCCATACTTCCCTCCATGCCCTTATTGTTTCAACCTCTCCCATATCTGCTAAAGTACGAGTAGCCTCTCTTATGGTTACCCTAGGTGTGGGGCTAGGGTATTCACTGGGGACCCAAAGAAAGATGTGGGGGCTGTATGCAGCACCAGGTTTCTCATTCCTACAGTGAACACCTCCTCATCAGGGCCATGGAGGTCCATATTACAGACAATGCTTTTCATACCCCATTCCTGCAGTACCTGTTGGAGGTCTGCATACATTTTCCAAGTACTGGGAAAATATGGTAAATCACCCTGATTAGGCCAAACTATCCCAATGGCAGCTGTCAGCCATTCCAGGAGTGTCTGATTCCCTGAGGCTTGATGGGCATTTCGCAACCACTGCTGTAGGGAAGGGTGAGTCATCAGCGAAGCAATTCTGCCCATCTCAATACCCGACACAATAATGTTTTCCACCCCCACATCCCAGAGATGTAAAAAGCAATGTAGACACAGATTCCAATGGCCTCGGCCTATACCAGATGCTCATGTACAGCAGCTCATCCTGGGTATAGGGGGCAGAGCACGGAGTCCTCCACAACATGGGGAGGTGGTTGCTCCTCCCCCTGAGGAGACTGGTTGTTTTGTTTTTATTTCCTTAATTACTGCTGGGCGGGCCTTTAAAACAGGAGGGGATGGTACCACCTGCGGTGGCCTGGGTAGCAGATCCGCCAATGGCCCCTCCTCTTCCTCTTCTCCTTCAGGCTTCTCCACCAATGGCTCCTCTTCCACTATTTCCAGGGCTGAAGGCAATACTCTTTCCTCCCCCTTCCCCACAGCCTCCTGCTGAAAGGAAAGGAGCGACACACAGCAGCAATTCACCGGAGAATTCCGCTTTATTAGGGAAAGGTGCTGGGTTATATAGGAAGGGGCATGAATTGATTGAGGTGTCACTTCTACGGGGATGGTGGCTGTTGGCTAGGTGCTGGGATTGTGAGGGGAGTGAGAGGTGATTGGGCTTCAGTGGCACCGGTGGGAACCGAGGATCCCGAAGAGAAGCCGGAAGTTTGCCATGTTACTGGTGGGGGCCCTTCATTCCCCCCTCTCTCCTCTATGGGGTTGTGGACGTTGCTTTCTCTCTGGCTGCTTCCTGCTGAACAGGGGCAGAGAAGGGAGTGAGGGCTTGAGGATTGGGAGGAAAGGGTTGATAGGACTCCCCACAGTAAGGATGAGTAGATGTGGACTTCTTCAGGTTTGGAAATCAATGAAGGTTCCCTGTAACCATAGGTCGAGGACCTGTTGATTCCAATGGTCCCAAGAGGATATGGGTGTCAGGAGCCAGGTGTCTGCAGCCATTGTTTCCCGGAACAGTTTCCAGTGGAGAGAGGGGTCCATCTCAGTGTGTGGTGAGGAGGTCACGTGAGGGTGAGGGATCTTCTGTGGCCAGAAGCTGGTAGTTCCTGAGTAAAAGCTGGTTGAAAGCTTGATTAGAGATTTTTCAGACTTAGCATTTGATGAACTTTATTATACAGGGTAAGAAGAGACAGGCGAGAAGAATGATTATTATGGGGCCTGCGATGGGCCAGAGCCAGGTGAGGAGGGAGTTTGTTAGTATTGATGAGAATGGGTTGGAATTGGAAGCAGAGTGGAGACTGGAGGCAAGGTCGGTGAGTTTGGTAATGTCAGTTTCTACAATGCCGGATTCATTGATGTAATAGCAGCACTCTTCCTGGAGGAAGACACAGGTGCCGCCCTTCTCGGCTGTAAGCAGATCTAGGGCCCGTCGGTTTTGAAGGGTGACTTTAGCTAGCGAAGTGACCTGTCTTTAGAGAGAGGCTAGGGAATCGGCAGTGGATGTCAGGGCTCCCTCAAGTTTGGCGTTGAGATCTCTAACTGCCCATAGAGAGTGACCCAAGGCTTCTCCCGAAAACCCTGCTCCAATGGCTGAGGTGATCAAAGAGCTACTGACCATGATGGGAAGGAAAGCAGCTCTTTCTGGGCACGAGGGCAAGGGAGGTTGGAGCTCAAGAAATTCTGCCATGCTGTCAAGTGTAAACTGTGGGATTAGGGTGACGAGAATGCAGGGTATATCAGAGTTGAGAGGCAGTGGGTTGAAAAGACCGCCATTACACTAAAAGAAGTGTCCTGGTTGCGTGAAAGTCTTAGAGCCAGAGGTAGGGGTGTAGATAGAGAGGCAGTGAAGTGCGCTGGAGGGGGGTGGAGTTGGGCCTACACAGTGGTGGATGGTGAGATTATCTTCGTATTCTGGTTCCCATAGGGTTATGTCTGCCAGGGGGCAGAGGGGTTGTCTTTCTGCATGGAAGGAGTAGTTGGAAATATTAAGGGGCACGGCGGCCAGCAGTGGGTGCTGTAGTGATGCACAAAAGGAACAATTGGCGGTGTTAAGGGTGTGGTAGAGAAAGATGGTGGTGTCCTGAATGAGCTGTAATGAAGAGTAGGAGAAATGGGAAGAGGGGCGGGGATAAGAAGACGAAGAGGCACCGTCAAGAGTTTGGATAATGACTCTTTCAGAATGTCTGATATCTGATGCAACTTGAGAGATCTGGGAATGAGAGAGAACATACTTTTGAAAGATATGAAGGGTACCGTGGGGGGTCGAGGACCCCCCGTAGTAAACTGAGGCTGTGACTCTGGCAGCCCATCGAGAATCCCAGGGATCTGGTATTGATAAGGAGAATGGGCCGTTGGGATATTTCATGAAATGGTTGCAGGAGTAATACTGTGGGTACTGGAAGTTACTCATGTAGTGAATGGCGCAAGACTAGTAGGGACATCTCCTGTAGGTGTCTGGCCATCACCTGCAATAGGCTTGTTTTTGGTCATAGAGGAAGCAGAGGTAGGGAGAATAAGGGTAGCTGCTAGTGAACACTTTGGTGGAGGGAGGAAAGTGGAGGTATAAAGGCTCAGAGCAGCTTTTCAGAGGGCAGTCTGGTGTGGCAATGAGGGCAGTAACTTTTGTTTGATGCTGTGTGTAAGTCTGTCTGACTTTGAATTGCCATACAAAGGAGGCTGGGGTGGTGGGGAAGACAATAGGAAAGGAAAAAAAGCGAGAGAGCAGTAAAGGAGGAAAAAGTCATGATTCGTGTATGGATGGCAAAGGGGGTGAACGGGATTTTGGAGGAAAGAGGACAGTAAGGTCAGGAGTCTGGAGGGAGGGAGAGTCTGTAAACTTTTGTAGGTTAAGAGATCTTTTAGGTGATGTGGGGACAGAATGGTAAGGGGTGCCCTGAATGTCAGTTTATGAGCTTCTTTCTGCAAGAGCTGTCTAGCAGCTAATGCTCGTAGGCAGGGGGCCCATCCCTGAACTGTGGGGTCTAATTGCTTGGAGAGATAAACTACTGGGGCAAAGGATGGGCCATAATATTGGCCTAGGACTCCTAGAGCTTGACTGGACCTCTCATGAATGTATAATGAGAAGGGCTTCAACAAATCAGGAAGATGGAGAGCTGGGGCTTCCACAAGGCATTGACGGAGCTTAATAAAGGAGTGTCGGGGTGAGGAGGATAATGGTTTTTTAGGGGGGCTCTTGCTGAGGTCGTATAGGTGTCTTGCCAACAGGGAGCATGGAGAAGTTAGGGATCTACGCTCTAAAATATCTAACCAGGCCTAGAAAGGAAAGGATTTCTGTCTTGGTTTTGGGAATGGGCAGGTCAGAGAGGAGCCATTTTCTGTCTAAGGTAATGGACTTTCTTTGTTGAGATAGAAGGAATCTGAGGTAAGTGACAGGAGGGGAAGAGATTTGAGCTTTGACGGGGGATACTCGGTAACTTCTGGAAGCTAAAAGGTTAAGTAGGGAGGCAGTGTCAAGTTGAGACTGTTCCCACGAGAGACTGCAGAGTAGAAGATTGTCCATGTATTATAATAAGGTGGACTTGGAGTGATCATGATGAAACTGTTTGAGGTCCTGAGCTAGGTCCTGTCTAAAAATATGGGGACCATCTCAGAAGCTCTGTGGCAAAACTGTCCAAGTGAGGTGTTCAGAATGTCTTGTGCATGGGTCCGTTCAGGTGAAGATGACAAAATCTTGGGAGCAGGGGTCTAGAGGGATAGAAAAATGGGTTCTTCAGATCTAGCACTGAGAAGTGGGATGCTGAGGCAGGGATCTGCGATAAAAGGCTGTATGGATTTGGAACTAAGGGATGGATAGGGACAATGGCTATGTTGATGAGGCGAAGGTCTTGGACAAGGCGGAAAGATCCGTTGGTTTTTTTAACAGCTAATATGGGGGTATTAAATGGGGAGTGAGTGGGTCTGAGGTAATTTTTGTTTAAGAGATCTTGAATGATGGGTTGGAGGCCTATGAGGGCTGAAGTGGTTAGGGGGTATTGGGCCTGACAGATATACTGAGAGGGGTCACATAATTTGAAAGAGGCAGGGGGACATAGGGCCACGGAGGGGCTTGTAATGTCACAAACTTTGGGATTTACAGGGTGTATGAGGGCGGAACCAGAGCTTTCATTGGGTAGAGGGGGTTTGTCTGCTATGAGGGCCATCAAAAAGGGAGTACTGGGGGCTGTGGGAGTGGATATAGTTATGGAAACGTGGAGGAGTGAAAGGATGTCCCGTCCTAGTAAAGCGATGGGACACTGGGGCATAACTAGGAAGGAGTGGGAGAAAGGTATGGGATTGTCTAGGATTGTGCATAAAAGGGGTGGGGTTGTTTAATGGGAAAATCTGTTTACCTCTTACCCCGACTATAGGAGTAATGGCTGGTGTGATAGGGCCCCGGTATTCTCGCAAGACTGAGAAGGTGGCTCCTGTATCTAGGAGGAAGGAGATGGGGCGACCGTCTACTGTTAAAGTAACCCTGGGCTCCTGTTTGGTGATGGAAATGGTCAGGCGAGAAGCCCCCGGGCCCCATCAATCTTCTTCTGCCAGCCCCACTATGGCGGGCTTAGGATGGGGGTTGTTCATCCAGCCTCCCCTTCGTGTGCTTGGGCAATCAGACCCCCAGTGGCCCTATTTGTGGCATCTGGGGCATGGAGTGGTAGGAAATTTGGGGGAGGGGCACACCCTTGACCAATGTCCCTCTTTTCTGCACTTGAAACAAGCTCCTGCGGAGGGAGCTTGTTTGTAGAGGTGCTCCCAGGTTGTGGTTTTATCAGCTGAGCCAACATTTGGAAATTGGCCTGATCAGCCTTTTGTTTACAGCGTTCTTTCTCCCCCTCCCGCTTATGGAAGACTTTAAAGGCCACTGTTAGGATCTCAGTCTGTAGGGTAGCGGGGCCCTGTACTAACTTTTTGAGTTTAGCTTTAATGTCGGGGTAGCTTTGAGCTAGGAAGTATGTCATAAGGACATGTTTTCCTTCAGGTGTTTCTGGGTCTAGGCTGGTATACTGTAATAGGGCTTGAGTGAGTCTGTCTAAGACCTCGGAGGGCGTTTCATCTCTCTTTTGAATTACGTCTTTTAGCTTTTGAAAATTGACTACTTTACGAGCTACCTTTTTCAGACCTGTTATTAAGCAGGAGGGAAAAATATTTCGAGAGCGGAGACCTACGGCGGTGTTATAATCCCAGTGTAGTTCTTGTTCAGGGACAGCAGTGGGGCCAGGGGGATAGGTGGGGTCAGTCCTGTGGGTTTCGGTAGCGTGTGTTTGGGCGAAGTCCCAAACTCGTCTACGCTCTTCAGGTAGGTGTGTATTGGCCAGGAGCATGAAAATGTTATGATGCATGAGGTTGTAAGACTGGAGGGTCCATTGAAACTCCCTGATGTATGTCGTGGGAATCAGTGGAAAAGGAACCTAGGCATTTCTCTAGTTGGGCTAAATCTCCTAAATGCCTTTGGATCCTGCTACCTCCAGGAGGGGGGCGATAATTTTGGGAGGCTCTCGGGACCAAGTCTTAGGGGGACTGAATGGTTCTGGCTCAGTCTGTCAGGGAGTGACGCAGTCTAGCCACCCCTAGTCAAGCAGGTCCTGAAGTGTGGAAGGGGGGCAAAGAAAATAAAGAAAGATAGAATCAGACCCACGTGTTGCCAGCCTGCAGCCCAGCTGCTTGCCTCTGCCACTTTAGTTGAGCTTGAACTCATGACTCTGAGGTTAAGAGTCCCATGCGCTACTAACTGACCTACAGCAGGGCTCCAGTTAATTGCTTATGGAATGAGTAAACAGAATGTTCTTTGTTCTCCATTCCTACCACATCGGCAAGTGGGGGAAGGGCATAGCTGGAAGCAGGGGGCGGTGTTTCTACACATCTTCAAGGTCTCCCTATTTTCAGAGTGAGGAGTCTTGGCTCGTCTTCGAGGACAAGATATGTTTTTGTGGACAGATAACTTCCAAGGACTGCACCAGTTGTTCTCTAGCTTGTGCTTTCCCATGCTGCGTTTAGACATGGGGAAGGTGCTTTCCCATTCTCCCTACAAACATGTGAGAAGACAAAGACGGTCCCTAACAGGGGAGAAATAGGTGATGAGGGCAAAGATGGAGGAGGCCCCCGGGACCTAGTTAAAGGGGGAGCTGAAAGGCTCAGGCTTAATCTGCGTGGGACGAAGGCGGAGGAGGTGAGATGGGGGAGGAGATGGTGGGGAAGGAAGGGAGAAGGGCTGTTGTAGGAGAAGAAGGGGAAGGGAGTGAACGGGAGGCTTCTGCGGGGGCGGTGGCTTGCAGGCTAGGAGAACTTGGGAGGGGACAGAGGGGAGGAGGAGGAGGAAAGCTTCTATATAGGGAATCTCCTTCCATTTTTTCAGGCGCTGGCAGTAAAGAGATTGCGAGTGATGTTAGGATCAAGAGTTTCCCCTGCGGACCATTGGTTGTTATTGTCTAGGGGGTATGTTGGTCAATCTTGGGAGCAATATTTACGGAGAAGTTGTGGTTTTATATCAGGCATCAGGGAGAGGGTAGCCAGATGCTTAAGCAGGCATTCAAGAGGTGAACTTTCAGGGAGGGATGAGGAGTCTCCCATGGCTAAAGGACAGAGAAGGAGACAAACAGGGGAAGAGGAATGGAGATCCTCGGACTGGAAGCAGACCACAAGGAGACAAAGGGCGTCCCCGATGATCCTTGGTGGTCTGCGGAAACTCGTATATGAGTCGGAATTTCTTAGGAAGTGTGGGTCGTCACCCAGACTTCCCTAAGAATGCAGAGTGCCAGAGTCACGAGGTACCTAGCGCTGAGTTTTCGGCAGACAGAACAGATGGAGCAAAAGGAGGAGGGGGGGCGAAAGGGAGCGTTCCCATCCGCAAAGGAGTCACCTCGTTTATGGCTGTTGGAGGGGGGGGACCTGAGGGTCTGCCGCAGCCGTGAAGGCCTGAGGCGGGGATTTATGGCTGTCGGAGGAGGTGCCTGAGGGTCCGCCACAGCCATGAAGGCCTGAGGCGGGGATTTATGGCTGTTGGAGGAGGGGCCTTAGGGTCCGCCGCAGCCGTGAAGGCCTGAGGAGGGGAGAGTTCCCTCCTCGTCCCTGAGCATCAGGGCCTTGCCGGACGATCACGGTCAATGGCACTGCGATAGCTTGGAGAAGAGTGGCCCACCCTGGGGAAATTTTGCTTAAAAAGTTTCAGCACTGATGGAAGGGACAGTGAATGCGTTTATGACTGTCGGAGGTGGGGCCTGAGCATCCACCGCAGCCGTAAAGGCTTGAGGCGGGGATTTATGGCTGTTGGAGGAGGGGCCTGAGGGTCCGCCGCAGCCGTGAAGGCCTGAGGCGGGGAGAGTTCCCTCCTCATCCCCGAGCGTCAGGGCCTTGCCGGACAATCACGGTCAATGGCACTGCGATAGCTCGGAGAAGAGCGGCCCACTCCGGGGGGAAAACTTACCTAAAGGCCAGAGAGGAGTGGTGAGTGTGATGAGCCAGCGCCGGAAAAAGAGGATGAGGGCAAGCTGCTGCTGGTGTCGGGGGGAAGATGGGGCCCAGTTGGGGTGTCCCGTCTCCCGGGTTTTGGCACCAATGAAAGGAAAGGAGCGACACACAGCAGCAATTCACCGGAGTATTCCGCTTTATTAGGGAAAGGTGCTGGGTTATATAGGAAGGGGCATGAATTGATTGAGGTGTCACTTCTACGGGGGTGGTGGCTTTTGGCTAGGTGCTGGGATTGGGAGGGGAGCGAGAGGTGATTGGGCTTCAGGTGGCGCCGGCGGGAACCGAGGACCCCCGAAGAGAAGCCGGAAGTTTGCCATGTTACTGGTGGGGGCCCTTCACCTGCAACGTGGGTTTGCCGTCTGCCTCACTGGTAAGGAATCTTCTAGGAGTGTGACCAGCTTTTTCAGTAACTTTCTCTTCTTTAACAGCATCCCATAGTTTATTGCCCAATTCCTCCAAGCAAGGCTGAAATGTGTCCCTCTCCCCCCTGAGTCCCTCAATAATTCTCTTTCTCCTATATAACATTTTCCACTATCTTGACAAAAAGTGACCCTACAATGCTTGCCACTTCATGGCCCTCTAAAGTCACCAAGCAGTCTTCCAACTCACAACAGAGGGCTAATTCTGCAGCTTCTGGTGTTTGCACCCTTCCCTAGTTCTGGGGAAGCCCCCCCCCCCACTCTAGGAGGTACTTTGTCCTAGACCAATTCCCCACTAGGGGTTCCCAAGTTGGAAGCACCACAGCTGGAGGCATAATAACTGGTGAAACAGCAACCTCTGCCGGTGCATCCCCTGGGGCCTTCCCTCATCCACAGGAGCATCCCTCCCAAAGGTCACACCCATTACGACAGATTTCGGGCTTATATGCGCCCTGCCTACTGCTCCAGATGTAAGTCTGGGGAGAGGAAATCCCAGGGCAAAATACCTCTAAAAACCGAAATCAAAGGGAGAGATAAATTTGAAAACCCATTTATTGCTCACAAACTGCAGTCCCAGGCCATCTTTCTCCTCGGCTCTGAAGGAAACCAGCAAGCAACCAAGCCAGCCCTTTCCCTTAACCTCTCAGGTTCAGATATGCCCTCATTTGCTGATGTAATTACCCATTGATATGGAGATGAGCTTCTTTCTACCCCTGAGGATATTCAAATGCACTAAAGCCAGGGGAGATGTTCAGGAAATGTTACAATTTTACCCATGTACCCACAAACAGTAACTTCAGTCAACTCATGGGATGGTTATGTATGTTCTTTTGGCTGTAGTCTGGTTATGAGCCTCTGAGCTTGGTTCTTCAGCCCTTACAGTAATTTTGTAAACTACCCAATACTCTCATTAAATTTTATTTCTGCTTAATTAAGCAGAATAGATTTTGATTTCACTGCAGTTAAGAAATCTGAGGCATACTGTGTGTTTTTCTTACACATTACTATTAATTACTACAACTTTCAGGTTCCCAGACCTGAGTCCAATGCATCTGTGTGCATGTGGGAGGGGTCTTCCCATACCCAACACTAAACAATTCTCAAACACCAGCAGGGTGTCCAAGAACTCAAGTCAATTCTGATGATATCTTATGATAATCAGATTCCCCGGGTTAAGGGCTTCATCCCACAAGACTACCCTCCACCCCCAACTCCAGATGCCAGTTGCAAGCTCCGGGCTGTTATCTGTGCTTCTGACTAACTGGCTGCAGATTGGAGGTTCTAATGACCTCTCCCTTAGGTTTGATTAATCTGCTAGAGCAGCTCACAGAACTCAGGAAAAGACTTACATTTACCAGTTTAATAAAGGATACCATAAAGGATACAAGTTAATAGCCAAATGAAGAGTCATATAGGGCAAGGTCCTAAATAAAGGAACTTCTTGTGGAGCTTGGAGTCTGGCTCACTTGCATGTGGAAGCTTTCTGGTTCCCCAAGCATAGAAGCTCTCTCTGACCAAGAAGCAGGATACAAGATATATATATGTATTTACTATTGGTTTTCGTGAGGGATTCATTACATAGTTATGATCTAAATACATCATTCAGATGACCAAATACGTATTTCTTATAACTCATTATATTGCACATACAAAGATCTTTGAAGAGATAAGGAATTGAGATCTGATTGGTCCATTTTGCCATTGTTCTGTCTTCCACCCAATGTTATTTACACTGGTCCTTACATGCTCCAACAAATATTTCTGATCTCTCATCTGAGAAGTGTGAAATTCAAGAGGATAATTTATAGAATGTCTCCTCATTATAAACAAACAATATTGATAGCAGGATAACTTTAAAAAACTGTATCTAATCTCTTTTTATCTTTGTTTCTACCTTTCAGTTATTACATGCATGAATATGATTGAGCATTTAATTTTTTCCTTTTTGCCAATTTTTAGGAGATATTTTAGATGGTATTGTTAGGCAGGAAAGTAGATATGCATGGGGTGGAAAGAGAAAAAGGCCTGTAAGCCCACTAAAAGTCACTCAAAGAGTTAACCAGTTAAAAATAAAAGCTCAAAGGCCAGGAGCAACTTGGCCTAGAAGTTTGAATACTCCCAGATAAAGAAAAGTATCTCAGCATAGCCTATGTTTTCATTGTGTCACCATTGTAGGATTTATTTAGCACCTGTTCAAAGGCCCAGCTTATTCAGAAAGAATTCTGTCTTAATGCTAAGACTGCATTTTAATCAAATGGACAGTGGCTCAGCCCACACAGGAGCAAGGCAGACAGTTTTAATTAATATGCTTCCAGACAGAAGCTGATATCCTGGAAAGGAATCAAAGCCGTATATTTCTTGTGTTGAGTTAAAAAAAAAAAAAAGAAACTTAATGTCTTATCAAAGATGAACATTCTGGAACAATTTGGCTGGTCCACATCTGGCCATTTCCTGATTTCCTAAAAATCCTCAACTGCCTATAAAACCCCAGACCCTAAACCTTTCAGTGCACCCCTATCTCTGAGGTTGCCCATATAAGTGTGTTACTTTTTTTTCTTAATCTTTCAGTGCTCATTTCTCTCTGAGGTCGCCCTCACTTTTTAAGTTCATAGACTTTCTCTCTTTCAATAAAACAACCTTCCAAGGTACCTCTCCTCCATGAGGTCCCCTGCTGCACTTTTTCTCTCTTTAAGTAACTTTAAATAAAACTTTTACTCTGCTTCATTACTGTGTCTCTGCCCTTCATTTCTTTCTTGTGGTGGGGACAAAAACTGAGGAAAATACACAACATTTCTCCAACAGTATGACTTAAAATATGGGACCTATGGGATGTGGAAAAATGTACTTTTGCAGGGCTCTGGGAGACACTGTGGACACAGAAAATCTGTTAAGACAGATAAAAGTTCTAAATCAAAAGTCACAAAGCCACTTGCTTTCTGTTGCTGGTATGGTCTGCTTCTCATATAGGCAACTGTAACAGCACAGATTTTTAAATCTAAAAATGATAATGAATGGCTTCCTAGGCAATTCTTTGTTGACCACCATGAATATTTATATAGATATATACATGGAAGATATAAATGCTGCTTTTTACACAAGAGAATAAAGACAGCTTATAGGGAATTCATATAATATAATCATAAGATAAAAATAATTATAAAACATTAGGGCAAGAACTCACAATCTATCCCTCATTCTCATCAGCCCCTAATATGGACCCTTCACTCCATTCAGATTAATTTATTAAATACATTTAGTCATGCACACCATGCTTGTTCTTTCCTACAAGGCTTCCTCATGCTTTTGAATATTTTCATCATTTCTATGTAAAATTCTCCTGTGTCTAAGATCCAGATTAAGTGTTATCTTTTCACTGAAGCTCTACTTGACCTCTTAAGCCTTCACTAATATCTTTTCTCTTTGACCTCTCATTGCAGATATTTGAACATTTCATTACAAAGTAATTTTATTCTCTACTGTTTTTCATGCATGACAGTGTGGTTACCTACACCTGTCTACTTTAAGGGGGAACAGTATTCATCTGAGCCATCTGTGAGGTCTTAATGATGCATTCAAATGTTGATTTTATATTTTTATTGTGATTTTCAGGGACTTTGTATATACAAATATTTGCCCACAACAATACCATTGGGAGCTCAAATGGATAAGGCTGTGACTATGTCGTTCCTACAATTTGTAGCAAATTTAGGTTACTGCTAAGTTTAATTAGGTATTTAATAAGAGCTTTATAATTATTATTAGAATGAAAATGATCTCTTAGAATTTGCCTCCTGTTGAACTCCTCTCAGTCAGTAAAAATCACTGGGAGAAGATTTTGCTCTGGCCTAGAGCTTTCTTTAAAGCTCTCTTCAGCTCGTTGTTCCTTAGACTGTAAATGAAGGGATTCAACATAGGGGCTACAACCATGAAAATCATTGATGCGTCTGAGTCTTTTTCAGTTGAATGACTGGATGAAGGGCTCATATAGACCCCTGTGATTGCTCCATAGAAAACAATGACCAAGGCAAGTTGAGATCCACAGGTGGAGAAAGCCTTGAGTTTTCCTTAGGCGGAAGGGATTTTCATCACAGTTGAGATGATGAGACTGTAGGATGTGAAGATACACCCTGAAGGTACCACAAAGATCAGCCCTACCATAGCCAGAACCATGAACTTATTAGGACTGGTGTCAGAGCAGGATAGAGGGAGGAGAGAGTTGATATCACAGATGAAATGGTGGATGACATTGTTAGAGCAGAAGTGCAGATGGGATAACATAACAGTGTGTTAAGAGAGGGTTCAGAATGGCAATGACCCAAGGAATAGCCACCAGGGAAGCACAGAGGTGCTGGGTCATAATAGTGGAGTAAAGCAAAGGGTGATAGATGGCTGCATATTGGTCATATGCCATCACTGTGAGAAGGAAATTGTCCATGTTGGCAAACATCCTACAGAAATACATCTGAATCAGGCAGCCAGGATAGGAGATGGACTGACTCTGTGTTTCAATGTTTAATAGCATCTTGAGAACTGGAGCTGAAGGAAGGAAAAGGTCTATCACAGACAGATTGGCAAGGAAGAAATACATGGGTTTGTGGAGGTGATGGTCTGATGCAATGGCCAGCAAGATGAGTAAGTTTCCAAACAGCCCTGTTGAGTAGAGACACAGGAAAAGTGCAAAAAGTAGCACCTGCTGTTCTTGCCAACTTGAGAAGCCCAGGAGGAGAAATTCAGAGACACTGGTTTGGTTTTCTTTTTCCATTGTTTGGATAAATCTGCATGAAGACCCAGAGGATAAAATATTTTTGACAGAAAAAAATGTTACTTTTTTATTTTTTATATATTCACCTAGTCTAGTCCAACTTAGTAAATATCTTCTCTTTAGGTCATTCTACCTCCTCTGTGGTGCTCTCTCCCATGCTTCACTGGATCTTGGGTATGCTTTTCCATTTCATCAATGCCTTTTCAATTATTCTGTCTTACCTCACCTCATCCAAGGTACACAAGGGATCTCTATACATCTCCGGTCACTAGGCAGAGATTCTTTTCCTACTTGCATTTCTGGTATCAATACTTGCACATTATGCATTGTGTGTGGCTTCCTGACAACTGCATGTTGGGACAAATCCATGAGTCTGACACACTGAATGACTCTATGCCAAACATCGAGATTTAAATGAGAAACATTTTTCAAATGTTCATCCAACACCATATGAACCATCCTACTTAAAAATCAGTCAGATGTCTCCCACTTAGGATTCATAAGAAGATAAACTGTCTTGTGTTTTCAAGATTCAAAGGAAAAATAAGTAACATGCTTGACAAGTGTAAAAGGTTAAGACTCCAAAAATAGTTTACATGAGTACTATGAGCAACATAGGAAAATATTCACAAATAAGTTAAAAAGTTATGTAACACATATAGTTATGTAATACATGTATACAAGACTAAAGGAGAAGACAGAAAAATTTATGTCAAAATAGAGGGCCAGATCTAATAGGCTCACTTTTAATGTTTTGTAGTGTTTTAAATAAAACTACTAAAAAGAGGTTCATGTTTACTACTAAAAAGAGGTATCATTATTACTTTGAGTCCTGCATTTCTTGGAGGTGCAGAAAACACACAGTAATCCAAGATAAGAGTTCCTGATCCATGAAACTTGGAATCAGATTGTAGAGGGAAAATACTATCATGGAAAATACTCAAGGAGACAAATGTTCACATACACAGATGAGCTAGTTTCAGAAAAATGGAAATCTCTCTAAGAGACAGTAAAGATCCTGGAGAGTGTGGGCTCTGCAGTTAGCCCACAATGAAACCACACCCCATTACTTGTGGGTTAGGTGACTAAGTCACTTAACCTCTCTAAATCTTGGTTTTCTCATATATAATAATAGTATCTACCTTAAAGGTTATTGTGAAAATGAGATGAGTTAATTTTTGCAAAACTCTTAGCAAATAATGATTACTCAATAAATGCAAGCTAAATCCAGGAAGAGGTAAATTAGGTTTTTTTCCTAGTCTCCAGTGGTTGCTTTAAGTCTTATCTTCTCAAACATCTCACTTCTGCACATCTCTTGGCATTACTTCCTTTATTTCACAGAGAAAGTAAAGCCACTGTCAGATGCATATGTCCAACTTCCTGCTACCAATGCAGACAACTTACCTGCATCTTTATTCATCCTTCTTTTTTTCCCCTTCCATCTTGTTACAACAGAAGGAATATCCTTTTTTCCCGAAAATGTTAACTCACCCTTTTCCACTTCTCTGGAACCTCACCAACCTTTTCTGTAACTTGAATGCTTTGTTGGGCCCATTCTTTCAGCTGAAGTCTCTTCCACCTTTGGCATCCCTTTCCAAATCCATGTCTACCTCTGTGCTTCCTTGACTCTTTCCCCCACGGCACCACCTCTCACAGAACTGACTTCCTCATAGCCTAATTATTTCTCATCTCATGCCAATCTGTCTACTGCCCCAACTAGTCCAATGAATTGCTCTTTCAAGTTTTCATGAAAAAACCCAAAAGACAACTTCTCAGTAGTTATGTTTTTAGACCTCCTTGAATTTTCTCCTTGAGAAACTTTTCCTTTTTGGATTTATTTTCAGATTCCCTCCAGTCTGTCTGGCCATTCCTTTTCAGTTGCCTTTGCAGAACTTACTTCCTCTATCTGCCCCATAAATGTTGGTATTTCTCTGATCTTTGTCTTATGCTTTCTTTTCATCCTACACATATTCCTGTAAGATTCCATTCACTCCCATAGTTTATATGCCAATTCCTCCCAAATATATTTACTTAGTGCAATTCTCTCTCATCTCCAGATTAATCTTTCCAGTGGTCTTTGGATGTTTCTTCTCAGATGTCATAGACAGCCTATATCTAAAACTTCCCAAATTGAATCTATCATATTATCTTCCCTGCTCAAAGATTGTTCTACCCTCCATGTACCCTTTGTCAGTAAATGGTATTACAATCTATCCAATTGTTCAAGAAAAGAAAACTTGGGAGTCAGCCCAGGACTTCTCTGTCTCCTTTACCTATCCATCCAATCAATTATTAATCCTTGTTGATACTATTTTTTGGGACTTAGAATATTATTATTAAACAAATATAATTTTAACATCTACCACAACTAAGGCATTTTTCTAGGTTCTGGGAAATAATGGTGAATAAAAGAGATGTGGTTCTCTATCAATAAGAAAAAAATGGTATCTATCTTTAAGGAGCTATACATCAAAGCCAGAAATATTACTGTCGGGAGCTGGTCTAAACGCCAGCTTGATGACACAGTCTGGGTAGTCAGATGGAAGGGACTGCACAGCGGTCTTCCCAGAGGAGCAACCCCAATATCCCTCCTGCTCAAATGTCTTTCCTAATAAATTCGCTTATTTTGGTTTCAATTCAAGCTGCCCCTTCACGGAAGAGGCCATATCCAATTCTCCCTGAAAATTTTAGGTACTGACCTTAGAGGAAATTGGAAAAAATCAGTACTTCACTCTGATTACCCCCGAAGATGGAAAAGTGAGACCCCATGAGTATTGTACCCAAATTTATGGGAAAAAATATATGGAAAATTTACCTGGGTCAAGGTTCTTTACCCTGCCCCTACACGGCCTCCAAATAACATATTCCATGATTAATGGTGACAGGTGAGTACAGAGAACAAATGATATTCTTTGGCTAGCTTAAGAACAGCCTGGCAAACTATAAAACAAATGAGAACAGGGCATTACCTGACTCCAGATCAGAAAAATCTCCATTGTAAGTCTCACTGAAAATGGGTCCCAGGCACAGTCCATAAAATTTGTCCTTGCCTGCCAAAAGGTCATCGTGTCCTATTAGAGAGAGTCTCTTTCTTTCCTACTGGAGATGAAGAACGGAACTACAGCTGTGAAAGAATGAGGGCCGTACATAAAAATAATAGAATAGTGAACTTTAGATAGTCATCTGAAAAAAAACCAAGAGTCTGGCATCTACCTAACCTATGTAAGATTTTCTGGCCACAATAACTAAGAACAAAGCTTACTTAGAAACAAATTAACTGCTAAGATCTGACAAATGATTTAATCTCATTCTCCAAACTCATGTAACCATGCTATGTGTCAATTATATGATTAATGTCTGTATTTTACTTTATGTAATCAAAGAGTATATAATCAAGCTGCTACTTTTCATTAAAGGCCAGGCTCATCTTTTGCTAGTGTCTGTGTCCTCACTCATTCATTCAGTCGCTGACACCGTTTATCCGTCAGGGACTCCTGGACTCGCTGGAGCTGGACTCTGGCACGTTGCGGTTATCCTTGACTGACCCACTTCATGACCAACCATGTTGATTCTGACTTCTCTCACACTAATTATAATTAGTATAATTCCTAATTATACTGCCTATGCCAAACTCTCACTCTCTTTCATGTAGGACCTTTCAGAAAGGACCTGTAATATTTTTACTTCTGCTTTCTGCAAAGTTTATACCTTGCCCCCGACCTTTGTTTATTTGTAAGCATGTTTTCCCTGTTGATATTCTATAGTAAAAAATCCTATCTCCTGAAGTTTTCATAGCTGTAACACATTTTTCATCTGACGTTTTTGAGTACCCACTATGTGGCAGGAGCTGTGCCAAGTGATATGACACAACTCTAACCTGCGTTTTCTGGAACCACATCAGCATCTAGGCCCAAGAGTGGTAATAAACAGCAGGCTATTATTTTATCTACCATCACAGTCTCTGCAGTCTATGGAAAGTCGCTTCCTTAATTTCTGGGAATTCCCAGGAAGTTCTCATATGAGTTCTATGTTTTTGGAGTTCAATGTGCCAATGCCTTTCTCTACTTTGCAGATACATGTGTGGAATGCCTTTCCTTTCAATTCAGTTTCACACTTGCATTCTTCAATTACTGAAAAAGTAGTCCAACAGAGTCCCTCCATTTCCTTTAGTTTCCACTACCAGATTCCACTACCAAGACACAAGACAATGGGTCTAGGTGGAGAACCAATAATAGAATAAGATATGGTTCTGATTCAGAGCTGGCATACAGCTCATTTTGTCATAAGCAGTGCAGTTCAGGAAGAGAGCCAGGCCCTGGACAAGTCAAGAAACCACACATATTAGTAGCTTGAGGCCAGTTCATGTGGCCAGCTAGTGAACAGGTTAAGCAAAAACACATCAACTAGATTCTAGGAAAATTAGCTGATGGCAAAACAGATTAAGTGAAAGCAAACCAGATATAGGGGGAACAGTTACCCCAAAGTTCATTATATGCTCATTAACATACTAAAAAATAATACTCCTTATCACCATGACAGTTCTGAGGCTGACTGTATCATGGCAAAAAGAGGACATAACCATTAAACCTCTCTGTTCTGAAAAAACTTGCCTACCCTGATAAATTCCATTGAACCCCCACCTATTAGCAAGCTAAACATTTTATAGAATTCAAAAGACATCCCAGGGTTGCTCACCACTTGAGCATGCACACATTCCCTCCTTGAGTGTGTACTTTCACTTTAATGAACTACCCTTTGCTTGCACCTGATCCACCTGCTAGTGAATTTTTTTCTGGATCAGAATGAAAAACCTGATTTTGGTGTCTCCACATAGAGGTCTTGCCCTGGTGTATGGGTGAAATCTTCCTGGCACAGGCCACCTGGCAACAACTCCACCCAAAAAAATTAGTCTGTCCTCATAGGCAAATATAAATCATTGTAAAACTGGATTAATTTCTTTAAAAAGATGAATGCTAGGAAGGGTCATGAAAACAAAATAACAAATGTATATTTATATATATTCTTTATATTCTTAAAATGCTATTTAGCCTAGAATAAAAGTCACTATAGAATAGGCATTGAGGACACATATTTCTGATATAAGAAAACTTTCCCGAGTCTTTAATAAATATATTCATTTATTCATTTACTTAACAAATACATATTGATCACCTGCTTGATGTCAGGCACTACTCCACACATATCGTGGTTAAAAATAATCCCAGACTATGGTGAGTGATAAGAAGCAGGTCAGTGCAATAGAGAACATCTTGAGGGAAGCTTTGGATGGGGTGCTTAGAGAATTTCAAAATGAGAAAAGCCAGATAGGCATAAAGTTTCAGTGTATTCAGTTAGGAAATTCTAAGGGTAGGAAGTTGATCATAGTGATAAGACTAGGGAGGCAAGAAAGGGATAATGAAGAACCTTGTTTGCCATGATAAGGAATTTGGGACTAAGTTGAAGGCAACTGAAAACCACTGGAAGTTTTTGAGAGAGGAATAGATAAAGTCTTGTTTTAGAAAGGTAATTCTTTAAGATGTATGAAAGGACTGAAGGGAGAAGACCAATTTGAAGATTTGAAGAAATCTATAGAATTTGAAGAAAGGTATTGGCACATTGAACTCCAAAAACATAGAACTCATATGAGAACTTCCTGGGAATTCCCAGAAATTAAGGAAGCGACTTTCCATAGACTGCAGAGACTGTGATGGTAGATAAAATAATAGCCTGCTGTTTATTACCACTCTTGGGCCTAGATGCTGATGTGGTTCCAGAAAACGCAGGTTAGAGTTGTGTCATATCACTTGGCACAGCTCCTGCCACATAGTGGGTACTCAAAAACGTCAGATGAAAAATGTGTTACAGCTATGAAAACTTCAGGAGACAGGATTTTTTACTATATAATATCAACAGGGAAAACATGCTTACAAATAAACAAAGGTCGGGGGCAAGGTATAAACTTTGCAGAAGGCAGAAGTAAAAATATTACAGGTCCTTTCTGAAAGGTTTCTTCTCACTGAGCTTTTTCCCACCTCCACATCTTTTGCCAATATGAATGTATTCTCTGCTTTCATCATTTGTCATTGTTTTCATTCAGATTCCCCAGAAAGTTCTCACATGAGTTCTTTGCTCTCTCTCTGGTGGATGGAATCTTCTGTTTTCTTCCCTTTCTATCTAAGGGTACTCATCACTACTGTTCTGCCAGTGCCTGCTTTGACAAAAATGATGTGATGTCAGGTCACTGATACTCTCAGAGCTCTATGAGCAGCTCATGCTAATGCAGCCCAGGGTTCCCTAGAGTCCGAAGTGCCAACATCTTTCTCCACTTTGCACATAAGTTGTAGAATGCCTCACTACCTTGGCAGTAGCCTCTTCTAGTGTGTTGATCCTTTACTTCTGTTTAAGAGAAACCTCCAAGAGAAAATAAGCTCATGTATTCCTGTCTCTTATTTTATCAAAGTGTTTGTCCTTTTGCTCAGGGAACTTTTGGGGTGGCAGGGAATGGCCTGGGGATGACAGGGAATGGTCCGGGGATGGCAGGGAATGGCCAGGTGAAGTGAGGTTAGTTCTTGGAGAGAGGAAATGTGAAAATTTAGAATTTAAGCTACTGACTATTTATGCTGTGTGGACAGTATAACAGATGAAACCTGCCTGCAAAGAGGAAAGAATAAAGTAGATTTGCAGAAAAAGGAAGTGTCACACAATTCTCTCCTTCAGCTCTTGTTTCTTAATTACTTTGACTATCTAAAGGGTATTTACCCTATTTATCTTCCCTACCACTGTTTCACTTTTGACCTTCCTGTCCTATTAAACTGGATTGTTCCTAAACTCAGTTCTGAAAACATAGGTTCCTTCTCTTTTGTTCATCTCTAGGGACAAGTTCAGATCCATTGGCATGTAGGCCTCATTTAGCAACTCCTTCAACTGAAGGTATTTTTTTTCCTGGTATTTTTTCATTTTCACTCAAGCCTATTATTAACTATTATGCTAAGCTTTTTGTATGATTGTGTTAAAGAACTGATTTGAATATTGAAACATTCATTCACAGAGAATATATTCTGGGAACCAAAAGCAAGCTGCCCTACCATGTGCTGTTTTAACATGTAGATAATTTTGAGCTGAAAAGCATCAGGGCCAAAAGACTCAGGAAGATATTTTGACCTCCCCCAACCCCAACTGCATAAAAAGAATTTAGATGGAGATGCTGCCCCAGGAGGAGAGCTATCACCATAGCTAACCATATCATAATGCAAACTAGGTGTGGTAGACATGGAGCGATGTGGCTAAGTCTGTTAAAATTCCTCTCTGTGACCCAAAGTTTCTGTGTGAACATCAAGTATTTGTTTACCAAAGATTTACTCTTCCCACATTCTTGTGAATTGCTTCCCTTTTGCTTTGAAGTCTCAGACCCCTACATCCTTCTCCTTGGTTCAGGATGACATATACCTCATTCTTCCTGTCTTTGGAATCTTGTCTATGGATTCCCCATAGGTACATAATAAAATGGAGACAGGGACTGTAGGTGTAGTCAGAATAGGGTGAGGGCCTTCAGGAAAAGCAGGGCAGATTATTTACAGTCAGAGCAATGTAACAATGGGCAAAGAAGTCCCTACTGAAACTCTGTGCTAAGCTTTATGCCAAGTGAAGGTCACACTAATTCTCTAGGGTAAAGATATAGACATCTTCAGTGAGATCAGTTAAAGGTCAAAAGGCCAGGATCAACTTGACCTGGAATGTTTGAGTGTTCTGCAAGGGTATCAGCACAACCCATGATTCCGCTGTCAGCCCTAGCAATCAGACTATGACCCAGCCCACCTTGAGGACAAGGGCAGATGGTACAAGTCCACACCCCTAAGCCTTGTTTTTGATGTTCTCAAAAAATCAATTGCCTATAAACCCCTAGACAATGCACCACTATGGGCTCTCTTGTCCCCTCCTGGCATGACCCAAGAGATCTATTCTCTCACTTTATTTCTAAATAAAAGCCTGTACCTTGCTTTCCTGCCTTGAGTGTTTGTGAAGCTAATTCTTCGCCTTCATGAACAAGAACTCCAGCATCATCTTTGGGGGCTCATCCTGGGTGAGTATTGGCATCCAAGCCTGCCTTTTCTTTCATTGTCCTTATAGAAGGAAGCCGTCTATGGCACACAACATCAGGCACTCGTCAGCCACTTAAATGGGACTAGCTGGCTGCCTATCTCAAAGTCTCAAGTGACAGGTTCCCCTGCGTCTCCCTCAGTGGATCCCTTGTCTCCCATGAGAGCTGGGAAAGTCAGCTGAGTGGAGGCCAGGATTCCCTTTCAGAGGCATCTCATTAGATGTGAAAGCCTGAGGAAAGCCATGGGCACCTGAGAGAGTCTCGGCTGAGGCTACACTTCGGTGGCTTCTCAAAGGCCCGCATGTCTGGAATCAGACCCTGACAGCCCGACTGGATGTTTGTGAGGAGCGTCTCTCTGTCTCTGTCTTTGACTTCCAGCCTGCTTCTTCAGGCCACCCTGGCCTCTCAGTGAGGCAGGGGGTGTCCCTAACTCTCTTCTAACTTCATCAATCTCACAGAACCTGATACTCAACACAGCAAAGTAGGAGATCCACACTTCGCTCTTATTCCTAACTAAATGCTGTACTTTTTATCTCATAAAAATGTGTCTGGGCACCCGTTAGCCACTTAAAAGATGATTAGCATCGGCTACCAGTCCTAACTCTATGGTGAAAGGTTTCCTGATGTCTGCCGCTCCTTGATCCCCCGCCTCTGGGTGGATGGGAATGTCAGGGAGTGGCTGAGACAATTTCCTACTTTCCTATCCTAATCTGCGGACTCCAAGGTCAGACCGGACTAGTAGACAGTGGTCCTTGGATCTCGGCTCTGGACAATTGATCCCATGGCGCTGAGTGAACCTCCTGCTAAGCTGCTGCCTATATGAGAGTTGCAGATAACCCCGCCACCTCTTGTCTCACACATCAGATTTGTTATAGTGGATGACTGGCTAAATAATTCTAAGGCAGTGGCAGAAACTGGCATTTGAGTACAGATACCTCCCTCCATAACTGTACATGTAAATGGCTCCATTTAAATTCTAGCCATGGCTCTATTCTATTGATCTTTCTTAATTGGAGACAGTCTTCCTGGGGCTATGGCAATATATACTATGCTAAAGCCTGTGCAGAGAAACCAGGGTCTGGATCAGGACTCCCAGAAGGCATAAAGTAACAGCATATTGGTGAAGTCCCCACTAGATCCAGAGCTCTGAAGAAACTCTTGCTTAGTGTGGGAAGGCAAGAGGGAAATCAAGGTAAGGTACAGGCCATGCTGGTAAGGAGTGGCTAATTCCAGTAGGCCGGCAGAGGGGGTGACTAATCACTGTTACCTAATCTCCAAGGCCAGGGGACGCCCTCCCAGAGAGAGAGGCTGATCAGGTGCTGGACACCCTTCTTTCTCTTTCTTTCAGATGGGAGCATCCTCTTCAAGTCTAAAGGCAGACATGCCTCTGGCATGCATTCTGAAGAACTGGGAGCACTTTGATCTCCAGACCCTGAAGAAGAAGTGCCTTTCCTTCTTCTGTGCACAAGCCTGGCCTCAATACAAACTCTCTGAAGGAGAGAGGCCTGGCCCCCTGAGGGTAGTATATTGTATAATAAGATCATGCAGCTAGATTTATTTTGCCACAAGAAAGGGAAATGGTCAGAAGTTCCATATGTACAGGACTTCTTTGCCATTAGGGAAAGTAAAGGGCTATGCCAAAAAAGTGGAATAATTCCAGACCCTACTCCAAACCCTAATTCCTCCCTATTGGCTCTGCTGTGCCCACCTTATCCAGATGTAAGTCCACTTGCTGAGAACTCTAAAAGTCAGAACACAGGAGAACTACCACCCCAAGCATCATTAGCCGAATCACCCCACCAGGCTTCCCAGGGGGTGAAGAAAGGACAGTTATACCCATCCTTATTGTCCTTACAGGAAGTAGCCAGTGGAGAGTGAGGACCAGCTTGGGTCCATGTCCCCTTCTCCCTCCAAGACCTGAGGCAAATTAAACAGGGTATGGGTAAATTTTTGGATGACCCAGACAAATACATAGAAGCCTTCCAATGGCCTACTTTAACTTTTGAACTGGCCTGGAAGGATGTTATGCTTATACTGAACCAAACCCTTACCGGAAGGGAAAAAGAAAGTAATCAGAGGAGCCATAGAGTTTGGAGATGAATGGTATACTATAAATGCAAATGGCAAATCTCCAGAGGACCTAACCCGAGTCCCCACTGGCTGTCAGGCAGTGCCATTCAGTGACCCAGAGTTGGGCCAAGATACAGACGATGCCGATAACTGGTACAGGAACCACTATATAACTTGTATTTTAGAAGGGCTGAAAAGAGGACAAGTAAAACCTATAAATTACTCTAAATAATCAGCTGTGATGCAGGAAGAAAAAGAAAGCCACTTGGCCTTTCTAGAGCAGCTCAGAGAGGCACTGGTGAAGCACACTTACATGTCCCCAGAGTCCCCAGAAGGCCAAGTTATGCTCAAGGATAAACTCGTCACCCAATCAGCCTCAGATACCAGGAGGTAGTTACAAAAATTGGCATTTGGCCCAGAACAAAATCTGGAAAGCCTTCTGAAGGTCGCCACCTCAGTTTTCTATAATAGAGATAAGGAGGAAAAGAGGGACCAGGACAGGAGAGGCAACCAAAAGGCAGAGGCATTAGCCATGGCCTTGCAGAGAGTCAACTTGGGGCCTCCAAGGTTGGAGAAAGGGAGACCAGTCCAAGGGACCGGGCCCCAGGTGGCTTGTTTCCTCTGTGGCTGAGAGGTGCATTTTAAGCAAGAGTGCCTCAGGGATAGGGGCTTCAAACTACAAACACCTTGTCCACTCTGTCAAGGAGACTGCTGGAAGAGAGACTCCCCTCAGAGGCATAGGCAACTGGGGTTGGACTTGCAACAATGTGGTCAAGACTGAAGGGGCCCAGGGCTACCCATGCTGGCTTCTGTCACCACCATAACCACACAGGATCCCCATGTAATACTCTCTATAGGAGGTCACACCATCAATTTCCTGCTCTATACAGGAGCTGCCTATTCAACCCTCTTCCATAATCCTGGCCCTCCCTCTTCACAGTTAACTACTATTAGAGGTGTATCTGGGAAGCCCATGACCAAATATTTTACTCAGCCTTTAAGTTGTGAGTGGGACTCAGTGCTGTTCTCCCGTGCCTTCCTAGTGGTCCCAGAAAGTCCGATGCCGCTTCTAAGCCATGATATACTTTCTAAAGTACAAGCCTCTGTACATATGAACATAGAGATGAGTGATGTCTTTCCTTAGTGGAAGTAGACATTAATCCTGAGGTTTGGGCAATCAGTCATTGGAAGAGAAAAATCAGCCCAACCGGTACAGATTCATCTTAAAGACTCTAATCACTTTCCTCATAAGAGGCAGTATCCCTTAAAACCAGAAGCTCATGAAGGCTTGAAACCAGTTATCAATAACCTGAAAACTCAAGGCCTCTTGATAGCCTGTAACAGTCCTTGCAACACTCCCATATTAGGAGTACAAAAGCCAGATGGAAGCTGGCACCTTGTACAAGATCTACAGGTCATTAATGAAGCAGTTGTGCCCCTACATCCTGTAGTACCTAATCCCTATACCCTATTATCTAAGATTCCTGAGGGAGTAGCATGGTTTACTGTTCTAAACCTGAAGGATGCTTTCTTTTGTGTCCTGCTTGCACCTGAATCTCAGTTTTTCTTTGCTTTTGAGGATCCTGTAAATCTCTCAGCTCAATTAACCTGGACAGTTTTTCCCCAGGGATTCAGAGATAGCCCACATCTATTTGGGCAGATATTAGCGAAGGACCTGGCCTCCTTTGATTCAAGGGAGGCAGAAATCATCCAATATGTGGATGATATACTTCTCTGAACCACCACAGAGACAGAGTGTCAGGAAAGTACACAGAGTTTCCTGAACTTTCTAGCTGATTGTGGCTATAAGGTCTCTCGTCAGAAAGCACAGATCTGTCAGTAGCAAGTAAAATATCTGGGCCTTAACCTCTCTCAGGGAAATAGAGCCCCAGGGGAAGAGATAATTCAGCCCATTCTCTGCCACCCATTGCCCTCTACTATCAGGCACCCAAGGGGATTCTTGGACATCACTGGTTATTGCAGAATTTGGGTCCCCAGATATGGAGAGTTATCAAGACCCCTCTACCAACTCCTTAAAGAAGCCCAAAGGGAAGGTACCATAAAACTCCATTGGGAACCAGATGCTATTAAAGCTTATGAGGCTTTGAATACAGCCCTACCCCAGGCCCCTGCCTTAAGCCTGCCCACTGGAAACCAGTTTAACCTATTTGTTACTGAGAGATAGGGAGTGGTGCTGGGAGTAATAATGTAACCTCGAGGAGAAATGCAGCAGTCCTTAGCCTATCTAAGCAAAAAACTAGACCCAGTTGCTAAGGGCTGGCCACACTGAGATCTGTAGCAGCTGTAGCCCTGCAAGTACCTGAAGCCACAAAACTGACCCTGAGAAGAGACTTGATAGTGCATACACCCCATAACATCATCAGCTTATTGAACATCCGGGGGGACTTCTGGTTATCAGACAGCAGGCTACTAAAATGTCAGTCACTCCTCCTTGAGGGCCCTGTAACCCAGCTGTGGACATGCTCCACCCTAAATCCAGCTACTTTTCTACTTGAATCCATAAGCAAAGGACCGCAGCATGACTGTCAACAGGTCCTTGCCCTAAACTATTCTGCCAGAGAAGACCTAAAAGACACCCTCTTAGAGAACCCAGAGCTTGTCCTCTTCACAGATGCCAGGTGCTTTATTGAGCAAGGCCAGTGGAAAGCTGGCTATGCAGTTGTCACTCTGTGGGATACTATCAAGTGCCAACCTCTTACACTGGGCATGAGTGCCCAGCTGGCAGAATTAATAGCCCTCACTAGAACCCTTGAAATAGGGAAAGGAAAGAGAGTCAATATATACACTGACTCTAAGTATGCATACCTAGTGCTGCATGCCCATGCAGGCATACGGAAAGAGAGTTTTTAAATCCTGAATGTTCTCCTATCAAATACTATAATGAAATTAACCAGCTAATACAAGCTGTGCATAAGCCTAAAGAGGTAGCAGTTATTCACTGCAGAGGCCACAAGAAAGGAATGGATGAAGTAACAGAAGGAAACAGGCAAGCTGATACAAAAGCCAAAGAGGCAGTTCAAGAGACTTATAAAGCACATATCGAAGCCCCTCTCTTATGGACAGGTGTGCCAGCTGATATTATCCCCAGCTACAGTAAAAAAGAGCGGCAAGATGGCCTCTCCAAAGGCGGTTCTCTCCTTCCCTCTGGTTGTCTTCAAACAGGGGATGAAAAAATTTATTTACCTCAAAGTACAGAATGGAAAGTTCTTAAAATTTTACACCAGACTTCCCATTTAGGTATAGAAAATACCTATCAGATGGCCGAAAGTATTTTTGCAGGCAGTAGTCTATTACAGCAATAGAATAAATCACTAAAGCTTGTGAGATCTGTCAAATAAATAACCCATTAAATAGAAAAGCCATTCCTCCTGGGTTACAACGAGCAGGTAGATACCCAGGAGAGGACTGGCAAATAGATTTTACACATAGGTCAAAGGCAAAATGATTCAAATATCTCTTTGTGTGGATAGATACATTCACAGGAAGGGTCGAGGCCTTCCCCTGTAGAACTGAACAAGCAAAGGAAGTAGGGAGAATACTCTTACATGAAATTATTTCCCAATTTGGGATGCCTCAAGGATTGCAAAGTGACAATGGCCTGGCATTTAAAGCAGCTGTGACTCAAGGAATGTCCCGAGTTCTTGCTATTCAGTATAATTTACATTGTGTCTAGAGGCCACAATCCTCAGGTAAAGTAGAAAAAAACCTAATGACATTATTAAAAGACAACTAAGAAAGCTGTCATAAGAAACTCACTAGCCCTGGCCTGACTTACTACCTTCAGCCATGATAAGGGTAAGAAATACTCCCAAAATTTGGGGGTTAAGCCACTTTGAAATGCTCTATGGAATAACTTTCTTTTTATTTATTTATTTATTTATTTATTTATTTATTTATTTATTTATTTATTTATTTATTTTGCTATCATTAATCTATAATTACATGCAGAACATTATGTTTACAAGGCTCCCCCCTTCACCAAGTCCCCCCCACAAACCCCATTACAGTCACTGTCCATCAGTGTAGTAAGATACTGTAGAAACACTACTTGTCTTCTCTGTGTTGCACAGCCATCCCCATGCCCCCCCCAACATTATGAATGCTAATTGCAATGCCCCCTTTCTTTTCCCCACCCCCTTATCCCTCCCTTCCTACCCATCCTACTCAGTCCCTTTCCCTTTGGTAATTGTTAGTTCATTCTTGGGTTCTGTGATTCTGCTGCTGTTTTGTTCCTTCCGTTTTTCTTTTGTTCTTATACTCCACAGATGAGTGAAATCATTTGGTATTTCTCTTTCTCTGCTTGGCTTATTTCACTGAGCATAATACCCTCTAGCTCCATCCATGTTGTTGCAAATGGTAGGATTTGTTTTCTTCTTATGGCTAAATGATATTCCATTGTGTATATGTACCACATCTTCTTTATCCATTCATCTACTGATGGACACTTAGTTTGCTTCCAGTTCTTGGCTATTGTAAATAGTGCTGCGGTAAACATAGGGGTGCATCTGTCTTTTTCAAACTTGAGTGCTGCATTCTTAGTGTAAATTCCTAGAAGTGGAATTCCAGGGTCAAATGGTAAGTCTATTTTGAGCATTTTGAGGAACCTCCACACTGCTTTCCACAATGGTTGAACTAATTTACATTCCCACCAGCAGTGTAGGAGGGTTCCCCTTTCTCCACAACCTCGACAACATTTGTTGTTGTTTGTCTTTTGGATGGTAGCCATCCTTACTGGTGTGAGGTGATATCTCATTGTGGTTTTAATTTGCATTTCTCTGATAATTAGCAATGTGGAGCATCTTTTCATGTGTCTGTTGGCTATCTGTTGGAGAACTGTCTGTTCAGTTCCTCTGCCCATTTTTTAATTGGATTATTTGTTTTTTGTTTGTTGAGGTGGGTGAGCTCTTTGTATATTTTGGATGTCAACCCTTTATCAGATCTTTCAATTATGAATATATTCTCCCATACTGCAGGATACCTTTTTGTTCTATTGATGGTGTTCTTTGCTCTACAGAAGCTTTTCAGCTTGATATAGTCCCACTTGTTCATTTTTGCTTTTGCTCCCCTTGCCTGGGGAGATATGTTCATGAAGAAGTCGCTCATGTTTATGTCCAAGAGATTTTTGCTATGTTTTTTCCTAAGAGTTTTATGGTTTCATGACTTACATTCAGGTCTTTGATCCATTTTGAATGTACTTTTGTATATGGGGTTAGACAGTTATCCAGTTTCATAATATTACATGTAGCTGTCAGTTTTGCCAACACCAACTGTTGAAGAGGCTGTCCTTTCCCCATTGTATATCCATGGCTCCTTTAATATATATTAATTAACCTTATATATATGGGTTAATGTCTGGAGTCTCTATTCTCTTCCACTGGTCTGTTGGTCTGTTCTTGTGCCAGTACCAAATTCTCTTGATTACTGTGGCTTTGTAGTAGAGCTTGAAGTTGGGGAGTGAGATCCCAGCCGCTTTATTCTTCTTTCTCAGGATTGCTTTGGCTATTCGGGGTCTTTGGTGTTTCCATATGAATTTTTGAACTATTTGTTCCAGTTCATTGAAGAATGTTGTTGGTAGTTTGATAGGGATTGCATCAAATCTGTATATTGCTTTGGGCAGGATGGCCATTTTGACAATATTAATTCTTCCTAGCCTAGAGCATGGGATGAGTTTCCATTTGTTAGTGTCCCCTTTAATTTCTCCTAAGAGCGTCTTTTTGTTGTCAGGGTATAGGTCTTTCACTTCTTTGGTTAGGTTTATTCCCAGGTATTTTATTCTTTTTGATGCAATTGTGAATGGAATTGTTTTCCTGATTTCTCTCTCTATTAGTTCATTGTTAGTGTATAGGAAAGCCACAGATTTCTGTGTGTTAATTTTGTGTCCTCCAACTTTACTGTATTCTGATATCAGTTCTAGTAGGTTTGGAGTGGAGTCTTTAAGGTTTTTTATGTACAATATCATCTCATCTGCAAATAGTGACAGTTTAACTTCTTCTTTACCAATCTGGATTACTTGTATTTCTTTGTTTTGTCTAATTGCCATGGCTAGGACCTTCAGTACTATGTTTAATAACAGTGGGGAGAGTGGGCATCCCTGTCTTGTTCCCTATCTCAGAGGAAAAACTTTCAGCTTCTCGCTGTCCAGTATGATTTTGGCTGTGGGTTTATCGTATATGGCCTTTATTATGTTGACGTACTTGCCCTCTGTACCCGTTTTACTGAGAGTTTTTATCATGAATGGATGTTGAATTTTGTCAAATGCTTTTTCAGCATCTATGGAGATGATCATGTGGTTTTTGTCTTTCTTTTTGTTTATGTGGTGGATGATGTTGATGGATTTTTGAATGTTGTACCGTCCTTGCATCCCTGGGATGAATCATACTTGGTCGTGGTGTATGATCCTTTTGATATATTTTTGAATTCTGTTTGCTAATATTTTATTGAGTATTTTTGCATCTATGTTCATCAGGGATATTGGTCTGTAATTTTCTTTTTTGGTGGGGTCTTTGCCTGGTTTTGGTATTAGGGTGATGTTGGCTTCATAGAATGAGTTTGGGAGTATTCCCTCCTCTTCTATTTTTTGGAAAACTTCAAGGAGAATGGGTATTATATCTTCTCTGTATGTCAGATAAAATTCCGAAGTAAATCCATCTGGCCTGGGTGTTTTTTTCTTGGGTAATTTTTTGATTACTGCTTCAATTTCTTTGCTGGTAATTGGTTTGTTTAGATTTTGTGTTTCTTCCTGGGTCAGCTTTGGAAGGTTGTATTTTTCTAGGAAGTTGTCCATTTCTCCTAGGTTTTCCAGCTTCTTAGCATATAGGTTTTCATAGTAGTCTTTAATAATTCTTTGTATTTCTGTTGGGTCCATCATGATGTTTCCTTTCTCATTTCTGATTTTGTTGATGTGTGTTGATTCTCTTTTTCTCTTAATAAGTCTGGCTAGAGGCTTATCTATTTTGTTTATTTTCTCAAAGAACCAGCTCTTGGTTTCATTGATTTTTTCTATTGTTTTATTCTTCTCAATTTTGTTTATTTCTTCTCTGATCTTTATTATGACCCTACTTCTGCTGACTTTAGGCCTCATTTGTTCTTCTTTTTCCAATTTTGATAATTGTGACATTAGACTATTCATTTGGGTTTGTTCTTCCCTCTTTAAATATGCATGGATTGCTATATACTTTCCTCTTAAGCCCCAAAAGTTGGGGCTTTGTGTTGTTGTTGTCATTTATTTCCATATATTGCTGGATCTCCATTTTAATTTGGTCATTGATCCATTGACTATTTAGAAGCATTTTGTTAAACCTCCATGTGTTTGTGAGCCTTTTTGCTTTCTTGGTACAATTTATTTCTAGTTTTATACCTTTGGGGTCTGAAAAGTTGATTGGTAGGATTTCAATCTTTCTGAATTTGCTGAGGCTCTTTTTGTGGCCTAGTATGTGGTCTATTCTGGAAAATGTTCCTGTGCACTTGAGAAGAATGTGTATCCTGTTGCTTTCGGGTGTAGAGTTCTATAGATGTCTATTAGGTCCATCTGTTCTAGTGTGTTGTTCAGTGCCTCTGTGTCCTTACTTATTTTCTGTCTGGTGGATCTGTCCTTTGGAGTGAATAGTGTGTTGCAGGCTCCTAAAATGAATGCATTGCAGTCTATTTCCTAGTTTAGTTCTGTTAGTATTTGTTTCACATATGCTGGTGCTCCTGTGTTGGGTGCATATATATTTATATTGGTTATATCCACTTGTTGGACTGAGCCCTTTATCATTATGTAATGTCCTTCTTTATCTCTTGTTACTTTCTTTGTTTCAAAGTCTATTTTGTCTGATACTAGTACTGCAACACCTGCTTTTTTCTCCCTATTGTTAGCATGAAATATGTTTTTCCATCCCTTGACTTTTAGTCTGTGCATGTCTTTGGGTTTGAGGTGAGTCTCTTGTAAGCAGCATATAAATGGGTCTTGTTTTTTTATCCATTCAGTGACTCTATGTCTTGATTGATGCATTCAGTCCGTTTACATTTCGGGTGATTATCGATAGGTATGTATTTATTGCCATTTCAGGCTTTAGATTCGTGTTTACCAAAGGTTCCACATTACTTTCCTTACTATCTAAGAGTCTAACTTAACTCACTTAGTATGCTGTTACAAACACAATCTAAAGTTTCTTTTCTATTTCTCCTCCTTTTTCTTCCTCCTTCATTCTTTATATATTAGGTATCAATTTCTGTACTTTTTTGTCTATCCCTTGATTGACTTTGGGGATAGTCAATTTAATTTTGCATTTGTCTTGCAATCAGCTGCTTCACCCTCCCTACCGTGATTTTACTACCTCTGCTGACAGCTATCCAACCCTAGGAACACTTTCATCTATAGCAGTCCCTCCAAAATAGTCTGCAGAGATAGTTTGTGGGAGGTAAACTCTCTCAGCTTTTGCTTATCTGGAAATTGTTTAATCCCTCCTTCAAATTTAAATGGTAATCTTGCCAGATAAAGTAATCTTGGTTCCAGGCCCTTCTGCTTCATGGCATTTAATACATCATGCCACTCCCTTCTGGCCTGTAAGGTTTCTGCTGAGAAGTCGGATGTTAGCCTGATGGGCTTTCCTTTGCATGTGATCTTATTTCTGCCTCTGGCTGCTTTTAACAGTCTGTTCTTATCATTGATCTTTCGCATTTTAATTCCTATGTGTGTTGGTGTTGTCTTCCTTGGCTCCCTTGTGTTGGGGGATCTGTGGATGTTCATGGCCTGACAGACTATGTCCTTCCCCAGATTGGGGAAGTTTTCAGCAACTACCTCCTCAAAGACACTTTCTATCCCTTTCTCTCTCTCTCTTCTTCTTCTTGTATCACTATAATGGAAATATGTTCCGCTTGGATTGGTCACACAGTTCGCTCAATATTCTTTCATTTTTAGAGATCCTTTTTTCTCTCTGTGCCTCAGCTTCTTTGTATTCCTCTTCTCTAGTTTCTATTTCATTTATTCTCTCCTCCACCATATCCAACCTGCTTTTAATACCCTCCATTGTGTTCTTTAACGTTTGGATCTCTGACCTGAGTTCATTCCTGAGTTCTTGGATGCCTTTCCGTACCTCCATTAGGATGTTGATGATTTTTATTTTGAACTCCCTTTCAGGAAGAGTCACGAGGTCCATATAATTTAAATCTTTCTCGGGAGTCATATTAACAATTTTACTCTGGACAAGGTTCCTTTGGTGTTTCATGTTTGTACATGGCACCCTCTAGTGTCCAGAAGCTCTATTCTGGAGCTGCTGAGCCCCTGAAGCAATGTCGGGTGTTGCAGGGGAGCGGTACTGGTGCCTGGGGATAGGAAAGAGCTGTTCCCCACCTCCTGGCTTCTGTGTCTGTCTCCACTGTCTGAGCCAGTGGGCCAATCACACAGGTATAAGTTTTTGTCCCAGAGCAGCTGGATATGGATCCCTGCTTTCCACAAGCAGCCAGAATCCCAGTCTCCCCAGGAACTCTGCCTGTATTAACTTTCCAACCCAGTAGTCATGTGAGTCTCATTAAAGCACCATGAAATGTAGGTTTGTGCTCCCAGAGCAGATCTCCAGAGCTAGGTATTCAGCAGTCCCAAGCCTTCCACTCCCTCCCTGCTCCATTTGTCTTCCTCCCACTGGTGAGCTCGGGTGGGGGAGGGGCTCGTGTCTGGTGTAGCTGCAGCTCTGGTATGTTACCCCTTTCGCTGAGGTCTGCTCTTTTCTCCAGGTGTATGCAGTCTGATGCCGTCCTCTTTTCTGTTGCTCTCTCAGGATTAGTTGCACCAATTAAATTTTCTAATTGTATCCAGTTTTAGGAGGAAGCCTCTGTCTCTCCTCTCATGCTGCCATCTTTAATCCCATCCTACATTACTCTTTTATTTGCTACTCTCTAATGCTCCCTTCATAATAAATGAATCTAATTCATTCTTAAATTGGGCTGAAGATGTAGCTAAGATAAATGGAAGTTCCTCCTGTTGGATATACAGATTACTTCCTGTTTCTAGTACCCTAGGAATCCCCTGGTGGGTGTCTCCTCTTCAGGGACATGATTGATTGCCATTACAAATTCTTATAAATGATGAACGCACTGCCCAAAGCACACTTAATGTTGGAATAACTAATTGGAATGTAAAATTCAGGCCCATTAATGATACCTTAAAGGACAAAGGGCATAAATTTCCCTTCTCATATAATGTCATAAAGAATTTAGCCACCATTATAGGTCTACCCCAACTACAAAATGCATCTAGTATGCCAATTCAATGTGTAAATAATTGAAGATATGAAAATGGATTTTTTCAAATCTGGGATGAGTACAATTGGGTTACTCCAATGGCAGGATGCTTAAATCACAAGGCTCCACTCTGCTGGGAGCAAAGAAACCATTCTAATGACCATCGCCCAAGCCTCACCCAATATTTAGGTTGGCTTCCCAAAGACCACTGTTCATATACAATAACTTTACCAGCTTCAGATTGGTTCACCACTGGTTGGTTATGGCACCCTGGAATCCATTGGCCAGCCCCAAATGGCACTCACTGGCTGTGTGGAACTACTCTCTGGCTGTGGCTTCCTCCAGGGTGGATAGAGAGGTGCACTGTGGGATTTTCCTGGCTGCAAGGATGGTAGGTGAAGAATATCCTACACCCTGCAAACCTTTCAAACCTCCAACATCATTGGACAAAGAGTGTTTTTTATTGGTATGATCACTTAGCCTCCATTTTTATACCATCTCAGTTTAGAAGATGTGATTTGGCATATTGTCCTTAACCCATTTTACTCAAAAGGCCTTAAATGATACTGTCCAAGGTATAGCTGTCCTAAATACTGAAGTTAAACTAATGCATCAGAGAGTTATACAAAATGGAATGTCACTAGACATCTTAACAGCAGCACAAGGGACCTGTGCCATAATCAGAGTTGACTGTTGTGTGTACATTTCAAATTATTCACAAAATGTCTCTGATTCGGTCCGGGACCTCCAAAGGCAAATCTAAGCTATGTCAGACCCAGAAATCCCATGGACTACTACAAAGGAAACTGGCTTTCTACATCGTTTTGGTGGAAATCCATTTCATTCATCAGGTTCATCATTACCCTGTACTAATATTTGGACACGTATACTTAACCTAATAACACAATTTGTTCTATCTAGCCTGGAAGCCATAAGACTGCAAATGGTGATGGAAATGGAACCCAGAATGGAAATGACCATCTTCTGAGCCCCTCTTGACTGACCACTGATGGAGACCTAACTGCACCACTTACTGCATCCCCTCTCAGCATGAAGCAGCCAGAGTGGTTATCACCCCCTTTCCCTAGCAGCAGCTAAGGTCTCCATCTGTAGAGGGGGAATGAGACAGGGACCGTTAGTATAGTCAGAGTAGGGTGAGGGCCTTTGGGAAAAGCAGGGCCTAATATTTACAGTTAGAGCAATGTAACAATGAGCAAAGAAGTCCCTACTGAAACTGTGCTAAGCATTATGCCAAGGGAAGGTCACACTAATTCTCTAGGGTAAAGATATAGACATCTTCAGTGAGATCAGTTAAAGGTCAAAAGGCCAGGATCAACTTGGCCTGGAATGTTTGGGTGCTCTGCAAGGGTATCAGCACAACCTGTGACTCCTCTGTCAGCCCTGGCAATCAGACTATGACCCAGCCCACCTTGAAGACAAGGGCAGGTGGTACAAGTCCACACTCCTAAGCCTTTTTTTGATGTTCTTGAAAAATCCTCAATTGCCTATAAAACTCCTAAACAATACACCACCACGGGCTCTCTTGTCCCCTCCTGGCATGACCCAGGAGCTCTAGTCTTTCACTTTATTTCTAAATAAAAGCCTGTACCTTGCTCTCCTACCTTGAGTGTTTGTGAGCTCATTCTTCAGCTTCGTGAACAAGAACCCTGGCATCAAAACTTTGGTTTTTTTCCTCTTGTTAATCCATCTCATATTGAATCCATCTTATTTCAGGTTTTTTGTTTGTTTCTTTTTTTTGTTATCATTAATCTACAATTACATGAGAACATTATGTTTACTAGGGTCCACCCTTCAACAAGTCCCCCCGACAAACCCCATTACAGTCACTGTCCACCAGTGTAGTAAGATGTTATAGAATCACTACTTGTCCTCTCTGTGTTGTACAGCCCTCCCCATACCCCCCTACATTATACATGCTAATCGTAATACCCCCTTTCTTTGTCCCCACCCTTATCCCTCCCGTCCCTCTCATCCTCCCCATCCCTTTCCCTTTGGTAACTGTTAGTCCATTCTTGGGTTCTGTGGTTCTGCTGTTTTGTTCCTTCAGTTTTTCTTTGTTCTTGTACTCCACATATGAGTAAAATCATTTGGTATTTGTCTTTCTCCACCTGGCTTATTTCACTGAGCATAGTATCCTCTAGCTCCACCCATGTTGTTGCAAATGGTAGGATTTCTTTCTTTCTTATGGCTGAATAGTATTCCATTCTGTATATGTGCCACATCTTCTTTATCCATTCATCTACTGATGGACACTTAGGTTGCTTCCATATCTTGGTTATTGTAAAAAGTGCTGCAATACACATAGGGGTGCATATGTCTTTTTGAGTCTGAGAAGTTGCATTCTTTGGATAAATTAGAAGTGGGATTCCCAGGTCAAATGGTATTTCTATATTTAGTTTTTTGAGGAACCTCCATACTTCTTTCCACAGTGGTTGAACTAGCTTACATTCCCCTCAGCAGTGTAGGAGGGTTCCCCTTTCTCTGCATCCTCACCAGCACTTGTTATTCTTAGTCTTTACAATAGTGGCCATCCTTACTGCAGTGTGATGATATCTCATCGTGGTTTTTAATTTGCATTTCCATGATGATTAGTGATGTGGAGCATCTTTTCATGTGTCTGTTAACCATCTGAATTTCTTCTTTGGAGAACTCTTTCATCATATCCTCTGCCAATATTTTAATTAGGTTATTTGCTTTTTAGGTGTTGAGGTGTGTAAGTACTTTGTATATTTTGGATATGAACCCCTTGTCAGATATGTCATTTACAAATATATTCTCCAATACTGCAGGATGCCTTTTTGTTCTGTTGAATGTGTCCTTTGCCATACAGAAAATTTTCAGTTTGATATAGTCCCATTTGTTCATTTTTGCTTTGATTCCCTTGCTTGAGGAGATGTGTTCAGGAAGAAGTTGCTCATGCTTATATTCAGGAGATTTTCGCCTATGTTTTCTTCTAAGAGTTTTATGGTTTCATGACTTACATTCAGGTGTTTGATTCATTTTGAGTGTACTTTTGTGTACAGGCATAAAAAATGATCCAGTCTCATTCTCTTGCAGGTAGCTGTCCAGTTTTGCCAACACCATCTTTTGAAGAAGCTGTCATTTCCCCATTGTATGTCCATGGCTCCTTTATCATATGTTAATTGGCCATATACAGTTGGATTTACATCAGGGCTCTCCAGTCTGTTCCATTGGTCTGTGGTTCTGTTCTTCTGCCAGTACCAAATTGTCTTGATTACTGTGGCTCTGTAGTACAGCTTGAAGTTGGGAAGCATAATGCACCCATTTTTATTCTTCCTTCTCAGGATTGCTTTGGCTATTTGGGGTCTTTTGTGATTCCATATGAATTTTAGAATGATTTGCTCTTGTTCATTCAAGAATGCGGTTGGCGTTTTATTTTTTTTGTTATCATTAATCTACAATTACATGCAGAACATTATGTTTACTAGGCTTCCCCCTTCACCAAGGTACCCCCACAATCCCCATTACAGTCACTGTCCATCAGCATAGTAAGATGCTGTAGAATCACTACTTGTCTTCTCTGTGTTGTACAGCCCTCCCCATGCCCCCCACCCACATTATACATGCTAATCATAATGTCTCATTTCTTTCTCCCTGCCCTTATCCCTCCCTTCTCACCCATCCTTCCCAGTCCCTTTCCCTTTGGTAACTCTTAGTCCATTCTTTGGTTCTGTGATTCTGCTCCCATGTGTTCCTTCAGTTTTTCTTTGTTCTTATACTCCACATATTAATGAAATCATTTGGTACTTGTCTTTCTCCACTTGGCTTATTTCACTGAGCATAATACCCTCTAGCTCCATCCATGTTGTTATGAATATTAGGATCTGTTTTTTTCTTATGGCTGAGTAATATTCCATTGTGTATATGTACCACATCTTCTTTATCAGTAGATGGACACTTAGGTTGCTTCCAGTTCTTGGCTACTGTAAATAGTGCTGCGATAAACATAGGGGCACGTCTGTCTTTTTCAAACTGGGCTGCTGCATTCTTAGGGTAAATTTCTAGAAGTGGAATTCTTGGGTCAAGTGGTATTTCTATATTTAGTTTTTTGAGGAACCTCCATACGGCTTTCCACAATGGTTGAACTAATTTACATTTCCTCTAGCAGTGTAGGAGGGTTCCCATTTCTCTGCAACCTCGCCAACATTTGTTGTTTGTCTTTTGGATGGTGGCGATCCTTACTGGTGTAAGGTGATATCTCATTGTGGTTTTAATTTGCATTTCTCTGATAACTAGTCATGTGGAGCATCCAAAGAATTTCAGATGGCCAACAGACACATGAAAAGATGCTGTTGGCATTTTGATAGGAATTGCACTGAATCTGTAGCTTGCTGTAGGCAGAATGGCCATTTTGACATTAATGCTTCCTATCCATGAGCACAGGCTGCATTTCCATTTATTGGTATCTTCTTCAATTTCTCTCATGAGTACCTTGTAGTTTTCAGAGTATAGGTGTTTCACTTCCTTGGTTAGCTTAATTCCTAGGTATTTTATTCTTTTTGATGCAATTGAGAATGGAATTGTTTCCTGATTTCTCTTTCTTCTAGTTCATTGTTAGTTTGTAGGAATGCCTCAGATTTCTGCATTTTAACTTTGTATCCTGCAACTTTGCTGAATTCAGGTATTATATCTAGTACTTTTGGAGTGGATCCTTTAGGGTTTTTTATATACAATATCATGTCATCTGCAAACAGAGACACTTTGACTTCTTCCGTCCCAATCTGAATGCCTTTTATTTCTTTGTGTTGTCTAATTGTCATGGCTAGGACCTCCAGAACTATGTTGAATAAAAGTGGGGAGGGTGGGCATTCTTGTCTTGTTCCCAGTCTTAAAGGAAAAGCTTTCAGCTTCTCATTGTTAAGTATAATGTTGGCTGTGGGTTTGTCATATATAACCTTTATTATGTTGAGGTACTTGCCCTCTATACCTATTTTGTTGATAGTTTTTATCATGAATGGATGTTGAATTTTGTCAGATGCTTTTCAGCATCTATGGAGATGATCATGGTGTTTCTGTCCTTTTTGTTGATGTGGTGGATGATGTTGATATATTTTCGAATGTTGTACCATCCTTGCATCCCTAGAATAAATCTTACTTGATCATGATGGATAATATTTTTGACGTATTTTTGCATCTATGTTCGTCAGGGTTATTCATCTGTAATTTTCATTTTTTGTAGTTTCTTTGCCTGGTTTTGGTATTAGAATGATGCTGGCCTCATAGAATGAGTTGTAAGTATTCCCTCTTCTTCTATTCTTTGGTAAACTTTAAGGAGGATGGGTATTAGGTCTTCACTAAATGTTTGATAAAATTCATCAGTGAAGCCATCTGGTCCAGGGGTTTTGTTCTTAGGTAGGTTACGAGTTCAATTTTGTTACTGGTAATTTCTTCAGATTTTGTTTCTTTCTTGGTCAGCCTTGGAAGATTGTATTTTTCTAGAATGTTGTCCATTTCTTCTAGGTTATCCAGTTTGTTAGCATATAATTTTCCTAATATTCTCTAATTCTTTTTATTTCTGTGGTGTTGGTAGTGATCTTTCCTTTCTCATTTCTGATTCTGTTTATGTGAGTAGACTCTCTTTTTTTATTGATAAGTCTGGCTAGGAGTTTATTTATTTTGTTTATTTTCTCAAAGAACCAGCTCTTGCTTTCATTGATTCTTTCTATTGTTTTATTCTTCTCCATTTTATTTATTTCTGCTCTAATATTTATTATGTCCCTTCTTCTACTGACCTTGGGCCTCATTTTTTCTTATTTTTTCTCTTTTTGTTAATTGTGAGTTTAGACTGGTCATATGGATTGTTCTTCTTTCTTGAGGTAGGCCTGTATTGCAATATACTTTCCTCTCAGTACGGCCTTGGCTGCATCCCGCAGATTTTGCAGTGTTGAATCACTGTTGTCATGTGTCTCCATATATTGCTTCATCTGTGTTTTTATTTGGTCATTGATCCATTGGTTATTTAGTAGCATGTTGTGCAACCTCCGTGTGTTTGTGGGATTTTTCATTTTCTTTGCATAATGTATTTCTGTTTTCATACCTTTGTGGTCTGAGAAACTGGTTGATACAATTTCAATATTTCTGAATTTACTGAGGCTCTTTTTGTGGCCTAGTATATAATCTATTCTTGACAATGTTCCATGTGCACTTGAGAAGAATGTGTATTCTGCTGCTTTTGGGTTTTGAGTTCTGTAGATTTTTGTTAGGTCCATCTGTTTAATGTGTTGCTCTGTGCTTCAGTCTCCTTACTTATTTTCTGCCTGATTGATCTGTCCTTCAGAGTGAGTGGAGTGTTGAAGTCTCCTAGAATGAATGCATTGCATTCTATTTCCTCTTTTTATTCTGTTAGTATTTCTTTCACATATGTAGGTGCTCCTGTGTTGGGCACATAGATATTTATACAGGTTATATCTTCTTGTTGGATTGAACCCTTTATTATTATGTAATATCCTTCTTTGTTTCTTGTGACTTTCTTTGTTTTGAAGTCTATTCTGTCTGATTCAAGTACTGCAACACCTGCTTTTTTCTCCATATTAGTTGCATGAAATACCTTTTTTCCATCCCTTCCCTTTTAGTCTGTTTATATCTTGGGTTTAAAGTGAATCACTTGTGGGCAGTAAATAGGTGGGTCTTCTTTTATTATCCATCCAGTGGCTCTATGTCTTTTTATTGGTCCATTCAGTCCATTTACATTTAGGGTGATTATCCATAGGTATGTACTTATTGCCATTGCAGGCTTTAGATTCATGTTTACTAAAGATTCAGGGTTAACTTCCTTACTATCTAATGGTCTAATTTAACTCAATTTACTATTACAAACACAATATAAAGGTTCTTTCCTTTTTCTTCTCCTATTTATTCCTCCTCCATTCTCTATGTGTTAGGTATCATATTCTGTATTCATTGTCTATCCCTTGTTGACTTTGCAGATAGTTAACTTAATTTTGCATTTGCTTAGTAATTATGTGTTCTACTTTCTTTACTGTGGTTTTGTTACCTCTGGTGACAGTTTTTAAACCTTAGGAACACTTCCATCTATAGCAGTCCCTCCAAAATAGACTGTACAGATGGTTGGTGGGAGGTAAATTCTCTCAGCTTTGCTTATCTGGAAATTGTTTAATGCCTCCTTCAAATTTAAAGGATAATCTTGTCAGATAAAGTAATCTTGGTTCCAGGCCCTTCTGCTTCATTGCATTAAATACATCATGCCACTCCCTTCTGGCCTGTAAGTTTTCTGCTGAGAAGTCTGATGTTAGCCTGATGGGCTTTCCTTTGTATGTGATCTTATTTCTCTCTCTGGCTGCTTTTAATAGTCTGTCCTTTTCCTTGATCTTTGCCAATTTTATTACTATATGTCTTGGTGTTGTCTTCTTTGGGTCCCTTGTGTTGGGAGATCTGTGGATCTCAATGGCCTGAAAGACTATCTCCTTCCCCAGATTGGGGAAGTTTTCAGTAATTACCTCCTTAGAGACACTTTCTATCCCTTTTCCTCTCTCTTCTTCTGGTAGTCCTATAATGTGAGTAATGTTCCTTTTTGACTGGTCACACAGTTGTCTAAATATTATTTCATTCTCAGAGGTCCTTTTTTCTCTCTGTCTCAGCTTCTTTGCATTCCTCTTCTCTAATTTCTATTTCATTTATTGTCTCCTCTACTGTATCTAATCTGATTTTAAAACCCTCCATTGTGCTCTTCAATGATTGAATCTCCAACTGGAATTCATTCCTGAGTTCTTGAATATCTTTCCATACCTCCATGAGTATGTTAATGATTTTTATTTTGAACTCCCTTTCAGGAAGAGTCAAGAGGTTGATGTTATCTTTCTCAGGAGTTGCATTATTAATTTTACTCTGAACTAGGTTCCTTTGGTGCTTCATATGTGTGTATGGCACCCTGTCTTGTCCAGGATGTCTTCTTTCTGGTGCTGTTCAGCCCCTGAAGCAATGTCATGGGTCACAGGGGAGTGGTATTGGTGCCTGGGGTGAGGAAAGAGCTGTTTCCTGCTTCCTGGCTGCTATGCCTGTCTCCACTGCCTGAACCAGTGGGCTGAGCACACAGGTATAAGCCTCTATGCTTTTCATTTGTAGTTGCTATAGACAGATCTTCCCTCTGGCTGGCCTAACATCAGGGTAGGGTTTGCCAGTTTGTGAACCAGGTGAGGTTAGCCAGAAGATATGCACAGTTGGCTGCATATCATGGATGGGTTCCTTGGAGCTGTGTAGCCAGCCAGGGAACTGGAGCACCTGAAAATCATGAAAGCTCCCAACCCGCTGTGCAGAGTGCACCTGGACAATTTTGTCTACCTGTCCTTTCTCCTGAGCAGTAAGCTCTGTGCAATCCTTGCCCCTTTATCAGCCCTCTTCCTATGGGCTTCCTTGTTAGGAAGTGTCTCAGACCACCCACTTTTCTTTTTCTCCTGAGCAGCTGGATATGGATTCCTGCTTTCTGCAAGCAGCTGGAATCTCAGTCTCTCCAAGTATCCTGCCTGTCTTAGCTTTCCAATCCCCTAATCACATGTGTATCATGAAAGCACCATGAATTTTAGGTTTGTGCTCCCAGAGCACATCTCCGTAGTTAGGTATTCATCAGTCTCAGGCCTCCACTCCCTCCCCACTCTGTTTCTCTTCCTCCCTCCCATGTGATGGGGTGGGGGAAGGGCTTAGGTCCCACCAGGTCACAGCTTTGGTATGTTACCCTGTTCTGTGAGCTCTACTCTTTTCTCCAGGCATACCCAGTCTGGTGCAGTCCTCTTTTGTATTGTTCTTTCAGGATCAGTTGTATTAATTATATTTTCATATTATATGCGGTTTTAGGAGGAAACCTGTGTCTCATCTCTCATGCCACCATCTTTAATCCTCCTTCCCTTACTTTTAATTCCTTTGTTAAATTTTCTCTGAATCTAGAACATACTAACTCTCACAAGCGAGATGTTGATTTGATTGCTCTGCTCCTGCTTCCCTGTTCTCTGGCCATTGAATGAAGCCTGCATTGCTTGACACTCACTTTTTCTTTGGTCCACTGTCTTTGAGGCACTGAGCATGGAAAGAATCCATCTTTTGGGGACTGACTTCATTTGTAACAATACTGTTGGAAAATTTGATAATGTATCCTTGACAGGCCAATTCTTCTTCTCTGTTCTGTTCCCCTTCTTCAATCCTGATGCTGTATCACATGTTGCATTGTGCCAAGCCTTTGTCTCAAGCTGTGTTCTGAGAAAACCTAGACTAAGACAAAAATCCTGAAGGCCTATAAAAATAATCTTGATTATAAATATGAATTTGGAGTTTTTTCATATCAAAGACATTTATAGGCATAAGAATAGAAGAGGTTACATGGGGAGAGGTTTTAGAGAAAGAAGAGAACCTAATACGGAGGTTTGAGGCACCGCAGTACTTAATGATGGGTAATAGAGGATTTTAAGACTAAGTGGTATCAAGAGGGAAATACAGAAGGTGATCAGAAACTATCAGCTAAAGGCTAAATTCCTGTAACAAAAAGACCCTGAATATATATATATATAACTTTAAAAAGTTACTCTGTCTGTCTCTCTTTCAAGCTCTCTCTCAGGCAGTGTTTGTGCAGTTTGTCAAGAATTGTAGAACATGTTTGGTCCATTTTATTCTTGTGGCTCCCAGTACTTGAATGTTTACCAAGATCTGTTAATGTGTCAAAAGGGAGGATCCCAGTCAGCACCCAGTTAGGAAGGTGGACAATTAGGCATGATTTTTTTGTTTAAAAATTTTATTAAGGTATTATTGATATACAGCCTTATGAAGGTTTCACATGAAAAAACAATGTGATTACTACATTTACCCATATTATCAAATCTCCATCCATACCCCAATGCAGTCACTGTCCATCAGTGTAGTAAGATGCCACAGATTCACTGTTTGCCTTCTCTGTGCTACATTGTTTTCCCTGTGACCCCCCACACCATGTGTACCAAACATCATACCCCTCAATCCCCATCTCTCTCCCTCCCAACCTGCCCTCCCACATACCTCCCCTTTGGTAACCACTAGTCCCTTGGAATCTGTGAGTCTGCTATTTTGTTCCTTCAGTTTTGCTTCATTGTTATACTCCATAAATGAGGGAAATCATTTGGCATTTGTCTTTCTCTGCCTGGCTTATTTCACTGAGCATGCTGTCCTCCAGCTCCATCCATGTTGTTGCAAACAGTAGAATTTGTTTCTTTCTTCTGGCTGAATAGTATTCCATTGTGTCTGCCCACCTTTCTATTGTCCCAGAGCAGCCAGATACAGATCCCTGCTCTCCACAATCAGCTGGAATCTCAGTCTCTTCAGGTATTCTGCCTGTCTTGCTTTCCAACCCCCTAATCATGACAGTACCATGAAAGCACCACAAAATGTAGGTTTGTGCTCCCAGAGCAGATCTCCAGAGTTAGGTATTCAGTAGTCTCTGGCCTCTACTCCCTCCCTGCTCCATTTCTCTTTCTCCCTGCCTGTGAGCTGGGGTTGGGGAAGGGCTTGGGTCCTGCCAGGTCATGGCTTTGGTATGTTACCCCGTTCCATGAGGTTTATTCTTTTCTCCACGTATATGCAGTTTCGTGTAGCCCTCTTTCCTGTTGCTCTTTCAGGATTAGTCATATTAATTGTATTTTTGTGTTATATGCAGTTTTAGGAGGAAGCCTGTGTCTCACCTCTCATGCCACCATGTTTAATCCCTAGGTCATAGTTTTAAAGTATGTAAATATATCTATTTCAGGTGAAGGCTGGAATATGTGCCTTTCTTTCTGCACTGGGCCCTGAGGGGATAACCAGTTAAGAATTCTCTCTTTGTTTGCTACTATCCTTTTGGGCCCAAGAATCAAACCCAATGGCCACAAAAGCCAGGCTATCAAGGGATGTGTCCTTCAGGTGTCAGCCACAAAAGCTGGGGCACCATATGTGTGCACAAACTCCTTTCATGAAACACTGGTGACCTGGGGAGGAGCATAGGGAGAGCAGAAACATGGTGACTGTAGGCCTCCCAGGTCTTTGACGAGGATTGCAGGAGGCCCGTATATGTGTTAGGATCTAGGAAATTAGAATCCTTGGGACACAACTTTTAAGATCTGTTAATAGGCTGCTTTCACAGAATCCCCATTGTTTCAGTTTGTTCCCTCTGCATCATGACCCGGGGATATAGCCAGGTAAGAACTGTTTCTTTATTTGTTACAGTCCTCTGGGACCCACATATATAAATGCTACTGGCTACCAGAGCCAAGTGATTAAGACGTCTCTCCTAGGAGACAGCCATGAGCTCTTTTCTAGAAGATAACAGAGGCCTGGAGTGAGGCAGGGGAGAGCACAAAGATGGCACTGGCTTCCCTTCTTGTCTCTGCCAGGGATTACAGTTGGCTCATAGATGTATGTTAAATTAGAAGTTTTAGCTTTTAAGACAAGCGAATTGGCCTGTAACTCCAGGGGGAAGGCTATTCCCAGCCTGAGGTGAATCTCCTATGAAACTAAATAAGTCTAGGAAAAGGATAGGTTGAGAGACACTTAGGAGACATCTCCTCCCCTCTCTTTCAGTCTACCTTCTACTCATGTTCTCTCCTTCTCTCCCATCCCTTCTGGGAGGAATGCCAGTGGCAGGTCCTTGGTGACTGGCAGACTCCAGACCAGATATACCAGGAATGGAGAGGAGAGAATGGCCATTTTCTTTCCACCCCTTGCCGGGGGACTATATAGGCTGCAGCAGTAAACACTTTTTGATATACAAATGGACTAAGGCCAGGCAAGAGATTCTTGAAATTCTTCTATTTACCCACAAGGCCTCTTTCAGGGAAAAATTGGCTGTTTCAGTCTTCTACCTCTGTGATGCACTCAGATAAGATAGCCACAGGGAGTCCAAGTAAAGCTGTTAAAACTTTTCTTAGTTCATTATAGCCTTTTAAATTTCACGGACATAAGCTCCTTTAGCTTTCCAAGCTGTACATTTTTGGGGGCTCACCTCTCAAGAGACAGTCTTAAAATTTGGGGTGCCAGATGTGGGGTATACTGTGCTCCTGAAAGAGAAGCTGAGAGTTATGGGTTCCCTCCAGATTGTGTGTCACTGCACACTGGTGGAGTTTATCTCCTCCTTGGTCATGATTAACAGCTATCAGTTTGTGATTTTTAATGATCTAATAAGTTAATTAACCACTTTAAGAAACTTATGTTGGATATCTATTACATACCATGCACTGAGGTAGGATCTGGAAAGATAAAGGCAAGGACTTTCTCCATCTCTCTCCTCCTCCAAGGAAAATCCAGAACTCCTCAGGTTGAATCTGTCACCAGTAATTATTCAGGTATTAAAAAATAGGTTTATTGAAATCTGGCACCCTAGATACTGAATGAATTAGTGTCTTCTTTGAGGACCTTCATTCACTGGCATCTCTAGACTTCCTTGGATTAAACTATATCTCTCTATCTCTTTCCACTTGTCAAATGCAGATCTCCCATGAACATAGCTCTTTTCTGGATGGTTTTACCATTAACGGTCATGATTTCCCATGCAGACAATGTCCTGGAATCAGGTCTAGTTAATATGACACATTCTTACTGTGTACATTTCTACTGCAATAAGGTTGTGCTGTTTTTTAGAAACTGCCATTTATTGCTAGAATAATATTTTCCCCTCTCAGATTCTCATTCAGTTTATCAAAAAATATGTACTTTTTTATTTTGTGTTTTTTTAAAGCCCTTTCTGGGATTTATGTTGGTTCAGCAATACCAGTTCATTCTGTTAGTCTTTGATATTTACCCTTCCTGCACTTGGAAGACCACCTAGAGTGGGTTTTTTAAATTATGTTTGTTAACAAGCACCCTTTTAGTGTGGAGTTTATTGTTTTTCCCCTAACTTTATGTTCTCCCTCATTCCATTCCCCTTTGTTATAGCCATACTCTATTTACAGTAAATAACCTTAAGTTGCTTTAAAATTCTGTAGTAACTTTTTGTGAATTTTTAGTGTTAGTAATGGTCTTTTATACCAACACATGAAGGAATCTCCCAGAGATCTAGATTCTATATTCTATGAGCCATTTTGTAGTTGGTTTTAGAATCAAGGAGCATAGCAACACTGGATCTCCACTTTCTTTCCAAAAAAGAGGAGCTTGTAGTAGTAAAGATGAAGGCAGATAATACTTAGAAGCAGGAAAGCAATTAGCAGTGGACGTTTTCTGGATGAAAAATCTTACAATAGTGCTCTGTGCAATTTAATGAGCTGTGTTCTAGAACTTCTGGAAGCTTTGCTGTCAGTGGCTTTGGTAGGCATACACACCAAGGATCAGATCTTGTAGCTTCTGGTGCTGGGGCAGTTGCTGACCATCTTGCTGGGAGAGCTACAGAACTGGGCTTGAGAGCAGCATCCAAAAAGCAATGAGGAGGTGGTGGTCCTACTAGATGATTTAGAGAGAATTTGATTAGCAGGCAGCTGGTGGGAAGGGGGAGCTTGGAATTTGTTATGGGAGGTCAGGGTTTTGAATTTTTAGGGCTAATGAATACAATGATGGAAGAGAAGATGCCTAATGTAAATTTGATGGATATAGATGGAGACCCAGACCTGGCTTTATATGTAGTGTTAAGCTGACCAAATCCACTGGGTTTAAATAATATATGGGTTAATGTAGTCCATATAAATAATCAAGCACTCTAAGATTGTAAGGTGGTAGTGTATTTTTGGAGCTGGGAAATGTCAGGTGGAAAGGGTTTCCTTTTTGTGTAGCATGATAACTGATAAAGAACTAAGGCTGAAGATGGCTTCTTATTCTATGTCCACTTATACTTGTCAAGAGGTTATTAAACCATATGCCACTTTAACAAATAGAGTTTGAGAATCTGTGTCTGCTGGATGTGTGAGAAATATAAAGAAATAAATATAAGCCTTCCCCAAGAAGCTTTATAATTTAATTGGCAAGTAAAAATGTAAAAAAGAAAAGAAGTTGAATAAGTTATAAAAGAGTTAAATGAGGATACAAGAAACTAAGAAAATGATTCATGATTAACTGCCAAATAAATGCTGTAGGCCATGATGCTTGAGCTCTGAGGAGCATGATGAAAAATGGATTGGTCTGTGAAAGTTTCCAAATAATGGCAGTACTTGAATCAAACCTTGAAGGATATAAATCTCTGTCTAGTGGGAAAGGGTGAGAGATCTTACCAAGAAAAAAAGGGCTGAGCACAGGATATGTATTGAAGGAGGTGAAAGATTCAAATAAAGGACACTTAAAAGCCATTTTTGAAAGGCCCAAGAAGACAGGCTAAGGACTTTAGACTTCATTTTTAGGCCAGGATTCAGATAACTTTCTGTAAAGGACTAGATAGTAAATTAGGCTTTGTGGGTAATATACTGTTGCAACTTCTCAGCTCTGCCTTTGTAGGGAGAAAGCAGACATAGGCAATACATAAAGAAATGAGTTTGGCTGTCTTCCAATGGACTGAAGATTTCTGGCCTATATCTTAGACAGTAAGGAACATTGTCCTTGTGCAAGGAAGTGGCAAAGTGAAACAAATGTTTTACAAAGACTGGCCTGTGAGGTGCTCTAGTGTTGAAGGAGTGAGGATAATAATAATGAGTCAGGAAGAATAGTTTGAATTTGTTACTTTTAATAAGACTTTGTTTTGTTTTGATTTTTGGCAGTCTTATTTTTTGTTTTTTGATTGCAATGATTACATGAGTATTTCTGGTAGATGAGGAATAAATAAATCACTTACTAGATGTTACAACTTTTTAAGTTGGAGGAAATCTAAACAGATCCTCTAGTAAATATTCTCAATTTCTGGACAGAGAATTAGTCCAGACAGTGTGGGGGTATTTCCTGTGGTCAAACAACTAGTACATAGGAACTATATCTTTTCAAGTCTGGGGAGAGGAAATCCCAGGGCAAAATACCTCTCAAACCAAAATCAGTCAAAGGGAGAAATAAAGTTTAAAACCCATTTATTGCTTACAAACTGAAGTCCAGGGCAGTCTGTCTCTCCTATTCCAGCAAAAGCAAAACTGGCAACACCCCTCACCTCTCATGTACATATAGGCCTTCCATCATCCAGGCAATTACCCATTGATATGAAGATGAACTTCTCTTCACCCCAGAGGATCTACAAACGCTCTAAAGCCAAGTGAGACATTCTGTAAACATTATAATTTTACCCACAGACCACCTGTCCAGATATCTCACCTTACAATCTACTCATTCCTCTTCTTCCACAATGGTCCCAGAGGGAGAAAACTGGAGAACTGTGACCAGACTGATGACATAAAAATAGCACCAACAATAAAATCATGACAATCCTCCAGCTGGAGGATTCTGCTAGGTTCAAAGTCTTATGCAGATTAAGTCCAAAGCTGCTCCATTGCATAGGCAGGTGGTAGCTGAGGGTTCAGAGCAATCATCATGTGGTAGCTGCAGCCAGGAGGTGCATTCACACCACAAGGACTGTAGGGAAAAATAACCTTAAGGGCAATAAGATACATATTTTAATGAGACCAGCATAGGCAAATCTGGTCCATCAGGTAGGATACATGCAAGAGAGTGGTCTTGTGAAAGAACAGTAGCAGGAATGGGATCTCATCCTGGTCTAGTATACCAGACTTTTAGCCCTTCCCTGTGAGAGTTACAGATAGGTCAGTATAGGGCTACAGGAGGTACATGCACTGGCCATAAAGATAAACAAAACTTCCCCTGAAGATGCTCTTACCTCCTGGACGTTTTGGGTACACTACCCTGATCCTTGGGAGCCACTCTGCTGTTACTCCAGGAATACACATGAGGCCAGCTTCCAGGCCTTCTGCCAAGGTGCCAGAAGGGCCAGCCATTGCTGGTCCATATGTTGAAATGTCCAGGGCCATGTACACTCAACAGTGTCTCCAGGGTTTAATGCAGTAAGGGGTGGCAGGAGGATGTTGCTCTGCTGGCCATATCCTGGCTTCAATAGCTCTTCTTTGGTTTGGACATACAATTGTATAGGAGAGGCAGCAAGGTGTGTGAGCACATCCACAGGGCTCAAAGCTCCTTTACATGGCTTCTCATTCAAATGCCGCAGCACTGTCCATAGCAAACTGACCAACCCCATAGACTATTGGTGTCCAACTTCAGACCAGATTTCAACAAACCATTGTACCTCTCTATCATGCCTGCCCCAGTAGGATTGTATAGTACATGAAATTTCCACTTTATTCCTAATTGCTGCACCTATTCTTGTAACACGTGTCTGGTAAAGTGGGTGTCTTGATCACTTTCAGTACCTGCGGCTGACCATAGACTGCAAAGAGATGCTCCAGGCCCTTCTTGGTGGCTTGCTGATTTGCACGACTTGCATGAAAGGCAACCTATAGCCCAGTATCCATGTCCACACAAGTCATGGCATACTGATACCCTTCTGATATGAGCAGAGGCCCAATATAGTCTATTTGCCACCTGACAAGGGGTATGGGATCCCTTACTATTGTCTCATGTTGCTGTGCTACTCAGTTTAAGTCCTTTTAGAGCATACAAGGCATTCCACTCCTTCTGGGCTCTGCTGACTTCTTCAAAGATGAATGGCAAACCCCACCTATGGGCTACAGCCCACAATGTCTTTTGCCCTGCATGCTACAAATCCTGGTGTAGCCATTGGGTCACATCAGAGGTAGGCTTTCCTTGTAGCTAGTGCACCTGGGCCAGTGTATCTGCTTCATCATTCCCTGGGGATACCAAAGGCAATGGCCAGTCACATGATATACAGTAACAGTCTTAGTCTGACCAGAGGCCATAGGTCTTGCCACAACTCTTGCCCCACAAAGGGGCTGGTGACCAACCATGCAGTTGGCATGATACAATGTCGGTAGGCACAGGGTCAAGCCCTGATAGACCGCCCAGCTGTCAGTGCTGGCAACTTTGGGGGAATGCTCCTGGGTGATCATGAGCCATACTGCCGGCAACTCAGCTCATTGACTGCTCTTCCCCTTTCCATCCTCCATCCATATTGTCCCAGTCTTAGGATGGAAAGCCACACCCCTCCACTTCGGGGGCTGCCCATGACTAGAGGTGTCTGTGTAGCAAGCATCTTCAGGTATAGTAGGTTTTCCCTCCTGATAAGGGGTCTCGGCTACCATGGTTCAAAACCAAGTTCTTCCTGCTTTCCACTGGTATACGTCACTGGCCCCAATAAGTGTTGGAGTTCTCCACTTATGAGGCTAGTAGAGAAGGCACTGCACTGCTGTAAATATGCATCCCATTTGGCCAGTGTACGTATCTGTGCCACACCACGCTGTGGCCTGTGGGTCCAGTGTCTCACCCAGCCCACCATGGGATAGGTGGTTATTATCTTTGTTGGACTTGTTCTGCTGATGGGCTCTGTAGCCAGCAAGGCATGGTACACAGCAGTCAGTTGCTTCTCTATCAAGGTGTACCAGACATCTGTCCCTTTCCATAGTGTGACCAGAATCCAATAGGTTGGCATGTTCATTCAAGCTACTCACAGAGACCCGATCCATAACCATCTTTGGTTACATGAACATCTGGTTCACAGGGCCTTGATGAGTCCATTACATTCAAGGTCTGTATGGCCATGACTGACTGCTTGGCAGCAGTGAAAGCAGCTGCACATGTCTCATCTCAGTCTCATGTGATGCTCTTTCATACCAAAAAGTATAAGGACTTCAGAATTTGTGTCAAATGTGGGATAAACACTCCCTAGTAGCTCAAAAGACCCCAAAACTCTTGTAATGCTGCCACGTGGTAGGGGTTGGGAGAGCCTGGACCTTGTCTGTGACTGCTTCAGAACAACTTTAGGTTTACCCAGACAAACCCCAAGAATTTCCTAGACAAACCAGGTCCCTGAACCTTGGTGCTGTTCACAGACCATCCATTCTCCTGTAGATGTTACAACAGTGGAGGAACTGCCCCTTCTAAATCTGCAAGAGAATCAGATGTGAGCATAATATCATCACTGTAGTGATACAACCACACCGTTTGTGGTTTCTTCCATGTGGGCGAGTCCTGGGTACAAGGCCCAGGTGGTGGGACTGTGGAGATATCCCTGTGGAAGGACAGTGAATGTCCACTGCCAGCTTTCCCTCATGAAGGCAAACTGTTTCTGGCTTTCCTGTGCTATGTCAATAGAGAAGAAAGCATTAGCAAGTTCTACTACATAATGATACATTCCCAGCTTATGGCTGAGGGTGTCCAGAATGTCTGCTATAGAGGGGACAGCAGCATGCAAAGGGGGTGTGACTTTATTCAATTCCCTGTAGTCCACAGTCACACCCCATGAGCTATCTGGCTTTCTCACTGGCCACACTAGGGAATTAAAAGGACTATGAGTGGGCTTTATGATGCCCAGCCTCTCCAACTCCTGTAGAGTATCTCCAATTTCCTTTTACCCACCAGAAAATTTATACTGCTTAGTATTTTTCACCCACTGAGGTACAGGCAGAGCTGCAGGTGGGTGCTTAACATGTTCCTTCAGAACTGCCTTTACCACCATAACTTCAATCTGAACTCACCTGCAGTGGTCTGTAACCACAGGCCCTGCAGGATTTCTACCTCCAAAATATATTCAGGGATGGGAGAAATATAAATGGTATACTCCTTTGGAGGTAAATGCTGTATTCCCAATGGGATTTGGGCTTTCTTCAATCTAATTGCCTTACCCCCATAGCCATCTATCACAGCAGGGGTCCCAGTAACATGCTCAGGGTTGCCATAAATCAAAGAACACTCAGGTCTTATGTCCACAACCACCATGGTGGACATTGTACATTCACAGGGGATCAATGAATTGGTAATTCTACATTTGGCTTCTTCCCATCCCCACTACATCCACCAAGGTGGGGACTTTGACCCATGCCCCTCAGTAGAACCAAAATGCCCAACCATCCTCCTGTGGGGTGAGGGCTCAGGCAAATCCTGAGTACTGTCTCCCATGAAGTTTTGCAGGGACACAGGCCAGGCATGAGGCTTTGACTCTGGTTTCCATGTCCTGGACCTCAGCAGCTGGAACTGCTGCTCTGGCTTTAATTGGTGCCACAGTTCTTCCAATATTCTATTGTGCTACCCATCGAGTTTTTCTTTCACTAACCCATCCTTTATCAAATCAACCCACTTCTGGGTCCTACAGACCTTCACGGGGCCTTTTGCTCTTCTCCTTTCAATCATGGCCCATACTTCCCTCTGTGCGCTTATTGTTTCAACCTCCCCCAGATCTGTGAAAGTATGAGTAGCCTCACTTATGTGTTCCTCTAGGTGTGGGGCTAGAGTATTCACTAGGGACCGAAGGAGAGGTGTGGGTACTATATGCAACACCTGAGTTCTCATTTCTATAGTGAATACCTCATCATCAGGGCCTCTGGGGTCCATATTATAGATTATGTTTTTCATACCCAATTCCCGCAGTACCTCTTGGAGTTCTGCATACATTTTCCAAGTACTGGGAAAATATGGGAAATCACCCTGATTAGGCCAGACTACCCTGATGGCAGCTGTCAGCCATTCCAGGAGTGTCTGATTCCCTGAGGCATGATGGGAATTTTACATCCAGTGGCAGAGGGGTGAGTCATCAAGGAAGCCATTCTACTCTTCTCAGTGCTTGACATAACCATGGTTTCCACCCCCATATCCCAGAGATATAAAAGCTTTGTAGACAGAGATTCTGATGGACTCTGCCTATACCAGATGCTCATGTCCACCAGCTCATTCTGGCTATAGGGGTGGAGCATGGAGTGCTCCACAACCTGGGAAGTGGGCAGCTCCTCCCTGTGAGGAGCCCGCAGTTGTTTCTTTATTATTTTCTTAATTACATATAGGCGGGCCTTTAAAACAGGAGAAGGTAGTACCTCTTTTGGTGGCCTGGGTAGCACATCCACCCATGGCCCCAACTCCTCCTCTTCTCCCTCCAGCTCCTTCACCAATGGCTCCTCCACCATCTGTGTGGCTGAAGGTACAATTATTTCCTCTTCCTCCCCTACAGCCTCCTGCAACACAGCTTTTCCTGTCGCATCCCCCCTTGACACTGCTAAGGAATCTTATAGGAGGGTGACATGCCTTTTCAGTAACTGTCTCTCTTATTTAACACCATTCCATAGGTTATCACCTAGCTTGTAGAATCTAAGCATTAAGTAAGAGTAGAAATAAGTTGGCATAAGAGTAGCCATCTTAAGGGCCTAGAAGCCATTTTCTGGCGTCCTTTGAAAAGAAAAACTGGAACTAGGTAAGGCCTAGAAAACAAGTTAATCAATCATGAACACTGGCAGCGGTGACCTTTAGTCAGTTAATTATATATACCAAGCTTATCTTGCTGAACCACCCTAACATTCGAAGAGTGATCTTATCTTGCTCTTGCTAAACCTCCAGGATGAAGATGTAGTGCCAGCCGAAAAGTTATGTGCTTGTGGAAAAACACTGTTATGTGCTTGTAGAAAAATACTGTCTCTTTGAAAATGCTATATAATCCCCTGGCTTTGAGTGATCAGGGTCCTTGTTAAAACCCACTGCGTTGGGCTGACACTTGGACCCCAGCTAGCTGGCTCCTGAATAAAGTTCTCTTGCTTGTTGCATCAAGAGATGTCTTCCGTGAGTGAATTGGGGTGGCGTCCTCCTTTGGGTAGATCCAACATTTCTTGGGGTCTCATCCGGGATCGAGTGTTCACCCCGCTTCACTCCCAAAGTCACCCTTGGAGGAAGAGGTAAGGTTGGTGGTGCCTTGGGTTGTCCGTGTTTCATCTTCTGTCTTTCAGTGTGACCGGTCAGAATTCTGAAGGGGGTACCCTTCGTCTGGCAGCCGTCTCGATCCCATAAAGGGTTTGAGACCACGGTCGGTAGACGTACTCGGAGCACTGCAGGCTACAACCCTGGGGGACGTCTCAGGGAGATTAGAGGGCCAGGGACGCCTGGTGACCTCTCACCTGTTTTTTCAGCAAGGTGAATCTGATGAGATAGGGTTGATTTTCGGGCTCCAAGAATATCAACCCTCCGATTCCTTTCGGTTTCTGGTCAAAAATTTGAAGAAAACAAGGAGCGGCCGCCATGTGTCTAATCTGTGTGTGTCTCTGTTTTTTGTGTCTTTCACGTGTCTAATAATTGTTATACTGACAATGGGACAGACAGTGACGACCCCCCTCAGTCTGATGCTAGATCATTGGACAGAAGTAAGGATGAGGGCACATAATTTGTCAGTAGAAGTTAAGAAAAGACCATGGCAGACTTTCTGCACCTCCGAGTGGCCCACATTTGATGTTGGGTGGCCCCTGGAGGGGACCTTCGATCTCTCCATTTTACTAGCAGTAAAAGCTGTTGTTTTCCAGGACTCGCCTCAAGGACACCCGGATCAGCAACCTTACATTGCAGTCTGGCAGGAGTTGGTGGAGAATCCACCACCCTCGGTAAAGCCCTGGGTGCAAAAGAAAATGGGCCCTCGGGTCTTAGTTGCCCAGACCCAACCTCAGAGCAAGAAAAAAGAGACCACCAAAGTTCACCCAGACACTCAAGATTTACTCATGGTTGATGATCCCCCTCCTTACCCTCCTGCCCCTCCTGCCCCCCCAGCCCCGGCACTGCCGACACCTCCAGTCCCTGGTGCTGAGGCAGTAGGGCCGGCTCCAGGACCTGCCCAGGGAACTCAGCGCCGCTGAGGGGCTACCTTGGACCCCCCGGTATTTTTCCTCTCTGGTCTTATGGGGCTCCCATCCTCGGAGAAGAAGGGGACCCACCTTTCCAACCTCTGCAGTATTGGCCATTTTCCTCCACCGATTTATATAACTGGAAAGCTAACCACCCTCCTTTTTCAGAAGAACCGCAGAGACTAACTGGGCTGATAGAGTCCCATATGTTTTCTCACCAGCCCACTTGGGATGACTGTCAGCAGCTTTTGCAGGTGCTCTTCACCACAGAGGAGAAAGGATCCTCCTGGAGGCACGAAAGAATGTGCCTGGAGCCGACGTACGACCATCGCAACTCCCTATTGATATAGAGAGGGGGTTCCCACTGACCAGACCCAACTGGGACTTTAATTCTCCAGAAGGTAGTGAGCGACTAACCATCTATCACCAGGCTCTGATGGCGGGTCTCCACAGAGCCGCGAGGCGCCCCACTAATTTGGCCAAGGTAAGAGAGGTCAGTCAGGGAGCCACTGAGGCACCCGCAGTGTTCTTAGAATGCCTGATGTAAGCCTTTAGGCAGTACACTCCCTTTGATCCTACTTCTGAAGAGCATAGCACTCCAGTGGCCCTTGCTTTTATCGGACAATCAGCACCCAACATTAGGAAGAAGCTTCAGAGATTAGAGGGCCTACAAGATTTATCACTGAAAGATTTAGTGAAAGAGGCTGAAAAAGTTTATCACAAGAGGGAGACTGAGGAAGAGAAGGAGTTAAGGAAGGAGAAGGAAAGAGAAGGTAAAGAGGAAAAGAGGGACAGGAAGCATGAGAAAAATTTAACAAGGATCTTGGCCGCAGTAGTAGAAGGTAGGGGACGCCCACCCTCTAGTGGCAGAGCTAGCAAGACAGGGTACCTGGGCAACCGGACCCCTTTAGAGAAGGACCAATGTGCATACTGCAAGGAAAAGGGGCACTGGGTGAAAGAATGCCCTAAGAAGCCACCGAGGGGACCTCCGAAGAAGGTGTTGTCTCTGCTAGAGGATGAAGATTAGGGAAGACTGGGCTCAGAGCCCCTCCCCGAGCCCAGAGTAACCCTGAAGGTGTAGGGGCAACCCGTTGAGTTCCTGGTAGACACTGGTGCTCAACATTCTGTACTGACCCAAGCTAGGGGCCCCCTCTCTGGCAAAAAGTCTTGGGTGATCGGGGCTACGGGCCAGAAACAATATGCGTGGACTACCCGAAGAACAGTAGACTTAGGAGTGGGACGAGTAAACCACTCATTCCTTGTCATACCGGAGTGCCCCACACCCCTGTTAGGAAGAGACATATTGACCAAAGTAGGAGCCCCAATATCCTTTCAAGCTGAAGAAACTCAAGTGACTAATCGAGAAAAGAAACCTTTGAGCCTAAGTATGTTGACCATAAAATTAGAGGATGAATACTGCCTTTTTAAGGAACCAAAACCCTCCCGAATTGGTCAGGAGTGGTTTGACCAGTTCCCAGGGGCCTGGGCGGAGATGGTGGGTATGGGGCTTGCTGTGAACCAGCCCCCTGTGGTCATAGAATTGAAAGCTTCAGCCTTACCAGTAAATGTGAGACAATATCCAATGAGTAAAGAAGCCAGAGATGGAATTAGGCCCCATATCCAGAGGCTTATAGAACAGGGGATATTAGTAAAATGTAAATCCCCATGGAACACTCCCTTGCTGCCCGTAAAGAAAGTGGGAACAGGAGATTATTGACCAGTGCAAGATTTAAGAGAAGTTAATAAGAGGGTACAGGACATTCATCCCACTGTGCCTAACCCTTATAATCTGCTAAGCTCCCTGGCCCTGGAAAACACCTGGTATACAGTCCTAGATTTAAAAGACGCTTTCTTTTGTCTGTGCCTGCACCAGAATAGCCAACCGCTGTTCGCTTTTGAGTGGAAAGATACCTCCACAGGAACTACTGGGCAATTGACTTGGACTCGTCTGCCACAAGGATTTAAGAATTTGCCCACCCTCTTTGACAAGGCTCTACACCAGGACTTGGTTTTTTACCGAGCCTCCAACCCACAGGTAACCTTGTTGCAGTATGTTGATGACCTATTAATAGCAACCTCTACCTGGGAAGCCTGCCAAGAGGCCACTGGAGCCCTTCTGACTGAACTTGCTAAACTAGGGTATAGGGTATCTGCCAAAAAGGCACAGATCTGGCAACAAGTGACTTATTTGGGATATTCCCTGAGGGAAGGGAAAAGATGGCCCTCTGAAGCCCAAAAGCAGACTGTGACACAGATCCCCGTTCCCACTACTCCATGCCAGGTTCACGAGTTTCTGGGGATGGCAGGATTTTGTATACTGTGGACTACCCGAAGAACAGTAGACTTAGGAGTGGGACGAGTATGCTACCTTAGCCGCCCCCCTGTATCCCCTAACGAAAGGGGTGGCCCCATTTGTTTGGGGATCTGAACAACAGCAGGCCTTTCATGATATTAAGAGGGCCCTCCTGTCGGCACCCACTCTGGTGTTGCCGGACGTGACAAAGCCGTTTGTCCTCTTCGTGGATGAATGGAGCGGGGTAGCTCAAGGAGTGCTGACCCAACAATGGGGACCTTGGAAGAGACCTGTCACCTACTTGTCAAAGAAACTGGACCCAGTAAGTAGTGGATGGCCTGCCTGTTTGAGAGTAGTGGCGGCCGTGGCCCTCTTAGTTAAAGATTCTGACAAACTTACACTGGGACAAAAACTCACTGTGGTTGCTCCCCATGCGCTGGAGAGTGTAATTCGGCAACCACCTGAAAGATGGATGTCGAACGCCAGAATGACTCACTACCAAACCTTGCTCCTGAATCACGATCGTGTGGAATTCACCCCGCCCGCCATCCTAAACCCGGCTACTCTGCTCCCTGACTCGGGGAAAGAAGTGCTTCACACCTGCCAGGAGATACTGGCTGAAGAGACAGGGACCCGCCAGGACCTACGAGATCAGCCCCTAGAGGGACTGGGACTCCTGACCTGGTACACAGATGGAAGCAGTTACATCATGGGAGGTAAGAGGATGGTGGGGGCTGCAGTAGTAGACGATGACCGGATCATGTGGGCCAGCGGACTTCCAACAGGCACTTCTGCACAGCGAGCAGAACTCATTGCCCTGACCCAGGCTCTAAGGATGGCTGAAGGTAAGAGACTCAATGTCTACACTGACAGCCGATACGCTTTCGCCACCGCTCATATACATGGGGCTATCTATAGACAGAGAGGGCTGTTGACTTCTGCTGGGAAAGATATCAAAAACAAACAGGAAATTTTAGATTTATTAGAAGCCATCCATAGACCCAGGGAGGTAGCAATAATACATTGCCCTGCACATCAGAAAGATGACTCTCTAATAGCTCGAGGGAACCAGAGAGTGGACCAAGCTGCAAAACAAGCAGCCCAGGGAATGAACATTTTACCCCTCCGGGTATATCCGGAAGACACGTGTGCTAAAAGCTTCCAGTATACACCCGACGACCTCGCTCGGATGGACAAGCTGGGGTTCCAAAAATCCTCGCCCCTTGGCACATATGAGTCAGGAAGTGGGAAGAATATTCTGCCCCAGAAAGAGGCAGGAAAATACTTAAGGCAACTACATCAGTTGACACATTTGGGGGCTAAGAACATAAAAGCCCTGGTTCAAAACTTCCCTTATCACATCATTGGCTTGGGAGAAATGGCAGACGAGGTGGTGAGAAATTGCATTCCTTGCCAATTGGTAAATGTGAACAAACATCAAGTAATATATGGAAAAAGGCTTCATGAGGATCGACCAGGAGCTTACTGGGAAGTTGACTTCACTGAAATTAAGCCTGCTAAGTATGGACATAAGTACCTCCTAGTTTTTTTAGATACCTTTTCAGGATGGACAGAAGCTTTCCCTACCAAGACCGAGACAGCTCAGACAGTGTCCAAGAAGATACTTGAAGAGATATTTCCAAGGTTCAGAATCCCAAAGGTAACCGGCTCCGATAATGGTCCTGCCTTCGTTGCCCAGGTGAGTCAGGGATTGGCCAAGATCCTGGGGGCAGATTGAAAATTGCATTGTGCATACAGGCCCCAGAGCTCAGGACAGGTAGAAAGGATGAACAGAACTTTAAAAGAGACCTTGACTAAATTATCCATAGAGACTGGTTTATGTGATTGGTTAGTCCTCCTTCCCTTCGCCTTATTTAGGGTCAGGAACACCCCCGGCCACTTTGGACTAACGCCCTTTGAGATAATGTTTTGGGCCCCGGCTCCGCTCCAATCGGCTCATCTTCATACATTCCCCGAATGTGCAACTAATAAGTTTCTGCTTGAAAGGTTATGGGCCTTGGAAGTCATGCAGAAAGAAGTGTGGGCCTCCATCAGGGAAGCCTATTGCCCAGAGGATTTCTCAGTACCTCATCAGTTCCGGGTGGGAGACCCTGTCTACCCTGAGACGACACCGAACGGGAAACCTTGAGCCTCGGTGGAAAGGCCCCTTCATCGTCCTCTTGACTACTCCCACAGCCGTGAAAGTGGATGGCATCTCCTCCTGGATACACGCTTCACATCTGAAGAAAGCACCCCTGCCGTAACTCGGACTGATAACCCACTTAAGCTTCGTTTGTGTAGAAAGAACCATATTATTAGTGATTCTGATGCTCCTGCTACTTCCAACCCTCCAGAACCCCAACCCCATGAACCCAGGTTGCTGACATGGCAAGTTTACTCTCAGACAGGAGAGGCAGTGTGGTCTGTTTCTAAGGCAGCCCCCCTTAAAACCTGGTGGCCGTCTCTGCACCCCGATGTTTGTACCCTAGTCCCTAAATCAGGCACCTGGGGCCAGGATAGTGATCTCAAGTGCACTTATCCCCAAGCATGCAATAGGATAAAAACCACTACTTTCTATGTTTGCCCCCGTGACAGATGAACCCACCCACAAGTCTGACAGTGTGGAGGCTTAGAATCCTTTTATTGTAGCTCTTGGGGCTGTGAAACTACGGGTAATGCTTATTGGAACCCCGTGTCTAGCTGGGACCTCCTTAAAGTAGTTCAGAACCACACATCCCCTAACTGTGAGCAGACAGGGCTATGCAACCCCTTAAATATCACATTCAGTGATAAGGAATGCCAGTATGATGGATGGGCCACTGGACGACAGTGGGGGCTCAGATACTATAAATCTGGATATGACAAAGGCCTCATATTTGCTATCAGACTTAAAGTTGAGACCCTTCCGGCTGCCCCAGTATGATCCAATACTGTCCTACAAGATCAGCCGTGTCTCCCAACCCCAGCCCCGAAGCAGGCCCTAGTTCCACCAGTGGGCTCTGCCACCACTTCCTCTGCTCCCACTCCTGACCAAGTAACTACTTTTTCTGGCACCGGACAATGCCTCCTCAACCTCGTCAAGGGGGCTTTCCAGGTTCTAAACACCACCAACCCTAATACTACCAAATCCTGTTGGTTATGTTTTTCCTCTGGACCTCCTTATTATGAAGGGTTGGGGCTGTCGGGCAGTTTTAACAATACAACCAGCCATGAAATCTGTAGCTGGGGCAGCCACAAGAAGCTGACTCTGACTGAAGTGACTGGGAAAGGGAAGTGCCTAGGAACGGTCCCCTCGACTCATAAGAATCTGTGTAATGGAACCATATCCATAGCCTCCTCAGATGAAAACAGATATATAGTCCCTCCTCCCGAGGGATGGTGGGCTTGTAATACTGGACTAACCCCGTGTGTCTCCACCTCAGCCTTCAATTCCTCCCACGATTTCTGTATTATGGTCCAACTAGTGCCTAGGCTGATGTATCATGATGATCTCTCATTTGTAACAGAATTTGAACCCAGACATAGATATAGAAGAGAACCAGTCTCATTGACTCTAGCCATATTATTAGGTGTAGGAGTTGCAGCTGGAGTAGGAACGGGGACAGCCACCATTATCCAAGGGAACCAAAATTATGAGGGACTGAGAGCAGCTATTGATGAAGACTTAAGGACCATAGAACAATCCATCACTAAACTTGAAGAGTCCCTAACTTCCCTTTCTGAAGTAGTGCTACAGAATAGGCGAGGACTAGATTTACTGTTCTTAAAAGAAGGAGGATTGTGTACAGCCCTGAAAGAAGAATGCTGCTTTTATGCAGACCATTCCGGAATAGTAAGAGATTCAATGTCTAAACTTAGACAGAGATTAGATCAACGGAAGAGAGAGCGGGAGGCCAATGAAAGTCTATTTGAATCCTGGTTTGCTCGGTCCCCATGGCTTACAACCCTGATATCCACCCTGGCAGGGCCCTTGCTTATTTTCGTATTACTCCTCACCTTAGGCCCCTGTATTTTAAACCAGCTAATAACCTTCGTTAGAGAAAGACTAAGTGCTGTTCAGATACTAATGCTGAGACAACAATATCATTCTCTCACACAGCAAGAAGAAACAAACATTCCATGATTGGAATGTCCAAAAAGAAAGTGGGGAAATGTAGAATCTAAGCATTAAGTAAGAGTAGAAATAAGTTGGCATAAGAGTAGCCATCTTAAGGGCCTAGAAGCCATTTTCTGGCGTCCTTTGAAAAGAAAAACTGGAATTAGATAAGGCCTAGAAAAACAAGTTAATCAATCATGAACACCGTCAGTGGTGACCTTTAGTCAGCTAACCTCAGTCAGTTAATTATACATACCAAGCTTATCTTGCTGAACCACCCTGACATTCGAAGAGTTATCTTATCTTGCTCTTGCTAAAGCATGGATGAAGATGTAGTGCCAGCTGAAAAGTTATGTGCTTGTGGAAAAACACTGTTATATGCTTGTGGAAAAATACTGTCTCTTTGAAAATGCTATATAATCCCCTGACTTTGAGTGCTCGGGGTCCTTGTTGAAACCCGCTGCGTCGGGCTGACACTTGGACCCCAGCTAGCTGGTTCCTGAATAAAGTCCTCTTGCTTGTTGCATCAAAAGACGTCTTCCATGAGTGAATTGGGGTGTCATCCTCCTTTGGGTAGATCCAACAGCTCATCCACATGATGCTGAAGTGTGTCTCTCTCCTGCCTAAGTTCCTCTCTCTCCTTGCTAACCCTCACTATAGTGCTCTTTCTCTTGTATAGCATTTTTCACTGTCTCAAAAAGAGACCTTACAATGACAGCCACTACATGACCCCCTAAGGTCTCCAAGCAGTCTTCCAACTCATAAAGGGCTAATTCTGCAGTTCCGGTAATTCCACCCTTCCCCAGTTCTGGGGAAGGCCCACCCCTCTAAGAGATACTTTACCCTAGACCCATTCCCCACTAGGGGTTTCCAAATTGGAAGCTCCACAGCTAGGGGGATAACAGGTGAAGCTGCATGCTCTGCCACTGCATCCACTTGGGCCTTCCCACTATCCACAGGGTGCTTTCCAGGCATCTCCCCACCATTTCTCTGGTCAGCCCTCTCAAAGGTCACACCCATTATGACAGATTTCAGATTCAGAGGTCCTGTTGACTAATGCCAGGTGTAAGTCCAGGGATAGGAAATCCATGGGCAAAATAGCTCTCAAACCTAAATCAGAAAAAGGGAGAAATTCAGTTTAAAACCCATTTACTGCTTACAAACCGCAGCCCAGGGCCATCTCTCTCTCCTGCTCTGACAGAAGCAAAACTGGCCCTCCCCCTCACCTCTCAGGTACAGATAAGCCCTCTGTCGCCCAGGCAATTACCCATTGATATGGAAATGAACTTTTCCACCCCTGAGGATATGCAAATGCACTAAAGCCAGGTGAGATATTCTGGAAATGTTACAATTTTACCCACAATCTTTTATCATGAATTCTGACTTTAAATTGTAAAGGAATGCAGAACATCAAGAATCAAGATAAAATTTAACTGCACCTTAGAAAAAAACCACCCGGTTTATGTAGAAACTGCCTGAGGCTAACATTCCTGGACCCTGCCCTAAGTTAGATAACTAGGAGTGGGTGACCCCCTAGGGCCGAAACTCGTGATAAGTCACAAAAGAATAGGCAATCGGTGTGTTCCCCTTTCAGTTTTATTGGCTTAATAGAATGTGTTCCAAATTCATTGGTTGTGGTAACGTGAGGGCTTCAGTGCAACACCTGTGAAAACCCTATATAATCCATACCTAAAGTTTCTTGGGGGTCCGCAGCTCGGACTCTACCTGCGAGTCAAGAGAGGTGCTGTCGGCCCCAGCTAGCTGGCTGATTAAAGACTTTGCTTGAATTTACATCTCTGCATCCGTGTAGTTTGTTCTCTAGAAGAACCTCGGAGTCTCGGACCCTAACAAAATCTGGATTTACAATCAGATTAACAGACAACTAATAGGATTCCATGCAACAAAAGACAGGACAGCATATGATAACTCACCCTAGGGGTGTTACCAAAGGAAATGTATCCACAATATCATTATGGATTTCAGTCTTGGTCCTGAAAGATCAGCTAATCCCATTCTTAGAACTAGAGAAGCCAAGAGTAAAAGTTCCTATTATGTGTTGAATTATGTCCCCCTGTTCATGTCCTAACACCTGATATATATAAATAGGACCTTATTTGAAGATAGAATCCTTGCAGATGTAATCAAATGAAGATTTATTCACACTTGATTAAGGTGGGCTCTAATCCAATAGAGCTGGTATTCTTATAATGAAAACAGAGACACACACACAGAAACACAAGGAGAACTGTGATGACAGACAAAAAGATTGGAACAATGATGAGTCTGCAAGCCAAGGGACAACAAGTGTTGCTGGCAACACCAGAACTTAAAAGAAAAGCATAAAACCCACTTAGAAACTTCAGAGAGAATGTAGCCCTCATGACACCTTGATTTTGGACTTCTGGCCTCCAGACTGTGAAAGATGAAATTCCCATTGTTTTAAGTCCCCCAGTTCATAGCACTTTGTTATGGCCACCCTAGGAAATTAACCCAGCTACTTGTGGTGAAGGAGAGGGAAACAATGAATCTATGGAGACATTTTAATTATAAATGTCCAAGTAGATACATCAGGTATGGCAATGGACAATACAGGCTTATCCTTGGAGAGAGGGCTCAGAGCTTGAGATATACTTTGGCAATTATCTCTGTGGTGGTTCCACACAATCATTTTTAAAGGGGAAAATGTACAAAAAGAGAATTAAAGATAAAGGACTTTGGGTTTTGGGAAAATTAGAAAAGTAAAGGTCATTAACATGTGAGAATATCAGGGCTCATAGTTTGGTAAAAGCTCATGAAAACAATTTCCAGGAGGAGGTGGCCAATAGCATGGCATGACTGAAGGTGATGTGGGAAAATGGACTGAAGAAAAAGTGTGACTTCAGCCAGAAATGGTGGTTCTTTGCATTTACACAATGCTTTATTATTTACACAGCATTTTCATATTTTTTAGTCTTATCTACTTCCCACAACACCTGGAAGCAATATTATCCTTATTTATAGCTGAGCACATTCTGGAACAGGGAGGTTAAATTCTTACTTGAAGTGACACAATTTTAAATGGTGGGACCAAGGTGTGAACCTAGACATACAGACTTCAAAGTTATGTTCATTCCATGGAACTATGGAATATCTTTTTTATTGCTTTTAATAAGCTCCAAATCTAGGTAGAGGATTTGATTATCAAAGGTGGTAACCAACTTTTCTTTCTTTTTTATTTTTACTTATTTAGTTATTGTTAATGTACAATTACACGAGCAACATTATGGTTACTAGACTCCCCCTATTATCAAGTCCCCACCACTTTCCTTAATTACTTAGTCAGCTTGCTGTACATTCAAAATTTCCTCAGTGTGATTATAATCTTTGTGTTTATAATTTTCAATTTCAAGATGTCAGTAAGTTTCATGATTTAATTATGTAAAAGCATTCCAAGTTTGATCCCAAAATGGCTAAAGTTAAAATAATTTTAGTACAGAACTTAAAATAGAAATTGGCTCAAATTCTTTTAAGTTATAAAAACTCTTTTCTTGTATATTCAGCAACCTGAACACAGATTCACTTATTGGGCAAACAATCAAATAAGACATAGGTAAAACAAATTTTGGAACTTTCTAATGCAAATGCTTAATGTGCATGTATATGTAAGTGCATATTTTGGGAGCAGGAAAGAGGGGATGATGGAAATGCAGTAAGTGATCTATGGACTCTTTCCACATATTTTAGGGTGTGTGCTCACAGTCATTTCCCCCATAACATTAACTATACTTATTTACTTTATGTTCCAGGAAATTCCCACAAAGGTGAAATAGTTTAGGAGGATTATTCAAGAACCTCACAGGAACAATAGAATGTCTAGCTCCAGACTGTGAAAACTGCTTACATGATAACCTCCATCTGAAGTCACATGTACAGGAGAGAGCAAGGGACTGGGTACTGTACTCAACAGAAAGTGAACAGATTTTGTTACAACTGACTCTTCATGGAAATATAGATGTATATATCCAATATGTCCCACTTTTTGTGTAAGATGACCTGGTATGTGGAAATACCTTCAAAATGAATTATTTTTCCAATATAGAATAGTTAAATCAGATGGTTGCTTTGTAGACTGCCCCTATATTTTGCCTCAATTGTAATTATTTCAATCTTTTCTGAATTTTTTGAGCTTTTTTTTCAAATTTTCTAGTTTTGTTATCATTGATCTGCAATTACATGCAGAACATTATGTTTACTAGGCTCCCCCTTCACCAAGTCCCCCCCAAAATCCCCATTACAGTCACTGTCCATCAGCTTAGTAAGATGCTGTAGAATCACTACTTGCCTTCTCTGTGTTGTACAGCCCTCCCCATGCCCCCCACCCACATTATACATGCTAATCATAATGCTCCCTTTCTTTTTCCCTGCCCTTATCCCTCCCTTCCCACCCATCCTCCCCAGTCCCTTTCCCTTAGTAATCATTAGTACATTCTTGGGTTCTGGGATTCAGCTGCCATTTGTTCCTTCAGTTTTTCTTTGTTCTTATACTCCACATATGAGTGAAATCATTTGGTACTTGTCCTGCTCCATGTGGCCTATTTCACTGTGCATAATACCCTCTAGCTCCATCCATGTTCTTGCATATGGTACAATTTGTTTTCTTCTTATGGCTGAATAATATTCCATTGTGTATATGTACCACTTCTTCATCCATTCATCTACTGATGGACACATAGGTTGCTTTCATTTCTTGGCTATTGTAAACAGTGCTGCGATAAACATAGGGGTGCATCTGTCTTTTTCAAACTGGGCTGCTCCATTCTTAGGGTAAATTCCTAGAAGTGGAATTCCTGGGTCAAATGGTATTTCTATTTTGAGCTTTTTCAGAAACATCTGTACTGCTTTCCACAATGGTTGAACTAATTTACATTACCACCAGCAGTGTAGGAGGGTTCCTATTTCTCTACAACCTCACCAACATTTGTTGTTGTTTGTCTTTTGGATGGTGGCAATAATTACTAGTGTGAGGTGATATCTCATTGTGGTTTTAACTTGCATTTCTCGGATGATAGTGATGTGGAACATCTTTTCTTGTGTCTGCTGGCCAACTGAATTTCTTCTTTGGAGAACTGTCTGTTCAGCTCCTCTGCCCATTTTTTAATTGGATTATTTGCTTTTTGTTTGTTAAGGTGCGTGAGCTCTTAATATATTTTGGATGTCAACTCTTTATCAGATCTGTCACTCATGAATATATTCTCCCATATTGTAGGGTACCTTTTTGTTCTGTTGATGGTATCCTTTGTGGTACAGAAGCTTTTCAGCTTGATATAGTCCCACTTGTTCACTTTTGGTTTTGTTTCCCTTGCCCAGGGAGATATGTTCATGAAGAAGTTGCTCATGTTTATGTCCAAGAGATTTTTGCCTATGTTTTTTTCTAAGAGTTTTATGGATTCATGGTTTATATTCAGGTCTTTGATTGATCCATTTCAAATTTACTTTTGTGTATGGGGTTAAGCAGTGATCCAGTTTCATTCATTTACATGTAGCTGTCCAGTTTTGCCAGCCCCATCTCTTGAAGAGATTGTCATTTCCCATTGTATGCCTGTGAGTCCTTTATCATATATTAATTGACCATATATGTTTGGGTTAATATCTGGACTCTATTCTGTTCCACTGGTCTGTGGGTCTGTTCTTGTGCCAGTACCAAATTCTCTTGATTACTGTGGCTTGGTAGTACAGCTTGAAGTCAAGGAGAGAGATCTCCCCCCCACTTTATTCTTCCTTCTCAGGGTTGCTTTGGCTAGTTGGGGTCGTTGGTGTTTCCATATTAATTTTAGAACTATTTGTTTCAGGTCGTTGAAGAATGATGTTGGTAATTTGATAGGGATTGCATCAAATCTGTATATTGCTTTGGGCAGGATGGCCATTTTGACAATATTAATTCTTCCTAGCCAGGAGCATGTGATGAGTTTCCATTTGTTAGTATCCTCTTTAATTTCTCTTAAGAGTGTCCTGTAGTTTTCAGGGTATAGGTCTTTCACTTCCTTGGTTAGGTTTATTCCTAGGTATTTTATTCTTTTTGATGCTATTGTGAATGGAATTGTTTTCTTGATTTCTTTTTCTATCAGTACATTGTGAGTGTACAGGAAAGCCACAGATTTCTGTGTGTTAATTTTGTATCCTGCAACTTTGCTGAATTCCGATATTATTTCTAGTGGTTTTGGAGTGGATTCTTTAGGGTTTTTTATGTACAATATCATGTCATCTGCAAATAGTGACAGTGTAACTTCTTCTTTACCAATCTGGATTTCTTGTATCTCTTTGTTTTGTCTGATTGCCTTGGCTAGGACCTCCAGTACTCTGTTGAATAACAGTGGGGAGAGTGTGCATCCTGTCTTGTACCTGATCTCAGAGGAAAATCTTTCAGCTTCTCCCTGTTCAGTATGATGTTGGCTGTGGGTTATCATATATGGCCTTTATTATGTTGAGGTTCTTGCCCTCTATACCCATTTTGTTGAGAGTTTTTGTCATTAATGGATGCTGAATTTTGTCGAATGCTTTTTCAGCATATATGCAGATAATCATGTGATTTTTGTCCTTTTTGTTTAACTGGTGGATGATGTTGATGGATTTTCGAATGTTGTACCATCCTTGCATCCCTGGGATGAATCCCACTTGGTCATGGTGTATGATCCTTTTGATGTATTTTTGAATTCGTTTTGCTAATATTTTGCTGAGTATATTTGCATCTATATTCATCAGGGATATTAGTCTGTAATTTTCTTTTTCAGTGGGGTCTTTGCCTGGTTTTGGTATTAGGGTGATGCTGGCTTCATAGAATGAGTTTGAGAGTATTCTCTCCTCTTCTATTTTTTGGAAAACTTTAAGGAGAATAGGTATTATATCTTCTCTGTATGTCTGATAAAATTCCGAGGTAAATCCATCTGACCCAGGGTATTTGTTCTTGGCTAGTTTTTTGATTATTGATTCAATTTCTTTGCTGGTAATTAGTTTGTTTAGATTTTCTGTTTCTTCATTGGTCAGTCTTGGAAGGTTGTATTTTTCTAGAAATTTGTCCATTTCTTCTAGGTTTTCCAGCTTGTTACCATATAGGTTTTCATAGTATTCTCTAATAATTCTTCGTATTTCTGTGGGATCTGTCATGATTTTTTCTTTCTCATTTCTGATTCTGTTTATGTGTATTGATTCTCTTTTTCTCTTAATAAGTCTGGCTATAGGCTTATCTATTTTGTTTATTTTCTCAAAGAACCCGCTCTTGGTTTCATTCACTTTTTTCTATTGTTTTATTCTTCTCAATTCTATTTATTTCTTCTCTGATCTTTATTATGTCCCTCCATCTGCTGACTTTAGGCCTCATTTGTTCTTCTTTTTCCAAATTTGATAATTGTGATCTTAGATTATTCATTTGGGATTGTTCTTTCTTCTTTAAATATGCCTGAATTGTGATATACTTTCCTCTTAAGACTGCTTTCACTGCGTCCCACAGAAGTTGGGGCTTTGTGTTGTTATTTTTCTTTCTTTCCATTTATTGCTTGATCTCTATTTTGATTTGGTTATTGGTCCATTGGTAATTTAGGAGCATGTTGTTAATCCTCCATGTCTTTGTGGGCCTTTTTACTTTCTTTGTACAGTTTAGTTCTAGTTTTATACCTTTGTGGTCTGAAAAGTTTGTTGGTAGAATTTCAATCTTTTGGAATTTACTGAGGCTCTTTTTGTGGCCCAGTATGTGTTCTATTCTGAATAATGTTCCATGTGCACTTGAGAAGGATGTGTATCCTGTTGCTTTTGGATGAAGAGTTCTATAGATGTCTGTTAGATTCATCTGTTCTAGTATGTTGTTCAGTGCCTCTGTGTCCTTACTTATTTTCTGTCTGGTGGATCTATCCTTTGGAGTGAGTGGTGTGTTGAAGTCTCCTAAAATGAGTGAATTGCAGTCTATTTCCTCCTTTAATTCTGTTAGTATTTGGTTCACATATGCAGGTGCTCCTGTGTTGGGTGCATATATATTTATTATGGTTATATCCTCTTGTTGGACTGACCCATTTATCATTATATAATGTCCTTCTTTATCTCTTGTTACTTTCTTTGTTCTGAAGTCTATTTTGTCTGATACTAGTATTGCAACACCTGCTTTTTTCTCCTTGTTGTTTGCATGAAATATCTTTTTCCATCCCTTGACTTTTAGTGTGTGCATGTCTTTGGGTTTGAGGTGAGCCTATTGTAAGCAGCATATGGATGGCTCTTGCTTTTTTATCCATTCTATTACTCTGTGTCTTTTGATTGGTTCATTCAGACCATTTACATTTAGGGTGATTATTGAAGGTATGTACTTATTGCAAATGCCAGCTTTAGATTCATGGTTACCAAAGGTTCAAGGTTAGCATTTTTAGTATCTTTCTGTCTAACTTAACTCACTTACTGAGCTTTTGTAAATACTGTCTGATGATTCTTTATTTCTCTCCCTTCTTATTTCTCCTCCTCCATTCTTTATATGTTGGGTGTTTCATTCTGTGCTCTTTTGTGTTTCCTTTGACTGATTTTGTGGGTAGTTGATTCTATTTTTTGCCTTTAGTTAATATTTGGTTGGTCTACTTTCTTTGCTGTGATTTTATTTTCTCTGGTGACACTATTTATCCTTAGGAGTGCTCCCATCTAGAGCAGTCCCTCTAAAATACCCTGTAGAGGTGGTTTGTGGGAGACAAATTCCCTCAACTTTTGCTTGTCTGGGAATTATTTAATCCCTCCTTCATATTTAAATGATAATTGTGCTGGATATAGTGTTCTTTGTTCAAGGCCCTTCTATTTCATTGCATTAAATATATCATGCCATTCTCCTCTTGCCTTTAAGGTTTCTCTTGAGAAGTCTAATGATAGCCTGATGGTTTTTCCTTTATGGGTGTCCTTTTTCCTCTCTCTAGCTGCCTTTAAAATTCTGTCCTTGTCTTTGAGCTTTGCCATTTTAATTATTATGTGTCCTGGTGTTGTCCTCTTTGGGTCCCTTCTGTTGGGGGATCTATTTACTTCTCTAGTCTGAGTGACTATTTCCTCCCCCAGTTTTGGGGAAGTTTTCAGCAGTTATTTCTTCAAATACACTTTCTATCCCTTTTTCTCTCTCTTCTTCCTCTGGTACCCCTATAATGCGGATATTGTTCCTTTTGAATTGGTCACACAGTTCTCTTAGTATTGTTTCAATCCTGGATATCCTTTTATCTCTCTCTGTGTCAGCCTCTAGGCATTCCTGTTCTCTGGTTTCTAATCCATCAATGGCCTCTTCCTTCTCATCCATTCTGCTTTTAACTCCTTCCAGAGATTGTTTTCTTTCTGTATTCTCCCTCCTTAGCTCTTGCATATTTCTCTGCAAGTCCATCAGCATGGTTACATCTTTGGTTTTAAATTCTTTTTCAGGAAGATTGGTTAAGTCTATTTCCCTAGATTCCTTTTCAGGGGAGACTGTCTTGTTTAATCTGGTCTGTGTCAAATTCTTTTGCCTTTTCATGGGGATAGAGATAGTCGTGTGTAGTTGGCACATGTCAGCTGGGAGAATGTCCCTTCTTGCTTGTTTGTGGCCTTTCTGTCCTGGGAGAACAGTGACCTGTAGTGGCTTGTGCTGGGCAGTTGTGCACAGAAGGGTTTTCTGTTTCTTTCCCGGCTGCTGTGAATGAAGCTCCATGTTCAGTTGCTATGGAAGGGCTGCACCAGAGCAGGAATGGGCAGGAGGCTGTTTATCACCTTGAGGGGCCTCAGAGTTGTGCTGCCACCCAGGGGTTACTGCACCTGGATTTCCCCAGGTTCCCAGCTGCTGAGCTGATTGTGCAGGGACACCTCAGTCCAGCTGTGAGGCTCTTGTCCCTTTAAGGCTTTCAAAAAGCGTTTGCTTTTCTTTGTCCCAGGGGCACTGGCTGCAGGGACCTGCTCACAGGCCTTACTGTACTGTTTACCTAGTATCCAGCACACCATGCACTGTGTGTCTGCTCTCCTGGTGCAGATGGCTGGGGCTGGGTATTTAGCAGTCCTAGGCTCCCTCTCCTTCCCCATTCTGACTCCACTCCTCCCACCTGGAGCTGGGGTGAGTGGTGCTCAGGTCCCACCAGGCCATGGCTTGTGCCTTACCCCCTTCATGAGGCGCAGGGTTCTCGCATGTTTAGATGTAGTCTGGCTGTTGTCCTGTATCTTCGGGTGTTTTTGGAATAGTTGTACTTGTTGTATTTTCAAAAATATATGTGTTTTGGGGAGGAGATTTCTGCTGCTATACTCATGCTGCCATCTTGACTCCTCCACTTTTTGAGCCTTTGAGAATCATTTTGCTCATGATTTAACTGTTTTTCTTAGAATTTTTCTTCTATTTTTACTTTTAGGGTATATCTCTGGTTTCTATTTAACTTTAATCTCCATATATATCTACTGTGTTCTTTACCTCCTGTCATATGTCCTTCTAGATTTGTCTTCTCTATATTACCCCCCTGCCAGCTTTTCTTTCATCTGAACCTTTCCTTTTCACTTTCCCTATTTGGGCACTTTAACCATTTATCTTGAAGTAACCACAGAAACCCCAAATCAGGGCAGCAGTACAGGTATGAATGCACATCACTTATAAAATTGGTACTTTTCCTCTTACTTTTCTCATATGGGCACAGGTGCTAGGGAAGATAATCATATAGCTAGGAATAATTCAGAGACCAAAAAATAACATATTCAATAATTTACTGAGATGGTGACTATGTAGAGATTTCAAAAGGAAGGCTACCCACACTATTGCAACTCTACAGAGAGGAAGATGTCCCTGAACCTGGTGGAGAAATATTCCTTTTTTCCTTTTTCACTGATGTTGCCTTTCCTTAAAATAATTGCTGACTGTTCCTTAACTTGTATTGCTTTTAGTCCACATGTCTGATTCCTTGTGAACCCATAATAATTTTTCTTTCTTGCATCACCTTAGCTTTTCCAAGTATGATTTTTTAAAATTAAAGTATTATTGATACAATATTTCATTGGTTTGAAGTATACAGCACAGTGGTTCAACAGTTATCCATATTATTAATTTCTTAACCCCATTAGTGCATTTATTATTTGTCAACATAGGAAGATGTTAAAGACTCACTGACTATATTCTCTATGCTGTGCTACTATTGCCATGAACAACTAATGTTATGATTGAGAATTTTTGTGCCCTTTTATCACCCTCCCCCTCCCCACTCACCCACCTCAACACCTCCTCCATGGTAACCACCAGTAAATTTTTTTATATCAAATCATTTTGTTATATTTTGGCATCATTAATATACAGTTACATTAGTAACATGGTGGTTATTAGATTCCACCCATTATCAAGTCCCCACCACATACTCCATTATAGTCACTATCCATCAGCATAGTAAGGTGCTATATAGTCACTACTTGTCTTCTCTGTGCTATACTGCCTTCCCCATGCACCCCCCACTCACATTACAGGTGCTAATCATATGCCCCTTATACATCTTATCCCTCCCTTCCCATCCTTTGTCCACAGTCCCATTCCCTTTGTTACCTGTTAGTCCATTCTTGGGTTCTGTGAGTCTATGGCTGTTTTATTCCTTCTGTTTTTGCTTTGTTCTTATACTCCACAGAAGAGTGAAATCCTTTGATACTTGTCTTTCTCCACCTGGCTTATATCACTGAGCATAATACCCTCTAGCTCCATTTATGTTGTTGCAAATGGTAGGATTTGTTGTATTCTTACGGCTGAATGATATTCCATTGTGTATATGCACCACATCTTTATCAATTTATCTACTGATGGACACTTAGGTTGCTTCCATTTCTTGGCTATTGTAAATAGAGCTGCGATAAACATAGGGGTGCATTTGTCTTTTTCAAACTGGGCTGCTGCATTCTTAGGGTAAACTCCTAGAAGTGGAATTCCTGAGTCAAATGGTATTTCCATTTTTAGTTTTTTGAGGAACCTCCATACTGTTTTCCACAATGGTTGAACTAATTTACATTCCCACCAGCAGTGTAGGAGGGTTCCTCTTTCTCCACATCTTCGCCAACATTTGTTATTGTTTGTCTATTGGATGTTGGCCATCCTAACTGGTGTGAGGTGATATCTTGTGGTTTTAATTTGCATTTCTCTGACGATTAATGATGTGGGGCATCTTTGCATGTGCCTGTTGTCTGTCTGAATTTCTTTGTTGGAGAAGTGTCTGTTCAGATACTGTGCCCATTTTTTAATTGGCATATTTGTTTTTTGTTTTTTTTGAGGTGCATGAGCTCTTTATATAATTTGGATATCAACTCCTTATCAGATATGTCCTTTATGAATATATTCTCCCATATTGTAGGATGTCTTTTAGTTCTACTGATGGTGTATTTTGCTGTACAGAAGCTTTTTAGTGTGAGATAGTACCACTTGTTCATTTTTGCTTTTGTTTCCCTTGCCCAGAGAGATATGTTCATGAAGAACTTGCTCATGTTTATGTCCAAGAGACTTTTGCCTATACTTTTTTCTAAAAGTTTTATGGTTTCATGACTTACATTCAGTTCTTTTATCGAGTTTGAGTTTACTTTTATGTATGGGGTTAGAAAATAATCCAGCTTCATTCTCTTATATGTACCTGTCTGGTTTTACCAACACCAGGTGTTGGAGAGGCTGTCATTGCTGCCTTATATGTTCATGGCTACTTTATCATATTTTAATTGACCATATATGCTTGGGTTAATATCTGGACTCTATTCTGTTCCATTGGGCTATGGGTCTGTTCTTGTGCCAGTACCAAATTGTCTTGATTACTGTGTCTTTGTAGTAGAGCTTGAAGTCAGGGAGCATAATTCCACCTGCCTTATTCTTTCTTGTCAGGATTGCTTTGGCTATTCGGGGCCTTTGTGGTCCCTTATAAATTTTAGAACTATTTTCTCTAGTTCATTAAAGAATGTTATAGGTATTTTGATAGGGAATGCATTAATCTATAGATTGCTTTAAGCTGGATGGCCATTTTGACAATATTAATTCTTCCTAGCCAGGAGCATGGGATGAATTTCCACTTACTAATGTCCTCTTTAATTTCTCTTAAGAGTGTTTTGTAGTTCTCAGCATATAGGACTTTCACTTCCTTGGTTAGTTTTATTCCTAGGTATTTTATTGTTTTTGATGCAATTGTGAATGGAATTGTTTTCCTGATTTCTCTTTCTGCTAGTTCATCATTAGTGTATAGGAATGCAACAGATTTCTATGTATTAATTTTGTATCCTGCAACTTTGCTGAATTCAGATCTTCGTTCTAGTAGTTTTGGAGTGGATTATTTAGGGTTTTTTATGTACAATATCATGTCATCTGCAAACAGGGACAGTTTGACTTCTTCTTTACCAATCTGAATGCCTTTTATTTCTTTGTGTTGTCTTGATTGCTGTGGCTAGAAGCTCCAGTATTATGTTGAATAAAAGTGAGGATAGTGACCATCCTTGTCTTGTTCTCGATCTTCAAGGAAAAGCTTTCAGTTTCTCGCTGTTAAGTATAATGTTGGCTGTGGGTTTGTCATATATGGCCTTTATTATGTTGACGTACTTGCCCTCTATACCCATTTTGTTGAGAGTATTTATCATGAATGGATGTTTAATTTTGTTAAATGCTTTTTCAGCATCTATGGAGATGCCTTTGTGGTTTTTGTCCTTTTTGTTGATGTGTTGGATGATGTTGATGGACTTTCGAATGTTCTACCATCCTTGCATCTCTGGGATGAATCCCACTTGATTATGATGGATGATCTTTTTGATATATTTTTGAATTTGCTTTGCTAATATTTTGTTGAGTATTTTGCATCTATTTTTATCAGGACTATTGCTCTGAAATTTTCTTATTTTTTGTGACGTCTTTGCCTGGTTTTGGCATTAGAGTGATGTTGACCTCATAGAATGACTTTGACAGTATTCCCTCCACTTCTACTTTGTGGAAAAATTTAAGGAGGATGGGTATTAGGTCTTCACAAAATGTTTGATAAAATTCAGCAGTGAAACTATGTGTTCCAGGAATTTTATTATTAGGTAGTTGTTTGATTACCAATTCAATTTCTTTGCTGGTAAATGGTCTATTCAGATTTTCTGTTTCTTCCTGGGTCAGCCTTGGAAGGTTTTATTTTTCTAAAAAGTTTTCCATTTCTTCTAGTTTATCCAGTTTGTTACCATATGCTTTTTCTTTTTTTTTTTTGTACTCATATTTCTTGTACTTCTGTGATGTCTGTAGTGATTTTTCCTTTCTCAGTTCTGATTCAGTTTACATGTGTAGACTCTTTTTTCTTGATAAATTTGGCTAGGGGTTTATCTATTTTGTTTATTTTCTTGAAGAACCATCTCTTGCTTTCATTGAGTCTTTCTGTTGTTTTAGTCTTCTCAATTTTATTTATTTCTTCTCTAATGTTTATTATGTCCCTTCTTGTACTAACTGTGGGCCTCATTTTTTCTTCCTTTTCTAGTTTCATTAATGGTGAGTTTAGACTGTTCATTTGGGATTGTTCTTCTTTCCTGAGCTTAGCCTATATTGCAATATATTTCCCTCTTATCAGTCTTCACTGCGTCCCACAGATTTTTGTCTTGTTGAATTATTGTTGTTATTTGTCTCCATATATTGTTTGATCTCTGTTTTTATTTGGTCATTGATCCATTGATTATTTAGGAGCATGTTATTAAGCCTTCTTGTGTTTGTGGGCTTTTTCATTTTTTGTGTGAAATTTATTTCTAGTTTCATACCTGTGTGATCTGAGAAGCTGGTTGGTACAATTTCAGTCTTTTTTATTTCCTGAGTTTCTTTTTGTGGCCTAGTATATGATCTATACTTGAAAATGTTCCATGTACACTTGAGAAGAATGTGTATTGTTTTGCTTTTGGATGGAGTGTTGTGTAGATGTAAGTTAGCTTCATCTATTCTAATACGTTGTTCAGTGCCTCTGTCTATTTATTTATTTTTTGTCTGGTTTATCTGCCATTCAGAGTAAGTGGAGCATTGAAGTCTCCTAGAATGAATTCATTGCATTCTATTTACTCTTATTCTGTTCGTATTTCTTTCACATATGTAGGTACTCCTGTGTTGAGCACACAGATATTTACAATGGTTATATCATCTTCTTGGACTGACCCCTTTATCATTATGTAATGTCCTTCTTTGTCTCTTGCTACTTTCTTTGTTTTGAAATCTATTTTGTCTGTTACAAGTACTGTAACTCCTGATTTTTTCTCACTATTAGTTGCATGAAATATCTTTTTCCATCCCTTTATTTTCAGTCTCTGTATGTCTCTGGGTTTGAGTTGAGTCTCTTGTAGGCAGCATATAGATGGATCTTGTTTTTTTATCCATTCAGTAACTCTTTTGATTGGTGCATTCAGACCATTTGCATTTAGGGTGATTATCAATAGGTATGTACTTATTGCCATTGCAGGCTGTGGATTTGTGGTTACCAAAGGTTCAAGAATAATTCCCTTACTATCTAATTTAAATCACCTCATATGCTATTACAAAAACAACCTAAAGGTTCTTTTTCTTTTTTCCTCCTTTTTCTTCCTCCTCCATTCTTGTATGTTATGAATTATATTCTGTACTCTTTGGCTATCCCTTGGGTGACATCTACTTAGCCTTAGGAATACTTCCATCTATAACAGTTCCTCCAAAATGCACTGTAGAGGTGGTTTGTGGGAAGTAAATTCTTTCTGGTTTTGCTTATCTCAAAATTGTTTTTATCCCTACTTCAAATTTAAATGATAACATTTATGGGTAGAGTATTCTTGGTTCCAGGCCCTCTGCTTCCTTGCATTAAATATATCACGCCACTCACTTCTGGCCTGTAAGGTTTCTGTTGACAAATCTGATGGGTTTTCCTTTGTATGTGATCTTTTCTCTCTCTAGCAGTTTTAAAAGTCTGTCTTTATCCTTGATCTTTGCCATTTTAATTATTATACGTCTTGATGTTGTCTTCTTTGTGTCCCTTGTGTTGGGAGGTCTGTGCATGTCCACGGCTTGAGAGACTATCACCTTCCCCAGATTGGAAAATTTTTCAGGAATTACCTCCTCAATGACACTTTCTCTTTTTCTCTCTCTTCATCTTCTGGTACCCCTACAATGCAATATTGTTCCATTTGGATTGGTCACACAGTTCTCCCAATATTCTCTTATTCTTTTTTCTCTGTGTGCCTCAGCTTCTTTGTATTCCTCTTCTCTTATTTCTATCCCATTTATCGTCTCTTCTACTTACATCTATTCTGCTTTTAAATCCCTCCATTGTATGTTTCCTTTCAGATATGGAATTTCATAATGATTGAATCTCTGACTTAAATTCATTCCTGAGTTCTTGAATATTTTTCTGTACCTCCATAAGCATGTTTGTAATTTTTGTTTTGAACTCTCTTTCAGGAAGATTGGTTAGTTCAGTTTCATTTGGCCCTTTTTCTGGTATTTGTGGATTTTTGGTCTGAACCATGTTCTTTTGATGTTTCATATTTCTGTGTGGTGCCCACTAGTGCCCAGATACTCTAGTTTCCGGAAGTGATCAGCCCCTTGAATGAGGTTGGTGGTCATAGGGGAAGAGAGAGGGTGCCCAATTGGAGGAAAGATCTGTTTCCTGATTCCTGTCAGTGGTACCTGTCTCCAGTGTCAGAGCCAGTGGGCCAAGCACACAAGTGTAAGCCTCTGTGCTTTGTTTCTCTAGCTGTTGTAGAGCAGCCTTCCTTTGGCTGGCCTGATGCCAGCACAGTGACTGCCAGTTTGTGAAGTGGTGCCTGCAGGCTATGAGGGAGGTGCATCAGGCTGCATGTCACAGTGGGGAGGCTTTGGAGCTGAGTAGGCAGCCAGGGGGATGGAGCACCTGGAGCTCCTCAAAGTTCCCAACCAGCTGGGCTGAGCACACCCAGACAACCTTGTCCAACTCTCCCCTCCCCCATGCAGCAAGCTGCGTGCAAACCACCCTCTTCAGTATCCCTCTGGCTGCCAGAAAGCCCTCTTAGACAACTTGCCTTTCCCCTGACACAGAGCAGGTGGGTGTGGATCTCCTTCTCCACAAACAGCCAGAATCTCAGTCTCTCAAGCACTCCACCTGTCCAAGCTCCCGAATCTCTAGAGCACCACACAGTGTAGGATTTTGCTTGCAAGGCTGACCTCCAGGGCCAGGTGTTCAGCAGTCCCAAGCTTCCACCCCTCCCCCAACTCCATTTCTCTTTCTCCCACTGGTGTTCTGGGGTGGGGGAAGGGACTGGTCCCATCTGATTAAGACTTTTATACGTTATGCTGTTTCATGAGGTCTTCTCTGTTCATGAGGTTTATATGCAGTCTGGTTCAGCCTTCTTTCTTGTTTCTGCTTTAGGGTTAGTTGTATTAATTAACTATGTTTTTATACTATTTGTGGTTTTGGGATGAGTTCTCTGTATTACCTCTCATGCCACCATCTTGAATCCCTTACTCCATCATCTCCTCTTTGTACAATTTATTTCTAGTTTTAATCTGTGATCTGAGATCTGTGATCTGTGAAGTTGGTTGGTACATTTTCAATCTTTATGAATTTACTGAGGCTCTTTTTGTGGCCTAGTATGTGGTCTATTCTGGAAAATAATTCATGTGCATTTGAGAAGAATGTGTATCCTGATGCTTTTGGGTGGAATGTTCTATAGATATATTATGTCCATCTGTTATAATGTGTTGTTCAGAGCCTCTATGTCTTTACTCATTTTCTGTTTGGTTGATCTGTCCTTTGGTGTGAGTGGTGTGTTGATGTCTCTTAAAATGAATGCCTTACATTCTATTTCCACCTTTAATTCTGTTAGTATTTGTTTCACATATGTAGGTGCCCCTGTGTTGGGTGCATAGATATATTTATAATAGTTATATTCTATTGTTGGACTGACCCCTTTATCATTATGTAATGTCCTTCTTTATCTCTTGTTACTTTCTTTGTTTTGAAATCTATTTTATCTGATATCAGTGCTGCAACACCTGCTTTTTTCTCCCTATTGTTTGCATGAAATATCTTTTTCCATCCTTTCACTTAAGTCTGTGTATGTCTTTGGGTTTGAAGTGAGTCTCTCATAGACAGCATGTAGATAGGTCTTGCTTTTTTTATCCATTCTATAACTCTGGGTCTTTTGATTGGTGCATTCAGTCCATTTACATTTAAGGTGAGTATTGATAGACATGTACTTATTGCCATTGCAGGCTTTGGATTCGTGGTTACCAAAGGTTCAAGGGCAGGTTCTTTACTGTTTAACCATCTAACTTAACTCACTTATTACACTATTAGAAACACAGTCTGATAATTCTTTATTTCTCTCCCTTCTTTTTCTTCCTCAATTCTTTATATGTTAGGTGTTTTACTCTGTACTCTTTGTGTTTCCCTTGACTGACTTTGTGGATAGCTGATTTTTATTTTGCAATTGGTAAGTATTTAGTTGGTTTACTTACTTTGGTGTGATTTTGTTTTCTCTGGTGACAGCTATTTAGCTGAAGGCATACTTCCATCTACAGCAGTCCCTTTAAAATACACTGTAGAGATGGTTTGTTGGAGGTAAATTCCCTTAACTTTTGCTTTCCTGGTAATTGTTTAATCCTTCCTTCAAATTTAAATGGTAATATTGCTGGATACAGTATTCTTGGTTCAAGGGTCTTCTGATTCGTTGTGTTGAATGTATCATGCCATTCCTTTCTGGCCTGTAAGGTTTCTGCTGAGAAGCCTGATGGATTTTCCTTTGTAGGTGATCTTTTTTCTCTCTCTAGCTGGTTTTTAATACTCTGTCCTTTTCATTGATCTTTGTTTGCCATTTTAATTATTATAAGTCTTGGTGCTGCTCTTCTTGGGTCCCTTCTGTTGGGAGATCTGTGGACTTCCATGGCCTGAGAGACCATTTCCTTCCCCAGATTGGGGAGGTTTTCTACAATTACTTCTTCAAAGACATTTTCTATCCCCTTTTCTCTCTGTTTTTCTTCTGATACCCCTGTAATGTGAATATTGTTCCATTTGGATTGGTTACACGGTTCTCTTTATATTCTTTCATTCCTAGAAATTCTTTTTCCTTTCTCTGCCTTAACTTCTCTGTATTCCTGTTTGTGATTTCTATTTCATTAACAGTCTATTTCACCTCATCCAGTCTGCTCTTACATCCTTCCACTGTTTCATTTCTGTTACCTCCCTCCTGAATTCATCCCTTAGGTCTTGAATATTTCTCTGTAGCTCCATCAGCATGCTTATGACTTTTGTTTTTAATTCTTTTTCAGGAAGATTTGTGATTTCAGTCTCATCAAGCGCTCTTTCTGGTGTTTGAGGGATTTTGGATTGAACAAGGTTCTTCTGCTTTTACATGGCGATGGAAGTGGTCACCAGTGAGTGGTGAATGTGTCACCTGGGAGAACAAAGTCCCTTCCTGCTTGCCAGTCCTCTTGCCTGTCTCCACTGTCTGTACTGGTTAACCATGCACAGGAAGCATCCTCTCAGTTAATTCCCTAGGCTGCCATGGGCGTGGTGGCCCTTGGGATGGCCTGGGGTACTGGTGGGGGTTGCAGGCCAGCATTACATGTGTCTACCACAAGCACAAGTCCCCTTTGTGCCTCCTGGTGTTTGCACCCATCTCCTTTGTCTGTGTTGGTCAACCACACACAAAGAGCAGCCTCTGGGTTAATCCCCTAAACTGCCATGGTGGGGCAGCCCTCGGGATGGCCTAGGACACTGGCGTGGGTTGCAGGCGAGTGGTGTGCATTCTGCCACAAGAACAAAGCCTCTTTGTGCCTCCCAGACATTGCACCCATGTCCACTGTCTGTGCCACTCAACTGTGTGCAGGGACCAGCCTCTGAGTCTGGGCCAGTCAGCCACACACATGAAGAAGCCTCTGTGTGGTTTCTGCAGGTGGGGCTGCTCTCCAGCTGGTCCACAGCAATGGCAGGGACAGCCAGTTTGCTCACAGGTGACAGTGGGGAAGAAAGAACAGCAGGCTTCTTATCACCATGAGGGGCCTCAGAGATGCATTGCCACCCAGGTGGATAGGGCACCTGAAGTTCCTTAAAATTCCCAGCCTGCTGAGCTGAGTGTGCCAGGATGATTTTGTCCACCTGTTAAACCCTTGTCCCTTTGAGACTTTTAAAGTGCCTGCTTTTCTTTTGTCCCAGGGCAACTGGCTCTGGGGACCTGTTCCCAGTCTTAGTCTCAGATTTTGCTTCTCTGCACCTCTAACATCCAGAGCACCATGCAATATGTGTCTGTGCTCCTGGGGAAGATTACTAGGGCTGGTTAATTAGCAGTTCTGTGCTTTCACTCCCTTTCCACTCTGATTTTTTCTTCCCACCAGTCAGCTGGAGTTGGGGGAGTGCTTGTGTCCCACTGGATCATGGCTTTTTATTTTACCCCTTTACATGAGATGTTGGGTTCTCAATGATGTAGCCTAGCTGGTGTACTGTATCTTCTGGTCAGTCCTTTAGGAATAGTTGTATATAATGTATTATCAAATATATATGGTTTCAGGAGGAGATTGCTACCTTAATCATGCAGCCATGTTTTCCTCTCTCCACCAGTCACTTCTGAGTGTCTGGGTCTACTACTGTTTTGTTCCTTCTGTTTTGCTTTGTGTTTTTATTGTGTGTGTGCTCAAAATATTGTTTTTTATTGAAGTAACATTGATACACAACCCTATGTTGCTTTCAAATATACAACACAGTGGTTCAACAGTTATCCCTATTATTAAAACCTCACCCCTTTGAGTGTGGTTACTATCTATCAATGTAGAAATATATTACAGAATCATCTGTGTTCTCCAGACTGTACTACCTTCCCCATGACCAACTTGTATTGTAATTGCAAATTATTGTGCCCCTTTTTCCTCCACCCCAAACCCTTCCCATTGGTAATCACTAGTCACTTCTCCATGTCTGTGAGTCTACTGATGTTTTGTTCTTATTGTTTTTCTTTGTTTTTCTTTTCCTCAAATAAGTGAAATCATATGGTATTTGTCTTTTTTCACCTGTCATATTTCACTGAGCATACTACCCTCTATATACATTCATGTTTTCATAAATGGAAGTATTTCTTTTTTGATGGCTGAATGATATTCCTTTGTGTTCATGTACCACATCCTTATTCATTCATCTATTGATGGACACTTAGGTTGCTTCCATATCTTGGCTATTGTAAATAATGCAGCAACAAACATAAGGGTGCATATATCTTTTTGAATCAAGAATTTTTTTTGTTTTCTCCACACAAATTCTGAGAAGTGGAATTACTGGGTTTAATTGTATTTCTATTTTTAGTTTATTAAGGAAATTCCATACTGCTTTCCACAGTGGCTGCACCAGTTGACATTCCCACCAACAGTGCAGGAGGGTTCTAATTTCTCCACATCCTCGCCAAGACTTTATTTCTTGTCTTTTGGGTAGTGGACGTTCTGACTAGTGTGAGGTGATATCTCATTGTGGTTTGATTTGGATTTCTCTGATGATTAGTGATGTGGAGCATCTTTTCATGTACCTATTGGTTATCTATTTCTTCTTTGTAGAAATGTCTCTTTACATCCTCTGCCCATTTTTTGATTGGGTTATTTGTTTTTTGGGTGTTGAGGCATATGAGTTCTTTCTATATTTTGTATGTTAAACCCCTTATCAGATGAGTTATTTAAGAATAGATTATCCCATACTGCAGGATGCCTTTTTGTTCTGCTAGTGGTATGCTTTGCTTTACAGGATCCTTTTAGTTTGATGTGGTCCTACGTATTCACCTTTTATTTTGTTTCCCTTGCCCAAGGAGATGTGTCCAGGAAAGAACTTCTATATTTACAATCAAGAGATTTTTGCCTATGTGTTTTCTAAGAGTTTTATGGTCTTGTGTCTTACATTCAGGTCTTTGATCCACTTTTGGTTTTCTTTGTGTATGGAGTTAACAAGTAATCCAGTTTCATTCTCTTGTATGTAGCCATCCAGTTTTCCCAACACTAGTAATTGAATAGGCTGTCTTTTTTCCATTGTATATTCATAGCTCCTTTATTGTATATAAATTGACCATATGTGCATGGGTTTATATCTGGACTCTATTCTGTTGCTTTGATCAATGAGTCTGTTCTTGTGCCAGTACCATACTGTTTTGATTATTGTGGCTTTTTGTAGTATAGTTTCAAGTTAGAAAGAGTAAAAGCCTGAGCTTTATTCTTCTTTCTAAGGATTGCTTTGGCTATTCGGGGTCTTCTGTGGTTCCATATGAATTTGTTCTAGTTCATTGAAAAATGCTGTTGATATTTTGGTAGGGATTGCATTGAATCTGTAAATTGTTTTTTGGCAGGATGGCCATTTTGACAATATTAATTCCTCCTATCCATGAGCATGGGACAGATTTCCACTGATTTGTGTCTTATTTAATTTCTCTCATGAGTATCATAGTTTTCAGAGTGTAGGTCTTTCACCCCCTTGGTTAGGTTTATTTCTAGGTATTTTATTCTTTTTGATGCAATTGTAAATGGAATTGTTTTCCATATTTCTCTATTAGTTTGTTGTTAGTATATAGGAATGCAACAGATTTCTGTGTATTAATTTTGTATCCAGCAACTTTGCTGACTCAGTTTATTAGACTAGTAGTTTCTTGGTAGAGTCTTAAGGGTGTTCTATGTATAATAGTATGTCATCTGAAAATAGAGACAGTTTAACTTCTTCCTTACCAATTTGGATGCCTTTTATCTCTTTGTGTTGTCTGACTGCCATGGCTAGTACCTCCAGTACTATGTTGAATAAAAGTGGGGAGAGTGGACATTCTTGTCTTGTTCCTGATCTTAGAAGCAAAGCCTTCAGGTTTTTACCCCTAAGTATGATGTTAGTTGTGGACTTGTTATATATGGCCTTTATTATGTTGATGTATGTATCCTCTATACCTATTTTGTTGAGCACTTTTATCATGAATGAATGTTGAATTTTGTCAAATGCTTTTTCAGCATCTATTGAGATGCTCATAAGGTTTTCAGCCTTTTTGGTAGTGTGGTATATGTGTTGATTGATTTACAAATATCATGCCATCCTTGCATCCCTGGAATAAATCCCACTTGGTCATTATGGATGATCCTTTTGATGTATTTTTGAATTCAGTTTCTTAATATTTTGTTGAGTATTTTTGCATTTATGTTCATCAGGCATATTGGTCCCTGAAAGAAAAAGACAAAAAATTTTGTAGAAAAAAAAATTTCTTTTTTGGGGAATCTTTTCCTGGCTTTGGTATTAGAGTGATGCTCACCTCTTAGAATGAGTTTGGAAGTATTCCCTCCTTTTCTACTTTTGGAATACATTGAGAAAGATGGGCATTAGTTCTTCTTTAAATGTTTGGTAGAATTCAACTCTTTTATTTACATATTTGTGTAATCTTTTTTTCTTATTTTTAATTTATGGGATACTATTTTATGAAGGTTACTGATGAACAACACTGTGGTTTCAACATTCATCCATATTATCAAGTTTTCACCCACCTTCTCTCCCCCTACCCCATTGCAATCACTGCCTATAAGATGCTATATTCTCTCTTTTTTTCTTGATTAGTTTGGCTAGGGTGTATCTATTTTGTTTATCTTCTCAAAGAACCAGCTCTTGGGTTCATTGAGTTTTACTATTGTTTTTTCTTTATTTTATTTATTTTTGTTCTGATCTTTATTACATCAGATCCCTCCTTCTACTACCTTTAAGTTTCATTTGTTTTTATTTTCCTAGTTTCTTTAATTGTAAGTTTAGACTGTTAATTTGGGATTGTTCTTGTTTCTTGAGGTAAGCCTGTATTTCTATGTACTTCCCTTTTAGAACCACTCTTGTGGTGTCTCACCTATTTTGGACTGTTGTACTTTTGTTTTCATTTGTCTCTATATATGGCTTGATTTCTCTTTTAATTTGGTCATTGAACTACTGACTATAAGCATGTTATTCAGCCTCCATGTGTTTGTAGGCTTTTTTGTTTTCTTTGTGTAGTTTATTTCTGGTTTCATACCATTATGGTCTGAGAAGTAGCTTGATACAATTTCAGTCTTTTTGAATTTGCTGAAGCTCTTTTTGTGGCCTAGAATGTGATCTATTCTGGAGAATGTTCCTTGTACACTTGAGAAAAATATGTATCCTGCTGCTTTTGGGTGGAGTGTTCTGTAGATGTCTGTTACGTCCTTCTGATATAATGTATTGTTCAATGCCTCTGTTTCCTTACTTATTTTCTGTCTGATCTGTCCCTTGATCTAAGTGGCATGTTAAAGTCCCTCGATATGAGTGAGTTGCAGTCTATTTCCCCCTTTAATTTTGTTAGGATTTGTTTTACATATCAGATGCTCTTATGTTATATTCCTAGGTATTTATAATAGTTATGTCCTCTTGTTAGACTGACTCCTTTATCATTATATAATGTCCTTCTTTGTCTTTTGCTACTTTCTTTGCTTTGAAATCTACTTTGTCTGATATAAGTATTGCTACTCCTGCTTTTTTTTTCTCTTTATTATTTGCATGAGATTTCTTTTTCCATCACTTCTGTGTATGTCTTTGGATCTGAAACGAGTCTCCTGTAGGCAGCATATGGATGGGTCTTGTTTCTTTTTCAGTTTTTCTGCCACCCTATGTCTTTTGATTGGTGCATTCTGTCCATTTACCTTTAAGATAATTATTGATAGGTATTTATTTATTGTTATTTTATTAATTGTTTTCTATTGGTTTATACAGGTCCTCTCCTTTCCTTTCTTCCTTTCTTATACTCTTCTCTTGTTTGATGGTTTTCTTTAGTGTTGTGGGATTTCTCTTTTTTAACTTTTTTGTGTATCTATTATAGACTTTAGGTTTGTGGTTACCAAAGGTGTAAGGATAGTTTCCTAACTACATAACATTCTATATTAAGTTGCTGATTGCTCTATTTGAAACACAATATCTAAAAGTACTTTTTTCTTCTTCTTCTTACACACTTTATGCATTAGATGTCATAATCTGAACTTTTTGTGTATCCCTTGAATTGATTTTGTGTATAGTTGCTTTCACTACTTTTGTTTTATTTTATACTTGTTTGGCAATTAATTGGTCTACTGCCTTTATTGTGGGTTTAATTTTGCTGGTGAAAATTGTTTATCCTTGGGAACATGTCCATCCACAGCAGTCCCTTTAATATGTCCTGTAATGCTGGCTTAGTCATTATAAATTACTTGATCCCTTGTTTATCTGGTCATTGTTTAATCTCTGCTTCGAATCTGAATTACAATCTTGCTTGGTAGATTCTTAGTTGAAGGTCCTTCTGTTTCTGTACATTAACTATTTCATGCCACTTCCTTGTATCCTGCAATGTTTATGCTGAAAAGTATGCTTACAGCCTGATGGGGTTTCCCTTATAAGTCATTTTTTTCTTTGGCTGCTTTCAATACTCTCTCCTTATCCTTAATCTTTGACATTTTAGTTATTATATGTTTTGGTATTGTCTTCCTGGGCTTCCTTTTGTTAGGGGATCTCTGTTCTTCTATGACCTGAGTGTCTATTTCCTTCCCCACATTGGGGAAGTTTTCAACAATTATTTCCTCAAAGAGACTTTCTATCCCTTTGTCTCTCTCTTCTTCTGGAAACCCTATTATGTGAATATTGTTTCATTTGGATTGCTCACACAGCTGTCTTATCATTCTTTCATTCTTAGAGATCTTTTTTTCTCTCTGTTCCTCATCTTCTTTGTATTCTTGTTCTCTAATTTCCATGTCACTGGTTGTCTCCTCTACTAGCAGCAATCAATTTTTCATTTCCTCCATTGTATATTTCATTTCAGTTACTGTATTCATCAGCTTTGAGTTGTGCTTTCTCATCTTTTTGTCTCTTTGTTGAAGTCCTCCATGAGATCTTCAATATTTTCTGCAGATCTGTGAGCATATTTATGATTTTTACTTTGAAATCTTTATCAAGAAGATTGGTGATCTCTGTTTCATTTAGCCCTCTTTCTGGTGTCTTATACTGTAGTTTTGTATGGGGCACATTCCTCTGCCCCCCCATTTTGTTAGGGTTTCTGTGTTTCTTCTTTTGTATTTGATGGATCTGCTTTGCTTCCTAGTCTACAGAATAGTGGCTTTATGAAGAAGGCATCTTGTGGTGCCTAGAAGCTCAAGACTGTTTCCTCTCCAGTGCCTAGTTCTCCTTTGTTGTGGAGTTTTACTTGCTGTAGGTGGGCAATGGGTGGGTTCACTTTTCTGTCTGTTTGCAAGCAGTGGTTTATCTCAGTCTGCTGAGGTCAGCAGTTTGCTTCAGCCTGGCCTTTTGTCATCCAAGTAGTGGCTTCTTCTGGGATCACTGTGGGCAGGGCCACCCCCTGCCTGCTCTGCAGTGATGGTTATGGCAGGGCTGCTGTGTTAACAGGGTTGGTAATGTAGTCATGTATCAAGTTGCACAATGGCAGGGTGCGTGGTTTCCTGGTGGCAGGAAATTGTGCAGTTTTGGAGCATATAGGCCAAGGGCAGTGGCTGCAAGTAGCACTGTGGGAGGCCGCTCCTTGGGTAGAGACAGTAAATCATGCCACAGAGGCAAGCAGCACCTACAGTGAGTTTCACAAGCACCCCCTAGTGATGGCAAGGCATGCAGCATCTTGCTTGGCCATCCATGGGGAGGAAGGAGCTCTTGGAGCTGGTTCCTGCAGGTGTCTCACTAACAGCTGAGAAAGAGTGGAGAAAGTTGTGAAAGCCTCCCTCTGCCTTTTCAGTCAGCAAAGTCCATAGCTGCTGGGCCAAGCAGGCTGGTGCATCAGTGGTGCACAGGGAAGCACCTTGGGGCTGAGCTGCCAGGGAGGGGAATGGAACATCTGCGGCTCCTGAGAGTGTCCAAAATGTTGGGCCAAGGGAGGGCTGGGGTGGGTATCATTCACTTGCCCTTTCTCCTGCAAAGAGAACTCCATCCAACCCTCACCTCTCTGGCTCACCTTCCAGTGCTGGCATGTCTTTCAAACTGCTGCCTTTGTGTTGGGACTCAGTGAAATCAGTGGAGCATGCCTGTCCTTCAGAAGTGGCTGGTGTCTCAGCCTCCCAGAATATTCCAACTCTCCCTGAGGTCCAGTCCCGCTAATCATCAGAATTCAGTGTAATGTGGACCCATGCTCCTAGAGTAGATCTCCAGGGCCAGGTGTGCAGAGTTCCTGGGTATCTATCCCCTCCCCACTCCCTTCCTCTTCCTTCCACCTGTGGGCTGGGATAGGAGAAGGGGTTGGGTCCCTCTCTATTGTAGCTCCACCACTTTACCCTTTTCTGTGTGGTCTTATCTTCTTCACCAGGTATATGTGGTCTGTTTTGCAGTCTTCAGGTTGTTTTCAGGATTAGTTGTGTTTGCCGTAGTTGCTTCTTGGTGTGTATTTTTGGGAGGAGGTTTCTGCCTTGCCTTAATATTCCACCATCTATTTTTCCCCAGAAATCCCCAAAATGTGTTCTTATCAGCCATATTCATCCTTTTAAAAATGCTCCTGATTATTTCTAGTATTTTTATGGAGGGTGTTTGTTTCCTGCTTTGTGATTGTCCTGTCATGGGTGTAATGTATAACATTGTCCTGTGTGGTGTGTCTTATGTCTTCTGGCTATCTCTGTCTGTCTCTCCCTTTTTCTATATATCTGTATAAAAATATGTTCAGTTTAAAGAATAATTAAAGCATGGTCATGATATCACCACACTTGTTAAGACCCAGAACCTGGACAGTACCTTGGACAGCCTCTGCCCTGTTGCATCCTTTTCTCTTTCCATTAATTTTGATTTTGTTTTAATTAGCCTTTTGATTGTTTATAGTTTTGATTATATTTTTTGATCATAACAATAGTTTTACCACCCATATTTTAATTCATAAACAACAGTGGTTTTTTTTACCTGTTTTGAACAGGTGGAGGGGTTGATTACTTTGTGACTTGCACTTTCATTCAGCATTTTTGTGTGAAGGACATTTTGATTTGTTTAGCTGTAGTTTATTCACATTTGTTGTTGAATAGTAGTCTGTTATATGAATAAGGCATAATGAGCCCATTTTACTGTTGAGCCATTTACTGTTGGCTTGTTTCCAAGTTCTGGTTAATTCACACAGTGCTGCTATAAGCATTCTTATACATGTTTCTTGAGGCACATGACCAAGAATTACTTTAGAGATTACTACACCTAGGAAAGTAATTGCAAGCCAGCATTTTTACATAATACCACATTAATATCAATGTGATTTTTACCAATTAATACTTGTAGGAACAGAGTGAACTGGGAAGAAAGGCATTAATAGCAGGTGTATAATTCCTTCCCTCCTCTGAACACCCAAGCAGTGTTGGTGTTTGCTAGACCTCCTTACAAATATTATGATGGAATTTAACTAGTATGAAGATAACTGAGAAAATTTTAATCTAATAATGTTTTTAGCAGGAGATAGTTTACCTCTCTAGACTAAATATTATGAATAATTTAAAAGAGGACTTCTGACTTTATGGGAAATACTTGGCTATAATATAATATAAATTAGTCACTGGAGCTCTATATACTTGAGTGACTAATGGCATGTAAAACCTGACACTTCAAACCTAAATGATCTTTTCTCTATGCTAGCTTTTACTGCTAATTAGCAGTCATTTGTTACTCTGAAACAAAATGTATTCCAGTCTGGAAAAAGGGATTTTATTTATTTTTGAAGCTGCATTTGATAGTGATAGGGTCAAATCTTTCCAAAGTCAGATATTGTTATTTATGCCAGTCTTTTGCCTGTGTAATCAGGTAAAGATAAGTTGCCTTGATATAAACTAATTGATCTTCAAACTTGACTTCAGCAGACAAACCACCCATCAACTTTCTTCCATTTTTCTTTAGCAGTTATTTATAAATATTATGATAAACTCAAAATCATTTGGATCTTTAAAAAATCTGCATATAAGTGGACCTGTGTAGTTCAAATCCATGTTCAAGGGTCAACTGTATTTGCTCAATATATTTAGGTGCCCTGATGTTGGATGCATATATTTACAATTGTTACATCTTCTTGATGACTTGACCTCTTTATCATTATATGATGACCTTATTTGTCTCTTGTTACCAGTGTTGGTATAAAGTCTATTTTGTCTTATATGTGCATGTTGAGCAAACATATATATATCAACCCTTTACTTTTCCATCCCTTCACTTTCAGTCTGTGTGTTTTCTTACATTTGAAGTGAGTCTCTTGCAGATTGCATGTAGTTTGGTAATTGAAAAAAATTCCACCCAGCCACTTTGTACCTTTTGAATGGTGAATTCAATCTATTTATATTTAGATATTACTGATATGTCTTATTAATGCCACCTTATTAATTATTTTCTGGTTGCTTTTTAATTTCCATTGCTCCTGCCTATCTCTGTAAATTAGTGATTTTCCATTTGGGCATGCTTTGTTTTCCCTGTCATTTTCTGTAGTGCTTTTGCTTTGTGGTTACCCTGAGAAGACATCTCATAGATAAAAAAGTCCATAATTAAGGTAATTATATAGTATCATATTATTTTGTTAATTTCTGGATTATTTAAAACATTTTAAAACTAAATGATTTGAAGTGCAACATACACACAGAAAGTGCAAGTACCTTACAATTTGTTAAATTCTCACATATTATATACCTTATGTAACCAGCATCCAGATAAAAACTCAGAACATGACCAGATCCCAGAAGTTCCCTTACCCATTTCTCCTTCCAATCATTACTCCCCAAAGGAATCACTTTGCTTACTTCTAATATCACAGATTTGTTTTGCCTGGTTTTGAATTTTATATGAATGAAATCATGCAGTATGAGCTCTTTAGTTTCTGACTTCTTTTGCTCAACATTGTGCTTGTGAGAATCATTCATATTGTTGTATATTCTTGTAATTTTTTATGCTTATTATTATATATTCTACTACATAAATATACCACAGTTTATTTTTATCTTAACTTATATTTTCCCCACTAGAAGATTTAGTTCATGAAGATAGGAATCTCTCTTTCAATCACTAATACATACCTAGAATAACACCTTATACATAGTAGGTGCTTTATAAAGATTTGTTGAAATAAATCAAATTAGTTTTTAGTCTCTCCAAAGTCTTCCAGTGTACAAGTGCTTGGGCATGCAAGCCCTGCATTAGCTCTTTCTTGAGTCTATGGTTCTCCTCACTGCTCTCATTAGTGCCCCTTTGATTTCGTTATTCCTCAAAATGTATATCAGGAGATTTAGCAAGGGAGTCACCAGAGTATAGAACAGCACAATACTTTTGTTCACATCCTGTGAATAACTGGAGGGAGGCTGGAGGTACATGGAGATGAGTGTACCAAAGAAAATGATCACTACCATTAGGTGAGAACCACAGGTTCCAAAGGCCTTCCACCTCCCCTAGGCTGACTTTATCTTCAGCACTGCACTGGTAATGTGACCATAAGATCCTAAGATGAGTGACAGGGGAACCACCAAAAAAAGGGCACTGACAGCAAAGAGTTTAGATGGAGGTGTTGGTGCAGGCCAGTTCCAGCATCACTGGAACTTCACAGAATAAATGGTCCACTTAGTTTTTACTGCAGAGGGGAAGATTCGTGGTCAATGCTATCTGTACTATAGAATTAGCAAACCCTGTAAGACAAGCAGTTATAACCAGTTGCAAGCAAAGTTGGGGACACATGATCCCCATGTAGTGGAGTGGGCAGCACACAGCTGCTTAGCGGTCATAGCCTATGACAGACAGTAGGACACACTCTACTCCCCCAAGGCCCAAGGCAATGAAGAGCTGGGTGACACAGCCACCATAGGTGATGGTTTTGTCCTTCCCCTTAAGGTTGGCCAGTGTCTGAGGGACAGTGAGAGTAGTCAAACAAAGGTCCATAAAAGAGAGGTTTGAGAGGAAAAAATACATAGGGGTATGGAGGTGAGGATCTGTAATTGACAAAAGTGGAATTGTACCATTGCCTAGAAAGGTAAAAAAATAGATGATCAGGATAACCACAAAGAAAGAAGTTTCCAGCCAAGGCCTGTTGGAGAAGCCCAGGAGAATAAACCCAGTGAAGGTGCTATCATTTGCTCTTTCCATTGTCCTTTCCCCATTGGAATTAATCCATCACTTTTTTCTGAGAGTGGGTAGATAGAGTTTGGTGGGAGCTTGAGACATTTTCACAATCACTTCCTTGCTGGCAAGAAAGGGGATGATAAACAGCTACTATATGAGTATATTCCATGTTTCAGGCATTGGCCTAAACTTCCTGTTCATTTTCTCACAAGTACTCTGAGCTTGACATTTTCATGGTCTCTGTATAAATAAATGAGGGAATTGTGGGTTAAAGAGAGAGGGTCAGTAATTTTCCCAGAGTAACTCACTAATAAATGGCAGACGTAGGAGTCAAACTGACTCTAAAACATGACTTCTTAACTGCTAGGGATACTATCTTTTATGAATACATGAACTCTAAAGATAACTTAAATTGTCTGTAAAAACTGTTTTGATTAAGTTGCAAATCTAATTTTCCTGAATAAGTTGCAAATTTGTACTTCCCATTACTTCTAACTTGGTTTTCTATGAAGAACTGGAATGTTTCAGACTGGCTCTCTGACATCTGTGTAGAGATTCTTTACATTTTGTGTAGAGATTTAAAAAATCTTCTAAAAATGACAGGTAATAAAATTTACCATTTGCCAATTTTTTTCAAAGGTGAACAATACATTTTAATGCATAAACCAATATAACCTTTGAGTAAGGAGCCTGAAATCATGTTGTTTGATTGGAAAGCTTCTATTGGAAATGGTTTAAGAATTCATTGTATCCAAACCTCATGTTGCTGGGAGTAATCCCGAGTAATCATCATTGATACCACTTTGAACAGAAACTGATTTAGCATTTCCTTTTCTTTCACTTTGTAACTCTCTTTTTGAATTCTTCAAATAGTAGAGCAATTTGTTTTTCAAATTCTCACTCTGCTCTTCCTATAAATACCAACCTCACATAAATCATTGTTTTCTATTAAAATCATTGGGGCCTCTTCTTAGAAAAGAGACTCTTTCTCATACACACACAAAAACTACACACACACAAACACACACACTGATACAATTTAATAGTGAATAATATCTACAAAAGTATTATTGCATATTATCACCACAGCCTGGCATATAGTAGATTCATAAAAAAATATTTGTTGAGTAAATGAAAATAGTGGAAGAAACTTAAAAATCATAATAGGCTATAGAAAGTGAATTTAAGGGTAACAGAAATTGATGTGTACAAGGGCAAAACAAAAGAAATCTTGAATAACAGTAAGCAGACTTGACTCTTCAAACTTAATTTTTCTTAAGGCTGTGTTATATGTAACCTTGCAGGACTCTGTTACTCTTTCATAAACATCACTTTTCTATTAACAAAATGCATGACCAGGTAAGCGGGTATTTTGCCACTCTCTGTTATGCCTTTAATGTTGGATTCTTGAAAGCCCTAATTCTTTTATTCTTAAATCCCTTTGGTGACTGTTTTGGTGACAGTTGTTACTATGATGAAATTAATTTGGAATAAGTTTTAAAATGCAATGAAATGGGAATAAAGATGTAAGGATGGAGGCACTGGAGGGAGGGGTGAGCACGTCAGACAAACTCAACCCTCACCAAATGAGGAAATGGGGCAGCAAAGCCCCCAAGCCCGGCCTTGTAAGGGAAAGAGACCAACAGATTTCAGCCTGATGACGTGCCAAAATCCCAGGCTGCTGCCCCCTCCCAACCTGGAAAAGGAGTATTAACTTTCTAGTCCTTTCTCTACTGTAAAGGCAAATGACACATGCCTTAGGCTAGCCGATCCTCACACCACTATAGACCTATGGTCTCCCTCCCCCTAACTTCTTTATAAACTCACTGCCTGTCCTGCTGGATGCGACTTCTCTGGCCTGTGACTAACCAGACCAGCGATCATTGCCCGGGATTGCTCCCTATGAAACTTCTGGCTCCTTTGTTGCCTCCTCACCTAGTCATTTCAGCTCGATTTTACCTTACAAAAGATACTTGGATTCTAATTATAAGTCTACCATCAGTAAGGCTGCCTCCCTACTTCCTTGTCTTTTCTCTTTCAAAATAAATGTTATTAGCTTTTAATAACAAGTAAATGACATATTGTTTTTAGCTGTTTACTAAAACCTGGTAGGTGTATGTTCCAATAAGTCTAATTGTCATAATTTCAGTAGCCCTAGCACATTCTTTAGTGAAAGCATAGTTCTTCCTTTCTATATCTTTCAGATTATCTAAATATCCAGAATTATAAAACTGGCATTAATCATTACAATTTTGTTTTTCAAATGTTTTTGGTGCTTACCTTTGCTTTTTCCCTCTATCCTGTGCTTTAAGAGTCACAGAGAAGGAGCTTCTCCAGTCCATCATGATGCTCAGTTGAAGGCTCTTAAAAAGTTTCCAGAAAGGCTACTATTTCTTAGAGATCACTGAAGTATTTAACTCATTCTAAAACATGATTTTAAATTATTTTGTTCTTCTCTTTGATGCACAGAAAGTGATCTAATCCCAAAAAAGCATATGTTCTAGTAAGAAACATACAAAACTCATTGTAACTACAGAAGTAGAATTAAATTGACATAAGCATTTTAATATGAATTTTAATATGTTTTATTATTTTTCTAGGGCTACCATAACTGATAAGACAACAGAAATTTATTGTCTCACAGTTCTAGAGGCTATAAGTCCAAACTCAAGTTATCAGCAAGGCCATGGTTTCTGAAACCTGTCAGGGAGAATTTTTTCTTGCATCCTCCCAGCTTCTGGTGATTTGCTAGCAATTCTTGGAGTTCTTTGGCCTGTGCATCAGCACTCCAATCTCCACCTTGGTAGTGGCAGAGCATTCCTCCTGGGACTGTCTCTCTTATAAGATTACCAGTCAGATTAGGACCCACCCTGAGTATAACCACTTAAATTGGTTGCATTTGCAAAGACCCTGTTTTCAAAGAAGGTCACATTCACAGGAACTGAGTGTTAGGATTTCAACATAGTTTCTGAGGGGACACTATTCAACCCACAGCAGAAGTATAATGTACTCATGGCTATCACCTTGTAGCAATTTTTATTATAAATACCTGCTATGCAATGGTAAGCCTAAAACACAGGCATTAGTTCTATCCCATTCCGAATTCATAAATGAGATACATTGTGATCTTAATCATTGCTAAGGTTATGATTAATAATATCACTATTTCTCTCATTTCTATTAGTGTGTGGATAGAAGTGTACAGTACTAGGAAAAACTGATTTCTTTTTCTTGGCATGAATAGCCAGTTAAGACTTTTCTCCTATATACATCTTTGTTAGATAGAAAATGGAAATACAAATTCATGCTTATAAGACCCAGCACCTGCTGTTTGGGTTGAATTGTAAAAATATTTATATCCTTTCACTTCACAAGTGCAGGGGTATTCAGTTAATCTAGGGTTCAGTGTCCTCTTCCAGTCTAGCACTTACTCTAAGTAAATAACAAAATCATCCCTAGATATCAGTTCTGGCAGCCCCACCACTTTTTTGGGTCTAAGGAATCAGGAACACCAGGAAAAACCTCAGCTGACCTTAGGAACATTTGAATGGGCATTGGGTTAAGACTGTGTTGTCTTCTTCAGTGGAAGAATATAAAAAGTGACAAATATACAACTACCTTCTGGAAGAAGCAAGAGGATATTTAAAGGGTAATTATAGTTCTATGAAGCTGGAAAATTGGCATATTGATGGGAAAGATCAATAAGATGCAGAAGAAATCAAATAACTATTGGTCTCCCATGAATGCTGGTGCATTCAGTAATTACCAAGTTGTGTGTTTGTTCATAGAACTGGATAAAGGTGTCAGGGGGTGATGTAAATAGAACAGAATCCTTAGAGAAAATACAGAACCATGTGTTAAAAACATGCTTTAAAATATGCCATCCTTGGATAGGATAATCCTTGAAAATAGTTAATCATCAAAGGCAAGGAAGGTAAGTGCTATACTGGAAGAGGACACTGAACCCACTCAAACTTTGTTAAGGGAAGTACTAATTCTTTTAAAATTTATTGTTATTATGACTTATGCCATCCCAGGATTTCCACAGGAAGATTGTCCATTTATTTAGAGTATTTTTGTGCATATCAAGGAGTATAAATTAAGAGTGAATAGTTCAGTCTAAAACTACACAGATGTTGGAATCTGTGAATTCTATGGAAGCTGCCCATGAATAAAAGGCTAATATGAATTCTGAGGGATATTTTTATAAGCCACCAAGGTCAAAGGATATGCTGTAGAGACTGAGACACTTGAAGATGTGTTTATTTTTAGTGGCCCCTAGAGTGTTCTGCTCACATAACTCATTAACCTCAGTTCAAGTATCCAGAGTTTGGCTGCCTCTGGGGAGCAGCCAAAGAGGAAGGCTCTGGAGAGGTGACATGAACAGAGAAGCAATCTTTTTCTGCCACACTGATTGGGAATAAATTTATTGTCTCTACTTAACTTCCATTTCCCATATCAAGTACTATTGATTGTAATTTTTTTTGCCAGTCTTTATATTCTTCATCCTTATTTTCAGAAATATCATTTCTTCCTGTTTAAATGAGGAAAAAGTCTGTAAGCACAAATATGTCTTTTCCATAATAGTTACATGGTTTGGACTATTATTGACTTACTAAAAGAAATGTATTCCAACGCTGCTATAGATTTATTACCTTTCACCTTTTTTGAGACTATGTTCCTCACATATCTGATCTATTTCATTTTTGAGTTCTTATGGTCCATTACCCCTTTATCTATAGACTTAAAATATGCTAATCTATCCTATCAGAAAAATAAAATTAGAACTAACTCCTGCTGTCCAACCCCACCACTTCTCTAGCTTTCCCCTTCCATTAACTTACAATCTTTTTGATGGGACACAAACTATACAAATAATGCTCTTTTGCCTTTTCCCCTGACTCCCTGGTGAAGCTCTTAGTAAAATCTTCAATACTCTTACCATCACACAAAGTAGATAAGCTTACAATCACTTTACTTGGTGTAATATGGCATTGATGTTACCCTCTTTCAAGAAATGATTTTTTCCATTGGCATCTCTCTGTTTTCTATTATTTCTTTGACTCCTGATTCTCAGTTTCCTTCTCTTTGGGCATAGACTTCAATGTTTATATTTTCCAAAGTTCCATTCTTGGCTCTCTTCTCTTTTCTCTCAGCACTGATCCTGAGATAATTTGGCATTCCCATAGCCTGTACTACCATTTATCTATACGATAAATCTTCAATCCCTATCTACAATTTAGACCATTCTTGAGGTCTAAAGCAAATGGCTTTATATACACATGGATTATTTGTGAACTCTAAAATTTCAAGGTTTTACAAGCTAAAACCTTCTGAAAACAGCTCCTGTTTTTGCATGCCAAATTTCCAGAATCTCAGTACCAAACTCTCAGTGAGAGCCCTCTGAATTATCCTTGACCCTTCTTTTTGTTATGGTGCCATCTTTGAACCTTAACTTTGTTGATTCCCTTTCTGTCATATTTTTAGAATACATTCACTTGCTAGTACACATTTTCCATTTTTTTGTCAACATTAAGTAGGTAATATCTATTTTACTTTGCATGAATCACTTAATTTATTTCCTAAGAGACCTTCCAACTAAACTCTTTGCTTGTACAATGTTATCTGAATTATTTTTCCTAAAACTGACACAATCACATCACTTCCTTATTTAAAAATAGTTTGGCTACTACCATTGCCTACAAATTAAACAAAAAGCAAACCTTTAATATATGAAACTATAATTACTCTATGGACCCTGTACTTGTGGGAAGAAACCCATAATATTCTAATCACTGAGCACACCATTCCAGTTTGGGGCCAGAATTCTATTATGCATTTATTAGTCTATTATTTTGCTTCAACTGAAAGATATTATCTTGTCCCATTTTCCCACACAATATATCCCATTCCTAATTCGAGACTTTAGGAAGGCAGTATATCACAGAGAATACAAGTACTGACTCTATAGCATCTTACTATGCTGATGGACAGTGGCTGTAATGGGGTATGTGGTGGGGACTTGACAATAGGGGGAATCTAGTAACCACAATGTTGCTCATGTAATTGTATATTAATGATACCAAAAAAAAAGACTTTGCTCAGGGTCATATTCTTTTTTTTTAATGTTATATTTGAATAGGAATGGCGTTTATTATACAAAACAGTTCACATCTCCAATGGACAAACTTTTTTTACAGTGGTTCTTACACATCCAAGGAGTTTGTCTATTTATTACTCAAAACATCAGTTTCATTTCCCTTCCAATACACTCTCCCCAACCTCCAGCTTTACTGAGGTCTAATTAACAAATAAAATTGTAAGATATTTAAAGTGCACAATGTGAAGATTTTATATGCATATACAGTGTGAAAGGATTCTTCCCCACTGAGTTAATAATACATCCATTACCTCACATATTTGCTTTTTCTTTTTTTGTATGAGAGAACATGCAAAAGAACATTTAAGTTCTACTTTCTTAGCAAATTTCATTTATACAAAACAGTGTTATCAACTAGGCATCATGTTATACATTAGACTCTTAGCCTTTATTCATCTTATAATTGAAAGTTCATACCCTTTTACTAATTTCTCTCTGTTTTCTCTCTCCGTCCTTAGCCCCTGGCAACCACTTTTCTATTCTCCATTTTTATGAGTTGGACATGTAAACTCCAACTCATTTTTCATTCCACATGTAAAGGATACCATGTGGTGCTTGTCTTTCTCTGTATGGTTTATTTCACTTAGCATAATATCCCTTAGGTACATCCATGTATGACAGGATTTCCTTTTTTTAACAGGTTGAATAATATTCTATTCTATATATATATAGACTAAATGAATGAAAAGTGTGATAAATATTCATCCATTGATGGACACTTAGGTTGTTTCCATTCCTTGGTATTGTGAATACTAGTGCTGTGAATATAGGAGTGCATATATTTATTTGATATCCTGATGTCATTTCCTTTGGATATATACCCAGAAGTGGGATTGCTGGATCATATGGAAGTTCTATTTTCAGTTTTTTGAGGAAACTCCATATTGTTTTCCATAGTGTCTGAGTCAATTTACATTCTCACCAACAGCTCACAAAGGTTCCCTTTCTCCACATCTTAGCCAACATTTGTTATCTGTCTTTTAAATGAGTTATTTTAACAGGTGTGAGGCGCTATCTCATTGTGGTTTTGATTTGCATTTCTCTAATGATTAGTGATGCTTATATATTTTGGATTTTAACCTTTTATCTGAAAGGTCATTTGCAAATATTTTCTCTCATTCCATAGGTTGCCTTTCATTTTGTTGATGGTTCCCTTTCCTTGGCAGAAGCTTTCATTTTGACATAGTTCCACTTGCTCATTTTTGCTTTTGCAGCTTGTATTTTGGTGTCAAATCCAAATAATCATTGCCATAACTAAAGTCAAGGAGCTTATTCTCTATGTTTTCTTTTAGGAGTTTAGTGGCTTCACATCTTACATTCAAGTCTTTAATCCCTTTTGAATTGATTTTTGCTCATGGTGTAAGATAGGGATCCAGTTTCATTCTTTGCAATGTGTCTATCCAATTTTCCCAGCATCATTTATTGTAGAGACCATTCTTTTCTCATTGTATATTCTTGACTCTTTTGTCACAAATTAATTAACCATATGTGAATGGGTTTATTTCTGGGCTCTCTATTCTGGTCCATTGATCAATGTGTGACTTTTTATGCTAGTGCCATACTTTCTATGAAAAATATCATTGGAAATTTGATAAGGAGTACATTTAACATATAGAATGGTTAAATATATGTATCTTAAATATATTTTTAGATATATCTTTCATTGCATGAATAAGGGATTCTTATTCCTGAACTATATCCTTTCATTGAATGAATGGATCTATCCTTAATCTTTCTTTTAATATATCCTTAAAATATATCCTTTCATTGCATGAATAAGGGATATTTTTACATTTATTTATGTCTTCTTCAACTTCTGTCATCAAAGTCATAGTTTGTGTATAGATCTTTTGCCTCCTTGGTTAAATCAATTTATTAGTATTTTATTGATTTTGATACTTTTGTAAATGGGATTGTTTTCTTAATTTCTCTTGGGGATAGTTCATTGTTGGTGCAAATGCAAATTATTTTTGTACATTAGTTTTGTATCCTGCAACTTTACTGAAGTTGTTTATTAGTTTTAGTAGTTTTTTTGGTAGAGACTTCAGGGTTTCCTATATGAGATATGTCATCTGCTAATAGAGATGATTTTACTTCTTCCTTTCTTATTGGATGTTTTTAATTTCTTTTTCTTACTAATTGCTTGGGCTATGACTTCCAATACTATGTTGAATGAAAGTGGAGAGAGTGGACAGGGACTGTATTCTTTATGAAAACTGTGAAATCCCTACTTTCTTTCTATGCTAAGGTTTTGTAATACTTTCTACCTAGTTATTATTATTACAAATCAATGACCATGTTAATTAATTATTGATTGCATTCCATACTATAACGTGAACTCCTCCAGGACATGACCTACCTCTTCATCTTTCTATCCCTGGTACTTAATTCCATGCCCTATGTTTTCTAGATTGTCAAGATCTTTATGGTTAATTAACCTTAAATCAATCAACTGGAATTCTGGAAATCTGAATGTAGTTTCAGGGTAAAATCTATAATTATGGTGGATTGAGGAAAAACAATGCAAACTATCTTATTCTCTCTGGATATGTTGAAGGTTATGTGTACATATTTCACAGTGGATATTGATTTAAAAGGTGATACTATGAATGTGAATGTGAGGGATCATCTTTATATGTAAATACGATAATTTCCTTTTCTATTAAACTTCTATTTAAACTTCTCTGTCAGTGCACCACTGTCTTCAGATGAAAGTGTAAACTCTTAAATATGGTAGTCAAGTTCTTCTTAATGTGGTGTTTCCCCACTTCTCTAGTTTTATGGTTTGGTTTTTCCCTTTGAAATTCCTTCACTTTGAATATACTCATATAGTAGATGTCTTTTCAACCATCATAGTTTAGTCACAGCATTTCTTACTCTATGAAGTATATCTTCTTCTTCCAGGCAGGGTTAATAATGCCCTATTTTATGCTCCCAAAGTCAAATCACTTTTATTACTAAACAAGAAAGAATTAACAGTCTTATATAACTAAAAGAAACCCAGAGAAATTAAGAGAAAATGTTAATAAAGAAAAATACCAGAATCAATCAGTTAAAAGGGGGTTTGGATTGATTCTTGTTAAGGAAATGTATCTGGTATGGCTTTTAAAGTCAAGTTACTAACAAGGCTATGAGTGCTCTCTAGAGTGACATTTACCTGTTGTATAAAAAAAGTCTTTAAATATATTCCTTTCCCTTAGATTTTTAGCCTTTGAAATGTAGATCATCTATTTGAATTATTTTGTAATTTTACTTTCTTGGTCAATATTATATAACCCATTGAACTACCATTTTTATATATTACTGTGATCTGTTAGAATTATGGAAAACTTACACCTGCTTTTTAATGCTTCATTATAATTAGTGGGTACACTTAAAGGATTCTCTTCTTAAGAAATGAGAAATCACATGTGAGCAATTATTACTCTTCTTTAGGAAAATTTGTTTAGTTTACCACCCAGGAATTGTTAAAACAAAATTCTATTTAGTCACTTGACTGCTTGAATTTATCAGTTGCTAGGTCTCCTTTCTGTTTGTATCTCCACTGGAGATGACTGATCAACACTTAACCTGTTTTTGATATAGTTACTTCTTATTGTGTGTTAGTCATTTAATTGACTCCCCACTTACTTAAATAGAAAAAAATGTACATGTGTTATAAACAAACACATACTTAATAGTCCCATATATAGGAACATCTCCTTGCTTATAAAATTAATTTAAAAGATAAACACTAGAAAAAAAGACATAAATGTAAGGAAATGTTATTGCTACTATCTGCATTCATGAACCTTGTTCTGTGGTATTAGTCAATAAAATTTGACAGCAACAAGAAATAAAAGCTATATGTATTGGAAAAGAAGCAACAAACTATTAATATTTCTACCAAATACTTTAACAAGCTTATGGATTACTAAATTGTTATTCAAAAGTCAATAATTTTAACACATTCAAAGGATAATCTGTTGGAAAATGTAATGTGATAGAAGATCTTGGTTATAATACTAACAAAATAGCACCTGACATACATAGAAAACCTGAATAGCACCTGACATGTATAGGAAATTATATAAAATGACTCTCTGCAACCTCCTGCTGTCTAGTACACTTATAATTTTATTTAATGTAAATGTCACGATTCTTTTCCTTACTGGTGAAGGATACTTTTAATGCATGTATAGAACAGTTTTTTCTCAGATTTCCAAAGGACAGCAAATTCCATTACTCTTGTAATCCTTGAGTGTAAAATAGGGACATCTGGACAAGTGTTCAGGGCAGAAGTTACAGGTCAGAAGGGCTTCAAAAAAAGCACTAACTCAATGACATTAGAAAAATAAAGGTTATTGGAAATGTTAATAAGTGTAAAAATGACTTATAAGTTAAAATGACTAAAAAATTTAAAAGAATGTAGTTTCACTTTGTACTTAATATTGCAGTATATTGGATGAGAAAAGTGACTAGGGAGAAAGATAATTATATGATATTCACTGTAAAAATTGGTTTGGTGCTACATACAAACATACACATACACACTCTCATAAAAGTATGCACAGTATTATATAAGTATTGGTCATATATTCACAAAATATATTCTTTGGAGAATTATGTAAGTCATTATTTTTATGGTGGAGTTTTGAATTTTAAGACATGGAATATAAAATGAATGACTAATATGTTTTAATTTTTACAAGACAGTTCTGAAAATATGGGCAAGAAATAAAGGGCTAAGGAGACAAAAAAAAAAAAAACCAGAGTCTAGACTTAAACAAGATGCTGAATTATGATGAATGCTTACTTCCTCTTCCAAGATAAATCCCAGAAAAAAAAACTAGAGAAGGTAGATGGAGGAAAGTGTAAGAAATTCAGAAGTATTGGTATATATACACAGGATGGTTGTTTGGACTTGGGAGAGGGCTTCCCAGCCCAACTATCAAAGTTAAAATAGGAAAGTGAGTGTGAGAGTTTTGCTCTAGCTTCTCCCCTCCTATTGTCCTGAGGCATGCAGTGTTTGCCCTACAATTGCAGCAAGACATAATTCTGATGCAAGTGTCCTCAGGAATAAAATCAGAGCAGCATAGAACCCCTGTGTTTGTAAGTATGAGAACAGAAGGCAAAGGTTATGAGTAACAAGTCTCAGGATGTCATTCCCCAGCTCTCCCACACACTGCAGGGTACTTACCATTCCCACTTCAAGAGGTTGTTGTGGGTGACACATGATGGGATATGGTCTTCACTCACACACAATGTCTCAAAGCAGAGCTGATACTCAGAGAGGAAAATGAGCACACAGGCCAAAACTCACAGGCACTAAAAGTGAGTAGCCATTTCAAGTACAAGGGAAGTACTAGATTAAAAATTACAACAAAACATGGAAACATATAAAATGAGGCTAGTCAATGAGTTAAAAGAAATAGGGAAATGTATTAGCAACATTGAACAAGTAAAAGAAAAACTGAAAATTGAACAAGGTGAAATGGCATAAAATATGTATTTGTTTTAATAAACACCAAAATAGATAACAAGTGCAATGGCTACATCTGTCTGAGGAGTTAGTGAACTGAAAGAGAAAAACAAGAAATCTCATACATGAAAGAAGGAGACAAAGGAGAAGCAAACAGAATGGTGAACTGGAGAGAGATGATGAACAGAAGTGTAAGTGCAAACACTCAGATAACAGGGCTCCAAGAATGTGGGCAAAATAAATATACAAAGGAGGAAATCCTTGAAAACATAAGAGATAGAAAAGGGAAAAGCCCACATCGAGCACTTAATAATTAAATTGAAGAATATCAGAGACAGAGAAAATTATAAAAGCATCCTGAGAGAAAGAGTAGATCACTTCCAAGGGAATAAGAAGCTGTCTGTCTGATTGTCTTATCAATCTAGGACAACTTTGCTTTAAATTCCCTACTGTAGTTTTCTAAGACCACATGGTGTGAATTTTGGCTGCAGATGTACAAGCTGGCAGCCTTGAAGTAATACATTTTCAGAACAAAGCCTCCTCTCTATCCACTATCCATAGTATTTTTTTCCAAAGTCAAGAGGAACAAGTTTCTCTTCTGTTTTCTGCATGACACATGCATTTCTCATGCATGTTACCTCAGTGCTGTAGCCTTTTGGGGTTTCAGTTTTGTGTGATGGTCTCTTGTCAGGATTCCCCTTTTTGTGGGCCATGTAGATATGTAGGGGTTTATAGAATGAGATAAATTCCATATTATTTGCACATTAAATGATCATTTTCATAAGAAAAATATAGGATAATAAGCTATATTTATTCAATTAGCAAATATTTATTATCTGCTATATGCTAAGAATTGAGTAGTTCTGGTTACAAGGGATTTCAAATGAAGGTAGGGATAGAAGCCAAAGATATTTCTAATGTTTTCAATCTTTGTAAACATTACTCTATTGGAAGCAAAAGATGAATCAAGAGAAATCAATATTTTGCTTTTCAAAGGATTAGTTTGATTTATATAAAAGTTCAATTTATCCATCACATAGATTTTGGCCAGAAAATAATTGAAAATATAATGCCTGGTCTTTGAAATAAATTTTTAGCATGGAATTTGGAATCTGGATTGTGGGTTACTGACATAAAAGGAAAAATTGAGTAATGTGAGTGTTGATGTAAGTTATTGTATAAGGGAAAGAGAAGCATTGCAGGAATAGAATCACCTTCTGAAAAATAAAATGTCCTTATCCAGTTTTATTTCAGAAAAACTCACCTTTTTCATTCTCTTAAATGACCTTCCTACTTTTCTACATCAGATGTAAAAGAATACTATTTAATGTGGTATCCCCTCCATAGCAGTGGCTTAATATGCTTTTTAAGAAAATAAATACAAATAAACATCTCCAACAAAGAGAAACCTATAGTAAAATTATTCAGTGAACTTTTACCTTATGCCTTGCATCAAAGCTATGTTTAGTAATGTCTACTTGAAATTTTAACTGAAAAAGTAGTTATTTAAGGTTGAGTTATTAACCCATCCTTAAGATGAGTCATAGTGAGAAGACACTCATTTACTTCTAAGTGAAAATTAATCACTTGTAACTTTGCAAAACCACCATAATGCTTGTGTGTGTATGAATATGTTTGTGTACATTCACGCATACAGTTTTCATTATTGTCACTTTTAACAGCCCTTAAGTAAAATCTGTATTTAAAATGTGAGGACATTTTTATTCATTCTGTTACATTCAAACAGTTGTAAATTCTTACATTCAAACAGCTAAATTCTTAGCTCTACCATTTGTGGTCTGTTTAGTGATAAATACATTTCACTATGCCCCACTTTCCTAATCTGTCAAATGAAATAATTTTGTATGGATTGATTTATTTTCAAACTGTTAGCACCACAAAGGAGTTTTTTCAACACAAGTATTTCCAGACTTGGTAAATGTCAGAACTCTAGGGGTTTGGACTTGAGAATCTATACTTAAAACCAACAAAAAAATCTCTCCAGATAATTTTAATGTATCTGATCAGTGAAATAATGTTGAGCTCAAATAATTTAAATGATATTATAGCCCATGTCTAGGCTAATGCTCTATCTTCTTCAGATAATGATATTTAAAGATATCAGAAGATAAAAAGTATTGTAACAATTTTGGCACTCAGTTGGCTCAATTTCATGATAAAAATGACAATTATACAAAATATCAATGAGAAAGATCATATGATTTTATTTGGACATAATGTCTGACAGTCAACCACAGTACTGAAACACAGATTCATGGTTTTGTTGAACTTTTAATTATATGTGGCCAAGTTGGAAAGGAGGAGAGAAGAAGACTGGAAGCAGACATAAGAAATAATTCATAAGAAATTTTACCTGTAATGTAGCTAATCATTAGCATCATATTTGGGGCTCTATAATATATATGCCTAAAGTCCATCCCTGGAGGTTTTTATTGGGTAGTATGGAATATTTAAATGAATTTTCAAGTTTCACTTCCAGAATTATTTATTTCTATTAACTAAGTAAAAGAACCAAACTTAGAAAAAGTCCCTGTTACTTTCTAGACACAAGCCTCCTCAGTGCACCCTTTACATCCTTGTTTCTCAGTGTGTAGATGATGGGGTTCAACATGGGGGTCACCAAGTTGTAGAAGAGAGTGAGGAATTTCCCTTGGTCCTGAGAAGAATTATTTCCTGGTTGCATATACATATAGATAATATTCCCATAAAACAAGGAGACTACAGTGAGATGGGACCCACACGTGTTGAAAGCCTTCCTTCTTCCTGCGGCTGACTTGATCCTCAGCACTGCTAGGGTTATGTAGCTGTAAGAGATAAGAATAAGTGACAGGGGCACCAGGACAATCATTACTGATAAGACAAAAACAGTGCTCTCCACAGCCACTGTGTCCACACAGGCCATTTTTATCAGAGCTGGCATCTCACAGAGAAAATGCTTCACCTGACATCTCCCACACCGTGGCAACTTCATGGTCACTGGGGACATAACCAGAGAGTTGAAGATCCCAATAGCCCAGGCCATAGACACCAACTTCCAGCAGAGCCAAGGGTGCATAAGGACAGCATAGTGGAGGGGCTTGCAGATTGCAGTGAAGCGGTCATAAGCCATGCTTGCCAAGAGAACACATTCTGTGCCACCCAGTCCCAGGAACATGAAGAGCTGGATGGCACAACCTGCATAACTGATGGTCTTGTCTGAGCCACCTAAGTTGAAAAGCAGCTGGGGGATGGAACTGGTGGTGAAGCAGAGATCTAGGAAGGACAAATTGGTGAGGAAGAAGTACATGGGCTTGTGGAGGCAAGGGTCCAGGTGGGAAACCAAGATCATGACAATGTTGCCTACTAAGGTTACAAGGTAGAAGATGAGGACAAACACGAAGAGGATCTCCTCTAGTCTGGGTCTATCTGAGAAACCCAACAAGATGAACTGTTGGCAGCTCTGGTTGGTCATGACAGTGATATCAGTATACACCTGCAGGGAAGCAGATAGGAACACTCCACAGTTCAGATCATTGTAGAATATTTGGAAAATACAGACACATATAAAAAATAGGGAAATATTTCCCACACCACAGAAATAACCACTATTGCAATATGGATTTCCTTTTAGACTTTTATTTTTTAATGACTTTCCCTAATGAACTTAAAATATCCTGACATAAACTAAGCTTTTTAAGAATGTTTATTATACAGATTGATGTATATGATGCTAATTTTATAGATTCATCAAAGATTGTTTTTGATAGTTTATATAATTAGATATTTAAATAATCTGACAAGTAATGCTTATTGAGCAAGGTTATATTGTGTTGTGGGAACATTTGCTATCCTGCCATCTTTACTTTGGTTAAGGTATTTTTCTTCCTTAAGTTGCTGTCAGTTTTAAATAGTACAGGGCTTACTTAAGTGTTTATCTTTGGTTTCTTAAGTCTATTTTCTCACATGGCAGACATTTTACCTATTAGAAAACCATGATGGAGAGAAGATAGGTAGCTACAGCTGTTCTTGCCTGTGGTTACTTAGGTAAATTGGCTTGTATTTGCTGAAGAAATTTTTCATGACAGAAAATCTTGCCTATATATACCAAACTCTGAACAGGTTCTACTGGCAAATGAAATGTCTCTCTTTTGCTGGACATAATCTTAAAACTTTATTTATGGAAGTTGACTTATTTATACATCTTTTTATTGGCATATTTAGAACAATATAACCTTTAAATGGATTTTTTTTTTGAAAATGTAGTTCATTCTTGCCAGCGATGCTGAGGACTCAATTAGCTGCATTTAGAATCACCAGGAATTAGAATTCCTAGTCTGCATTCACTTGTGCCCCTATTGTATCTTTAACACTTGGGCCAGCTATACCATTCATTCATGTATACATTATTATTTTTTTTTGTTAAAGTATCATTGATATGCACTGTTATGAAGGTTTCACATGGAAAACATTGTGGTTACTACATTCACCCTTATTATCAAGTCCTCCCATACCCCACTGAGTCACTGTCCATCAGTGTGGTAAGATGCCACTGTCACTACTTGTCTTCTCTGTGTTACACTGTCTTCTCCATGACTGCCCCCACACCATGTGTACCAATCATCACTACCCCTTAATCCCCTTCTCCCTACCTCCCCACCCACCCTCTCCCACCCTTCCCCTTTGGTAACCACTAGTCCCTTCTTGGAGTCTGTGAGTCTGCTGCTGTTTTGTTTCTTCAGTTTTGCTTTTTTGTTATACTCCACAAATGAGAGAAATCATTTGGTACTTGTCTTTCTCTGCCTGGCTTATTTCACTGAGCATAACACCCTCTAGCTCTATCCATGTTGTTGCAAATAGTAGGATTTTTATTCATGGCTGAATAGTATTTCATTGTGTATATATACCACCTCTTCTTTATCCATTCATTTACTGATGGACACTTAGGTTGCTTCCACATTTTGGCTATTGTACATAGCGCTGCAATAAACATAGGGGTGCATATGTCTTTTTGAATTTGAGATCCTCCTTTTTTGGGGTAAATTCCTAGGAGTGGAATTTCTGGGTCAAATGGTACTTCTATTTTTAGTTTTTTGAGGAACCTCCATATTGCTTACCACAATGGTTGAACTAATTTACATTCTTACCAGCAGTGGAGGAGGGTTCCCCTTTCTCCACATCCTCACCAGCACTTATTGTTCCTAGCCTTTTTGACATTGGCCATCCTAACTGGTGTGATGTGATATCTCCTTGTGATTTTAATGTGCATTTCTCTGATAATTAGTGATGAAGAGCATCTTTTCATATGCCTGTTGGCCATTTGAACTTTTTCTTTGGAGAAGTGTCTGTTCAGATCCTCTGCCCATTTTTTAATAGGGTTATTTGCTTTTTGGGTGTTGAGGCATGTGAGTTCCTATATATTTTAAATGTTAACCCCTTGTCATATATGTCATTTACAAATATATTGTCCCATACTGTAGGATGCCTCTTCATTCTATGGATGGTGTCCTTTGCTGTACAGAAGCTTTTTAGCTTGATGTAGTCTCATTTGTTCATTTTTGTTTTTGTTTCCCTTGCCTGAGGAGATATGTTCAGGGAGAAGTTCCTCATGTTTATATCCAGGAGATTTTTGCCTGTGTTGTCTTCTAATAGTTTTATGGTTTCATGACTTACATTCAGGTCTTTGATCCATTTTGAGTTTACTTTTGTGTATGGAGTTAGACAATAATCCAGTTTCATTCTCTCACATGTAGCTGTCCAGTTTTGACAACACTAGTTGTTGAAGAGGCTGTCATTTCCCCATTGTATATCCGTGACTCCTTTATCGTATATTAATTGACCATATATGCTTGGCTTTATATCTGAGCTCTCTATTCTATTCCATTGATCTATGCATCTGTTCTTGTGCCAGTATAAAATTGTCTTGATTACTGCAGCTTGGTAGTAGAGTTTGAAGTCAGGGAGCATAATGCCTCTAGATTTATTCTTCCTTCTCAGGACTGCTTTGGCTATTTGGAGTCTTTTGTGGTTCTATATGAAACTCTTTGCTCTAGTTTGTTGAGGAATGTCACTGGTATTTTGATAGGGATTGCATTGAATCTGTAGATTGCTTTAGGTAGCATGGCCATTTTGACAATATTAATTCCTCCTATCCATGAACATGGGATATATTTCCATTTATTGAGACCTTCTTTAATTTCTCTCATGACTGTCTTGTAGTTTTCAGGTTTTAGGTCTTTCACTTCCTTGGTTATGTGTATTTCTAGGTATTTTATTCTTTCGATGCAGTGGTGGATGTAATTGTTTTCCTGATTTTTCTCCTTTCAGTCTTTTCTTATGACATATATAATTGAACACAACCTAAATCATAATGCATTCATAAATTTTATATTCTGAATTACCTTTCACTCAGTTTTATATTGTAAGAATTTGCTTTGGTTTTAAAATTCTGCAAAAAATAATTATTAATGTTTGTATAATATTCCTATAGCTGTGTCATCATATTTCCAAATATTTCTCTGTAGTTTGTCATTAAGGATATTTTGAATATTTTAATGGTCTTGATAGAGAGATTATGGAAGTACCTGTTTTACTGCACTCTATCCCTAGATCTTTGGCAGTGTTGTATTCCAAAATAATTTCATATGTTTAAGTTTGTAGCTATTAACCATGAAGTTGGTTGACTTTTTGATGCTTATTGGCTTTTTGCACTTGGAAAACATTTTCACTGATCTCAGGCAAGCCAACAGAAATTGAACGTGACTTTTCATAACCATGAAAACAAGGAGTAAAGGCTGATTTTCTTCTAGTCACTGGAATTCAAGTTACAACCTTTTAAGTTTTATTTAATAATTGAATCCATGAAACATATAAGTTGTTTTATAAATGATGAGATCCTTGTTTCTATTTTATCCTTTAATGAAGTTATTTTCTCCATCTACATGTACATAGTCAAATATTTTAATTTTACAAAAAAATTCAATTTTATGAAAAATACCGTTATATAAACTTCAACTCAATTTAAATAATATTGAATACTAAATTCAATTAACATTGTATTTTAACAATTTCTTCTGTGATATAATTCATAATTATATTTTTAGTTGGATGTAACTGATGCAGACTTATAGTTCCTTATCACATCAGACTTTAAAATTAATTATGAAATGATTAAATGCAATCATATTTATATAAAATATAAAATAATAGGATAAATATAAATGTTATAAAATAAATGGACAGAACTATATATATTTGTATTAATTTATATAAATTCCATCTATATGATTTAGAAATTTTAATTGACAGACAATGCTTTCATGTGGCTTTAAAAAAAATAGTGTGTTTTTATCCCCAAAAGAGCTACTTGTCAAATAAAAAAATCCAGGTAAATCCATCTTTATATCTCAAACTGATAGATCTTCAAAAGTCATAAATTGTGCTTTATAAAAACTTTTCTATGTACAAGAAAAAAAATCTCAAAATCCTTTCAATGCTTCCTGGAACCAAAGATTCCCTTGATTATATTAAGTAATTGAAGAGGTAAATAAAAGTTTTAAGTTCATTTAATATGTCAAAGGTTAAGTTCATTTAATATGTCACATAGTTTAAAACACTTAAAGATGTTTTTGTGAGCTATCATGTAAATGATATTTCTCAGCATCTGAGATTATTAAAGATGTTTACTGTACCATCTACAGAATATGGTGCTTTGTGTCAGGAAACCTTGTCTCAGTACTCTGTATAGTCCTGTGAATGAATAATTTCACTACCTCAGAGGGTTGATATGAAGTTACAGCTTTCAGTGCCACCTGTCTCTCAGGTGCATAAAGAGCTTTATAACTCTACCAGTTACCCCTTAACTAGTTGCTGTAACTAGTTCCTACTATAACTAGTGATCTTTTCTGGCTATCTGAATGTAAGCTGAGATCCAGAAGAGGCAGCTGAGAGTGAAGGAGCCACGTCTCCATTTCTACCTCCACTAGTATCTTCTCATACACGTTGATATCATTCTGGACCAGTACATATACTTGTAAAGTGCCTCACATATAATAAAGCATGTTATATATATGAGTTCCTACTATTATAAACAGGAAGACCATGTCTATGTTATACATGATCAAGATAAGAACCTTCCCCATGCTATTTGAGTATTAATATTAGCAAATATTAAACCATTTTAGCTAGTTTAAATTAATTATAGCTGTACAGATGCCTGTGAAGAAAACTTTGGGCCAGTGATTTAAAGAGAGCTCGGTTTGCCTCATGGATTTACAGCATTAAGTAGGAGAAACAGACAACATCAAAAACTCACATAAATAAATGTATAATGACCACTAATATTATTAAGCCCTTACTTAGTGCCAAGCACTGTGCTAAGTATTTTCTTGGACTGTTTTATTTAATCCTCATACCTGAATTTGAAGGATATAAGCATTAAGTAACTTACCGAGGTCATGTAGCTAAGAAGTTGTAGATGTGAGATTTGTATCCAGGCCTGTTTGACACTCAAGCTAAGTTTCTAAATAACATGGGGGTTAAAAGACAAAGATAATGTATAAAAGCCCAAAACCCCAGTAATCACCCATTTGATGCAATTAAGATGAATTTGAGTGCTTTGAGCCTTTAATCACTGGTTACTCGTTTGGCCCCAGGTGAAAAAGAATGTCGAAGAAGTCTATGTAAGATAAATCTGGCTAAGGAAACGTCACCAAAACTCAGTGGTCTTAAACAAATAAAAAACACATAATTATTAATTAGTTCACAAGTTGCTGGATTTTTAACTGAAAAATGATAAACATCACATAGCAATGTTATTGACCAAGATAAATTGCTAAAAAATAATCTTTCATGGAAAAACTGGATATTGCAATTATAACCTAAAACAGTTATTGAAAAAGATTATGATCAAAATTATTAGAACCATATGACAATTTATTTTCCATGATCAATAATAATAATAGTTAAAATATGCAAAGAACTAGATGAATTTTGCAAATATTTTCTCAAGAGTTACAGCCAGAATATGTATTATAAGGTATATGTGTGTATATATATATATATATATATATATATGTATATAAAATATGTGTGAGACACTATTGGTTGCTCTCTTTCTTTATTTTATTTTATATCTTTTTTTCTCACTTATTGAACATTAATTTTCTTTAGGTGTCAGGTGGGTGGAAATATGTTCAGACACATGGGAAGAACTGTGACTTTCTCATTTCTGTGATAAGCCAATTTTGATAATCTGATTCCCCTTCATATATGCTTAGAATTATCTAAATGAGTCAAAACAGAAAGAGTTAAAAATTTTATTCTTGGAGTGAACAATTTGGAGTTGGAAGATACTATGTGAAATAATTTTTGCTTTCTCTGGTAGATCTTTCTTATAATTCTGTTGCTTTAACTTTTGCATATATTATTTCAATAAAAATAATACTTAAAATGAAACAATCTATTACTTAAAATATGTAAATACAAAATATACATCTTGGAGCAGTACATTATGATGATTGTTCAAATTATGGCTCTACTCATACCAGTTGTATGACATTGGTCAGGATATTTAACTGCTCTGTTCTGTTTCCTTATCTGCAAAATAGGAATGATAAAGTGCATGTCTTAAAGGAACATTATAAGGGTGAAATTATACATTGGATATATGAATATGAAATTATTCATATTCAAATATCCACTATGAAGTTATATTGGATAGCATATTGAACTGTATCATAACCATGCCATAATGACTACTTTTATTTTGTTCTATTAATATCATTTTTCATAAATTGTTATCTTTATTGCTTTTTTGTTCCATTGTTAAGTCTTTCTATTACATTGTAAAATTGAATCCAAGAAAAGAAAATATTTCAAGATCCCTATGGACAAAAGTATTGAATGCTGCAGATATGTCATGAGAAGAAATCAGTATCAACAACAGGTCATATTATTCAGGACAGATGTTGGATGTTAGTACTCACTTTTCTTACTTTGGACCCAATTCACTTCAAACACTTATTTTGATGATATCTTCTTTATGCTTGACTCAAATACCATTCATATGCTGATTACTAAATCAATAGCTCTTAAATTTTTATTCTGACTTGTCTGTTCAACTTTTTCTGAATATGAAAGAGTGATCGATCAACAGGTAGTTAAGAGTCAGCATACTAGTCAAGAGCCCAGACTCTGAAGCTTGGTTTCATATCCCATATTAAGTAGCTAAGAGCCCTTAGGCAAGTCACTTAACTGTTCTGTGCACACCTCAATTTCATCATCTGTATACTGGGCACAATAATAATTCCTACTTCAGAGAGTTTGGGGGATTAAGTGAGTTAGTACTTGACATGCTTATACTTTGGCTAAGAAGACAGTCATAAAAAATATAAATGTATACTTTCAATTTGTTTGTTAAATTATTTACTGGGACCTTCTCAGTCTATCTGGTAAACTGATTCAAGACATGCCCGGATATATCCCAATCACAGAGCCAACAAAGCTTCAGTACTCAAGAAAATTGTTAAGCCTATGGGAAATTGTTAGGCTTGGAACACAAGTTAAATTTCAAAGAATTCCTAGAACATTTGGTGTTGAAATTGGTTTGGAAATTTGAGGACACAGGATATAATGTGCTGATATATGGGATACAATGGGAACACAGAGGAAATTTGCACAAAGTTGGTGGAGATAATAAATGTAATCTTGGGGTCAAGTGAGCATGAAGTTTCTGCAGAACAGGTCTATTCGGCAGATGGATATCTGCATCCTTTCCAGTGTACCAAATCACTGAAAACCAAAAGAATTTTTAGAGAATTTTTTATCTTTTTTAAAAAATTAAAATAACTAATCCATTTAGGCACAAATTGAGGCAACATCATCCACAGAATGTTTTAAAGTTTTGGGAAAAAGCTAATTTTTTGGTTTATTTTGCATTTGTTTATGATTAGAGTCACTGATCACATGAGGTAAGTGAATTATCCATCTGTTTAAGATAGTCAACTTGTTCTCAAAACTGAGATGGATATGATGAAACTGTCATACCACTCCATGTTTAGAAATAAAAATAGTGACATATCCAATAAAATCAGCAAACTTTCCCAATAGCAAAACAGGAAACTGATTCACTATTAGTGAAATCCTAAACTGACAGAAATTTTATCCAATGTGATTAATGAGTCATTATTGATGGGTTTTTCAAGTATCTGAAAAATTGTGTCTTTTTACATCAACTTATCTTCTAATATTGGTAACTAAAGGAAATATTTTGAAACATTTAATTCATACAAGTAATATCAAAACATATCGATCTTCTACAAATTATTAACATCTGTAAACATGGCCAAAATAAATAAGTAAATAAGTAAATAAGTAAGTAAATAAATAAAAGCTGACAAACTTTAGTATAACTATACATTTCTTACTGATTAATATGTATAGTTCTTGAAGTTTGGGTAGAAGTTCTATGTCAGAATCTAGGAATCTGAACTTTCGAATTTCATAAGCATTAATTTTTAGTACTTCATTTGTCTACATGAATTCTACTTTATGATTATCTGTCCTCTTACCATTACCAACCCTACTAAAAGTTATATCCCAGTCCAGTATTTCCTTCCTTATGATTGTACCCACTGCCCTCTTTCTTTCTAGATATGTTCAAGGAAAATACAACCATTAGTAATACCATTAAATGTAACTGCCAAACATATTTTTAGTGGTTAAGAGACAAACAGCTTGGAGTAAAAATTTTTATTATTAGAAAATAAATAACAGTAATTAAAACATTACTTGCCTCCTCTTAAAGTATCCATGAGGAAATATGATTTACTTCTGTTCTATTTCTTCTCTTCCTCTCTCCTCTTTCTCTCTTCTGTAAAATCTTCTGGGCTATGTTAATACACTCTCATCCTGAGAATATTTGCCCTTTGGTGACTTTATTGTGTAACTTGCTTCTGAACCTGCAAATGAATCCTACAAGGAGGTCAGAGTGAGAGACCCACCAAACAATTGTACAGACCTGAACCCAGTCACTTTGCTCCTCAACTTGTATTTGAGCTGAAACAGCACCAGATTCTTGTTACATGGGTATACTTTCCATTTGTGAAGCCATCCTGAGGCCCTTGGTAGGCATCAGCACAACAAGATCTAAGATCAAATCTTCAGACTCCTAAAGGATTATGCTGAAGCAATAAAGACTGTTTATACTTTAAAATTTTCCTGAGCATCTCAGATGGGAGAACTAAAAACGTTTTATTCTCTTTACTAAAGCCTTTGGGAATATATGTTCCATTGGAGCAATTAGACAAGTTTGCTGTCCTGTTCAGAAAGGAGTTCAGTGGGGCATTTGTAAGAAAACTGACATCTGGGCTTCCTTTAGACTTTGAGTACGCAGCTGGGAGGAGGGGGCACTTGTTTTCATTTTGAATAAGATGCATGCCTCCTTTAGCTCATCTTTTAGGCTAAGGAGATTTAGGAGGTGTGAGACCACTCCAAAAAATTTAGTGTTCTTTTAGGTGCCAGAAATTTGTTTTTTTTACATATTTAGTTTCATCATGATTTCAAACTTACAGATGAGTTGTAAGATTAGTACAAATAACTTTATTTCCTGAAACATTTGAGAGCTGTTTGCTCCATCACACCCAAATGCCTTACTGTATTTACCACAAATAAGATCATTCTCCTATATAACCACAATATAACCATCAAAATTATGAAATTTGCATTACATATTACTGTCATCTAAATATACACTCCATTCAGGTTTTAACAATTTCTCCAATAATATTGCTTATAGCAAAAGGATCCAATCCAGAATCACGTATTGTATTTATTTCTCATATCTGTCTATTATTATTACTCATTCTGGAAAAGTTCTTCAGTCTTTACTTGATTTCCATGACTTTGAAATCCTCAGAGTATACAATAGATATCTTATTAAAAAGCCCAAATTTCTCAACATGTTTTATCTGATATTTCCTTATGATTAGAGAGGTTACTCATGTTAAGCAGCAATATCATAGAAATGATGCTGTGACCTGATTGTATGGTATCAGGAGAGCACTTGCTATCAGTTTGACCTCTTACACATGATATGAACTTTGATCACTTGATCAAAGTAATATATTCCAGGTTTCTCTACTGTAAAGTTACTCTTCTTGCTCATTGTAATTCAGAAGTATTTTATGGGGTGGTAAAATATAAATATCTCATTCCTCATTAAACATCCCCACGTGCTTTACCACTTACTGATGTTTCTTGGCTAAATTAGTTATAACTGTGATTTTCTACCTCCATCATGTTTATAGTTACTAGCTGGAATTCTACTATAAAGAAAAATCTGTCTTTCTTACTTTCTCCCTCCTCCCTCTTTCTTCCTTCTTTCCTTTCTTCCTTCAGTTCAATATTGATTCTTTTTATCCAGTTAGTTACAATATGTTGACATCATTATTTATTTTGATGCTCACATTATCCCAGATTTGTGCAGTGGGAACTCCTTCAGCCTGGCTTTTATGTTCATTTTGAGACATTTTACTTTGACATAATTTTAGATTTACAGAAAAGATGCAATATAGTACAGAGTGCTTGTGTACCCTTTACCCAGCTTCTGCTAATGTTAACACTGAGCATAACCACAGTTCTGTGTCCTTTTGACATGTCCCCATCATTCTTTGAGCATTTCCATACTTTTTTGCCCAAGATATTCCAAGGTTATCTTATGCTTCTCTTGTCCAGCTCTGGATTCAGCCATTTCTGCAAGGGGTCCTAATCCACAGGAATCTGGCATTTGCCCCTATTTTATAAAATCAGAATCCTTTGCCCAGTTTCCAGGTATGAACTAGTGCACAGAATGAAAGATTATGGAACTGAAAAAGACCAGCTCCCCCTGAGGAAGGACACACAATGCCATGGCATTCATAGGAATTAAGATTTTATCTTGGTCTTCAGTAGCAGTTTCCCCAGTTACTCCCCAAGTAGCATTGCAGTTATTTATTAGATTGACTGTATACTGGGGAAAGGGGAATGCTCAGAGTTTTCAAGGATTTTTGGATACAGGGGCCAAAATAATATTTGTACCAGGATACACAAAATGCTGTCATGGACCTTCTATGAGAATGGAGCCACACATAGGCCAATCAATTAATGAAAACCTAAATCCATCTCAAAATGGGTCTGTATTAGTTTAATATTGTGGCTGTTACAACTTGTCATAAACTTAGTGGCTTAAAACACCACAAATTTGTTAACATAGAGTTTTATAGGTCAGAAATCCAACATGGATTTTCCTGGGCTAAAGTCAAGGTGTTGGAGGGCCTATCTTTGGGGATGTGATGGAGACCACTGTTCCTATACCTTTAAGTCTTTGAGGGTGGCATTAATATGTCATTCCACCTGTGATGTGATACTGCTTCTGATATACTATTGTGGCTGGGCACTAATATTATCTTTGGGGAGGTATTATTGTACCTACCGCAGAGTTCAATGGGTCCGTGGATCTGTGCAGTGATCATTTACCCAGTTCCTGAGAATGTAACTGGGATGAATGTACTTAGCAGCTTGTTTCTATAATCCCCTCCTCATGTTTGATAATTTGCTAGAATGGCTCACAGAACTCAGGGACACACTACATTTACCAGTTTATTATACAATAAAGAATATGATAAAGGATACAGATGACCAGTCAGATGAAGAGATACACAGGGCAAGGTCCAGAAGGGCCCTGGACTACCCTGGTGGAGTTGGGAGGCACCATCTCCCAGCACCTGCTTGTCTTTTCCAATACAGAAGCTCCCTGAACCACATATTTTAGGGGGCTTTTTCATGTAGGCATGGTTGATTATTAGCTCAGTCTCCAGCTCCTCTCCCCTTCCTGGAGGATGTGTAGTGAGGTGGAAGTTCCAAGCTAATAATGGCTTGGTCTTTCTGGGGACCATCCTCCCTCTTGATGCTCTCCAGGAGCCCAAAAAGAGTTGCCTCATAGAACAAAAGACACTCCTACCACTCAGGAAATTTCAGAGGATTTTGGAACTTTGTGTCAAGAACTGGATTTGAAGACCAAATATGAGAATAAGAGATGCTCCTCATATCTTTATCATTTAGGAAATCACAAAGGTTTTGAGAGCTCTGGCCAAAAGCCAGGAACAAAGATTAAATTATATTTTTCTTATGATATTACAGTATCTAATTAATAAATGTTATAACATTGCTTTATAAACAGTACAAAAAGCACTTTATTAATAAAAGCTTTAAAAGGGACAGCACTAGGAAAAAATAACTATAGTAAAATAGAACTCTATGAGTTTAGAATCTTGAATATGCGTAACTATTCAATCCAGTAGGAAAACTACAGATACCAATAGAAATGGAAAAAATATATTGGTGACTCATAGATGAAAAAAACTACTAGCTAATGAAATATACAAAGTTTCTTAAACTCAATAGCAATCAATGTGATGAAAAATAAAACAATAACCATGTTGCATCCATAAAGGAGAATCATAGTGGCACTGTGGGGTGTCTATTAGAAGGGATTATAGATTAACATTCTGTAGGAGGCAGAGTTCAATTTTTCTGTTACATAAGGTATGAAATAACCAATAGAATGGGAATAAAAGAAAAGAAAAAAATTTAGAGATATTTCAACAGAATAATTGAACATGCTTGGTATGTGTTGGTGACAGAGAAGGCAGAAAACTTAATTGTTATATAATAAAAGAAGTGGTGTTCTCCAGTGTCTAATTTAGTTATTCCATGGTTGTAAATTTGTAGTAATATAGGGACAAAAGTGTATTAGTCCAAAATAAAAGTAAAATATCTCATGATATTCCACATGGAAGATAATCATATATAGGTTCAAGTATACTTTAGAGAAGGTTTTTAGTATGGGAAAGACTTACTCCTTTGAAACTAAAAGATAAAAGAGAAAACAAATCCAAGGAAGATATAAAACAAGAGTTAACAAAACTGAAAAAATAAATTAGAAAATTATCTTAGAAATCTTATTATTTTCTTTCTTAATTATTTGAGGTTATGAATTTCATATAAATACTGATTAAGAAAAATTCCATAAAATCCCTAAAATAATATTAATTATTTTGTCAAGATTCTTTAGATGTTTCATAACTGTTAGAATGAGTATATTCATGGCACTTGCAAAAAGAAATTCTAGGTATGGATTATGTCTATTTGCTTTCAAGATTTGCTATTAAGTTTTACTTTTTATTGTTATTAGACAAGCCTCTAATCTTCCTGCCTTTTAGAATTAATTGAATCGTTCTTTATGGTCTAATATCATGGGTACTTTTTGTGAATGTTCTACAGGCATTTAAGATAAATGTGTATTTCATTTTAACCTTTATATTTTTTAATAAATTTTTCATTTTAGAACAGTTTTGGTTTACAGAAATATTGTAAAGATAGTACAGAGAACTTTCACATATCCAAGATCCAGTGTCCTCTATAATTAACATTCGTATGGCACATATGTCACAATTAACCAATATTGATACATTGGTATTAACTAAAGTTCATGTTTTCCTTGGTTTTACCTAATGTCCCTTTTCTCTTCCATGATCTTATTCAGCATGCCACCCACCCACTCTTCCTGAGATCCAATGGAAAACCAGAAATCTATCCAGTGGGGACATTCCTTTAGCCCCACTCATGTTCATGTTGAGTGTGAGTACACACTCATGAAGGCATGTAAGTCAGACCTCCATGCCTTAGTTTCTCCCTATTTTAGAATGTTTTAATTGCCCATTCTACTTTTCTATCAAATTAGTAGAACATCTCTCTGCCCATTGTTGGACATTATGGGCTGTAAAGTGAGTGTGTTTGTTGGTTTTATGAATCGTCAGCCATCCAAATGGGTGCAATAGTTTTCATTCTGGTTCTATTATAATATTATGAGCATTTGCATCTGTCACTGGTTAAGCAAAGCCCACTCCAGAGTCAGTGTCTATTCCTGTCAGGATCCATTTGTAGCCGCAGGGCTTTCCCAACATAGCCAGCAGACATTGCTAGCAGACATAACAGCTGTTATTCACACTTTGTGTCTCAGAGAGTACAAGAGGACTACATCAACATTTACCCCATCTTTGCATTGCTGAGGTACCTCAATGTATATTAATTATATGGACACAGGTGGCCACCTTAAACAGGCACACAGAGATATCTCTTTGCTGATTCCAATGACCTTCTGAACCAGGAAGTGGTTCTGTTGATGAACATCCACAACCTACTTAATACACTCCTGGAATTTCCACAGTGGTTTACATAGGACCATACAGTCATCCCTTTAGTAGGCCAGCTGTTCTTGCCTTTCTACCTGACATATGGCCAGACCATTGGCCATTGATCATGAGTCAGTAAAAATCCAAACATAGGGACTTTTTCCACTGTTCAATTATTCCATCACTTGTATAAAAACAACATACAATTCAGCCCCCCAAGATGACCTGTTTTCACTTTCTTCAGTCAGAGTGATGGCCCTCCAAACAAGATATTTCACATGGAACTGCCATCCATAAACCACGCAGCTCTTAGTCAGTCACATGATGGCTATTTATAGGGCACTGTCCAAGTGGCAATAGAATCCAGCAACAACTCACACAGTTCCAGAGTCAGTCGTAAGGGAAAAGAGGCTCCCTGCTCCTGAGTATCTCCTCTTTGAATCCACCCATCAGCATGATCCTATATAAATCGTTTCCATTTTATTTTGAAACTCTTTTGGATACTGCTCTCCCTATTAAAGCATTTCTCCAACATCACCCTAGACCTTGTGGGTATTTCATGTTCTAAGATAATTTTATGTTATCTCCTTCAGTCATTGGGATAGCTTCAATTAACTTGACAGCAAGTTAATAAACAGAAATTCCATTTGAGTAGTCCAAATCTCAGTAACTGTTGTTGGGAGGTACTTACATGCTTTGGCTATAAGACCCAGCTTATAGCCCTCATGGGGCTATTGCACAAAGAATTTGTCCCTACCAGCTTCTATTTCACACTATATGGGCTCAGGCAATCCTACTTGTTCCCATTTAGCAGGTCTAGTTAACAGTATTCAAAGGCCAGGTTTATGTCTTCTAGTTTACAATAGTAGGTAGGAGAAATGTTCCCTAGTCAGATAAAATGTTCATCCTCAAAATACAGTTGGGCAAAAAGTCAACCACTTCACATAAAGCCTGTTCAAACATGCCAATTTCCCTACAAACCTTTTTCTTAATTCCACCAACCCTTAAATTCCTTGCTGTGGCCTCCACTAAGTTTTTGCTTTACAGTACTAAACAGGAGAGCACACAGCCATCTGAGACTGTTCCATAGTTGTGTGTCTTATATCAACCTAAACAGGCCCTTTCACTCTGCAGCATTCAAAACCAGACACAGCTCTGAAAGGATTGCTAGTAAGTATCAAAATCTGTAAGAGGCAAAAAGGAATATTTTCTGGAGCCAGGAGGGAGCATGGCCTTGCTGATACATTTATTTTGGACTTCTAGTCTCCAGAACTATGAGAGAATAAATTTTGCTATTTTAAGCTATCTGGTTTATCGCAATTAGTTTATGGTAGCAAACTGAAAACTAGACACATAGAGTTATTCACGGCATTCTCTTATTATATTTTTTATACTTTCAATGTCTGTAGAGTAATTAGTGTTGTTCATAATAGTAATTGAATTGTAATTGTAATTGAAATTGGTAATTTACATCCTTTCTCTCTCACTCTCTTTTTGGCTGGTCTGGCTAAAGGTTTATTAACGTTACTCATCTTCTCAGAAAATGAAGTTTTGGTTTGATTGGTTATCTGAATAGCTGTTCTGTTTCCTTTTTCATTGATTTCTCCTTTTATGTTTATTATTTTACTTTTAATCATTTTGGGTTTAATTCACCATTCTTCCCATAGTTTCTTTAAACAGAAGCTTATGTGACTGATTTGAGACCTTTTGTCATTTTAATATTAGCATTTAATGCTCTGAATTTCCTTTTAAGGACTGCTTTAGCTGCATCCAAATTTTGATATGTTGTACTTTCATTTCTTCAAGTTCAAAATATTTTTTAATTGTCTTTGATACTTTATCTTTGACCTATGGATTATTTAGAAGTATGTTTTTTAATTTCCAAATTTGGGGATTTTTCAGATATATTTCTCTGATTTCTTGTTTAATTCTGTTGTGGTTCATGAATATACTTTATATATCTACTGTTTTGAATTTATTAAGGTTATGGTTCAAAATATAGTATACCTTGGTGAATGTTCCATTTGCATCTGAGAAGAATGTATATGAAATTAATTTCATTTTATTCAGTTTTGGTAGTTTTTATAGACCTTGTGGTAGACAGAGTAATGGCCACCTAAAGAAGTCTACATCCTAAAGGAACTTTGCAGGTTTATTAAATTAAGAGTCTTGAGATGGGGAAATACTAGGTTAGCAGCATGGGCCTAATGTAATCACAAGCATCCTTATTAGGGAAAAAAGGAAGGACAATCAGCATCACACAGAAGGAGAGAAAATGATGGAAACAGGTCAGAAAGAGAGTGATTGAAGGTGCTACACTGATGACTTTGAACATGGAGGAAAGTGCTGTGAACCAAGAAATGCAGGCAGCTACCAAAAGTTGGAAAAGGTAAAGAGAATGGATTCTTTCCAGAGCTTCCAGAGGGAAGGGAACCCTGCCAACACCTTGATATTAGGATTTCTGACCTTCAAACCTGTAAAATAATAAATTTGTACTATTTTAAGCCACTGAGTTTGCAGTAATTCGGTATAGTAGCAATAGGGAAAACATACAGATCTTTGATTCTTTCCTCAGCTTGGTGAAGCATCTTGATGATCCTGCTGAACATGTTTTTCATCTTTGTGTTTTTCATTTCTAACATTTCTCTTTGATTTTTTTCTAATGGTTTTTAACTCTGTGCTGAGATTTTCCACCTAACCTTAAGTATTTGTCCTCCTTTTTCATTTAAACTTTTAACATATTAATCTTGTTAAAATTTTCTGTCAGATAATTCCAACATCTGTGTCATATATAAGACTTATTCTGATAATTGCTTTGTCTCTTAGGAATGCAGTGTTTTACCTTGTCAAATTATTTTATTTGAAAAAATGATAATAAAAAAGGGAGAACTTAAGTGGATGTTTCAGTACAACTTAGAGAAAATGTAAAGGTAAACCTAATATGCAGGCACTGCCTTGTGACCAAGGAGATCACCCCTACAGTTATGGGGAAATCAGCCTAAAGCTTGATTCTTGTTATCACCATCTCTGAAGGTATGCCTGTCAAAGAGATACTCTGCTATTCAAGATTTGGAAGCTCCCACTTCTGTGGAAGTTGCTTACATGGTCATTCAATTCTTTAGTGAATTTCACCTGCTTACTCAAGTAATGAGTTTCAGTGAAGTCAGGCAAGTGTAGGTGGTTTTGTCAACAGGCCAGTTCATGTAGGTCCAGTAGTGACTGATCACACTTTTTTCTAAGTGTAATGTGCACTGTATCACATCCAGCCCATTCTTCTAGTTGTCGCTGTGTATCTACCAGATTCAAGTAAAACACACTATGCTGATTTGATATAAAAAAAAAAGACTTCTGTGCACCCACCTTTCTGCAGACAGGAAGCAAGTTCAGAAAGCCATACAGCCAGCAAGCAGGGCATATTTGCCTCTACAATCTCCAGAGACAGCTAAGCAGGATAATTGAAAAGGAAACAACTTGCAGAGGGTGTTTTCAAGAACCATGGAGAAAAATGAACAAGAGTGACTCTACCAGGGTGCAGAACAAAGATATAATCGAGGAACAATCCATACCTAAGCTAAAGAGACCTGGAAATACGTGTCCTGAGTGATTTCAGAATGGGCCTGAAATGGCAACTCCTTATCAAATATGATTGTATTTGATACCATTGTATATCAGATGCTTGGAAGCAGATAATTTCTCTTTTGAGTTCATGGCACATTATATTAAAGAACATGTATCTGGACCTGATGTGTAAGATTAGAAAATACTTGAGTTCAGATATCCTGTACTACAGTCACACTTGATGCTGTAATTAAAGGAGAATTTTGGGGGATTTTAACATATAGGTTAGCTCTGCATGTGAAAGAAGTGAGAATAATTGTAACAAAAGGAAAGATTGTGACAACTAGAATTAAATTTTTTTCTCCCATTTGACCTGCAATTTACTAAAGGGAGAGGAAAATTGCTGTTAAGTTTGGCCACATTAGTTGCTTTAGCCAATGGAATGCTGGTAGATGCCATGAAAATAGGCTTTAAGTGTGCTTGGTGGCATGGCTTGCCCCTTTCCACTTCTGTGATGTGTGTGAGAAGTACAGGACTCAGGTAGCTACTGTCATTTCAGTCTGGACCCCCAAGTGAAATACAGAGTATCAAATACATCTGAAGTACAGCTATAAAGCAAGTTAACTTAGAGTTTTAAATAGAAACACTACAGCTGATCTCCACACCTGAGTGAGAAATGAAATGCTGTTGTTATAAACCAATGAATTTGTATAGTTTGTCAGGCAGTAACAAACAGCTACTGTGTAATCAGCAGTACCCAAGTACTTCTAAATATTTGTCAATCTGGTAATTATGATTTGGTATCTCACTCTTTTAATTTAAACATACCTCATGCTTAGGTCATATTTTCACATCTTAGTCCATTTGTATTTTCTCTTTTGTGAAGTGGCAATTCAGGTATTTGACCATTGTTCACTTTTTAAAATTACTTGGTGTTTTCTCCTGTATCATACATATAGTCCTCTGAATTCTGCATTCATTTGTTGTTAATTATGTATTGTAAATATTTCCTCTGAGTCATGTCTTTCTTTCTCATGTATTTTAATGAATAGAATGCCTTAATTTTAATCCAGCCAATTTTGTTAGTCTTTTTATTTAAAGCTGTGTTTTTGGTGTATAAGAAATTATTTCCTAGAATTAAAGATGGCAGTGTGAGAGGTGAGACAGAGGCCTCCTCTCAAAACCACATATAATATGAAAATATAATTACAAATGATCCTGAAATAGCAACAAGAAAAAAGGCTGGGCAAGGTGGCATACACCTGGAGAAAAGAACAGACCTCATGGAAGAGGCCACCAGGGCCACTCCCCTGAAACCCAACATCGCTTCAGGGGCTGAGCAGCTCCAGAGACTTGAGCTTATGGGCACTAGAAGGTGCCACATACAAATATGAAATGTCAAAGGAACCTAGTTCAACCCAAAACCCCACAAACACCAGAAGAAGGGTTAAGTGAAACTGAACTCATCAATCTTCCTGAAAGAGAGTTCAAAATAAAAGTCATAAACATGCTCATGGAGGTAGAGAAAAATATTCAAGAACTCAGTGATGAATTCTGGATGGAGGTTCAATCATTATGGAATACAGTATCTAAAATGAAATATACAATGGTGGGATAGAAAAGCAGATTAGATATAGTGGAAGAAATGGTAAATGGAATAGAAATTAGAGAAGAGGAATACAAAGAAGCTGAGGCACAGAGAGAAAAGACGGTCTCTAGGAATGAGAGATATTGAGAGAACAGTGCAACCAATCCAGATGGAACAATACCCACATTATTGGGGTACCAGAAGAAGAAGAGAGAGAAAAAGGGATAGAAAGTGTCTTTGAGGAGGTAATTTCTGAAAACTTCCCCAATCTGGGGAAGGAGATAGTCTCTCAAGCAATGGAGGTGCACAGATCTCCCAACAAAAGGGACCCAAGGAAGACAACACCAAGACATAAAATAAATAAATGACAAAGATCAAGAATTAGGACAGACTATTAAAAGCAACCAGAGAGAGAAAAAAGATCACATACAAAGGAAAACCTATTAAGCTATCATGAGACTTCTCAACAGAAACCTTACAGGCCAGAAGAGAGTGTCTTAGCAATGAAGCAGAAGGGTCTCAAACCCAGAATACTCTACCTGGCACAGTTATTATTTAAATTTGAAGGGGGGATTAAACAATTTCTAGATAAGCAGAAGCTGAGAGAATTTTCCTCTAACAAACTGTCTCTATAGTATATTTTGGAGGGACTGCTGTAGATGGAAGTGTTCCTAAGGTTTACTAGCTGTCACCAGAAGAAATAAAATCACAGTAAAGAGAGTAGAACAATTAATTACTAAGCAGAAGCAAAATCAAAGCAACCACTCCTGAAGGGATAGAAAAAGAGTATAGAATATGATATTTAATATATAAATAATGGAGGAGGAAGAAAGAGGAGGAAAAAAAGTACCCTTAGATTGTGTTTCTAATAGCATAAAAAGTGAGTTAAGTTAGACTGTTGGATAGTAAGGAAGATACCCTTGAACCTTTGGTAACCATAAATTCAAAGCCTGCAATGGCAATAAGTATATGACTATCAATAATCACCCTAAATGTAAATGGACTGAATGCACTAATCAAAAAATACAGAGTAACAGAATGGGTAAAAAAGCAAGACGTATCTATATGCTGCTTACAAGAGACTCACCTCAAACCCAAAGACATACACAGACTAAAAGTAAAGGGATGGAAAAAGATATTCCATGCAAACAATAGGGAGAAAAAAGCAGGTGTTGCAGTACTTGTATCAGACAAAATAGACTTCAAAATAAAGAAAGTAACAAGAGACAAAGGACATTATATAATGATAAAGGGGTCAGTCCAACAAGAGGATATAACTATTATAAATATCTATGCACCCAACACAGAATCACCTACATATGTGAAACAAATACTAACAGAATTAAAGGTGGAAATAGAATGCAATGCATGCATTTATTTTAGGGGACTTTAACATTCTGCTAACTCCAAAGGACAGATCAACCAGACAAAATAAGTAAGAGACAGAGGCACTGAACAACACATTAGAACAGATGGACCTAACAGACATCTACAGAGCACTCCACTCAAAAGCAGCAGGATACACATTCTTCTCAAGTGCACATGGAACATTTTCCAGAATAGACCAAATACTAGGCCACAAAAAGAGCCTCAATAAATTCAAAAAGATTGAAAATGTACCAACCAACTTCTCATATCAGAAAGGTATAAAACTAGAAATAAATAGTACAAAGAAAACAAAAAGGCCCACAAACACATAGAGGCTTAACCACATGCTCTTAAATAATCAATGGATCAATGACAAAATAGAAACAGAGATCAAACAATATATGGAGACAAACAACAACAATAACTCAACACCACAAAGTCTGTGGGATGCAGTGAAGGCTGTGCTAAGAGGGAAGTATATTGCAATACAGACCTGCCTCAGGAAAGAAGAAAAATCCCGTATGAACAGTCTAAACTCACAATTAATGAAACTAGAAAAAGAAGAAAAAATTGTTACAGAAAATATTGGAAAACCTGGACTGGATCACTGATGGAAGAACCATGAGGCACTCAGAAGTCTTGGAGTGTTGAGGTTTTATTTTACACTGGTGGGTTCAGAGGGGAGTAATCTCCCAAGGTCTGAGCCCTGAACACAAGCAAGGGGAGCAATTTATATTATTTTGATCTGTGGCATTTCAGCATGGGCAGGGCAAAAGAGGAGCCTGGTGGTGGGGAGGAGGGAGCTGGGAGTGCTTTGCCAACTGGAGGAAAAAAGCGGTTTGCTGACCTTGACAGCTGTGTTGAATACTTTCCTCATCAAAATGAGGCCCAAAGTCACTAGAAGGAGGGAAATAATAAATATTGGAAGAGAAATAAATAAACCAAGAAGAATAAAACAACAGAAAGAATCAATGAAACCAGGAGCTGGTTCTTTGAGAAAATAAACAAAATAGATAAACCCCTAGCCAGACTTATGAAGAAAAAAAGAGAGTCTACACACATAAACAGAATCAGAAATGAGAAAGGAAAATCACTAGAAACACCATAGAAATACAAATAATTACTAGAGAAAACTATGAGAAAGTATAAGCTAAAAAACTGGATAACCTAGAAGAAATGAACACCTTTCTAAAAAAATAGCCTTCCAAGGCCAACACAGGAAGAAACAGAAAATCTAAACATACCAATTACCAGCAACAAAATTGAAATGGTAATAAAAAAAACTACATAAGAAAACTCCTGGATCACATAGCTTCACCACTGAATTTTATCAAACATTTAGTGAAGACCTAATACCCATCCTCCTTAAAGTTTTCCAAAAAGAAGACAAGGAGAGAATACTCCCAAACTCATTCTACAAGGTGAGCATCACTCTAATACCAAAACCAGGCAAAGACCCCACAAAAAAGAAAATTACAAATATCCCTGATGAACAAAGATGTGAAAATACTCAACAAAATATTAGAAACCAAATTCAAAAATACATCAAAAAGATCATCCATCATGATCAAGTAGGGTTTATTCCAGGGATGCAAGGATGGTACATATCAAAATCCATCAGCATCATCCACCACATCAAAAAAAAAAGGAGAAAAACCACGTGATCATCTTCACAGATGCTGAAAAAGCATTTGACAAAATTCAATATCCATTCATGATAAAAACTCTGAATAAAATGAGTATAGAGGCCAAGTACCTCAACATAATAAAGGCCATACATGACAAATCACACATAACAGCGAGAAGATGAAAGCTTTCCTCTAAGATCCGTGTGGGATAAATGGGCTTAGTATATAAATCAAGTAATATAGAAATCAAATGTATGAAGATATGTGACTTGATTGTCTCTCCTACAACCTCTGATGTTTGATCAAGGACAGAATGATTAAAGCCATAAAAGTTCCTACAGCTCGTGACCACCCTCACATGGTTTCGGTGTCCTTTAGGAGTGTCCCACCCTTGGGCTGGACTCAAGAGTAGATAATGATCATGTGCTGAACCCCCTACTCAGATTTCTTAAGATGTTCATTTACTCAATTACTCAATGATTGGGACTTATTGGCTCATACCTACTTTTGACTTCTTGGCATCACTCTTGAGCTGTTACACCTTGAGTCCCCTGGCTGGTCCGTTCAGGTCTTCGATATCTCATCACATTGCCTCCTTAAACTGCGGTTGGAGACAGGAAGGAGGCCGACAAGTGGCGCCCGAACAGGGACCCTTGAAACTCAGAGCAGGGAAACTCTGAAGATTGTCGACCTGGTAAGGCTCCTGAGAAAAGCGCACATAGGGACAGGGTCGAGACATCAGGGACACTGTAGTGGACCATCATGGAACTAAAGCAGTTAAACCAGAGGATCATTTAGAATTACTCCATGCCCTCCTAAAAACATCAGGAGTGAAAACATCTAAAAGGGATTTTGCTTAACTTCATATATATATTAGGAAACATTGTCATTGGTTACCGTCACAAGGAACTCTTGAACAGGCTGGTTGGAATAATATGTTAAGAGATTTTAAGAAGGCGCACAGACAGGGGGATGTTATCCCTGTGCCTGTCTGGTCTTTATGCAATCTGATCACTCTTGCCTTACAGCCTCTACCATCTTCCCACTTTCCGACGCTAAATCAGACACACATGAGCAAAAGCGAGAATAGCCAGACGATGTGGTAAAATCAAGTAGACGTTTCTCATCCCCACATTCGTCTGACTCCTCTTCATCCTCCTCCTCTTCCTCTTCAGGGAGTGAGGATGAGAGCTCTGTTGTCTTCATCATCGTAAAAAAAACCTCAGCTCCTGCCTCTGCTGCTTCTGCCTTTGCAGCAGGAAAATGCAAGTCCCAGAGGGAAGGTGACATAGATGCTTATCTGGCACCCTTAGTGGCACCAATTAACTTAACTCCTTTTGGACCAAGTGAGGATTGATTTTCCACAAGGCGGAGTCAGAGCACTTTATACACCTAGTTTTATAACATTGAATGATTTCAAACAAGCCATCTCTACTTATGGCACTAATTTGCCATATGTAGTGGGTCTTTTGAGAGGATTAGCAGAACAAGAAAGGATGATTCCTCATGAATGGGACTTATTGACTCGTACCTGCTTTGACTCTTCTCGGTTTCTACAATTCAAAACGTGGCAGTATGAGGAAGCAAAGGCACAGCTCTGAGAAATCAGCATGCCAATCCTCCGATTCTTATAACTGCTGAACAACTAGCAGGACAAGGAGATTGGCTGCAGCTTTGAAAGGCAAGCTGGCTATGAGGACACTGCAGTGACACTGTTGCGTCTGTGTTGCCTGAAAGCTTGGGAAAAGATACAAGCGGCTGGACAGCCCACTTTACCATTCAGTAAGCTTAAATAGGGATTCAATGAACCATATGTTGATTTTGTTGCAAGATTACAAGATAACTTAAGATGAACAGTAGCACATCCAGATTTGAGGGATTTGTTGTTGCAAATGTTAGCCTATGATAACGCAAATACAGAATGTCACAGAGTTCACCTTTGAAAGCTGCAGGAGCTAGAATGGAAGATTATATCAAGGCCTGCAGATGTGGGTTCTCCTATGTACCAAGCTAATCTGCTAGCAGCTGCTATGAGAAGAAAGTCAGGAGGAAGATTTAAAAGTCTGACATGTTTTGGTTGTGGCAAGCAAGGGCATATGAGGAGAGATTACCAATCACAAAAGAGGGTGAGAGAGCCAAACTTTAAAAATAAACCGTTGTCGGTTTGCCCAAAATGTAAGAAAGGGAGACATTGGTCTAATGAATGCCGTTCAAAATTTGATAAATTTGATCAATGTGTCTCAGCCTTTAAACCTTCAATCGGGCCAGCCTCCGAGGCCCTAGAAAATAATACAGAGGCATTTTCCCCAGTTAAAAGAACATGGCATAATTTACAAGAAGCAACTAGAGGAAGTGCTGCTGTAGATCTTGCCTCTTCTCAATCTTTATATTTACATCCATCACAAGGATTCCAGTTACTTAATAGAGGAATTTTTGGTCCTTTACCAGCTAATCCTGTAGGATTACTTTTAGGCTGCAGTAGCTGGACACTAAAAGGATTAATAGTAAGACCAGGACTTATTGTTCAAGATTATATAGGTGAGATTAAAATAATGGTATCATCTGATAAAGCATTATATATACCTCAGAGAGAAAGAGTTCCCCAGTTACTTTTACTTCCCTATCTCCCATCTTCAACAACACCTTATGAAAGGGGACAAGGTGGATTTGGAAGTACAAATAAACAAATATGGCTTAATACAAAAATCACATCTGACAGACCTCAATGCAAAATCGGCATTCAAGGAACGTCTTTTACAGGGTTGTTAGACACAGGAGCTGATGTGTCTGTAATTGCTCTTAAACACTGGCCAAAAGATTGGCCAAAAAATTGGCCCAAACAAGGGAAGTATATTCAAGTGTCAGGTATTGGTACAACTTCTCAGGTATGGCAAAGTTCAGCTACATTATATTGCTTTGGCCCTGAAAAACAATTTGCTTTACTAAGACCTTTAATTATTGATGTAGCAATTAATCTCTGAGGATGAGACTTGATGCAACAATGGCATACTACACTGTCTTTTGATGAACCTTCCTCAATTCAATCTTTTTCTTAAGGGTCATTGATACATGGCTGCCAGCTCCTATACCATTATAGTGGACCACTCAGACACCTATTTGGGTGGATCAATGGCCCCTCAATAATATGTGTAAGGACAGCCTTACACATATTAGTTCAAACCCAACTTCAGCTAGATAGTTTAGAATTTTCCACAAACCCGTGGAATTCCCCTGTATTTGTTATAAAGAAGAAGTCAGGAGATTGGAGACTCTTACATGATTTAAGACAAATTAATGCAGTTCTTAAACCTATGGGACCTTTACAACAAGGTCTCCCTTCTCCAGCTATGATTCCAAAAGACTGGAATATGGCTATCATTGATCTTAAAGATTGCTTTTTACAATTCCTTTGACTGTGGCGGACAGAGAAAAGTTTCCTTTCACTGTCCCTAACTTGAATTTGCAGCCTCCTTTAGAAAGATTTCAGTGGAAAGCCCTTCCTCAAGGAATGTTGAACAGCCCTAGAGTTTGTCAAAATTATGTGCATGGAGCTCTTCAGCCTGCAAGTGAAAAATGGCCTTCTGCTTACATCATTCATTATATGGATGATATTCTCATAGCCCTGCCCAAGCATTTGTCCCTCACTATTCTCAATGAGACTGAGATTGAGTTAAAACAATGGGGCTTACAGATAGCTCCTAATAAAATGCAAATACAATACCCAATGATTATTTAGGATATAAAATCCAAGAAAATTCAATAATTCCTCAGAAAATTCAGATTAGGAGAGATCATCTTAGAACTTTAAGTGATTTTCAAAACTTTTAGGAGATATTAATTTGATTCGACCATTATTAGGTATTCCTACTTATAAATTACAACATCCTTTTAATACCTTAAAAGGAGCCCCAGATCTTAATAGTCCAAGAAATTTAACCGCAAAAGCTGAGGAAGAACTCAAATGGATAGAACAACACATTCAAAAGGCTCAGTTATCAAAGGTTGATTAACACAAAACCTTACTTCTATTAATTTATTTTACTCCCTATTCTCCCATAGGACTGCTCTGTCAGTATAATGGTTGGTTGGAATGGATATTTTTACAGTATCAATCTAAAAATCTAAACCCTCATTACAACCTTACATTGACAAGTAGCCTCTGTCATCCTCAAAGGACAGCAGAGACTAAGGCAGATGATCGGTTACGATCCTCATTCCATTGTTCTTCCATTACCTAAACAAAATATCATACAAGTATGGCAAATTGTGCACTCTAATTTTTTAGGAAATATTGACTGCTGTTACCCTAAAAATAAGTTATTTTCCTTTATTCAGCGTCATCACTGGATTCTTCCTCACAAAACTTCCCCCAATCCACTAATAAATGCTGTGACTTGTTTTACAGATAGTGCAAAATCTTTTAAAGCAGCCTATATGACTTGTTCTGGCCTAGCAAAAACCTTTCAAACATATTTTACTTCTGCACAACAAAATGAGTTATACGCTGTATTGCAAGCTCTGCAAGACTTCCCAAGTCCTCTCAATATTGTTACTGACTCTGATTATACTGCCTTTTCTGTTCCTTTATTAGAAACTGCGACGTTGAGCACCGTACAATCTCCTATTAACACTTTATTTTCTCAATTGCAGGTGTGTATCCGTCAGCGTCTGCACCCTTTCTTTATCACTCACATACGATCATGCTCCTGACTTTGCAAAAGTGTTTTACCCTTTCAGCCTCTGAAGCTCAAAATATCTTGAATTCCTGCTCAACCTGTTCTCAAATCAATTCTTCCCATTTGCAGGCTGGAACCATTCCCAGAGGAACACGCCCTAATGCCCTATGGCAAATGGACATTACCATTGTTCCTAAATTTGGAACTCTTAAACATGTTCATGTTTCTATAGATACGTATTTTTCTGCTTCTTGGGCCACTGCTTTAACAGAAGAATGATCTTATCATCTCATTACTCATCTCTTACAAGCATTTGCATTATTGGGCGTTCCTGCTACCATAAAAACTGACAACGCTGCAGTTTACCTCTCCTGTACACTAAAGAAATTTTTTCAGCTATACAACATCAGTCATAAAACAGGCATTCCTTTCTACAGGTCAAGCTCTAATTGAACGTCATCATCTTACACGTAAACATCATTTATTAAAACAAAAAGGGGGATTGCTCCCCAACATGATCAAATTAACTGTGAATCAACAATTAATGCATGCTTTACATATTCTTAATTTTGATCTTTTACAATGTGACGGACGATCAGCTATGGAAGTACATTTTTCTGACACTATTTCTTTTTCTAAAGCAACAGCAGTTCCTGTATGGTGGTCTCCAGTAGGTTCTTCACAGTGGTATAAAGGTCATATTAAAGTATGGGGCAAAGGGTTTGCGTTGTTGCAGAGGATCAACATCTGATCTGGCTACCCAGGAAGAGAATTAAGATACGATATGAAGAAGAACTCCCAATATCAACACCTTCAGAGAAGTCTACTCCAAGAGATGATCATCAACAGTTTGTATGCAACCCACAGAGAGCTGAAACTCACCAGATAATGAGATTTTTATTCCTGACAAGAACATTTACACATACACACACCACACAAGCTTGCACTATCACAGCTACTATAAGCAATCCTCCATATTTAGGTCGAGGAGTAGTCCTTCATTGTGTATCCACCTGATCTACTCCTGCAGGTCCAGTAGTATGGAAAAAGAATGGTGAGGAAATATATAGGCAAACAAGTGGAGGATGATTTGGGTGGCATAATGCTACAGATGAAACTCGTAGAGAGAATAGTAGATATGATATTTATAAAACAGTTTTGACTCAAGAAGATATTGGAATTTATACCTATGAAAATTTCCAAAAAAGATCTCCTAACATATCATATAAGAGTAGGCATGTGTATTTAAATATATCACTTGTTCCAAAATGAAAGTTCTCCTCACCTAACCTATGGCTGCAACTAGAAGGCCAAGGATTGAATAGCAGGAGATACTTCCATTAGTAGATTGTTAACAAAGAATTTAATAGTAATAAGACTTCCTCCTATGGTATTTACTAATATATCAGGTATAAATATTACCTGTTCTCCTGACATTCTTGTGCGTGATATTCAATTAAATTTACCTGTTAAGAATACCATAATCACTGATTGTATATGTATTAATTGTACTCAAATACCTTCTTATTCTAACTCTACTATTCATGTAAAATGGCCATACAGATATAGACTCCCAAATGGCTGGGTGTTTTTATATGATAACAAAACATATCAAGCCTTTTCTTCACAATACCAAGGTGTTTGTGGTGTGGAACATATTCTTCCTACTCTCATAGATCATCCTAGATGTACACATAGAAGGTTTCCTCGAGCTTTGCCGTTTAGATGTGATGGCAATATGAAGCTGTTGAATCCCATTGCTAATGCAGTTGCTGCTGCATTTCTTTTGCCAGTTCCTGGACTTGCTGCAGGGATGCAAAACTAAATATCTAAACTGGCTTGTGCATACAGTAGAACTACAAATGTGACTGCTTCTATATTATCTGAACTGAACCAAGAACTGGGAGAAGTATGAATTGCAGTACTTCAAAATCGTGCTACCATAGACTTTCTATTGTTAAAAGAACATATGGGATGTGAACAATTTCCAGGGATGTGTCGTTTCAATTTGTCTGATTTTTCTCAAGCTATTCAAAATCAGTTGGATAACATTCATCATGTTATTGATAAGTTTTCACAGATGCCTGGATTATCATACTGGTTTTCTTGGTTTCATTGGATATGGCCAATACTTATGTTTACTTCTATTATGCATTTGTCTTCCTGTTCTTATAATGTGGGAACTTCATATCATTACCAGTCTATTGAAGCCTATTCATGCTTATGTCATTTTTCAAGAAATAATGCCTAAAGAATGATTGTTCATGAGAGTCCGTGCAATGAATTTTTGTACTTTATGATTTTTATGATTGTAGCTGGGTGCAGGAATATGAGAAGAGCCTCAATCTACTTCAAATGCCTTTTTTTTCCATATACTATCTCCCTGTATGGCCCCAGAGGATGGCTGGTTAGCCAGAGATGGGTAAGATTCCTCATGGGAGGAACAAACTAAGACAGGCACAGTCGCAGGGGGGAGCAACAGGTGTAGGCAAGGGGGCCAACTGAGGAGAGGCTTGGAACCTCATTCCCCCATTTATGTGGGGCATTCTCTACTGCTTTCGCCTAGCTAAATTGATATCAAAATCTAAAAATGGACTCCTCGCTTATATTGCACCTACTGTTTTGGTGTCCTTTAATTAAAAAATAAGGGGGAAATGTGGGATTAATGGGCTTAATATATAAATCAAGTAATATAGAAATCAAATGTATGAAGATATGTGACTTGATTGTCTCTCCTACAACCTCTGATGTTTGGTCAAGGACAGAATGATTAAAGCCATAAAAGTTCCTACAGCTCGAGGCCACCCTCACATGGTTTCGGTGTCCTTTAGGAGTGTCCCACTCTTGGGCTGGACTCAACGATAGATAATGATCATGTGCTGAACCCCCTACTCAGATTTCTTCAGATGTTCATTTACTCAATAAATATGAGGAGTGCCTTCTTGACATCACTCTTGAGCTGTTATGCCTTGAGTCCCCTGGCTGGTCTGTTTAGGTCTTCGATATCTCATCACATTGCCTCCTTAATCTGCTGGTTGGAGACAGGGAGGAGGCCAACAATCGGGAAAAAGACAAGGATGCCCACTCTTATTCAACGTAATATGGAGGTCCTAGACATGGCAATCAGACAACACAAAGAAATAAAAGGCATTCAGATTGGCAAGGAAGAAGTTAAACTGTCACTGTTTGCAGATGTCATGATAGTATGCATAAAAAATCCAACACTACTAGATCTAATATCTGAATTCAACGAAGTTGCAGGATGCAAAATTAATACACAGAAATCTGTTGCATTCCTGTACACTAATGATGAACTAACAGAAATAAGTCAAGAAAATAATTCCATTCACAACTGCATCAAAAAGAATAAAATACCTAGGAGTAAACCTAACAAAGGAAGTGAAGACCTATACCCTGAAAACTACAAGACACTCATAAGTAAAATTAAAGAAGTTACCAATAAATGGAAACACATTTTGTGCTCACCGATAGGAAGAATTAATATTGTTAAAATGGCCAACCTGCCTAAAGCAATCTACAGATCCAATGAAATCCCTATCAAAATACCAACACATTCTTCAACAAACTAGAGCAAATAGTTATAAAATTCATATGGAATCACAAAAGACCCCAAATAGCCAAAACAATCCTGAGAAGGAAGAATAAAGAAGGAGTGTGATGCTCCTTGACATACCTCTACTACAAAGCTACAGTAATCAAGACAATTTGGTACTGGCATAAGAATAGATCCATAGACCAACATAACAGAGTATAAAGCCCAGATATAAACTCAGTATTATATGGCCAATTAATATATGATAAAGAAGCAATGGACATACAATGGGGAAATGACAGCCTCTTCAACAACTGGTGTTGTCAAAACTGGACAGCTAGATGTAAGAGAATGAAACTGGATTATTGTCTAACCCCATACACAAATATAAACTCTAAGTGGATCAAAGACCTGAATGTAAGTCATAAAACCATAAAACTATTAGAAGAAAACATAGATAAAAATCTCTTGAATATAAACAAGAGCAACTTTTTCCTGAACGCATCTCCTTGGGCATGGGAAATAAAAACAAAAATGAACAAATGGGACTACATCAAGCTAAAAAGTTTCTGTATGGTAAAGGACACAATCAACAGAACAAAAACACATTCTACAGTATGGGAGAATATATTTGTAAATTACATATCCAACAAGGGGTTAACATCCAAAATATATAAATAACTCACATGCCTCAACACCCAAAAAGCAAATAATCCATTTACAAAAAATGGGCAGAGGATACAGAGAGACAATTCTCCAAAGAAGAATTTCAGATGGTGAACAGACACATGAAAAGATGCTCCACATCACTAATCATCATGGAAATGCAAATTAAAACTACAATGAGATATCACCTCACACCAGTAAGGATGGCCAGCATCAAAAAGTCTAAGAACAGCAAATGTTGGCAAGGATGTGGAGAAAGGAGAACCCTCTTACACTGCTGGTGGGAATGTAAGCTACTTCAACCATTGTGGAAAGCAGTACAGATATTCCTCAAAAAACTAAAAATAGGAATACCATTTGACCTGGAAATCACACTCCTTCGAATTTACCCAAAGAATACAACTTCTAAAAGTCAAAAAGACATATGCACCCCTATGTTTACTGCAGCACTATTTACAATAGCCAAGATATTGAAGAAACCTAAGTGTCCATCAGTAGATGAATGGATAAAGAAGGTGTGGTACATATACACAATGGAATACTATTCAGCCATAAGAAGAAACAAATCCACCATTTGCAACAACATGGATGGAGCTGGAGGATATTATGCTCAGTGAAATAAGCCAGGTATAGAAGACAAGTGCCAAATGATTTCTCTCATTTGTGGAGTATAACAATGAAGCAAAACTGAAGGAACAAAATAGCAGCAGACTCACAGACTCCAGGAAGGGACTAGTGGTTACCAAAGGGGAGGGGTGTGGGAGGGTGGGTCAGTAGCAAAGGAGGTGGGAATTGAGGGGTATTATGCTTAGTACACATGCTGTGGGGGTTCATGGGGAAAACAGTGTAGCACAGAGAAAGCAAACAGTGATTCTGTGGTATCTTACTACACTGATGGAGACTGACTGCACTGGGGTATAGGTGGGGACTTGATAATATGAGTAAATGTAGTAACCACATTGTTTTTTCATGTGAAACCTTCATAAGAGTGTTTATCAATAACACCTCAATAGAAATTTTAAAAAAATGTACAGTTACTCACACAAAGGTAATATTTACTATTCTTTATAATTCAAGAAGTTTTTAAGGCTCAAATACTCCTAGTGGTTAATTTAGCCCAACTCTATTCCTCCTACCTTCCAAGATCAGTTTTCTGAAATTACTATAATAATGTGATTATGTTGGAATTTTTGCTATCAGTCAATATTCTAAGAGGCTCATATCATAACACAACTTACACAATTTCTATGTTGAAAATTTAAACAGGAAAATTAAGTTATTTAAAGTTATTACAAATAATATTAGCAAAGTTTATAGAATTGACTATAGACTCTAACTTGACAATGTTGTCGAATCTTTCTGTAAGCATTTTGGGACAATTTAACCATTTTTTAGAGGTACTATGACTTAAGGAGGAAGAGTCAAAATCTGGGAGTTGATTTTGTTTAGTTGGAGGAAGCTGTGTGTTTCCTTAATATAAGGATACATTCTGACAGATGAGGTGAAATAGCTGTCCAGCCTCAGAGACACTGGGCCTGCAGTGGTCCATCTGAACAACACTGTCATCCACCTTGGCCTAATTGATATTGGCATTTTAGGCCATTTGTGTCAGAAAACTGTGTCAAGAACATAACTGCAGTTTGTTTTTACCAGTGCAAGTTATAGGAGGCCACAGTCTCAGGGAACAAGATAAGCTTCTTCCTTACAGGACCTTCAAACTTTCAAATACAACCCTCTTCTTTTCTGCAATATTTTCAAAAAGAAATGGCAGACCAGGTGAGGTGAGAAAAGATGGCAGAGTAGTAAGGCAAGATGGAAACTTCCTCCCACACACACACACCAAGGAAGCAGATACAGCAAATGCAACTAATCCTGAAAATGACCTGAAGACTGCAGAACAGACTACCTGCACCTGGCGAAGAAGAGAAGACCACAAGAAAAGGGTAACATGGCAGAGCCATGATAGAGGAGGACTCAAACCCTTCCCCATGCCAGCCCACAGGTGAGAGGAAGAGGAATGGAGAAATAAGGGGAAAGGCACTCAGGAACTCTGCACACCTGTCCCTGGAGATCTGCTCTGGGAACATGAGTCCACATTGCATGGGGCTTTGGTGAATGACAGGGATGGACACCAGGGAGAGTTGGAGTACTTTGGGAAGCTGAGACTCCTGTCACTTGTGGAAGACATTCATGCTATTTTTGCAGCCACCCAACCCACTCAATTAGGCCAGCAGTACATTCATCATTGCAAGGCAGGGAGAGGTAAGCCCCCCTACAGTGATCCCAGCAGAAATACAGCTTCTCAACCCACAAAGGGCCAGCTGAGGTGAGCTACTATCTACAGCAGACAGAGATAGACAACTTCCAGCAGACAGACAAAGGTGGCCCTGCCATAGCTCACCAACAGCAACTGGGGTTCCACCCTGAAATACAACCAAGCACTGGAGAGTAAAGGCTCTTGAGTTTCTGGGCACCACAGGATGCCTTCTTCATGATGCCACTACTCTCAACACCAGGAAGCAGAGTGGATCTATCTAATACAAAGAAAGAAACACAGAAAGCCTGACAAAATGAGGAGGCAGAGGATTATGTTCCAAACAAAACTACAGGATAATACACCAGAAAGAGGGCTAAATGAAATGGAGATCACCAATCTTCTTCATAAAGATTTCAAAGTAACTACTAAAAATGCTCACTGATCTGAAGAACAGCATTGAAGAGCTCAGGGAGGACTTCAACAAAGAAATAGAAAAGATGAAAAAAGAGCCACTCAGAGTTGAAGAATATAGTAACTGAAATGAAACATATAATGAAGGGAATGAATAATAGATTGCTGCAAGTGGAGCAAGCAATGATGGGGCTTGAGAGAGAAAAAGGTTACTTATAAGGGAAACTCCACCCAGCTATCAGCAGATTTCTCAGCAGAAACTTTATAGCCTAGGAGAGAATAGCATGAAATATTTAATATATCGAAACAGAAGGACCTTCATCCAAGAATTTTCTACCCACCAAGATTATCATTCAAATTTGAAGCAGAGATTAAAAATTTCTCAGATAAATGAAGGCTGAAAGAACTCATCACCACTAAACCAACATTATAGGATATGTTAAAGGGACATATGTAGATAAAAATGTTCATAAGCCTAAATAGTTTTCACCAGTGAAAATAAACTCACAGAAAAGGTAGCAGTTATTTACCAAGTATAAATTAAAACAAAACAAAGTAGTAAACCCAACTATACACAAAATCAGTCAAGTGATGCACAAAAATGCAAATTATGACATCTAATACATGAAGTATGGAGGAGAAAGAATAAAAAAGAAATACTTTTAGGTTGTGTTTGAAATAGAATGATCATCAGCTTAATATAGACTGATATATAGTTGGGAAACAGCCCAGGAAACTTATGGTAACCATAAACCTAAAGCCTACAATAGATAAACAAAAAATTTAAAAAGAGAAATCCAATCACAATACTAAAGAAAACCTTCAACTAACAGGAGTATAAGAGAGGAAGAAAGGAACAAAGAGGTACTACAAAAACAACCAGAAAACAATTAATAAAATGGGAATATGTACATATGTATCAATTTCCTTAAATGTAAATGGACTAACTACCAGTCAAAAGACATAGGGTGGCAGAATGGATAAAGAAACAAGACCCATCTATATAACAATTATAAATAGCTATGCACCCAACATAGGAACCCCTAAATATGTAAAACAAATAGGGGACTTTGACATGCCACTTAGATTAATGGATAAATCAACCAGACAGAAAATAAATCAGGAAACAGAGTCACTGAACAACACATTAGATCAGATGGACTTAACATATATCTACAGAACTTTCCACCCAAAAGCAGCAAGATACATTTTTCCCAAGTGTACACAAAACATTCTCCAGAATAGGTCACATACTAGGCCACAGAAAGAGCTTCAGTAAATTCAAAAAGATTGAAATTGTGTCAAGCAACTTCTCAGACCATAATGGTATGAAACTAGGAATAAATTACACAAAGAAAACAAAAAAAGCCTACGAACACATGGAGACTAAACAACAAGTTTCTAAACAGTCAATGGATCAGTGAACAAATTGAAGCAGAAATCAAGCAATACATGGAGACAAATGAGAACAAAAGTACAACAGTTCAAGATTGTGGGACATCACAAAAGTGGTTCTAAGAGGGAAGTGCATAGCAATACACACCTATTTCAAGACATAAGAACAATCCAAAATAAACAATCTAAACTCACAATTAAAGATACTAGTAAAAGAAGAGCAAATGAAACTCAAAGTTAGTAGAAGGGGGCATAATGAAGATCAGAGCAGAAATAAAACAGAGAAGAATAAAATAGAAAAAATCAACAAAACCAAGAGCTGGTTCTTTGAGAAAATAAACAAAATAGACAAAAACCTAGCCAGACTTTTCAAGAAAAAAAGAGAGTACACAAATAAACAAAATCAGAAAGGGAAATGGAATAGTCACAACAGATACCAGAGAAATGCAAAGAATTATTAGAGAATTCTATGAAAAGATTTTATGCCAATAAATTAGACATCCTAGAAAAAATGGATAAATTCCTAGAAAAATACAGATTTTCAAGACTGACCCAGAAAGAAATAGAAAATCTGAACAGACCAATTACCAACAATGAAAATGAATTTGTAATTAGAAACTCCCAAAAAGCAAAATCCAGGACCAGATGCCTTCACAGATGAATTCTACCAAACATTTAAAGAAGAGCTGATACCTGTCCTTCTTAAAGTATTCCAAAAGTTAGAAGAGGAGGGAATACTTTCAATCACATTCTAAGAGGCCAGCATCACTCTAATACCAAAACAAGACAAAGACACTAAAAAAGAATTTTAAATCAATATCCCTGGTGAACTTAGATGCAAAAATCCTCAACAAGACATTAGCAAACTGAATTAAAAAATATGTAAAAAGGATCATCCATCATGACCAAGTGGTATTTATTCCAGTGATGCAAGGATGGTACAATATTCCAAAATCCATCAATATCATCCACCACATCAACAAAAAGAAGGACAAAAACTACATGATCATCTCCATACATGCTGAAAAAACATTCAACAAAATTCAACATACATTCATGATAAAAGCTCTCAACAAAATGGGTATAGAGGAAACATACCTTAACATAATAAAGGCCATATATGACAAACCCACAGCTAACATCATTCTCAGTGGTGAAAAGTTGAAAACTTTTCCTCTAAATCAGGAACAAGACAAGGATGTGCACGCTTGCCACTTTTATTCAACATAATATTGGAGGTCTTAGCCATGGCAATCAGAAAATACAAAGAGATAAAAGGCATCCAAATTGGTAAAGAAGTTAGACTGTCATTATTTGCAGATGACATGATATTGTATATAAAAATCCTAAAACTCCACCAAAAAGCTATTAGAACTAGTAACTGGAGACAGAAAAGCTGAAGGATACAAAATTAGTACACAGAAATATGTTGCATTCCTATGTACTAACAATGAACTAACAGAAAGAGAAATCAGGAAAACAATTTCATTTATGATTGCAACAAGAAGAATAAAATACCAGGAATAAATGAAAACAAAGAGGTGAAAGACCTGTATTGTGAAAACTATAGACACAGAAGTTAGAGAAGACACAAATCAATGGAAATATAGCCCATGCTCATGGATTGGAAGAATTAATATTGTCAGAATGGCCATCTGGTCCAAAAAAAATGTAGATTCAGTGCAATCTCTATCAAAATACCAATGGCATTTTTCAATAAACTAGAGCAAATAATCCTAAAATACATATGAAACCAAAAAGACCCCAAATAGGCAAAAGATTCTTGAGGAAGAACAACAAAGCTGGGTGCATTATGCTCCCTGACTTGAAGTTAATACTGCAAAGCTACCATAATCAAAACAGTATGGTATTGGCACCAGAACAAATTATAAATCAATGAAACAGAATAGAGAGCCCAGATATAAACTAATGTATATATGGTCAATTAATATGGTAAAGAAGCCATGAATATACAATGGAGAAAAGACAGTCTCTTCAATAACTGATGCTGGGAAAACTGAGCAGGTACATGCAAGAGAATGAAACTGTATTACTGCTTAACTCCATACACAAAAGTAAACTCAAAATGGATTAAAGACAAAAATATAAGATGTGAAACCATAAAACTCTTAGGAGAAAATGGGCAAGAACCTCCTGAACATAAACATGAACCAATTTTTCCTGGGCATATCTTCTCAGGCAAGGGAAACAAAATTAAAAAATGAACATGGGACTACATTAAACTAAAAACTTCTGTAGAGCAAAGGATGCCACCCGGAGAATAAAAAGGCAACCTACAGTAACAGAGAATATATTTGTAAATGATTCAATCAAAAAGGGATTAACATCCAAAATATAAAAAGACCTCATATGCCTCAACACCATCCCTCAAAAAAAACCTGATTAAAAAATGGGCAGAGGAGATTCAAGATGGTGGCATGAGGTGAGACAGAGAACTTCTCCCAAAACTACACCTAATACAAAAATACAGTTAATACAACTAATCCTAAAAGAGCAACAGGAAAGAAGGCTGTGCCAGAGCAGACCTCATTAAACAGGGTAAGATACCAAAGCCTTGATCTGGTGAGACCCAAGCCCTTCCCCTACCCCAGTTCAATGGTGGAAGAGAAATGGAGTGGTGAGGGGTGGAAACCTAGGACTGTTGAACACCCAGCCCTGAAGATCTGCTTTGGGAGCACAAACCTACCCTGCATGGTGCTCTGGAGATTAGTGGGGTTGGAAAGCTAAGACAGGAGGAATATTTGGAAAGACTGAGATTCCAGCTGTTTGTGGAGGACAGGGATGCACATCTGGCTGCTTTGGGACAAAGGAAAGGCGAGTGATTTGAGAGGTTTCCTAGCAGTGAGAGGGCTGCTGAAGGGGCAGGGTTTACACAGAGTTTGCTGTGTGGGAGAAGGGATAGGTGGGCAAGGTTGTCTGGGCACACTCTGCCAAGCAGGTTGGGAACTTTCAGGAGCTTCAGGAGCTCCATCCCCCTGAATGGCTACTGAGCTCTGAGGCCCCCACTGTGATTTGCAGCCTGCTGTGCCTTCCCTCTCACCTGCCAGCATCAGCTCACAAACAGGAAGTCCCTGCCTACTGCAGCTACAAATGCAAAGCACAGAGGCTTATACCTTTGTATGTGATCTTTTTTCTCTCTCTAGCTGCTTTTAAAATTCTGTCCTTATACTTGATCTTTGCCATTTTAATGATTATATGTCTTGGTGTTGTCTTCCTTTGGTCTCTTGTGTGGGGAAATCTGTGCACCTCCATGGCCTGAGAGACCACTGGTTCTGACAGTGGAGACAGGAACTGCATCCGGGAAGCAGGAAACAGCTCTTTCCTTCCCCCAGGCACCAGCGCTGCTCCCCTGCGACCTACGAAATCACTCCAGGGGCTGAGCAGCTCCAGAAACTAGAGATTATGGGCACTAGAGGGTGCCACATACAAATATGAAATGTCACAGGGACCTGGTTCAACCCAAAATCTAAGAAACACCAGAAAGAGGCCCAAGTGAAACTGTATTCAACAATCTGCCTGAGAGTTCAAAATAAAAATCATAAACCTGCTCATGGAGGTACAGAAAAATATTCAAGAAGTCAGGGATGAATTTAGGATGGAGATTCACTCATCAAGAAATTCCAATCTGAAATGAAACATACAATGGAGAGATTTAAAAGTGGATTAAATGTAGTAAAAGAGATGGCAAATGGAATAGAAATTAGAGAAGAGGAATACAAAGAAGCTGAGGCACAGAGAGAAAAAGGAAATTTAGAAATGAAAGAATATTGAGAGAACTGTGTGACTAATCCAAATGGAGCAATATTCACATTATAGGGGTACTAGAAGAAGAAGAGAGAGAAAAAGGAATAGAAAGTGCCTTTGAGGAGGTAATTGCTGAAAACTTCCCCAATCTGGGGTAGGAGATAGTCTCTCAAGCAATGGAGGTGCACAGAACTCCCAACAAAAGGGACCCAAGGAAGACAACACCAAGACATATAATAATTAAAATTGCAAAGATCAAGGATAAAGACAGACTTTTAAAAGCAGCTAGAGAAAGAAAAAAGATCATATACAAAGGAAAACCCATCAGGCTAGCATCTGACTTCTCAAAAGAAGAAACCTTACAGGCCAGAAGGGAGTGGCATTATATGTTTAATGTAATGAAACACAAGGGCCTCGAACCAAGAATACTCTACCAGGCAAGACTATCATTTAAATTTGAAGGAGGGATTTCACAATTTTCAGATAAGAAAAACTGATAAAATTTACCTCCCACAAACCACCTCCATGGTGTATTTTGGAGGGACAGCTACAGATGGAAGTGTTCCTAAGGCTAACTAGCTGTCACCAGGGGAAATAGAACCACAGTAAAGAAAATAGAACAATTAATTACTAAGCAAATTCAAAATCAAATCAACTACTCCCAAAGTCAATCAAGGGATACACAAAGAGTGCAGAATATGATACCTAATATATAAAGAATGGAGGAGGAAGAAACTGAGTAGAAAAAGAACCTTTAGAGTGTATATCAATGATACCTTAATTAAAAAACGTATACAATTTTATGTAGCAGAATAAAAAAAGATCAGGAGCAAGACCAGGATGTACACTTGTGTCACTACTATCAACAATGCATGAGAGGTCTGGCCAGGGCTGCTGGGCAAAAAAAAAAAAAGGAATAGAAGTTTCTCAGTTTGAAAAGGAAAGAGTAAAAGTGTCTTTCTTCACAGAGAACATGATTTTCTAAATGAAAAAGTCCTAAGGAATCAACTAGAAAGCTATTAGTACTAATAAGGCCAGAATGTTGCAGGATACAAGATCAATATACAAAATCAGTTGTTTCTGTATACTGCAAAATCTCCTGCTCATAGGTTGGAAGACAGTATTGTTAAACAGCAATATTCTCCAAAGTGACCTACAGATTCAACACAATCCGTACCAAAGTCCCAGCTGTTTTTCGCAGAAATTAATGGGCTGGTCCTAAAACTCACATGGAAATGCAAAGAATCACAATAGCCAAAACAATCTTGAAAAAGAACAAAGTTGGAACACTGACTCTTCTTGATTTCAAAACTACGAAGCTGCAGTAGTCAAACAATATGGTACAGTATAGGAATGGACATATAAATCAGTGTGGTAGAACTGAGAATCCAGAAAAACAAGTGTGCCTAGACAAGTCAAAGGGGGAAAGAATACACTTTTCAAAGAAATGGGACTAGGACAGCTGTGCAAAAGAGTAAAGTGGATCCCTTCCTCATACCACACACAACAATTAACTCAAAATGGATCAGTGTCCTAAATGTAAGAGCTAAAACTGTAAAACTCTTAGAGAAAACATACGAGTATATCTTCACAACCTTGCATTAGGCAATGGTTTCTTAGATATGACACTAAAATATAAGCAACAAAAAGAAAAAATAAATTGGAATTCATAAAAATACAAAATTTAGGTGATTCAAGGACACTTAAGACATTGAAAAGAGTGCCCAACAAGTAGAACATATTTCCAAATCACATATCTGTTAAGGGACTTGTATCCAGATTCCATGAAAAACTCTACTAATCAACAATAAAAAGACAACTCAATAAAAAAAAATGAACAGGGGACCTGAGGAGACATTTTCAAAGAAGAAATACAGATAGCCAACAGGCACATGAAAAGATACTCCATGTTGCTAATCATCAGGAAAATGTAAATCAAAACTACAAGGAGTTTATCACCTCACACCAGCTAGAATGGCCACTATCCAAAAGACAAGAAATAGCAAGTGCTGGTGAGGATGAAGAGAAATGGAAACCCTCTTACACTGTTAGTGGGCATGTAAATTGGTACAACTACTATGGAAAGCAGTAGTATGGAGGTTCCTCAAAAAACTAAAAATAGAATACCATTTGACCCAGGAATTCAAATTCTAGGAATTTACCTGAAGAAAACAAAATCCCTGATTCAAAAATATATATGCACCCTTATGTTTATTGCCATATTACTTGCAACAGCCAATATATAAATGCAACCTACATTTAATGCATACCCACAATGGAATATTATTCAGCTGTTAAAATAAATCCTGCCATTTGCAACAACTGGATGCACCTAGAGGGAATTATGCTAAGTGAAATAAGCCAGGCATAAAAAGACAAATACCATGTGATTTCATTTGCATGTGGAATCTAAAAATGAAACAAAGTAAAATGAACAAAATACCAGTAGACTTACAGACATTGAGAAGTGACTGGCAGTTACCAGGGGTGAGGAGTTGAGGTGCATGAATGGGGGTGGTTAGGGGGATAAAGGGTGACAAAAATTCTAAATCATAATATGAGATGGTCACAGAAATGGCAGTACAGCACAGAGAACATAACCAATGATTCTGTAACATTTTCGTATATTGACTGATAATAACTTCACTAGTGGGGGTGAGGATTTCATAATATGGGTGACTGTTGAACCACTGTGTTGTATACTTGAAACCAATATAACATTGTATATCAACTATAGTTTAATTTTTTAAAATCCATTGAGATATGTAAAAAAAGAAAAAAGAAAAAGAAAGAAATGGTAGACCGCAGTGGGCACATTCTCCAGTGAGTGGTAGCCACCAGAAATTTCATGGAGATGCTCCAGTGGACTTATTAAAAGAAATCACCTGCCTATAAATGTTTTTAAACATTTCAACATTTTTGTTTTCTTAGGTAAGCTGTGTTTAATGTCACAGAATAATTACCTTCCTCATTCTACACTTCTATGATAGTCTTTGCAGGGGCTCCTGGGTAATACTTTAAAAGAAGGCTGCTATAATCCCCTAATATAGGGCATATTTTGCATTGTAATAACACTAGATCATGGCATTAAAAATTATGGCAGGAAAATTACAGTATCAAATGTTTTTTAAGATAGCCATTTGAATCTGGAATTTTAGAAACAATTACACAAAATAAAACAAGACTTATTTTTCTTCCTAATCATGAAGAAATGTCAGCACTTTTACCAAGAAACCAGGAGAAAGTTACTTTTTATTTATATTTTCTTATAAATTATAGCTATCATATTTAACTTTGCACAGAATAGATGTGACTAGCTATGTCTTCATGGAGTATTGTGAGCCCTCTTTTCTTAAGTTGATTAATATTATTTTTAATAAGACTCATAATGATGACTGATATTCTCATATTATGGATTCATTCCTTTGAGTAACAGGGATTTTTTTGGTATTATTAATGTACAATTACATAAGCAACATTAGGTTACTGGACTCCCACCATTATCAATTCCCCACCACATACTCCATTGCAGTCACTGCCCATCAGCGTAGTAAGATGTTGTAGAATCACTACTTGACTTCTCTGTGTTGTACAGCCCTCCCTGTGCCCCCTCACACTATACATGCTAATCATAATATCCCCCTTCAATTTCCCCCCTTATTCCTCCCTTCCCAACCATCCTCCCCTGTCCCCTTCTCTTTGGTAACTGTTAGTCCATTCTTGGGTTCTGTGAGTCTGCTGCTGTTTTGGTCCTTCAGTTTTTTTCTTTGTTCTTATACTCCACAGATGAGTGAAATCATTTGGTACCTGTCTTTCTCTGCCTGGCTTATTTCACTGAGCATAATACCCTCTAGCTACATCCATATTGTTGCAAATGGTAGGATTTGTTTTCTCCTTATGGCTGAATTATATTCCATTGTGTATATGTACTACATCTTCTTTATCCATTCATCTACTGATGGACACTTAGGTTGATTCCATTTCTTGGCTATTGTGAATAGTGCTGCAGTAAACATAGGGGTGCATATGTCTTTTTCAAACTGGGCTGCCGCATTCCTAGGAGTGGGAATCCTGGGTCAAATGGTATTTCTATTTTGAGTTTTTTGAGGAACCCCCATACTGCTTTCCACAATGGTTGAACTAATTAACATTCAAACCAGCAGGATAGGAGGGTTCCTCTTTCTCCACAACCTCATCAACATTTGTTGTTGTTTGTCTTTTGGATGGTGTCGATTCTTACTGGTGTGAGGTGATATCTCATTGTTGTTTTAATTTGCATTTCTCTGATGCCTAGCAATGTGGAGCACCTTTTCATGTGTCTATTGGCCATCTGAATTTCTTCTTTGGAGAACTGTCTGTTCATCTCCTTTGACCATATTTTAATTGGATTATTTGCTTATTGTTTCTTGAGGTGCATGAACTATTTACATATTTTGGATGTCAACCCTTTATCAGATCTGGCATTTATGAATATATTCTCCCATACTGTATGATACCTTTTTGTTCTATTTCTGGTGTCCTTTGCTGTACAGAAGATTTTCAGCCTGATAAAGTCCCACTTGTTCATTTTTGCTTTTGTTTTCCTTGCCTGGGGTGATATGTTCATGAAGAAGTCGCTCATGTTTATGTCCAAGAGATTTTTACATTTGTTTTTTTCTGAGAGTTTTATGGTTTCATGACACATTCAGATCTTTGATCCATTTAGAATTTACTTCTGTGTATGGGGTTAGACAATGATCCAGTTTCATTCTATTACATGTTTTGCCAACACCAGCTGTTGAAGAGTCTGTCATTTCCCCATTGTATATCCAAGGCTACTTTATCATATATTAACTGACCATGTATGCTTGGGTTAATATCTGGAATCTCTATTCTGTTCCACTGGTCTGTGGGTCTGTTCTTGTGCCTGCACCAAATTGTCTTAAGTGCTGTTGCTTTGTACTAGAGCTTGAAGTTGGGAAGTGAGATCCCTCCTGCTTCGTTCTTCCTTCTCAGGATTGCTTTGGCTATTCAGGGTCTCAGGTGGTTCCACATGAATTTTAAAACTATTTGTTCCAGTTCATTGAAGAATGCTGTTGGTATTTTGATAGGGATTAAGTTGAATCTGTAGATTGCTTTAGGCAGGATGGCCATATTGACCATATTAATTCTTCCTAGCCAAGAGCATGTGGTGAATTTCCATTTCTTAGTGTCCTCTTTATTTTCTCTTAAGAGTGTCTTGTAGTTTTCAGTGTATAGATCTTTCACTTCCTTGGTTAGGTTTATTCCTAGGTATTTTATTCTTTTTGATGAAATCGTGAATGGAATTGTTTTCCTGATTTCTCTTTCTGCTAGTTCTTCATTAGTGTATGGGAAAGCAACAGATTTCTGTGTGTTAATTTTGTATCCTGCAACTTTGCTGAATTGAGATATTTGTTTTAGTAGTTTTGGAGTGGAGTCTTTAGGGATTTTATGTACTATATCATATCATCTACAAACAGTGACAGTTTTATTTCTTCCTTACCAATATGGATGCCTTTTATTTCTTTGTTTTGCCGGATTGCCATGAGTAGGACCTCCAGTACTATGTTGAATAAAAGCAGGGAGAGTGGGCATCCTTGTCTTGTTTTCCAATCTTAGGGGAAAATCTTTCAGCTTCTCACTGTTAAGTATGATATTGGCTCTGGGTTTGTCATATATGGCATTTATTATGTTGAGGTACTTATCCTCTATACCTATTTGTTTGAGAGTTTTTGTCATGAATGGATGTTCAATATTGTCAAGTGCTTTTCCAGCATCTGGAGATGATCATGTGGTTTTGTCCTTCTTTTTGTTGATGTGGTGGATGATGTTGATAGATATTTGAATGTTTTACCATGCTTGCATCCCTGGGATGAATCCCACTTGATCATGGTGTATGATCCTCTTGATGTATTTTTGAGTTTGAATTGCTGATATTTTGCTGAGTATTTTTGCATCTATGTTCATCAGAGCTATTGGTCTGTAATTTTCTTTTTTGGTGGGATATTTGCCTGGTTTTGCTATTTAACTGGTGCTGGCTTCATAGAATGAGTTTGGAAGTATTCTGTCCTCTTCTATTTTTTGGAAAGCTTTAAGAGAAAGGGTATTATGTCTTCTCTAAAAATGAGATAAAATTCAATGGTGAATCCATCTGTCCCTGGGGTTTTGTTCTTAGGTAATTTTGGATTACCAATTCAATTTCGTTGTTGGTAATTGGTCTGTTTAGATTTTCTGTTCTTCTTTGGTCAGTCTTGGAAGATTGTATTTTTCTAGAAAGTTGTCTATTTCTTCTAGGTTATCCAATTTGTTAGCATATAGATTGTCATAGTATTCTCTAATAATCCTTTGTATTTCTGTGGTGTCTGTCATGATTTTTCCTTTCTCATTTGTTATTCTGTATATGTGTCTACATTCTCTTTTTCTCTTAGTAAGTCTGGCTAGTGGTTTACTATTTTGTTTATTTTATCAAAGAACCAGCTCTTGGTTTCATTGATTTTTTTCTATTGTTTCATTCTTCTTAATTTTATTTATTTCTTCTCTGATCTTTATTACGTCCTTCCTTCACCTGACTTTGGGCCTCATTTGTTCTTCTTTATCCATTTTCAATAATTGTCAATTTAGACTTTTCATTGAGGATTGTTCTTCCTTCTTTAAATAGGCCTAGATTACCATAAACTTTTGTCTTGGAACTTCCTTCACTGCATCTCACAGAAGTTGGGGCATTGTGCTTTTGTTGTTGTCATTTGTTTCCACATATTGCTTGATCTCTGTTTTAATCTGGTCATTAATCCATTGATTATTTAGGAGCATGTTATTAAGCCTCCATGTGTTTATGAGCCTTCTTGTTGTTGTACAATTTATTTCTAGTTTTATACCTTTGTGATCTCAGAAGTTTATTGGTTGAATTTGAATCTTTTGAATTTACTGAGGCTCTTTTGTGGCCTAGAATGTAGTCTATTCTGTATAATGTTCCATGTGCACTTGAGAAGAATGTGTATCTTGCTTTTGGGTGTAGAGTTCTGTAGATGTCTGTTAGGTCCATCTGTTCTAGTGTGTTGTTCAGTGCCTGTGTCCTTACTTATTTTCTGTCTTGTTGGTCTTTATTTTGGACTGAGTGGTGTTTTGAAGTCTCCTAGAATGAATGCATTGCGTTCTATTTCCTCCTCTAATTCTGTTAGTATTTGTTTCACATATGCTGGTGTGCTGTGTTGGGTGCATATATATTTATAATGGTTATATCCTCTTGTTGCACTGATCCCTTTATCATTATATAATGTCCTTCTTTATCTCTTGTTACTTTCTTTGTTTTGAAGTCTATTTTGTCTGATACCAGTACTGCAACACCTGCTTTTTTCTCCCTATTGTTTGCATGAAATGTCTTTTTCCATCCCTTCACTTTTAGTCTGTGTATCTTTGAGTTTGAGGTGAGTCTCTTGTAGGCAGCATGTAGATGGTTCTTGCTTTTTTATCCAGTCTATTACACTGAGTCTTTTGATTGGTGATTTCAGTCCATTTACATTTAGGGTGATTATCAATAGATATGTACTTATTGCCATTTGCAGGCTTTGGATTCATGGTTACCAAAGCTTCAAGGTAGCTTCTGTACTATCTAACCATCTAACTTAACTCACTATGCTATTATAAACACTGTCTGATGATTCTTTATTTCTCTCCCTTCTTTTTCTTCCACCTCCACTCTTCATGTTTTAGGTGTTTTATTCTGTACTCTTTTGTGTTTCCCTTGACTAATTTTGTGGATAGCTGATTTTATTTTTCATTTATTTAGTATTTGGTTGGTCTACTTTCTTTGCTGTGATTTTATTTCCTCTGGTGACAACTATTTACCCTTAGGAGCACTGCCATCTAGAGCAGTCCCTTTAAAATACACTGTAGAGATGGTTTATTGAAGGTAAATTCCTTTAACTTTTGCTTATCTGGGAATTGTTTAATCCCTCCTTCAAATTTAAATGATAATCTTGCTGGACACACTATTCTTGGCTTGAGGCTCTCTATTTCATTGCATTGAATACATTATGCCATTCTCTTCTGGCCTGTAAGTTTTCTGCTGGGATGTCTGATGATATCCTGATGGGTTTTGCTTTGTAGGTAATTTTTTTTCTCTATCTGGATGCTTTTAATGCTCTGTCCTTGTCTTTTATCCTTGCCATTTTAATTATTATGTGTCTCGGTGTTGTCCTCCTTGGATCCCTTGTGTTGGCAGGTCTATGGACTTCCATGGTCTGAGAGACTATTTCCTTCCCCAATTGGGGAAGTTTTCAGCAATTATTTCTTCAAAGACACTATCTCTTTTTTTTCTCTCTTCTTGTTCTGGTACCTATATAATGCGAATATTGTTCCATTTGGATTGGTCATGTAGTTCTCCTAATATTATTTCTCTCCTAGAGATTCTTTGATTTCTTTGACTCAGCCTTTCTGTATTCCTGTTCTCTGACTTCTATTCCATTACCAATCTCTTGCACCTCATCCATTCTGCTCTTAAATCCTTCTATTGTTTGTTTCATTTCTGTTATATCCCTCCAGAATTCATCCCTTAGCTCTTGAATATTTCTCTGCAGCTCCATCAGCATGCTTATTACTTTTACTTTGAATTCTTTTTCTGGAATATTGGTGATTTCAGTCTCAGCAGGCCCTTCCTGTGGTGTTTGTGGGATTTTGGATAGAACAAGGTTTTTCTGCCTTTTCATAGTGATGGAAGTCATCACCAGCCAGTGGCACATGTGTGGCTCGCTGGTCACCTTGCCCATCTCCTCTGCCTGTGCTGGCCAACCACACACAGGGAGCAGCCTCTGGGTTGATCTCCTGAACTGCTGTGGGCAGAGTGGCCCTCAGGATTGCCTAGGGCACTGGCAGTGGTTGCAGGCAAGGAGTGCATATTCCCTGTGAGAACAGAGCCCCTATGTGCTCACTGTTCTCTGTGCCAGTTTCCTCTGCCTGTGCTGGTCAGCCATGCACAGGGGGCAGCCTCTGGGTTAATCCACTGAGCTGCTGTGAGCCTGGCAGCCTAGGGCACTGGCAAAGGTTGCAGGTGAGCAGCACATGTTCACCATGAAAATAGAGCCCATTGTGCCTTCTGGGGTCTGTGCCTGTCTCTGCTGTCTGTGCCTGTTAATTATGGGCAGGGGGCAGCCTCTGTGTCAGCCTGCTTAATTGCATGCTGGGGGAAGCCTCTGTGTGGTTGGTCTGGGTGGGGCTGCTCCCCAGCTGCTCTGTAGCAATGACAGATCAGCTGGTTTGCTTGCTATGCCAGCAGTGGGGAATGAACAGCAGGCTGCTTATCACTGTGAGGGGCTTTGGTGCTGCTTTTTCACCTAGGGTTTAGGACACCTGAAGTTCCTTAAAGTTCCCAGCCTGCTGGGCTGAGTGAGCCAGAATGTTTTAGTCCACCTGTTAAATCCTTTAAGGCATTTAAAGCACCCACTTTTATTTTGGCCCATGGCAGCTGGCTGTGGGAATCTGTTTGCAGTCTTAGTCTTGGATTTTGCTTTTCCATTCTTCTAATATCCAATACACTACATAATGTGTGTCTGTGCTCCTGGTACAGATTACTAGGGCTGGTTATTTAGCAGTCCTGTGCTTCCACTCCCTCCCCACTCTGATTCTTTTTCTCCTGCCAGTGAGCTAGGGTGGGGGGAGTGTTCAGGTCCCACTAGATCACAGCTTTGTATGTTACCCTTTTTGTGAGATACTGAGTTCTCACAGATATAGATGTAGCCTGGCTGGTGTACTGTATCTTCAGGTCACTCCTTTAGAAATAGTTGTATTTTCTGCATTTTCAAAATATATATGGCATTGGGAGGAGATTTATGCCACCCTACTCATTCCATGATCTTCAGCAAAGTAAATGAGAAACAGGTTTTAAAAAATGATCCTCTAATACAATAAAATACTCCAGTGGAAAAAAGTTTGAATTTATGTTTCTTCTTCTCCTTCTTCTTCTTCTTCTCCTTCTTCTCCTTCTTCTTCTTCTTCTTCTTCTTCTTCTTCTTCTTCTTCTTCTTCTTCTTCTTCTTCTTCTTCTTCTTCTTCTTCTTCTTCTTCTTCTTTTAGCACTTCACAAGATAGTAAGATCTTTTGAGGACAACTAAAAAGATAAATAATGGTAGATAATCTGTTGTGAAAACCTTAAGCATGTCTACTGCGAGTATAGCAAGAATAAAAGAGAGATCATGTAGAATAAACAATCCATGAAATTTATTTTACAATAGATGTATGACACTCATTTCATGTTCACATTTGTTCTGTTGTGACTCTATGAATTATTTAGGTGGATGTTAGGCCTCTCATAGCACAATAAACTTTTTTTGATTCTCATTCTTAAGACTCCCAATATGCTATTCCAAGACAAATATTCTGTAAAATGCGGAACATGGAAAATAAATATGCCTTTCTAAGATATTAAACTAACCTTGATATTTTCTTAAACAAATATAAATAAAGAAGTGGAGGCAATTTAGAAAATAACCGAATCTGTAACATGTAGGAGGCTTTATCACCACACGAGTGGAAATCTAGGTGTTACCTATACTCCAGTGTCTTGAGAAATGGTACATGTAACTTTGCACCAGAGACCAAAATAATGTTCATTTAAAGCATTTTCCTACCTGCACATCACAATGCATTCATTAAAAGTAATTTCCATTTTCAAAGAAAAATTCAGTATTATATACAAATAATCATTCCCAAAAATTCTTCACAAAAGTCATCTTCTAATGTCCCAACATATCAATGATTTGCAAACAAACACTATTCCATACATATTTATGGCAGTTTTAAAAATATATATATTTTCACTACTTTTAACAATGGGAAATGGGTAACAAGTAAGGAATAATGAAATGGTGACTTTGAGAACACTGTATGTAAGAAAATCAATTTAATGAGGAAATGGGAAATATCTTTCTTATGTCTGTCTGAAAAGGTTTAAAATTCTGAACTACTGTTACTATCCAAAGAGCCTCTAGACTACAGCAGAATTCAAAGTAATTCTCAAGTTTATGATTCATATTTAGAAAAAATAGTTTTATTCCCCCAAAACTGGTATGACTTTTGATATCCATGGAAATTTCTCAATGACTTTTTTCTTTCATTATAGAGTTTATGTTGAATTTAGAAAAATAGTACAAAACATTTCACAGATTTAAACTTAGTATCTTGTGATAGATTCACTTGTAATCTTTGAGAACAAAGACAGAATTAGACTGAATTAAATTGAAGTAATAATATATTGATGTAGTTGATCAGCTATTATTGATTGCTTACTTGATTGCAAGGCATTTTAATAACAATTTAATATCTGGAATGGTGATAAGGATTAAAAAATAAATAACCCTGCCATCAAGGAACTTAGTAGTCTAATAGACACATGAATTATATAAATATAATATTAATTAGTAAAACTGTCATTTCAGTGTATAAAAGTACAGTATACTAAAAGGATTGTAAGAGCATTTTAAAATCATATAGTCCCAGGTAGTTTTACAAATGTATTGTATTTAAGCTGCCCACTGAATCATGAAAAGATCTGAACAGAGAATATGTATGTCACAATGTGGAAAGGAGTGATGTTATGGTGTTAATAGTTAAAGAAAAATGACTGAGCTTCTAAATGGTGAGAATTCTTTTACAGGGTCCATAGTATACCCTGCATGCTTAAAGGATTGTACAAGTAGATAAAGAAAACAAGGCTGGGCTGATAATTGGGTGATCTGTACATGTACTAAACAGTTTATAGCAAAGGCATTGTTATTGAGCAGACAATGACAGAGGTTCAGGTAGACACACTACTTTTGAATCTACTTATCTATACTATGTGGTCCAGACTAATTTACATTGGATCTATAAACCATAGTTTCCCCATTTAAAAAATCAGGATGAAAATACCTACATTCTTTTAGTAAGAGGCTTGAAACCACATACTCAGTTTTATAATGTAAATAAGATATATAGTTTAGTTTATAGGGGAAATTTTTTGCTTCCATAGAAAATTATGCATCATCTAGACTCTAGACACCCTTTCCAGGTTATCTGATTCTGATAGGTATTTTACAACATTGTAAATTATTGGAAACTGAGAGCAATGCAAAATACATCTTGTCTATGACATGTAAATTCACTTCTGTCATGTAGACATTGAATTGGCTTCCCTCCCCCATGGCAGGAGAAGCAATTTTTGCCTCCATTTGCACACTTATTTCAACATTCCTTCACTTCTTTTAAGTTGGTGTCTTTTCACCTTTTTCTAACTGCTAATTACATTTGTCTCCTTCCTTTATTAATTAAGTTGAAAAAAATCTTTAACTCATGTTTATTTTACATCTATATGAGAGTCATTTCACCTTCCTTCTGGGGATTTAATTCTTTTTACTGCATATTATTTTGCTGACATACATTATATTATGTGTAGCTATGGTTGGTTCATATTGACTTGGATACACTTCCATATTTTAAAAATCCAAGAGTATTTGACACATTGGGTAAATTTATTATAAGCACAAAAGAAATAGCAGCATTTGGAAAAATTATTTTGCCTAGCCTTCATGTCCTGTTCATTGTTGTCTCCCAAAACCTTCTTCAGTGCCCTTTTCGCTTCCTTATTACTTACAGTATAGATGAGAGGATTCAACATGGGAATTACCACATTGTAGAAGAGGGTGAGAAATTTGGCTTGGTCTTCACATTTTTATATTATTTTATATTATAAAATATTAAAATAACCAAACCCACTAAGATAAAACCATACTCAGCACTGGTTCCTGGCTGCATATACATGAAGTGATGCTCCTATAGAACAGAAAGACCCTGGTGAGGAGGAAGCTGCAGGTATTGAAGGCTTTTTGGCACCCAGCATCTGACTTGATCCACAGCACAGCTGTGGCAATGTAGCCATAGGAGACTAGTATAAGAGTGAAGGGCAGCAGGACAATGAGAAAGGCAAAGGTAAAGGCCATCATTTCCACTGCATGAGTACCCACACAAGCCATCTCGATCAGTGCTGGCATTTCACAGAGGAAGTGGTTAACTTGTCACCGGCCATATTTGGAAAGATTTATTGTTAGTGGGGACATTACAATGGCATTGACCAGTCTACTCCCGAAGGCCACAGCCACTAGCTGGGGGTGCATAATGACCAAATAGAGCAGAGGTTTGCAGACTGCAGCATAGCAGTCATATGCCATGACAACCAGGAGGATGCACCTGATTCCCCCAACATAAAGGAAAGAGAAAAGTGGGACAACACAGCCAGCATAGCTGATAGTCTTATCAGGGCCCCAGAGGTTCACCAACATCTGTGGGATACAGCTAGTACTGAAGCAGAGATCCAGAAATGAAAGATTAGCCAGAAAGAAGTACATTGGGGGTATGAAGCCGAGGGTCTAATACACACACAAGCATTATGGTTGAATTTCCCAACACAGCTACTGAATACAGAGTAAAATTTACTATGAAGAGCACCATCTCCAGCTTGGGACAGTCAGAGAAACCCACTAAGATAAAACCATACTCAGAGCTGTCATTGGAATTTTCTATTGCCTTCCTTTCACATCATCTGTATAGCTGGTAAGAATAAAATGAAAAATATTTAATCTATATTTTCTGAAAATCAATGTATATCAGAATTCTTAAGGAACATATAAGCCATCAAGTCTAGCAACCAATCCAGTATTAGAATAGCTTCTTGCAAGCTATATAAACTGTTCATCTTTCATTCAAACACGTAAGGCAAATTATTTTATTGTTGGAAAATTCCAACTCTTATCATCTTTTTATTAAGTAAAAGTTTTCTTCCTTTTTATAAAACAAAGTATTTCAACTTTATTGACTAGACATTCTTATCTAATCTCTCTTCATATGACAGCTATTAAAATATTTTAAGTCAGTTACTACATCAAAACTATATATCCTTTAGGCCTAGATATTCAATTTCCTTCAATGATACTCCATATAACAAGGTTATCAGGTGTATTACTGGCCCTCATTATTGTCTTCCACATACACTCAATGTTGAAAATCACCTTCTAAAAATGTGATAACCAAGGCTTAGTTCAGTATCTAAGATAGGATTTAGAAAACTAAAGGTACAGGGGAACTCTCAGCATAGCCCATGTCTTTACTGTGTCAATTAGATCATGGTATTGTAAGATTTACTTCAGCCTGCTTAAAAGGCCCAGCTTATTCTTTAATTTAATCCATACGTGCTGTTTTTTCTCCCCCCCCAATCAAGTAATTTACAACCTGGGCAATTCATATGGTAATGAAGTCCAGCCATAAACAATATAGTAAAAGCAAGAAAGATTCCATCTTAAAGCTAAGATTGCATTTTAAAACCCAAGAAGTTAAGAAGATTCTTAACATACTCTTTAGCAGACAATAACTCAGCCTGCTTTGGCAGCTGGGCAGGCAATCTCATTTGATAAACTCCCATCCCAAACCAGAGAGAAATCAGAGCAGTAAATTTCTCATGTTAAGTTAATTTTGAACATTCGGGGGCCACTTAACAAGTCTGCACCTCCAGCCCTTTGTCACATTCCTGAAAAAATCCTTAAAAAGGGGAACCCCCAACCTTTCAGTGTGCACCTCTCCCTGAGGTCACCTGCACTTTCTAAGTGTGTAGACTTTCTCTCTTTCCATAAAATTTAAACTTTTCAAGGCGCCACTCCTCCCTGAAGTTGCCTATACATTTTCTCTCTTTAAATAACTTTAAATAAAACTTTTACTCTGTTTCACTACTGTATCTTTGCCCTTCAATTCTTTGTTGGGGCAGGGACAATAATCAAGAAAAATGTGCAATGCCTCCCTAACATATTTGGTGCTTAACTGACATCTTCCCCCAACAGAAACTACTGCCTACTATGACCTGGTCTATTAGACTCTTACTAAGGTGGTATATGTGTGTATTTCTTTGCAGTTCAAGGTCACCTTTTCACTAGTTTATAATTGTGTCTACTAAAGATCCCAGTTTTTAATTCGCATGAAACACTATCAACTCAGACCTCTATCATTCATTTTTATGAAAGAAATAAAATTCTGCAGACTAGATTGCCAGGATCAGAGAGGATATTCTGTCCAATAATAAATGGCAACTTTGGATATGGTCTTTTAGAAACCTTAAAACATGATTAACTTCTAGATGAGAAGTGCATGGCCATAGGGATGAGTGGAGAGAGAAGGAATGAGAATGTGGTAAATAAAGAGTAATTTTTAAAAGTAAATTTAAAAACAAAATTAACCCTAATAGAATCCTCCTATACTGCTGGTGGGAATGTAAGCTAGTTCTACCATTGTGGAAAGCAATATGGAGATTCCTCAAAAAACTGAAAATAGAAATACCATTTGACCCAAAGAATCCCACTTCTTGGAATTTACCCAAAGAAAACAACTGCTCAGATTCAAAAAGACATATGCACCCCTATGTATATCACAGCACTTTTTACAATAGCCAAGATATGGAAGCAACCTAAGTGTCCATCAGTAGATGAATGGATAAAGAAGATGTGGTACATATATACAATGGAATACTATTTGGCCACAAGAAAGAAACAAATCCTACCATTTGCAATAACAGGGATGGAGCTGGAGGATATTATGCTCAGTGAAATAAGCCAGGTAGAGAAAGACAAATGCCAAGTGATTTCCCTCATTTGTGGAGTATAACAATGAAGCAAAATTGAAGGAACAAAATAGCAGCAGACTCACAGACTCCAAGAATGAACTAGTGGTTACCAAATGGTAGGGGTGTGGGAGGGTGGGTGGGAAGGGATGGAGAAGGGGATTGAGGGATATTATGTTTACACATGGTGTGGGGGATCACGGGGAGAACAGTGTAGTACAGAGAAGGCACATAGTGGATCTGTGGCATCTTGCTGCACTGATGGGCAGTGACTGCATTGGGGTATGAATGGGGACTTGATAATATGGGTAAATGTAGCAACCACATTGTGTTTTCATGTGAAACCTTCTTAAGAGTGTATATCAATCACATCTTAATAAAAAATTTAAAAAGAAAAAGATTAATACTAATATAGCTAAGAAGAATAAAGAGGACTGGATTCATAAAAAACTCATAATTGGAATAAAGAATGGTAGGGTAATAATGAAATAATAGGGAAAGGCAGACAAATGTGAAAACAGAGAATAGCAGGTACAGAAGGAAACACACATCAAAATCTTACACTTTAATTCTTTGATAACTTCAGCATAGATAGATAACAAGACTAAACTGATTATATTCAACTAGTAAGCTGGAAAAAATAAAGGCATTGTAAGAAAGAACTGTCACAAATACTTTAGTTTTCAAGTAATAGCTTACCTTTGGTGAAAACCTCTCACCTTCAAAGGTCTTACAGTAAATTTATTTTCCACAACCAAATACAGTATACCAAAATAACAGAAAACTTTCTTAATTTTCTCTAGTCATTTTAGGCTTACCTGGTTTCAACTTTCTTAAGGGATCTATTAATGCTTTCCCCTCTGGCTGGATGTTATGGAAGATTGTGGAGTTTATTTGGGTAGAAAGTAACAGAAGGATGATATGAGACTAATACACCAGAAATTACATAGAAGTGGTTACAAAGATCTCAACTTGTCAAGAAAGGGGTTGACAATTACGCCTCATAAAGTCCTCCATTCATTAGAAATAAGTTTCTTCCTGAAGATCAAAGAGTTGTAAAATCCATGTGATTACTTTTTCTTATAATTTTAAAGTGATAGAACAATTGTATAGCACTACCTCAGAGAAAAGATGAAATGGGGTAATTGCCATAGGTAATTAAATAATTTCAGAAAATAATGTTAGCCTTCATCTTCTGCCCCCCTGCCATTTTGGCCAAATACCTAGCATTCAGGAGGCTTTCAGAAACTATCAACCAAAATCCCAAGCAAAAACTTCCTCTTGACCCCAGAAGATATCCAGTGCATATTTGGAAGCTTTTATATACCCAGATGGGAAAAATGGGGGACCAATTTTTTAGCATCAAAGATGGAGTCTGGAAGTTGACATAACATGTGTTCTTATTGAGATCATGGGGAGTACACACTCCTTTAGGTAATTAGGTGGGCTGCAGAAGAGAATAGAGGATAGTCTCAGGGAATGTTTTGGGATAGCATCAGATGATTGGGAATCAAAACTCTTAGGTTCTTCTTTCCTTGGTTTGTGTCTGGGGTTACAGCTGTCCTCAAAATTTGAGATACTCAAAATTTGACCTTTTATTCCCATGGTAAAATATTCCTGATGTTTGGTGGGACAAAAAATATCAAGTCTGGTAACACTGTGAACATGTGAACAGCTTTTGAAGACCTTTTTATCCCTGAATTGGAATATTTAGTCTGTTTTCTGAGGATTACATTTTTTAATGTAACTAAAAAAATTGTACAAAAGAGTATGTTACGTTTCTCTTTGTTACTTGACTGGTAACTTTTACTTTCATTTAGATTGATAAAGTTACTTGTATGCATGGAACTTGATTGATTGTTGTTCTTTAAATTATATTCCAACAAAAAAATGGAAGCCGTACTGATTACCCTTTGGAGAAGGTAAAATTGCTTCCCAATAATCGCCAAAATGATAACATAATATCTGCAACTGTTAGGAAGGAAAGGACTCGGCTTAGTGTCACAGGGAAGTCAGATGCAGTGAGACAATAGACCAAAGTCAAGAAGGCAAAGTAAGTTTTAGTAGACTTTGCGTAGAGTAGCAGAACTGGCCTGCCTAAAATACAGGCAGGCACATATGCTCATTCTGAGGCTTATTTTATGTGGTTTTTCGCAGGGCAGAGGGATCCTTGGTTGACAGCTGTCATCTCTCTAGGCTTGTTCTGATTGGTGAAATTGGGTCAGGGACTGTGCTGTGCCTGTGCCTCTGATATTTCTTATCTGGGGGAGACCCTAGACATTTCCTGAGTCACTCTTGGACCCTGTGGCTTCATCTGATTAACTCTTTGAGTCATTTCTGCCTTTCTGGTTCTATTTGATCAACTCCATGGGTCATATTTGGGGGTACCTTTCTCCTTTCCATCCTGCTCATTTCTGCCTTTCTGCCTAACACAACCAGTGAAATTAAGGACTAGAGAGATTAAGAATGGTACATAGCCTAAGAATAAACATTAATCATACTCATTGATGTGACACATTAAAGATTACAAGCTTTTCCCAAATTGATGTAAAATTCATGACTGTACCTCAAAAGTGCACTTCCAAAGGAAACATAGGTATATGTTTAAATGTTTAAACATTTAACATTTAGGTTAAATGTTATCATTTTACCAATAGTTTAAAATGATTAATTTTAAATTAAACATTTAATTTAATGGCTATTAAATTAATACATTTTTATTATAAGTATATGTATATTTCTATATAAAAAATATTTTATTTATACAAATATAATTATTTATATTTACTTTTCATAAATACGGGTTTAATATGGTATCATTTCATTGTTATGAAAATAAGAACGAAGCAAAAAAGAATGTAGGAATCATGTATTATGGCCAATGAACAAATTGCAATAGCTCAGTAAGTTCCCAGATAAAGCCCCTAATAGTTTTTGAAAACAGAGAAAAATATAACACATATGTGGAACAAAGAGCAATTAGTTTTTTATCAAAGGGCTTTTTCCAACAAATAAGCCTCTTCATACAATTAAAGATTACACTTGCTTGGACAAGACAAATAGGCAAAAGGTAATGACTGAAATTTTAATGAAATCATAATACATGTGGTCCCAAAATATATAAAATTTTTTCAACTTCACTTACAATTAAATAGATACTAGATGTTACTTTTCTCCTCTCATATTGCAAATACTTCTCAGTTTGGTAATATTCAAAGTCTGTGAGGATCTGAGATAATGGCACTCTCACAAACTGTGAGAATATAAATCTGGTTTAAATTTTTGAAGGATGGTCTTACTAAATTTAAATCTGACAAATGTGAAAGTCTTTGATCTATTAATTCCACTTTCTGGAATTTATTGTTGGTATTACTTCCACAAGCACATATATATATATATATATCTTGCACAGTTGCACTGTGGATTAAAAAAAGGCTAAAAAAGGAAACAGAACTAAATGGCTATTGACTGAATAACAGTTAAATAAACATTTTACACAGTAGTGAAATAAGTAAAATCACAAAACAATGTGGTGTGTGTGTATTGTCATGGAAGCAAAACCAAAATATATTAAATATTTTAAATATATTTATTAAGTATATTGCATACAATGAAATTATATTAAATATAACCTCTATTTAAGGTATCATGTTAATAATAAAATTATTGAAATATAATAATGTTAAATGTTTGAAATATATTAAACTTGAAGAAAATGTTTCAAAATCAGAGATAGTTCATTCCCCTTTCTGTGGTTCATGTAAGTAGGCAAAGATAATTGTAGTTTGAGGAAGTAGGATTTTCAATTTTCTTTCTTCCAAATTAAAAAAAATTAACATATAACCATATAAAAATGTTACATATAACCATGATTATATGTTACTTGAACATCTAAAAGAATTAAATAAAACTTTGGAAGTTAATAAAAATAATTTAACTTGAGTTTAATATTTAGGTTTAGTCCAGAACAATCTTAACCTCATAGAAAATACTTATCTTTGCATCTCATTTCTAAAACATAAAAACTATTGCTCTCAATTGCATGTATGTTTTATAGAGCCCATGATTCCACCTTTGACTGTGACACAGGATCCCATCCATCCAGAGCTCTCCAGTTAGATTTTATCTTGTTTACTGACCCACATTAATGTGGCCACATACTTAAATTTATCACTCTGTTATTTCCTCACAACACCCAGAAATTTGGTAGAAAACAAATAATTTTGCCTCTTTCACAGATTGATGTATGTAGAGAAAATGAATATTTTTCACAATTAAAGCAGGAAAGCAATTGGTAGAACTGAGTCCAAGCAACAACTCGCTTGATACAATCTAGCAGAGTTCCCACTGGATATTTGCATGTTCTCTTCAAGATAAACTTCATTTTAATTCACAGCTCTACCAAAAGTATTTTTATACGAACGATTAGTTTTTGTTTTTTTTTAGGTATATTCGCCCAGTTTTCTTCTTTCTATTTTTGATGGTAATGGTATGGTAAGTTTGGAAGAATATGAGATATAACAGCATATTGTTTTCTACCTTTAAATATTTTGCAGTTATTTATGTGAACATATAATTAATTAATCTAAGTAAGAAGAAATGCAAGGTTTTGAGTCATTTGTTTTTGTTTTTCATCTTCTAAGTGAATAAAGAAAATATAACCTATTATTTCACTGAAGGAGTGACTTATTTACCCTGACAGCTAAGTTTTAAAGGAGATGAGAAAGAGAAGATGGAATTAGAGATTGGAAAAACTGAATGAGAAATGCTTGGATAAAAGCAGTTTTTCTTAGAATCTTTCCTGCTTTCTAGTAAAATTGAAATATGGACACATTTACTTATGTGATTCCCTCTGGATAACTGGAATATCTTATGGGATTCTGGATGATGAAGTCAATGAGTAACATTTGAAACTAAAGCTAGCAGAAGAGAGATTTTCAGCTTCTTCAGTTCTTTACAGAATTTGAAAGGAAGAACCAGACCCTAGAGATCTCATTATGATAATTCTTAGAATAGAGCTACTGATAACAAGGATCTTGTTTTCTCTATGCCAACAGGGATCTGGCTCTAGGAAGAGTAGAACAGATTACCATGTTCTCCCCATGCAGCACACAGCAATTAAAAAGTTGCAAATGAGCTTCATTATTTTCACAAAATGGAGAAGTCTCTACGGTTATCTGTCTTAGAGAAGAAACAGTGAATTAAGGATTGTTTTCAGAAAGATAACTTGAGTCAGTTCCCATCACTGCTGGATTCCTTAGCTTTACCATCGTCTTTTAGAGCTACTCAGCAGTCCTGGCGACTTGGTCAACAATGTTATTTGCACCATCAAATCTCGACTTTGCCAACATAACTAGAATGATCATCCCCTCACTTCTGAGCAGCAGTTTAGTTGAGGTATCTAGGAAAGTCAGTCTCTGTCAGTGACTATTTTTGTTGTATACCTAATCTTCAGAAATAATTCCCATAAAAACTTTTAATGCAGAATTACTCTGGGAATGCAATAAACTTTTATTTATCAAACATGTTTTTAGGCATTGTGAAAGACACCTGGTATATAAGTAAATATTATTTATCTGCCCTTAAGGATTCACAATCCAGAGGAAGGTAAGAAAGAGGAAGTTACAATACTGTCAAAACTACTCTCCTATTAGAAACAGAGAAAAAAAAAGACAAACATTGGATGATTGATTCTATTATGTTTGTTAATTGCTCTTTATTTTTCCATTCTATGATATTTTCACTTTCCATTTTCACTGCTACATTCCCAATGCTTACCAGAGTGTTAGCATATAGTACTCAGTAAATATTTGTTGATTATATCAATTAATCTATAAGGTAATAGCAAATATAACATGTTCAAGACCTACTGTGTTTTACAATGAACATGTTGCCAAAAAAAGTATAGTTAATTTTCAGTGGAGCAGACTCTAAGGCAAATGATTGCAGTATTGACTTTTATATAGAGACCATAAAACCTTATTTCTTCTTTGTACATCTTCTTTGTACATCTACATTTACCATAAGTAATATGCTTTAGTTTACTGACAATTATGAACATGAAGTTTAATGATAAAAAATAAAAATAGTAAATATAGGTGTACAGTATACAGTAATAGAGTAAAATTAAAGATTCACATATACTATGTCCCCCAAATTCTACATCTATAGAAAAACTCTTGCACAAATGCTCAACAAAAGTGTTGATAACTGCTTTATTTATAACAGCAGAAAATTAATATTAATTGGAGACCCGTACTACTGTAGAGAAAATGAATCAAAATGGGTGAATCTTATATGACATTAAATGAAAGTGAAGAAAGTTTTGCATTAGTTAAAGTGATCATGCATGGGGTTACAAGCCATGTTAACAGTTTAAACTTTATAGTAATTGCAATGGAGAGTTTGGGTTACTGTTATGGGTTAAAATGGAATATGCCAGTAACAGTCTTACATTTTAGTATTCCCATTGGTGTGTGGGAATAAATTTGAGAGGAACAAGGCTAGAGGCCAAGAGGGAAATCAGATTACTGTTGTAGTAACACAAGTGAGTGATAGAAGTGGAAAGTAAAGCAAACTCCGGATATATGGAGATATTGAGGAGGATAAACTAACAAAATTGTTTATTGAGTGCAAAAAAAATGAGAAAAAGGACTGACTCATGGGTGATGGTTGTACTTCTGGTTTGACCAACTGAATCTTCTCCATAATACCAATTTCAAACATCTCTCTGTTAGTAACACATCTTATTTTTCCAGCTGACTTCTCTGGAAACTTGACTAATTATCCTTCAAGTCCTCTAGTACATTGAGTCTACCCCTTTTTCTGTTATTTGTCTCCTTCCTATCTTCCTTAACCAAAGTCTGCAAATCATAACTTTGGTTAAGTTCAGCTCTCAACCAACTCCATACCTCTCTGAATGCAGTCTAGTAAGACTGGAGAAATCCTTATTTCATTTCAGTCCACAACCACACACCTCAAGGGAACCATTGATGCTACAATTGTATTACTCACCCTGAGTCCTTTTAATTTTCTCTATGACCAATAACTATTTCACATCTAGTTCCTCAAACCACCAATACCTACTTGCTCACCTTCACTTTCAACAGATATATTTAATGCCTAATTTTATTGAGAAAATGAGGCAATCAGAAGGGGACTTTATTATAGAGTCCTCTTTAGTAGCTACGTCTATGGTCTACTGACATCATCACCCATATGGTCTGCCTTCCTGCCTGTTATTGCTAATGAACATTCATCCTTACACCAAAGCCAGTCCCTCTACTTGTTCATTATATCCCATTCTACCTCATTTGCTAATGGGAAGAACTCTAGAAATTTACCTGTATATCAAGCACCTTGTCGAGTTCTCACTTTTTATTACATCATTCCCAAGAAGAAACAAATATACCATCAATTCTAACATCTTAAAAACAAACATTCCTGACCTCACTACCCCCACCAGTTACATTTTAAAATAGTTTATTCTTCTTCACATAAAAATTTATCAGAAATAAATTCTATTTCTCCTATTCTCTTTTAATCCTACTCTAGTCTGGCTTTTGACCCCACCACTATAGAGAAACAGTTTTTTTAAATGTCACGAATTGCTTCCAAGTTGCCAAATACAATGTAAACTTCAGTCCTTATCTTATTTGACCTAATTTGTCCACTATCTCTTCCTTATTACATTTTATTCATTTGACTATTTCCATAAATGAATATGAGGTGTATGTTGTGAGGGTGGAGGGAAGAGAATGATGTCTTTGAGTTTGTAGTCTCTAGATCATGATGATCCATTTAGAGACTAATGCACACTACATGGAGTTCCTAGACTTTAAGCTGGTTGCCAGAATGATATGGACTTGGGAAGTGTCTCTTTCTTGGAGGGGTTGAGCATAATTTTGCACGTGTGCAGGATGGAAAATAAATCAGTATTTGATGAATATAAGAGTGGATTGCAACCATTGTAAGTGCGGATCATCAAATATTTCCATTTCTTATACCTTCTGTGTATGTGCTAGGATTGCATTTGCTGTCCCTTTAAATTTAGTTATACCATGTGACTTGATTTAGTCAAAGAAATGTAAGCAGAAGTATCATTTTTCACTTCCAAGAAGAAGCTTTATAACCTAGGGAACAGGTTCTCACTGCTGTGTTAATCATGAAAGCACAAGTCAACATGAAATCTCTGCTGTTTTGTCTGAGTGACTTCGATAAAGAGAACTCCCATTAAGATCTTCCCTGGATGCAAAGTATTAAGCAGAAATAAATGTCTGTTGTATTAAGTTACTGTGATTTTTGTTTATTATCATAGAACAATATAAGTCATCTTGACGAGAAAATCTTCCCTAACTCTGTTCCAGCCAGCCTGACTTTTTCTTGTTCCTCAAAGAACAAGTCATGTTTGAATCTTAGGACTTGCTCCACATATGCCTTCCAAATCTAGCAATCTTCTTTCAGATGTGCTTTTGGCTAACTCATATAATTCCTTCAAACCTTTGCTCAAGTGTCACCTCCTGAACATGCTATGTAATATTGAAACTTTCCCCCTCTGAATTTCCAAATACTCTTAAATTTTCTCGGATTTTTTAAAAGGTAACTACGTTTTTATATGAAGTTATTTATTATAGTGAATAAACATTTTACATATTCTCTGCTAGAAAATAAGCCTAGCAAGGGCAGAGATTTTTTTTTCTATTTTGTTTACTGATATATCTCAAATTCTGTAATAGTCCATTGTGTTTGGTAGTAACCCAATAAATATTTCTAAGTAAAGTGAAAAGACAAACATAAATAAGTGGGCAAGTAAAGTCATAAATATGATTTTAGTGTAAGCTAACTAGAATATCTTATTATGAAGTGCATCAAAAGAAGAAAAAATAACATTAAAAAATGAGATACAGAAAACAGATTGGTGGTTGCAAAGGTGGGTCTGGGAGGATGGATGAAATGGGTGATGGGATCAAATGTACAAACTTCTAATTATAAAATAAATAAGTTGTGGGGATGTAATGTACAACATGGTGATTATAGTTAATAATATACTGTATACTTGAAAGTTGCTAAGAGAATAGATCTTAAAAATTTTCAAACAAGAAAAAAATTTGTAACTGTATGATGATCAATATTAGACTTATTGTGGTGATCATTTATAATATATACTAATATCAATTCCTTATGTTGTACAACTGAAACTAATATAATCTTATATGTCAGTTATACCTCAAAAACGAAGAAGAGAACTCTACAGGTTATATCTACAGGTGTGAAATTAAAAAAAGAGAGCAGGGCTAAAGATATATATGTATAATCTGCTCTATCAGCCTATGTTTTTCATTGTCATTGCCATCAACATCAACATTATCACCACCTCCACCATTTACATATAATTCCAGGTCCTTTAATTTGCATGCTTCATTCATTCCTATAGTTATTAAATTTAAAAAATATTGAAACAAAGTGCTTATTAGGTATTTAGGACAACTACATAGAGTAGTTATCTGGCTTTATGGAGCTTAGACGTATGGAGAATACATTTAGTCCTTTTATTCAGCCCAATTAATTTACAGCTGATCTCTCTGGGATAAATACAGCATAGCCCTAAGTATGTGGATTACAGAATGGGCATTTTGGTGAACTGGGGGAAACAGCAAAAACTTGATTAGTAACAGAGAACAGATACGTGAAAAATGATCCCCAGGATTATTGGAGAAAATGCAAACCCTGATATTCTGCCAGCATATTGAGAAAAATGAGGTAAGAAAGGGGTAGAAGAATGCAAATTTAGTTACAAACTGTGATTGATCCAAGTCTTCAAATTACATTCATTTTCTAAAAGAAAGATGTAAGATCAAGTATCATCATTGGAATGTTGATCTACTGAACAGGTAAACTAAGAAGAATCACAGGTAGTAAAATAGTCTGAGTCATAAGAAAATGATTGATTCTATTCAAGATGATGGACAAAGCACACTGTCTCTATTCTGACTCTCTATCCCTAGTAATAAGAGCAAAAAGAAGGCCACACTTTTTTAAGCTATGAATTTCTGTGAACTCAAGAAAGATATAATTATCAGGTGATAAGGGCCCAAAGAAGTCATAATAAATGCTAGTCATTCATTCAGTCATGCACACACTGTGTATATATATATATATATATATATATATATATATATACACACACATAAACATACCTTTTGCACATTGACACAAGATTATTGTTAAGCAAATAATCACTTCTTTCTCTCTCTTAATGTGGGTAGATTTCCTACTTCATTGATGTTGGGCTTGACCATGTGACTTGCTTTGACCAGTGGAATGCTAGTAGATGTGACACAACCGAGGTCTAAAATGTGCTTATGTGCCTTGGCTTTCTCTTGTTTCTAGTGATCTGCTATAAAAATATTTTCCTAGATCCATGAGCATGATAAAATAATTATTTTAAACTACTGACTTTTCTGATCTTACACATTTTCATTCTGGCTATAGTTGACTAGTAAATAAACCACAGTGAAATTGGGAAACATTAAGAATATAGAGAAAAATCTCTAAAGAAATATTCATAACTTAAAAGATTACATCAAACATTGCTATACATTTATACTGGAATTGAACAATTAAGTAAATGATTGGTGGATGGTAGGAGCCAGGTTTCTTACCATTGGAGTAGGATGTTACTGGTAAGCAAACTGAAGAGGCTAGAATGACCCATATGGTAATGAATTAGAGTTGTAGTCATCAGTACTAACTCAAGTTTAGCTTAACATATAACTATATAGTTATGCCTAGTAATGTGTACACATATATGTGTATATACATGGGTTACTATGCACACATATACCTCCTTGCTCTCTCATTTGAGAATGCATAGAAGGAACAAGCACACCTAGCACCCAGATCTTGGTTTTTAAAACCATTCTCCTATAAAGGGACCAAGTTTCCTAGAGAAATGGCTGATTTTAGGGCTGGGGTAGAAAATATACAAGATGGGACTGAAGCATCCAATAGTACCACACAGTAGTGTTTAAAAATAAGCAGTAGGGTATGTCAAAGGGACAAACAACCAACAGAAAGAGTCCCCAGTGGCCAAAGCTGGAACAACTTGAACAACAAAATTAATAAATTGTAATTCCAAGTATAAAATCAATTATGCATGTATTCATACCGATATGAATGATTAAATAAATAAATAAATGAGGTGAAGAAATGAATAGCCTATACAAAAGAATTCCACATAATTCATGTAGACACTGTCTTCAAAGATGTAACTCTTAACCCTTTAACTGTGGACTATGCATAGTGACTTCCCTCCAAATTGTTCAGTATAGAATAGGGTAAAAAATGTAACACAATGGAGAAAACTAGCAAGTACTACCATAACCAGGTGAGCAGATTAACATCAATGTTAGCATAAGTCATGTTGTAGTATATACGCTGGATATAATGTGATAAGAATAGCATTTTATTGATCTCTATTTGTAGTTTTCCTGGTTTCCTCTGTCTATGATTTCCTTTAGATCTTTGAGCACATTTAAGACAATTTAAAGTCTTTGTCTAGTAAGTCGATGTCTGCTCCCGGGGCACAACTTATGTCCATTTATTTTTTCCTATCAATGAGCTATACTTTCTTTTTTTATCTGCATGCCTTGAATTTTTGTTCAAAACTGGAAATTTTGAATAATAAAGAAAGAATGAAAGGAAGGAAGGGAAGAATGGAAAGAGGGGTAAAGGAAAGAAGGAAGGAAGGAGGGAGGGAAGGAGGGGAGGAAGAAAGGAAAGAGAAGAGAAAAGAAAGAAAGAAAGAAGGAAAGAAAGCGAGAAAGAAAAAGAAAGAAAGAAAGAAAGAAAGAAAGAAAGAAAGAAAGAAAGAAAGAAAGAAAGAAAGAAAGAGGAAGGAATAGAGAGAGAGAAAGAAAGAAAGAGAGAAAGAAAGAAAGAAGAAAGAAAGAAAGAAAGAAAGAAAGAAAGAAAGAAAGAAAGAAAGAAAGAAAGAAAGAAAGAAAGAAAGAAAGAAAGAAAGAGAAGGGGGAGGGGGGAAGAAGGAAGGAAGGAAGGAAAGAAGGAAAGAAGAACAAAGGAAGGAAGGCAGTGAGAAAGGAAAGGAAAGTAGAGCAGGGAGTAAAGGAGAGAAAAAAAGAGTAAAGGAGAAGAGAAGACAAGAGAAAAGAAAAGAAAAAAGAAGAAGCTCTCCAGGTCTTTGCAGATTGGATCTGTGTTGGGGCATTCTTCAATGCTTCACAAGACTTTTTACAACTCTTCCTTAGCCTTCATTTCCTGCTTGCACTGAGTGTGAAGATCAGTCTGAGATAAAGTTCATAATCTCTTTAGACCTTTTTGAGCATGCATGTAGTTTTCTAGTTTCCCCCATATATGCAATGTATTTTCCAAGTGCCTATTTTCTGCAAAAGAACTCATTTCCCAGATTTTGTTTCCATCCAATACTCTGTAGCTCCCCCAGTTCTCAGGTGCTAGGGACATAGTTCCCACACTGTGCAGATTCAAGTGGATACTGGGCAGCAGGTGACCCTGGTTTTAGGAGTTGGCAAGGGATTTGCCCTACACCAAGCAAGAATTGAATGAACTTTCCTTGTCTTCCTCTGTTCTTCCTTGCTCTCTACTGCCTTTTTGGCTGCACAAGTAAAAAAGCCACTTTTTCTGGCACTGCACAACTCCCACACTTGCTACTACTTTTGCCTTAATGAATTCCTTTCTTGCCTGCACTGTTGAACCTGTTTGTGAATCCTTCCCCAGTCAGGGTCAAGAGCCCTTCCTCCCCAGTCCCAGTTTAGGTTTTGCCTAGACTGCAAGAAGAGACATCCTCAGACATGACTGATTGGCAACAAAGGTAAAAATATATCTATCACATCCAAAAGTTTCATCCTGTCCCTTCATTTGTTGTTTGTTTTTGTGGTAAGAGTGGTAAGACCACTTAACATGAGATCTACCCTCTTAACAAACTTTTAAGTGCATAATACTGTATCATTAAGTACAGGCACCATGTTTTGTAGAAACTGATAAGTCAATCCTAAAAGTCATATGGAAATACAAGAGACACAGAATAGTCAAAACAATCTTAATGAAGATGAACAAAGTTGAAGGACTCGCACTTCCTGAATTGAAAACCTACGACAAAGCTATAGTAGTACAGGCACAGAGGCAAATGTATAGATAAACAGCAGAATTGAGAGTCTAGAAATAAACTTTCATATTTATGGACAACTGAGTATTGACAAGGGTGCTAAGATAATTTAATGGAGGAAAGAATAGTCTTTTCAACAAATGGTGCTGAGACAGGTGGATATCTACCTCTAAAAAGAATGATGTTGTGCCTTTTCCTCACACCAGACACAAAAATTAATCCATGTGTTCCTTATATTCACTATGAGAAGTCCTTCCACATATTGAATCCATGTATTCTCTGTGTTCACAATAGCCAAAAGGTGAAAGCAAACCAAGTATCCATTGATGGACAAATGGATGAACAAAATGTGGTATATACATACAATGGAAGATTATTCAGTTTTTAAAAGGAAGGAAATTCTGACATGCTACAAGATGGGTGAACCTTAAGGACATTAAGCCAAGTGAAACAAGCCAGTCACAAAAAACAAATATTTAATGATTCCACTTATATGAGGTACCCACAGTAATAAAAATTATAGAGACAGAAAGTAGAATGGTGGTTGTCAGGGGATACAGGGAGAATGAGTAGTTATTGTTTAATAGGTACAGGGTTTCAGTTTTGGAAGATGAAAAATATTCTGGTGATAGATTTTGGTGAAGTTTTCAAGAAAATGTGAATATACTTAATGTCACCGAACTGTGTACTCAAGGTAAAAATGGTAAATTTTATGTTATGTATATATTACCACAATTTAAAGAAAACCACATTCAAAATATGTTTTCCTTAAAAATGGTTTGGATTAGAAAAATAAATTTCTCAGAATTGCAATAAATGAGCTAGAGTTAGTTTAGTGTGTCTATTCTAAGTAAATCAATTATATATTTTTTAATAATCATAAGGTAACTGATAATAGCCTAGTTATGGAATTTCCCTATAAATAATTTTCTAGTGGTATAAAATTATAAACCAATATGCCAGTACAAATGTTTATAAAAATCAATCTACCACTGTAAAATTAATTGGATCAATTAATCCTTCCTTTAAAAAATTAAAAGCTATTTCAATTTTGATTTCTATGTGCTCATAATTCACCAAATTTCACTGGCTTTAAAATGCACACCTGCTTCTAGATAATGATGTATCTTTTTCTGGACCTTTAGCAATGAATTCATTTTCAGTGAGAAAACCTGCATCTTCTGCTTTCAATACAATCTCTAGTATTTTGCTTCCATTTATTCTTTTAATGACAGTTATTTCTAATAGGAAAGAGCTAAACCAAAATCAGAAAACTGGAAAATGGGATTTATTTATCCAATCTGTTAGCATTATATTATGGTAAATGTACATGTTACTACTATAAGTTTTAAGGAGAAGTATGATGACTGCACTTTTCAGATACTGTGTGTTCTATATGCATAATGTACTGGTAGAAGAAAACAAAGGGCAAAAATGAAGAGCAACACAAATAACTATAATATGAATGAATCACTCAACAATGAAAAAAAATAACAGGTAATGTAGCATATGCTACTTCTTCCAGTGGTTGTTCTTCAGGGTTTTGGGAAACCTCCTTTCATTGTGTGAAAAAAAGCATTTGTGTGTGGTAGGATGTTACCAGCTAAAAGATTTCTGGCTTATATTGTATTCCCAGAAAGGTCTCAGTTATACAAAATTATACATACATTGATGTGAAATTTGAAGATGTTGAGGTTCCACAGTTTCTGATGGAGGACAGTTGTAACTACTTGTTCAATGAGTATGTTTAGGCAACAGAAAATTAGTTCAGCTTTCTGTTAATAAAGTTTTACTTGAGGGAGATCAACACAACAGTTTTCTGTAGGAATGATAAAAATGGGACAACTTGAAGAGGAATAAGTTAGTAAGCCAAATAAACATTAGGTTTTTACAAGCTTATCATTTGCACATTCCTTATTTCCTGATTAGGAAGACTCTTGCAACTAGCTTTTTAAAGGCCTCCTTTACCTCTTTGTTCCTAAATGTGTATATAAGGGGGGTCACCATGGGTGCAATGATCCCATAGAAGAGGGACACTATCTTTCCCCAGTCCTTGGAGTTGGGTGATGTTGGTTGCAGGTACATGGAGATAGCTGTACCATAAAAAAGTGACACCATAGTGGGAGGAGCCAAGATGGCAGCATGAGTAGGGCAGCAGAAATCTCCTCCCAAAACCATATATATTTTTGAAAATATGACAACTACAACTATTCCTAAAAGAGAGACCAGAAGATACAGTACAACAGACAGACTACATCTACATCTGCAAGAACTCAGCATCTCATGAAGGGGATAAGATATGAGCTGTGGCCCGGCCGGACCCAGGAAACTGCCCACCCCAGCTCCCCAGCAGGAGGAAAGGAGTCAGAGCAGGGAGGGAGAGGGAGTCCAGGACTGCTAAATACCCACCCCTAGTCATCTGCACCGGGAGTGCAGAGACACATTGTGTGGTGTACTGGATATTATGGAAACGGAACAGTAAAATCTGCGAGCAGGTCCCTGAAGCTGGAACCCCTGGGACAAAAGAAAAGTGAGTGCTTTTTGGAAGTCTTAAAGGGACACGGGCCTCACAGCTGGATGGAAGCGTCCTGGCACACTCAGCCCAGCAGCTGGGAATCCCAGAGAATTCTGGGTGCCCTAATCCCCTGGGAAGCAGTGCAGCTCTGAAACCCTTCACAGTGACAAACAGCTACCCATCTATTCCCCCCTGGTGTGGCCCCACCATAGCAGGGGAGCAGCCTGAGAGTGGCCATGCCCACAGCAACCACCCAGAGCCTCCTCCACAGCTGCCTGGGCCAGCCTCACAGACCTTATTGGCACTCAGCTTCCCAGCACAAGCCACTAGGGGTCACCATTCTCACAGGAAAGGAAGGCAACCAACAAGAAGGGAATTTGTTCTCCCAGTTGACACACGTGCCAACTGCCCATGACTACCTCTACCACCATGAAAAGGCAGAAGAATTTGATCCAGTCAAGAATAATACAGACAACCTCTAAGAGGGAGCCAGAGGAGATAGATTTAACAAATCCTCCTGAAAAAAAATTTAAAGTAAAGGTCATACCATGCTGATGGAGTTGAAGAGAAATATGCAAGAGCTAATGGATGAAGTTGGGAGGGAGAATACAGAAATAAAACAATCTCTGGAAGGACTTAAGAGCAGACTGGATGAGGTGCAAGAAGCTTGTAATGGAATAGAAATCAGAGAACAAGAACACAGAGAGGCTGACGCAGAGAGAGATAAAAGGATCTCCAGGAATGAAAGAATATTAAGGGAAATGTGTGACCAAAAGGAACAATATCAGCCTTATAGGGGTACCAGAAGAAGAAGAGAGACAAGAAGGAATAGAAAGTGTATTTGGAGGAATAATTTCTGAAAACACCCAAAAACTGGGGGAGGAAATAGTATCTTAGAACATGGAAGCCAACAGAACTCCCAACACAAGGGACCCAAGGAAGACAACAACAATACACATAATAATTAAAATGGCAAAAATCTAGGAAAAAGACAGAGTATGAAAGGCAGCCAGAGAGAGAAAAAAGGTCACCTACAAAGGAAAACCCATCAGGCGATCATCAGACTTCTCAACAGAAACCTTACAGGCAAGAAGAGAATGGCATGATATATTTAATACAATGAAACAGAAGGGCCTTGGACCAAGGATACTGTATCCAGCACGATTATCATTTAAATATGATGGAGGAATTAAACAATTCCATGATAAGCAAAAGTTGAGGGAATTTGCCTCCCATCCCACAAACATCCTCTACAGGGTATTTTAGAGGGATTACTCTAGATGGAAGCACTCCTAAGGCTAAATAGATGTCACCAGACAAAATAAAATCACAGCAGAAATCAGACCATTCAAATCCTAATTAAGGCAAAAAATAAAATCAACTACAAATAAAAGCAGTCAAAGGAAACACAAAAGAGCACAGAATAAAACACCTAACATATAAAGAATGGAGTAGGAGGAATAAGAAGGGATAGAAATGAAGAATCATCAGACAGTGTTTATAATAGCTTAATAAGCATGTTAAATTAGTTAGATAGTAAAGAAGCTAATCTTGAACCTTTGGTAACCACGAATCTAAAGCCTGCAACGGAATTAAGTACATGTCTTTTAATAATCACCCTAAATGTAAGTGGACTTGATGCACCAATCAAAAGACACAGAGTAATAGAATGGATAAAAAAGTAAGACCCATCTATATGCTGCTTACAAGAGACTCACCTCAAACCCAAAGACATGCACAGACTAAAAGTCAAGGGATGGAAAAAGATATTTCATACAAAAAACAGGGAGAAAAAAAGCAGCAGTTGCACTACTAGTGTCAGACAAAATAGGCTTTAAAACAAAGAAAGTAACAAGAGATAAAGAAGGACATTACATAATGATAAACGAGTCAGTCCAACAAGAGGATATAACTATTATAAATATATATGTACCCAATACAGGAGCACCAGCATATGTGAAACAAATACAGAATTAAAGGAGGAAATAGAATGCACTGCATTCATTTTAGGAGACTTTTACACACCAGTCACTCCAAAGGAAAGATCCACCAGACAGAAAATAAGTAAGGACACGGAGGCACTGAACAACACACTAGAACAGATGAACCTTATACATATCTATAGAACTCTGCACCCAAAAGCAGTAGGATACACATTCTTCTCAAGTGCATACGGAACATTCTCCAGAATAGACCATATACTAGGCCACAAAAAGAGCCTCAGTAAATTCAAAAAGATTGAAATTCTACCAACAAACTTCTCAGACCACAAAGGTATAAAACTAGAAATAAATTGTACAAAGAAAGCAAAAAGGGTCACAAACACATGGAGGCTTAACAACGTGCTCCTAAATAATCAGTGGATCAATGACCAAATTAAAATAGAGATCAAGCAATATATGGAGACAAATGACAACAACAACACAAAGCCCCAACTTCTGTGGGACACAGCAAAAGCAGTTCTAAGAGGAAAGTATGTAGCAATCCAGGAATATATAAAGAAGGAAGAACAATCCCAAATGAATAGTCTAAAGTCACAATTATTGAGATTGGAGAAAGAACAAATGAACCCTAAAGTCAGCAGAAGGAGGGACATAATAAAGATCAGAGAAGAAATAAATAAAATTGAGAATAAAACAATAGAAAAAAATCAATGAAACCAAGAGCTGGTTCTTTGAAAAAATAAACTAAATAGATAAGCCCCTAGCAAGTGTAAAAAAGAATCAACACACATCAACAGACTCAGAAATGAGAAAGGAAAAATCACGATGGATCCCACAGAAGTACAAAGAATTAGAGAATACTATGAAAATCTATATGCTAACAAGCTGGAAAACCTAGAAGAAATGGACAACTTCCTAGAAAAATACAACCTTCCAAGATTGACCAAGGAGGAAACAGAAAATCTAAACAGACTAATTACCAGCAATGAAACTGAAGCGGTAATCCAAAAACCACCCAAAAGCAAAACCCCTGGGCCAGATGGATTAACTGTGGAATGTTACCAGACATGCATAGAGGACATAATACACATTCTCTTTAAAGTTTTCCAAAAAATAGAAAAGGAGGGAATACTCTCAAAATCGTTCTATGAAGCCAGCATCACCCTAATATCAAAATCAGGCAAAGACCCCACCAAAAATGAAAATTACAGACAAATAGCCATGATGAACATAGATGCAAAAATACTTAACAAAATATCAACAAACTGATTCAAAAATACACCATGACCAAGTGGGATTCATCCCAGGGATGCAAGGATGGTACAACATTAAAAAATCCACCAACATCATCTACCACATCAACAAAAAAAGAACAAAAATCACATGATCATCTCCAAAATGCTGAAAAAGCATTCGAAAAATTCAGCATTGATTTATGATAAAAACTCTCATCAAAATGGGTATAGAGGGCAAGTACATCAACTTTATAAAGGCCATATATGATAAACCCACAGCCAATATCATACTGAACAGCGAGAAGCTGAAACCTTTTCTTCTAAAATCAGGAACAAGACAGGGATGTCACTCTTCCCACTGTTATTCAACATAGTACTGGAGGTTCTAGCCATGGCAATTAGACAAAACAAAGAAATACAAGACATCCAGATTTGTAAAGAAGAAGTCAAACTGTCACTATTTGCAGATGACATGATACTGTACATAGAAAAACCCTAAAGACTCCACACCAAAACTACTGGAACTAATATCATAATTCAGCAAAGTTGCAGGATATGAAATTAATGCACAGAAATCTGTGGCTTTCCAGTACACTAACAATGAACTAACAGAAAGAGAAATCAGGAAAACAATTCCATTCACAATTACATCAAAAAGAATAAAATACCTAGGAATAAGCCTAACCAAGGAAGTGAAAGACCTATACGCTGAAATCTACAGGACACTCTTAGAGAAATTAAAGAGGACACTATCAAATGGAAACTCATCACATGCTCTTGGCTGGAAAGAATTAATATCGTCAAAATGGTCATCCTGCCCAAAGCAATCTACAGATTCAATCCAATCCCTATCAAATTATCAACAGTATTATTCAACGAACTGGAACAAACAGTGCTAAAATTCATATGGAACCACCAAAGATCCAGAATAGCCAAAGCAGTCCTGAGAAGGAAAACTGGGGGGGGGGATCTCAGTCCCTAACTTCAAGCTCTACTACAAAGCCACAGTAATCAAGACAATTTGGTACTGGCACAAGAACAGAGCCACACACCAATGGAACAGAATAGAGACTCCAGACATTAACCCAAACATATATGGTCAATTAATATATGATAAAGGAGCCATAGACATGCAATGGGGAAATGACAGCATCTTCAACAGCTGGTGTTGGCAAAACTGGACAGCTACATGTAAGAGAATTAAAATGGATCACTGTCTAACCCCATACACAAAAGTAATTTTGAAGTGTATCAAAGACCTGAATGTAAGTCATGAAACCATAAAACTCTTGGAAAAAAACATAGGCAAAAATCTTTTGGACATAAACATGGGCAACTACTTCATGAACATACCTCCCTGGAAAAGGGAAACAAAAGCAAAAATGAACAAGTAGAACTATATCAAGCTGAAAAGCTTCTGTACAGCAAAGGACACGATCAATAGAACAAAAAGGCACCCTACAGTATGGGAGAATATATTCATAAATGACAGATCCGATAAAGGCTTAACATCCAAAATATATAAAGAGCTCACACACCTCAACAAACAAAATTAAAGTAATCCATTTAAAAAATGGGCAAAGGAACTGAACAGACAGTTCTCCAAAGAAGAAATTCAGTTGGCCAGTAGACATATGAAAAGATGCTCCACATCACTAGTCATCATAAAAATGCAAATTAGAACCACTATGACATATCACCTCACACCAGTAAGGATCACCACCATCCAAAAGACAAACAACAACAAATTTTGGCGAGGTTGTGGAGAAAAGGGAACCCTCCTACACTGCTGGTGGGAATGTAAATTAGTTCAACCATTATGGAAAGCAGTATGGAGGTTCCTCAAAAAGCTCAAAATAGAAATACCATTTGACCCAGGAATTCCACTTCTAGGAATTTACCCTAAGAATGCAGCAGTCCAGCTTGAAAAAGACAAATGCACTGCTATGTTTATCACAGCACTATTTACAATAGCCAAGAAATGAAAGTAACCTAAGTGCCCATCAGTAGATGAATGGATAAAGAAGATATGGTACATATATGTAATGGAATATTATTCAGCCATAAGAAGAAAACAAATCCTACCTTTTGCAACAACATGGATGGAGCTAGAGGGTACTACGTTCAGTGAAATAAGCCAGGCAGAGACAGGCAAGTACCTAATGATTTCAGTCATATGTGAAGTATAGAACAAAGAAAAAACTGAAGCAACAAAACAGCAGCAGAATCACAGAACTCAAGAATGGACTAACAGTTACCAAAGGGAAAGGGACAGGGGAGGATGGGTAGGAAGGGATGGATAAGGGGGCAGAAATGAAAGGGGGCATTACAATTAACATGCATAATGTGTGGGGGGCATGGGGAGGGCTGTGCAACACAGAGAAGACAAGTAGTGTTTCTACAGCATCTTACTACACTGGTGGACAGTGACTGTAATGGGCTTTTGGAGGGGACTTGGTGAAGAGGGGAGTCTAGTAAATATAATGTTACTCATGTAACTGTAGGTTAATGATAACAAAAAAAAGTGACACCACAGTTAGATGGGAACCACATGTTCCGAATGCTTTTTGTCTACCTTCAGTAGATGGTATTCTCAATACTGCTTGGGCAATAAAAGCATATCATATAAGGATGAGTGTCAAGATGTAATAGTACACTTACTAACAATAGTTCAGGCTCATTTGTTGTGTCAACCCACGACAACTTGAGCAGAACAGGGACTTCACAGAGAAAGTGATCTAATACATAGGGGCCACAGAGGGGCAGCTGAAGAGTCAGGGTAGACAACCACACTGATTTGCTGAAACCAGTAAACCAGGATGCTGCTGCCAACTGGAGGCAGAGCCTTTGATGCATGATAACTGAGTAATGGAGAGGCTGACAAATAGCTACAAACCTGTCAAAGGACATGACAGAAAGCAGAACACATTCAGTGGCCCCCAAGGCCAGAAAAATGAAAAGCTGGGCCACACAGCATCCAAAACTAATTACCTTCCTGGTGCTATATGAATTTATCAGCATTTGTGGAAATGTACTTGTGGTGTAGCAGAGATCTAGGAGGGACAGATTGGTAAGAAAGAAATATGTGGCGTTATGGAGTTTGGAGTCTGGGCTTGACACTAGAATAATGGTCAGATTCCCTAAGATAGTCATGATATAAGAAATGAAGAAGACCACAGGGAGTGGAAGCTCCAGCCATGGTGGATATGAGAAACCTAAGAGGATGAACTCCTGTGAGATGCTCTCATTTACCTGTTTCATGATCAATATTTCAACTCTTGGTTCCCTGAAACATAAAAATTCAGGAAGCCAATGAAATCTGTTTATTGTCTGTTTCAATTATTTATAATCACTTTACTACCTGTTTGAAGAGCTGATTTTGTTTATAATATGAAACATACATTGTTGGAAATATTCACAATTAACTAAGTATTTTTTAAATGTAATCTTTTTACATGCATATCACCAATTCAAAAATGAAAGCAAATACTTAAAAAGTAAATACATATTTTAAACAACTTCAATAAAATTTGTTCTTTGATATTTTGGTCAATTGGTTAATCTTTCTTTGTACTACCTTTTACATAGCTATTATTAGGAATGTTTGGTTACAATCCCAGACATATTACTTTTTCATTCTAATTTCTCTTCAGTGCCAAGGAGATTGACTTATCTTCTGAGACATTTCAGATTATTTAGACCACCCTCAAAACTGCGTGGATAGGTTGTAGCAAACTATCAGGCACATTTCAAAGAAACATGTGTTTTACCTTTTAGGACCTCATGGAATCAGAATAAATAGATATTAATAATATGGAATCTAGAGGCAGACATACCTGAACTCAAGTCTCTACTACATAAAGACATTAATTATATCATCCAGTGAATGTTTCTTATTCTTTTGAACTTCAGGCTCTCCATCTATAAAATGAGTATAATGATGTCTTTCTGCTATGGTGGTGTGAATGTGATTGAAAGGAACTGTCCTGATCCAAGGCCTTTGTCATGGTCAGAGAGGAAAACTGCTTATCTTAGAATCTTAGAACTCTAAGTGTTCTAGTGTCACCAATGGAAAATAACTCTGCAAGTTGAAAACAGCTTACCATTCACTCCACAGTGCCAAAACCATCAATCTCAACAATAGAAGTAATAGTGACTATCTGATGTGAAATGTAAATGTGATCTTTAATGTAAATTTCCCAGAATAGTACCACCCAACAATGGAAATAAAAGTATCATAGTCGTGCAGGAACTCTGAGACATGACAGCAGAGTGTGTTCAGAGTCCTAAATTTGCTGAAGGTCCTAATACAAATCAAAGTCACCAGCTGAAAATGGATTCATCTGAAGGTCATCTACCTTACTAACACTACCCTCTATCATTTTATGATTTTGTTGGCATAGAAATGTAAACTCAATGATAGGAACATTATTTTTGAATTATTATCCAATATGTATTTTAGTTTTGCTAGATTATTCTACAGCTTTGGTACAGTGATAGGGAAGGATAGTATAGCCCCTCAAAAAATTCCTGTTGCCATGCAGCTGTCAATAAAATTATGTATGTGATGTAGATATAAGTTGAGATATAGATATAAATGTGCAAAAATGCTTAAGTACTCAAGAAAAAAGTATTTGTAAACATGTATTTAACATGCTTGCATGTGTTTACATATGGCAGTGTATTACATATGTCAGGATTCGAATATGTATAAAAGTTACCTGAAGTATGCAAAAGTGTTAAAAGTTAACTCTGGGGAGTGGGAATGGAGAAAAAGTAAATCAGACTTTCATATTTATCTTTATTACTGTTCATTCTAATTTTTAGTAAGCAAGTATTAAAATACTCTATTAATAAAAAATATGTATTATATAACAACTTTACATGTCTTACTCATAGTCTGCATTTTAATATAAGGACTAGCATTGCTTTAGACTTTAGTGCCAAAATAAGACAGTTCTTACACTTAGCCTTTTATCTTTTAATAGATCCTTAAAACTGAATTAAGATTCTACATGAGAATTTTCTAAAGGCTAGAGTATGGGGAGATCTAGGCATCTCATTGTCAAAAAAATAGTTGCCATTGATTATAAGAATTCTGAAAAGTAGGACAAATGGAATGAGTAAAGAGAGATTAAACAACTTCACAATTTCCTTGTTAGTGTTGAAAATTTCCTCCAGTTTGTTGCAAGTTTTGAAAAAATGTCCTCAAATCCATGTAATTAAGCTGACAATAAGCCCCAGTTTACGGGGCTGCTGAGCTGACTCCTGCTGTCTTGACTATAACTACTAATAAAATGCTTCCTGTAAGATAAATTCTAGCCAAAAGAAGCAGGCGAAGAGAGGCAACAAAGGGCCAGGTAGTTTATTTGAACGCAATTCCTGGGTGATGCTCCCTGGTCTGGATATCACAGGTCAGGGAAGTCACGCTCAGCAGGGCAGGCAGCAAGTTTTAAAAGAAGGCAGGGGGAGGGAGAGCAAAGGTATACAGTGGCATGGAGGATTGGCTCACCTAGGGTACATGGGGGTCTCTCATTGGCCTTTAGCCAGGTTCTGGAAAGTTACCACTAATCTTCTAGCTTGGGGGAAGGGCTCTAGTTAGGAATGTAATCCAATCAGTCTCTGGAATGTTGTCAGACAGGAACCCTTTAGTCTCTTCACCTTGTTTGGTGAGGCCTGAGCTTGTCCAGCAGGCTCACCCCTTCCCCTGGTGCCTCCAGCCTTACATTCCAGCCGTTTGGTCATAATGGGTGATGATTCAATCTGGCTACGTCTGGCTGACAAGGGGCATCGTGGGGGGAGGTTTAAGGCTTGTTGACAGCTGGGGGAGGCTCACTTGGGAGGGGTGAGTACTTGTGCAGCAACAGTTGATTAACTTTTATGTGTGAAATTTCTGCCATGCCCTGTTGAAGTAACTTGAAAACACATGGGGCAATTAAGAGTAAACCACAAACTCTTATTAAGGGGCCTATCAGAGGCATTAGCCAGGCCATTATGGGAGACTGAAGCCACCCATAAGGGCCATCTTCAGGTACTCGTGTTTTGTCGAGATCTTTTTGTAGTTCTTGTAGTTTTTTACGCTTTGTTCTACTACCCCAGACTCATTGATATAGTAGCAGCATTCTTCCTGCAAGAAAACATAGGTTTCACCCTTTTCTGTGGTAAGCAGATCTAAGGTCTGCCGATTTTGAAGGGTGACCTGGGCAAGGGAAGTAAGTTGTCACTGGAGGGAAATAAGGGAGGTCAAGGTTTGTCCCAAGGTTAGGCTCACTCTATCATCTAATGCCACCAATTGACTTGCTAGACCCTGAGAACTCACTAAGCTATGGCCTAATGCTCCTGCCCCTGTGGCAGCCATGGCCACTGCAGTAACTAGGCTCACTCCCACTAGCACAGGTAGAAAAACTGCCCTCTTCTGTCTAGTGTTTTGATATATAGACCATTCATCTAGTGCCTGTCTTACCTCAGACTTGCTGTACAATGTTAGTTGGGGCACCAGCATCACCAAAAAGCAGGGTCCTACTGGTTGAGCCTGGAAAAAACTAATGGGAACTGCCACCACTGGGGAGCGTTGGAGGAAGGCGCAGAGGAAACAATCAGGCACATTGCTGAGGATATGTGAAGCATTAAGAAACCATACTGTTTCTCTAATCTCTGGCCCAGGAAAGTGATGCTCCTGCTGGTTGTAGAGAGTTGGGGGTAGGGGTCCAACTGAATCTTGTTTTAGTGCCTGTTCTGTTTTTCGAATATTGCCTGATACCTGTGCCTGGGTGTTTAGAACTTCCGTGAGAGTGGGATTTACAGTGGTCCATTCCTTCTTGATGTATACTGTGCCCTGTGGGGACCATTGGTAATTATCATATAGCTTGCCCTGTACTCCTTTTTCTCAGTGTGGATCCTAAGGGTCTCTAATGGTAATGTATAGCTTATCTTGTATTCTGAAGAACATGTTGTCAGAGAGTCCTCTTGCTGTTTTTTTCTACTGCATGAACTCTCCATGTGTCTAATTCAGGATGACATCCCCCATACATGTCAGACTGGAAAATACATGTATGAGAGATTTGGTCATACGGAAAGCACAGCGTAGGGTTTGAAAAAGTGTTTAAGATGTCTGTGTGTACCGGCATTTGAATTGGTGCCTGACAACCTACATGTGGGCAACTTTGGGTGCCTACTTCTCAGATGATTCCTTAAAGAGTAAGTTGGAGCTTAAACTTCCATGAAGAATAACTGTGCTTGGAGACTACCAGGCTATTCATCTGGCTGGTTGTACTTGACATGACTAACCCACAGCTTAAGAGGACCTACCTCATAAGACACCCAATCATCATGTCTGGGTGCCCATTTGAGACTAGAAAGGTGATACCAGGAGGAATGCCCATGTAGTTTGACTGCTGAAGGTGTAGTGAGGAGTACTGTATAAGTCCCTGTCCAGTGGGGTAGGAGAGATTTTGGCTGGAGTTCTCTTAGGAGTACCTCATCTCCAGGCTGAGGGATCACTACGTCTCCTGGGTTGTTGGATGATGTAGGTTGGGGTAGGAGCTGGTCTGCGTGTCCCCTAAGAAGATGTCACAACAGTGTAAAGTAAGGAAGGTAGGAGGCCAAAGGAGGAGAGGTAGTGGACAGGCCTGTGTTTAGTAAGAATGGCCTGCCATACATCAGCTCAAATGCGTTTAGTCCAGTCGGTCCCCGGGGGACAGCATGCAGCCAAGTGAGAGCTATGGGGAGATCGGGCCACAAGAGCTTTACCTCTAGAGACAGCTTAGTTAGTTGTTTTTTTAAGAGACTGTTAGCCCTTTTGACCTTACCCGATGATTGGGGGTGGTAGGGTATATGGAGGTTCCAGGTGATATTGAGAGCCTTGGCTGCTAGCTGAGTGACCAGAGAGACAAAAGCAGGCTGTTGTCCGACTGTAGCGAGGCAGGCAGGCCAAAGTGGGGGTGATATGTGCCACCAATGTCTGTGCCACTACCAAAGCTGTTTCCTGGCTGGTGGGGAAGGCTTCAATCCACCCTGAAAAGGTATCAACCAGAACTAGTAAATACCGGAGTTTTTTATGCTTATGCATGTGGGTGAAATCAACCTGCCAGTCCTGTCCGGGGATTGTTCCCCTCATCTGGTGGAGGGCCATCCAGATCTTCAGAGCACCTTGAGATGAGACATGATGACAAGTAGTGCAGGCTTGGTGCACCTGATCTATGACCTTGCAGAAACCATAAGGGGCAAATATGGGGAAGAGAAACTGGTGCATGGCTTCTAGCCCAATGTGTAGAAACTGATGAATTTTGGATATGATATCTCTGCCTTGGGCTTGGGGGAGGGCAATTCGTCCCCTGAGATATATCTATCCCTGATCTCCCAATGTCCCCCCTTGATGTAGAAGCAGTCGCCATTCGTCATCAGGGTATTGGGGCAATAGAGAGGGGGAAAGAAACAGCACAGAGGGTTGCCCAGACCCGGATGTTAATTTTTGGGCTATGGCATCTGCCAACGCATTACCTCTGGTTACTGGATCATTTCCAGTCTGATGTCTCTTACAATGCATTATGGCCACTTCTTTGGGGGTCCTGTAGGGCCTGTAGCAGGCAGCTGATAGCCCTACCATTGATGATCGGGGTTTCCTTAGTGGTAAGGAAGCCCCTTTCTTTCCAAATCGCAGCATGAGTGTGTGTAATTAGGAAGGTATATTTAGAGTCAGTATAAATTATGGCCCTCTTCTCAGCTGCCAGCTGTAATGCCTGGGTAAGAGCTGCTAATTCGGTTTTCTGGGAGGTGGTCTCAGATGGGAATACGTTTGCTTCTATCACCTGTGACAGAGCCACTACTGCATAGGCCGCCCTTCGCACCCTGTTACTCCCCTTCACCGAGCTTCCATCTATGAAAAAGGTTGTCAGGGTCCTCGAGGGGCACGTCTTGTAGGCCCTCTCTAGGTTTTCTAAGAGCCTCTACAATCTCTACACATGAATGAGTGGGCTGATCTGCCTGATCGCTGATGGGAAGCAAGGAGGCTAGGTTAAGGGGTGGAGAGACTTGTAGGGTTACCTGTGGATGTTCAATAAACAGGAGGTGGAATTCCTGTACTCTTGAAGGACTCAAGGATGCCAGGGATTTATGACTCAAAAGATATTGTACCCGGTGTGGAGAATACACAGTAATGGGCTGTTGGAGAGTTAATTTCAGGGCTTCTTGGGCCAGACTTCCCGCAGCTGCCAGAGCTCGGAGGCAAGGCTGCCACCCTCTGGTGGTGGTATCCAACTGTTTGGAGAGAAAGGCAATGGGACAGCACCCCAGCCCCACTGGCTGTACCAGCACTCCAGTGGCCACCCCTGCCCTCTCTGCTGTATATAAGGTAAAGGGGTTAGTTAAGTCAGGGAGCATTAACGGGAGGGATGAGAGCAATGCATCCTGTAATTGATTGAAAGCAGAAGCTACCTCAGCAGGTGAAGTTAGTGGCCCAGTAGGAGTCTCTGTAGCAGCTGCATAGAGCAGTCTGGCTAGAAGGGCAAAGTTAGGCACCCAATGTCTGAAAAACCCCACCAATCCTAGAAAGGATAGTACCTTGGCTCCTGAAGTAGGTGGCAGGAGAGCTTTAATCACAGCCACTCGGCCCACCATCAGGGCTTTAATGGTGGGAGTTAGAGTTATCTTGAGGTATGTAACCTGAGGTAGAGACAGCTGTGCTTTGGCAGGGGATACCCTGTACCCCATGTCTGTCAGGAAATTAAGAAAGGATGTGGTGTCCAGGACCGATGCCTCCTTTGAGGGGCTGCAAAGTAAAAGATCATCTATGTATTGGAGGAGAGTACTCTTGCCCATTGAATGTCACAAGTGGTCCTCTGGCAGGGCCTGTCCAAAAAGATGGGGGCTATCTCTAAAACCTTGAGGTTGAACTGTCCAGGTCAATTGTCTAGATTGACAGGTGTCAGGGTCTTCCCACATAAAGGCAAATAGCGGCTGTGAGTCTGAGTGGAGGGGTATAGTGAAAAAGGCATCTTTAAGGTCCAGTACAGTAAAATGAGAGGTACTGGAAGGGACCTGAGACAGAAGAGCGTATGGGTTAGGCACTACTGGGTGTAAGGGAATAACAGCCTCGTTAATTATTCGGAGGTCCTGAACGAGGCTATATGCTCCAGAAGGCTTTTTTACCAGCAAGATGGGAGTATTGCATGGAGAGTTAATCTGTACTAAAAGCCTCTGCGAGAGTAGATCATTAACAATAGGCTGTAGTCCCATCCAGTGAGCCTGCAAAATAGGAAATTGAGGCTGAGAGGGGATGGGTCTTTAAGGTGTATTAAAACTGGGGTGTGGTGGGTTGCCACCACAGGGGTGGAGATGTCCCACAGGACCGGATTGACATGAGTCCAGGAAGTCAGGAGTCCCAGACTACCATCGTCTAACTCTCCTTCTCTGACCAAAGCAGTCAGAAAGTTTCTGGCATCCTGTAAGCATTTAAAAAGTGGGAGGGAAATAGAGGCTCCTAACTTATAGAGCAAATCCCGTCCTAACAGAGAGGTAAGACAGGAAGGCACGACTAGAAAGGAATGGGTAAACGGGATGCCTTGGAAGGTGCAGGCCACCGGGCCCATCTCTAACGGCTTGGAGGGGACCAAGATGGTGGAGAAACTGGAAGAGAAGGAGAATGAGATGGTGGAGAAACTGGGAGAGAAGAGGAACAAAATGATGGAGAAACCGGAAGAGAAAGAGAACAAGATGGCAGAGAAACCAGAAAAGAAGGGGAACAAAATGGTGGAGAAACTGGAAGAGAAGGAGAACGAAGTGGTGGAGAAACCAGAAGAACAGGGGAACAAGATGGAGGAGAGAAACAGTGAGGAAGGGAGCTGGCCTCCATGTTGGGCCTGGAGGAGTGGGAAGGGGGGCAGCCAAGATCCTCCGCCAAGTCTGCCAGAGAAGAGCCTCCCAGTAATAGGAGGGGTAGAGATTGGCAGTCTTTGGTGGAGGCGTGGGCTAACAAAACTTGGAAAGGAGTACACTTAAGACACATATCTGGGTGGTTGCGCAGAGTCCAAAAAGCCTGCACATATGGGATTTCACTCCACTTTCCTCTCCAAGGGCAGTAATTAGTTAAGTCGGTGAGGAGGCCAAAATCAAAAGTTCCCTCAGGGGGCCAGAGAGATTGGTTGTCCAAGGGATAATAATGAGGCCAGGCATGAGAGCAAAGGAAGACCACCTTCCATTGCGAACCTCCCGGGACAAATATAGAGTAGCCAAATTAGAAATGAAACACTGCAAAGGGGTCTGGGCCTCTGCTTTTGAGGGCTGGTTCCCCATTTCTGCATCACTCCCCAACTAATCCCGCTGAGAGGAGTGCCCAGTGTCCCAAGCACACCAAGTCAGGGGAGATGTCCTGGGAACCTGGGTGAGGGACGTCTCCCACACTGCAGGGCCAAGGATGGCCGGATGCCTGCAGATATCCTGGGGCCTGGGTTAGGGAAATCCCCCACACCCCAGAGCCAAGGGTGGGCCGGATGCCCGCAGAGGGTGGGCTGGATGCCCAGGGACCAGATGCCCCAACCTGGATGTAGCTACGATTTTGAGTGGACCAGGTGTAACGGAGTTAGGAAGGGAAACAGACTGAGGGAAACTGAGGGACTCACCGGAAAATGGTCCATGCAGTGGAGAGCAGGCTGACGTCCCAGGTTGGGGAAGGAGGAGGCAGGGCTGCCGGTGGCCAGTCAGGGCCCCGAACTCATGCTCCTTCCCGGGATTTCGGCACCAAATGTAAGATAAATCCTAGCTGAAATAAGCAGGTGAAGAGAGGGAACAAAGGGCCAGGTAGTTTATTTGAACACAATTCTCGGGTGATGCTCCCCAGTCTGGATATCACAGGCCGGGGAAGTCATGCTCAGCAGGGCAGGCAGCAAGTTTTTAAAGAAGGCAGGGAGGGAGAGCAAAGGTGTACAGTGGCATGAGGATTGGCTCACCTAGGGTACGTGGGGTTCTCTCATTGGCCTTTAGCCAGGTTCTGGAAAGTTACCACTAATCTTCTAGCTTGGGGGAAGGGCTCTAGTTAGGAATGTTATCCGATCAGTCTCTGGAATGTTGTCAGACAGGAACCCTTTAGTCTCTTCACCTTGTTTGGTGAGGCCTGAGCTTGTCCAGCAGGCTCACCCCTTCCCCTGATGCCTCCAGCCTTACACTTCCATTTTCAGAAGTGTTCTTATTTAGATAATAAGTTGTGAGGTCTCCCCAGCTGTAATATTAAAGTGTGAAATCATTTTCTAATTATTCTTCAAGTGGTGTTTCATCACTGAAGACACTACATATGTTTTCCCATCCAATCTGGACCAAATGAGGACACGAGGAGGCAGAAAATTATAAATATTGGAGAAGGCAGGAGGGGATTCCACTGATGGGCAGAGAGCAAAGCAGGAAAGCAAGAGTACAAGTAAGACTGTAGTGCACCTAACTCTGTTCTGCTCTTTACTTTTTGTGGCATGTTTCCTCCATCTTTTAAACACTGTAACTTAAAAAATATCCACTCTTTCTATTAAACAGTTGCCACATCACTTTGTATTCAGAAGTTCAATACTTTGGATTTTTATTCTTGTCAATAATATTAAGTTGGAAGGATTTATTAACTGAAACAAAGTAGAAAGTTCTTAACTGTATCACTGAAATTCTGGTAGAGAGGCTAACTGATTACTTAACTGATTAAACCTGTGCTGATTTTTCCACTGCAGTGAGGCCTCAAAAGTCCACACAATTTATTTCTCTGCTTCAAGTGGAATTCTTTTTGTAGCATCTTTAGAGGACATTATTCTCATTTTGAGTGACAAGTATTCCCTTGGGTCAACACAGGAATGTATTTTAACAATGGGAGACACAAAAGGGATCAACAACAGGTAATGAAAGTGTTTTTAAAAACAGCAGTGGAAAGGGGCTGTTTGACTTTCAGAGCTTTTATCCATACATAACTTAGAATATTTCAATTTGCATTGCCTAGGTAAATATAAGCTATCACTACCCATTTGCCTGTACACTGGTTGACATTCCATCTCCCAGCTACATACTGTATTTTCTCCCTCTGTGACTGAGACATGAGAATTCAGAACTTACTATGCATTGAGATAAGAAAGATGACAAGAGTCATCGTTCTTATACAGCCACTAAGTCATGGCACAACTGGGCAAGTTACTCAATGGCTTTGGAAAGCAATTGAATTTTCTGTAACACTGGAATTTTCTGTTTTCTATACAACATAAAAATTGTTTGCTTTAAGTATTGTCAAATTAACTTGCTTCTGTGGTTGTATAAAAAGCTCTTATTAAAATCCTGTACTGAACTTCCAACCTCCTACTGGAGTATAAGGATAGACAATAAGGGTAATTTATCCACACAACACTGCAATTTGGCTTAGAATACACAGGAAATTTTGTCAATAAATACTTTTTTCCATTCCATAAAAGAGTAATTCAGGCAGAAACATGAATTAGGAGACTCAGAGAGATTCTTTTCCTATTCTAGTACACAGCAGGCTGAAGATTAGAACCCAAGACTGCTCAGCTCAAAAGTTTTAATTTTCAGTAGAGAGAACAATATATGCAAAGCAACACTATAAACAAGTAAATGGAATGAAGAAACAGGCTTAGTTAAATTTTTCTATTACATGATAATGAAAAGTCTGTGAGTTCTCAGAACAAACAAATTTCAGTATGTTTCATATATTTCAGAGGTGTTTTCCATACCTCCATTTTAAGCAATAGAGAGGATGATTTGTGTGTCTCTGTGTGTTTGTCCAAGAAGCTTTGAATTCAGTTATAAGCATGCAGATTCAACAACCTCTTAAAGAGTTATTCAGTCATAAAATGGATATGACAAAGATCATTCAACTCCTTGTTCCATTCTCTAAGGGGCAAATTTTGAGATCTCCATTTCGCATTAATTCAGACTATACAAGAATAAAAATAAAATGTTGTAGACAACCAGAATATATTTTTCTGGCATCACATTGCAAAGTATCAATTGCTATTTTCAGAATTCTCCTCACCAGATTTGCAAAATGAATGAGGATAGAGAACTTTCTTTATTAATGTTGGTGCTTGCTCTAGCTTGAAAGGAAAGGTAACAATTCTCATGTGATTTATATTAATTGACCATGATATCCAAAGGGAAGGCAGACAGAGGAGATCTCTATGAAGTAGTATTTTGTTTTTAGCTTAGAGTTTTCTCCACAGTACCCTTTCTCTGGAGACTATCTCCTCAACTTTTTTCAAGACAAAAGAGAATGACAATTGGGACTAAAATGCCTTATCAAAGTTTGAATTTTGTGCCATCAAACTGGGAGTTAATTTCCTTTTGTAAGCTACTAAGTGAAGTATGTGAAACCACATAGAAAACTTGCTATTTGCTCTGAAATTCTGAGGTCAATTTCTATACAGCAAAACAGACTTCCATTTAATTAATCATTGAAATGTTTTTATCATTTTGATTTACGTAAAGCAATTTTGTTTTTTTGGATGTAACTGGTTTTATGAAGGAATTATTAGGATTTCTTCTTTAGGTTTGATAATAGGATTGAGATTATGTTTTTTTTTTTTTGAGAGGGCATCTCTCATATTTATTGATCAAATTGTTGTTAACAACAATAAAATTCAGTATAGGGGGGTCAATGCTCAATGTACAATCATTAATCCATCTCAAGCCTAATTCTTGTCAGTCTCCAATCTTCTGAAGCATAACGAACAAGTTCTTACATGGTGAACAAATTCTTACATAGTGAATAAATTCTTACATGGTGAACAGTACAAGGGCATTCATCACAGAAACTTTCGGTTTTGATCACGCATTATGACCTATAAACAATCAGGTCAAATATGAATATTCGTTTGATTTTTGTACTTGATTTATATGTTGATCCCACATTTCTCCCTTTATTATTATTATTATTTTTATTTTTAATAAAATGCTGAAGTGGTAGGTAGATGCAAGATAAAGGTAGAAAACATAGTTTAGTGCTGTAAGAGGGCAAATGTGTCTGTGGCTCTGTTCTTGTGCCAGTACCAAATTTTCTTGATTACTATGGCTTTGTAGTAGAGCTTGAAGTTGGGGAGTGAGATCCCCACTACTTTATTCTTCTTTTTCAGGATTGTTTTGGCTATTCGGGGTCTTTGGTGTTTCCATATGAATTTTTGAATTATGTGTTCCAATTCATTGAAGAATGTTGCTGGTAATTTGAGAGGGATTGCATCAAATCTGTATATTGCTTTGGGCAGGATGGCCATTTTGATGATATTAATTCTTCCTAGCCATGAGCATGGAATGAGTTTCCATTTATTAGTGTTCCCTTTAATTTCTCTTAAGAGTGACTTGTAGTTTTCAGAGTATAAGTCTTTCACTTCTTTGGTTAGGTTTATTCCTAGGTATTTTATTCTTTTTGATGCAATGGTGAATGGAATTGTTTTCCTGATTTCTCTTTCTACTGATTCGTGGTTAGTGTATAGGAAAGCTACAGATTTCTGTGTGTTAATTTTGTATCCTGCAACTTTGCTGTATTCCGATATCAGTTCTAGTAGTTTTGGAGTGGAGTCTTTACGGTTTTTTATGTACAGTATCATATCATCTGCAAATAGTGACAGTTTAACTTCTTTACCATTCTGGGTTCCTTGTATTTCTTTGTTTTGTCTGATTGCCGTGGCTAGGACTTCCAGTACTATGTTAAATAACAGTGGGGAGGGTGGGCATCCCTGTCTTGTTCACGATCTTAGAGGAAATGCTTTCAGCTTCTCGCTGTTCATTATAATGCTGGCTGTGGGTTTATCATATATGGCCTTTATTATGTTGAGGTACTTTCCCTCTATTCCCATTTTGCTGAGAGTTTTTATCATGAATGGATGTTGAATTTTGTCAAATGCTTTTTCAGCATCTATGGAGATGATCATGTATTTTTTGTCTTTCTTTTTGTTGATGTGGTGGATGATGTTGATGGATTTTCGAATGTTGTACCATCCTTGCATCACTGGGATGAACCCCACTTGGTCATGGTGTATGATCCTTTTGATATACTGTTCAATTCTGTTTGCTAATATTTTATTGAGAATTTTTGCTTCTATATTCATCAGGGATATTGGTCTGTAATTTTCTTTTTTGGTGGGGTCTTTGCCTGGTTTTGGTATTAGGGTGATGTTCGCTTCGTAGAATGAGTTTGGGAGTATTCCCTCCTCTTCTATTTTTTGGAACACTTTACGGAGAATGGGTATTATGTCTTCTCTGTGTGTCTGATAAAATTCCGAGGTAAATCTGTCCGGCCCCGGGGTTTCGTTCTTGGGTAGTTTTTTGATTACTGTTTCAATTTCTTTGCTCTTAATTGGTTTGTTTACCTTTTGTGTTTCTTCCTTGGTCAGTCTTGGGAGGTTGTATTTTTCTAGGAAGTTGTCCATTTCTTCTAGGTTTTCCAGCTTGTTGGCATATAGGTTTTCATAGTAGTCTTTAATAATTCTTTCTATTTCTGTGGAGTCTGTTGTGATTTTTCCATTCTCATTTCTGATTATATTTCTGTGTTGATTCTCTTTTTCTCTTAATAAGTTGGGCTAGAGGCTTATCTATTTTGTTTATTTTCTCGAACAACCAGTTCTTGGTTACATTGATTTTTGCTATTGTTTTATTCTTCTCAATTTTGTTTATTTTTCTCTGATCTTTATTATGTCCCTCCTTCTGTTCACTTTAGGCATCATTTGTTCTTCTTTTTCCAGTTTTGATAATTGTGATGTTAGACTGTTCATTTGGGATTGTTCTTCTTTCTTCAAGTGTGCCTTGATTGCTATATACTTTCCTCTTAAGACTGCTTTCGCAGCATGCCACAGAAGTTGGGGCTTAGTGTTGTTGTTGTCATTTGTTTCTATATATTCCTTGATCTCTATTTTGATTTTTTCATTGATCCATTGATTATTTAGTAGCATGTTGTTAAGCCTCCATGTGTTTGTGAGCCTTTTTGTTTTCCTTGTAGAATTTATTTCTACTTTTATACCTTTGTGGTCTGAAAAATTGGTTGGTAGAATTTCAATATTTTGGAATTTACTGAGGCTCTTTTTGTGAGCTAGTATGTGGTCTATTCTGGAGAATGTTCCATGTGCACTTGAGAAGAATGTATATCCTGTTGCTTTTGGATGTAGAGTTCTATAGATGTCTATTAGGTCCATCTGTTCTAGTGTGTTGTTCAGTGCCTGTGTGTCCTTACTTATTTTCTGCCCTGTGGATGTATCCTTTGGGGTGAGTGGTGTGTTGAAGTCTCCTACAATGAAAGCATTGCAGTCTATTTCTCTCTTTAGTTCTGTTAGTATTTGCTTCACATATGCTGTTGCTCCTGTATTGGGTGCATGTATATTTAGAATGGTTATATCCTCTTATTCGACTGAGCCCTTTATCATTATGTAGTATCCTTCTTTATCTCCTGTTACTTTCTCTGTTTTGAAGTCTATTTTGTCTGATATTAGTACTGCAACCCCTGCTTTCTTCTCACTGTTGTTTGCCTGAAATATGGTTTTCCATCCCTTGACTTTTAGTCTGTGCATGTCTTTGGGTTTGAGGTGAGTTTCTTGTAAGCAGCATATAGATGGCTCTTGCTTTTTTTATCCATTCTATTACTCTGTGTCTTTTGATTGGTGCATTAAGTCCATTTACATTTAGAGTGACTATTGAGAGATATGTACTTATTGCCATTGCAGGCTTTAGATTCGTGGTTACCAAAGGTTCATGGTTAGCTTCTTTTGTATCTTACTGCCTAACTTAGCTCGCTTATTGAGCTGTTATATACACTGTCTGGAAATTCTTTTCTTCTCTCCCTTCTTATTCCTCCTCCTCCATTCTTCATATGTTGTGTGTTTTGTTCTGTGCTCTTTTTAGGAGTGCTCCCATCTAGAGCAGTCCCTGTAGGATGCCCTGTAGAGGTGGTTTGTGGGAAGCAAATTCCCTCAGCTTTTGCTTGTCTGGGAATTGTTTAATCCCGCCATCATATTTAAATGACAGTCGTGCTGGATACAGTATCCTTGGTTCAAGACCCTTCTGTTTCATTGCATTAAGTATATCATGCCATTCTCTTCTGGCCTGTAGGGTTTCTGTCAAGAAGTCTGATGTTAGCCTGATGGGTTTTCCTTTATAGGTGACCTTTTTCTCTCTAGCTGCCTTTAAAACTTTTTCCTTGTCCTTGATTCTTGCCATTTTAATTACTATGAGTCTTGGTGTTTCCTCCTTGGATCCTTTCTGTTGGGGGTTCTGTGTAATTCCATGGTCTGTTCGATTATTTCCTCCCCCAGTTTGGGGAAGTTTTCAGCAATTATTTCTTCAAAGAGACTTTCTATCCCTTTTCCTCTTTCTTCTTCTTTTGGTATCCCTATAATACGAATATTATTCCTTTTGGCTTGATCACATAGTTCTCTTAGTGTTGTTTCATTCCTGGAGATCCTTTTATCTCTCTCTATGTCAGCTTCTATACGTTCCTGTTGTTTGGCTTCTATTCCTTCAGTGGCCTCTTGCATCTTATCCATTCTGCTTATAAATCCTTCCAGGGATTGTTTCACTTCTGTGATCTCCTTCCTGACATCTGTGATCTCCTTCCCGACTTCATCCCACTGCTCTTGCATTTTTCTCTGCATCTCATCCCATTGCTCTTGCACTTTCTTCTGCATCTCTGTAAGCATGTTCATGATTTTTATTTTCTATTCTTTTTCAGGAGGACTGGTTAGGTCTGTCTCCTTCTCAGGTGTTGTCTCTGTGATCTTTGTCTGCCTGTAGTTTTGCCTTTTCATGGTGATAGGAATAGTTTGCAGAGCTGGTACAAGTGACCGCTGGAAGAGCTTCCCTTCTTGTTGGTTTGTGGCCTTCCTCTCCTGGCAGAATAGCGACCTCTAGTGGCTTATGCTGGGCAGCTGTGTGCAGACAGGGCTTCTGCTTCCTGCCCGGTTGCTATGGGGTTTATATCCGCTTTTGCTGTGGGCATGGCCTGGCTGAGGCTGCTCCTCAAAAATGGTGGAGCCCCATTGGAGGGGGAGCGGCCCAGAGGCTATTTATCTCTGTAAGGGGCCTCTGTGCTCCCTGCTGCCCAGGGGGTTAGAGTGCCCAGAGATCCCCAGATACCCTGCCTCTGGTCTAAGTGACCTGTCCTGCCCCTTTAAGACTTCCAAAATGCACTCTCCAAACCAAAACGACAACAGCAACAATGAGAAAGGGAACAGAAAAAAAAAAAAGAAGGAAAAAACACAAGATTTTTTTTTGTCCTCAGGCACCGGTCCCAGGCACCCGCTCACTGGTCCTGCTGCCCTGTCTCCCTAGCACCAGGGTCCCTGTCCCTTTAAGGCTTCCAAAAAGCACTCACCAAAAAGAGAAAAAAAAAGGGGGGGAAACGCGCAATTTCCTCTGTCCTCAGGTGCCAGTCTCAGGCACCCGCCCACCAGTCCCACAGGGAAAACTCCACGATATTCTTTGTCCTCAGGCGCCGGTCCCAGGCACCCGCTCACCAGTCCTGCCGCCCTCCCTCCCTAGCTCCGGTGCCCCTGTCCCTTTAAGGCTTCCAAAAAGCACTCGCCAAAAAGTGAAAAAAAAAAAGGGGGGGGGGGAAACGCACGATTTCCTCCATCCTCAGGTGCCGGTCTCAGGCACCCACGCACTGGTCCCGCAAGGAAAAATGCAGGATATTCTTTGTCCTCAGGCGCCGTTCCCAGGCACCCGCTCACCGGTCCCGCCACCCTGCCTCCCTAGCAACGGGGGCCCTGTCCCTTTAAGGCTTCCAAAAAGCACTCGCCAAAAAAAAAAAAAAAATGCTCTGGTTTCTTTCCACCTGCCGGGAGCCGGGGGGAGGGGCGCTCGGGTCCCACCAGGCCGGGGCTTGTATCTTACCCCCTTCACAAGGCGCTGGCTTCTTGCAAGTGTGGATGTGGTCTGGATGTTGTCCTGTGTCCTGTGGTCTCTATTTTAGGAAGATTTTTCTTTGTTATGTTTTCATAGCTCTATGTGTTTTTGGGAGTAGATTTCCACTGCTCTACTCACGCCACCATCCTGGCTCCACCTTCTACATAAAGCACTTTTATGTATTACTCAAATACTTATATCTTTTCTTCCATGGATTTTGCATTTGTATGCTTAATTAAGAAGCTCTCTCTTAGTTTAATGTAGTTTCCTAGATTTCTTTTGCAATCATTTAAAAAATGATTCATATTTTTCTGTAGTATCTTTTATCTGGGATTTCTTTAAATGTTTTATTATGTAGTTCTGATCAATTTTTCAAATGAGTAGACACAGGAAAACATATTTATAATTATGAAAAAGGTTAATATCTATAATGTAAGAAGAGTTTTAACAAAAATCTAAGAAAAATACAAATAACACAATAGAAACAATGCCAAATAATATGGACCTATGATTCAGAACAGCAAATCTGTATGAGAATATCTTAAATTCCCAAATAATCAGAGAAACATATTGAAGTAATGATTACCAGTCACTTATCAGACTGAAAAGTAAAATGTAACCAGCAATAACTCCTATTTCTGATGTTGCTGAAGGGAAATGCTACTCTTACAAGTCATGGGTAGAAATTCAAAGTGTCACCGTAGCTTTAGAAATATATAGGACAGTTAATCTTGAAAATACATATATATCCATGAACCTAGTAATTCATTCATGGAAATCTATCCTATGGAATACAATTATCAGTATATAAACACATAGAAACAAGAATTTTTACTATAGCAATGGTTGTAGTGGCCAAAGTTGGAGAAAAGTTTCATTGCTCAATAGGGAATTGACTGAGTAATAACTGATCTGTTCCAGTAGTATTTGTCTGTGATATTGCTGAGTGATAAAATGAAGATGCAAGAAAGGATAGACAAGATGATCTTAACTATATAAAACAATGACTAAAATGCTCTGAGTATAATTTTATGTATTGTTTACCTATGAGGGCTTATAAGAATGGAAATAAGGAAGGACACTTATTAGGTACTCAACATGGAGACTCTGAAGGGGACAGAGGCTGATATCTGTGGAAGGAAAAGGAAATTTGCATCAAGTAAAACAGGAAAAGAAAAAAATAAGCTTAATACACCAAGAATGATGTATACTATTTTAAAACTCCCCAAGCTAATAACAGTGCTTACCTCTGAAAGTAAGGGTGGGCATGATAGTGGGATTAGTCAGGGGAAAAAGAATGTTTGTAATAAAAGGCATTTCCTTTTTTTTCCTACAAGTTCACATGAAAGTTAGGTAATTTAAATAAAGAAAACAGTACTTTAAAAGGAAAATAGAGGGCTAAGCAAATAAAAAATATGAACAAAGACAAATCTTTAGTTTGCAGAATAGACCAAAGCAAATAAATTTAAAAATATCAGTAACTCTTATAGTGAAAAATTAAGAAATAATGCCCAGTTATCAGAGGCCTGGTCAAAGACCAATGTGGAGATTCAAGAGGTCAGGAAATAGATTCCTTCTCTTGACAGGAGAAACTACAAAGTCACAAAGTGCAATTGGCTTGAATACAGAGAGGGGAACAGAACTGGAGCAATTTTTATAATTGGTATTTTCCTGTTTACAGTCTTTCCACATGAAAAATATACTTAGTTTCTCCCAATACCCAAAAAAGTCTGCCCAATCATGGCATCATATTCAAAGTCCATGATCCTGTAACCTACATCAGATTTGGATACATCCCCTCTTAATCTGCAGACCTGTTGTAATAAATACTGTGTTACTCCACTTAGATAACCTCTTCAGGACTAATGCATTCATCCCCAAATTCTGGAGATATTTACCACTGATGAGTCATATGACTAGGAAATTCTTTGACCATAGGAAATACCTTGGCCAATGTTATACACCCTTCTGAGTTTACAAAGGCCAATTCTTCTTTGTCTCTGTTAGAAAAAGTCTTAAAGGCTCAGAGTACCCCCATAAGATGGTCTGGGTTCCAATCTTATTCATAACTGCATTTGGGATATTCCTCCAACCTATTTACCAATAATATGGAAGGTTGCCATCTCTGAGTGGGTCCCAGGGAGGATAGGCCTCTGCAATAGGTCCAGACTGCAGCACAAGCAGTTTCCTGCAATTCTAGGAGCCATGTGAAGTCTCATTTAGCCCCAGTAAAAGAGTCACAATGCTTCCCTCTAGAGTCTTAAAGCCACCTACAATAGAGAACTATAAACTTTAATAAGATCAGTGTACAGCATGCTATTAGACACTAATAGAGACAGAGTCTAAGGGACATCAAGTGACCATGAAACCTGGACTGCCCATCATGAGCTGGATTCTGTTTAAATCCGGCAAATCAAGTCAGGTGGGCCCATCAGCAATGCATTGTTAGATGAATCAGGGACAAGCAAGGTTAGCAAGTACAAGTAAGCTGGAACTGACCCCCCACCCCCACCATGTCATCCAGCATTTTTGCATTGGTGTCTTATCTTCAGCTCACTATGTCTGCCTGCAGCAGAGATTAAGAATAGCTTATACCCAAATAGCAGTAGAGGAGAGCCCATGCTTAGCTTGTGGATAGGTCAGCCCAGTGTGTCAATGTGGGTTGAAAATAGATTGCTGTTGCACTACAACCCTACTTATGAGTGATCCTAAAGACAGCAGTGAGGGGACATCTTCCTCAGAGTTGGATACAACTTTGGGTGATGCACATGGCCATCCATTTTTGTCGAAAGAGAAGTGGCCCAAGGAAGAACATAATGGAAGGTAAAGAATGCCTCACTGATTAAGGAGCAATAATGGAAGATCTGAGAAAGTTGTGTGGAGTAGGAGCATATAGATGGCTTTATGAAAGTGAGTGCAAGTGTGAAGAGCTCTGTATTGCATCTTACTATACATTAGGAGCATCCATCATGGAAGCTGCACTAACTACCCAGGCAGTTGGTTAAGCTAGCGGACATCCACCAACTTCTATCACTAGCCACCACAGTGCTAGAAAAATGGACTTATCTCTTGTGTAAATGCAGTAGCTCCTGTGAAAAAGATGACCCTATACGTGGACCCAAAAAAGTCAACTCCCATTTACAAAGCTGATCTAGCAGATTGGTGACCTACTGGTTATTTTGAGACAAATTTACCACCTTATACCCTTTTCAAACCAGAAGAGGCAGCAATTTATTTTTAAAAGTATAGAGAAGGGGGTTGGAGCCAGGATGGCGGCGTGAGTAGAGCAGCAGAAATCTCCTCCCAAAACCACATATATCTATGAAAATATAACAAAGACAACTCTTCCAAAAATAGAGACCAGAGTACACAGGACAACATCCAGACCACATCCACACCTGCAAGAACCCAGCACCTCATGAAGGGGGTAAGATAAAAGCCCTGGCCTGGCGGGAACCGAGCACCCCTCCCCCCGGCTCCCGGTGGGTGGAGAGGAGTCAGCAAGGAGGGCTAGGGAGCCGAGGACTGCTGAACACCCAGCCCCAGGATTCCAGACCAGAGCACAGAGACAGTGCATGTGCGGGGTCCTGGATACTAGGGAAACAGGGTGGCAGGACAGGTGAGCGGGTGCCTGAGGCCAATGCCAGAGAACAAAGAAACAGGAGCGGGTATTTTTTTTTTTTGGCAAGTGTTTTTTGGAAGCCTTAAAGGGACAGGGACCCCAATACTAGAGAAACAGGGCAGCAAGACCAGTGAGCGGGTGACTGAGACCAGTGCCTGAGGACAAAGAAAATCCTGTGTTTTTCCCTTATTTTTTTTTTCTTCTTTCATTGTTGCTGTTGTTGTTTTGGATTGGAGAGTGCTTTTTGGATGTCTTAAAGGGGTAGGACAGGACACTTAGCCCAGAGGCAGGGAACCTGGGGATCTCTGGGCACTCTAACCGCCTAGGCAGCAGGGAGCACAGAGGCCCCTTATGGGGATAAATAGCTTCCCGGCCACTACCCCTCCAACGGGGTTCCACCATTTTGGAGGAGCAGCCCGAGCCAGGACACACCCACAGCAACAGCAGAGATAAACTCCATAGCAGCTAGGAAGGAAGCAGAAGCCCTGTCTGCACACAGCTGCACAGCACAAGCCACTAGAGGTCGCTATTCTCCCAGGAGAGGAAGGCCACAAACCAACAAGAAGGAAAGCTCTTCCAGGTGTCACTTGTACCAGCTCTGCAAACTATCTCTATCACCATGAAAAGGCAAAACTACACGCAAAGATCACAGAGACAATGCCTGAGAAGGAGACAAACCTAACCAGTCTTCCTGAAAAAGAATTCAAAATAAAAATCATGAACATGCTGACAGAGATGCAGACAAAAGTGCAAGAGCAATGGGATGAAGTCCGGAGGGAGAACACAGATGACAGGAAGGAGATCACAGAAGTGAAACAAACCCTGGAAGGATTTATAAGCAGAATGGATAAGATGCAAGAGGCCATTGAAGGAATAGAAACCAAAGAACAGTAACGTATAGAAGCTGACATAGAGACAGATAAAAGGATCTCCAGAAATGAAACAATACTAAGAGAACTATGTGACCAATCCAAATGGAATACTATCCATATTATAGGGGTACCAGAAGAATAAGAAAGAGGAAAAGGGATAGAAAGTCTCTTTGAAGAAATAATTGCTGAAAACTTCCCCAAACTGGGGGAGGAAATAATCGAACAGACCATGGAAACACACAGAACCCCCAACAGAAAGGATCCAAGGAGGACAACACCAAGACTCATAGTAATTAAAATGGCAAGGATCAAGGACAAGGAAAGAGTTTTAAAGGCAGCTAGAGAGAAAAAGGTCACCTATAAAGGAAAACCCATCAGGCTAACATCACACTTCTCGACAGAAACCCTACAGGCCAGAAGAGAATGGCATGATATATTTAATGCAATGAAACAGAAGGGCCTTGAACCAAGGATACTGTATCCAGCACGACTATCATTTAAATATGATGGTGGGATTAAACAATTCCCAGACAAGCAAAAGCTGAGGGAATTTGCTTCCCATAAACCACCTCTACAGGGAGCACTGCTAAAAAGAGCACAGAACAAAACACACAACATATGAAGAATGGAGGAGGAGGAATAAGAAGGGAGAGAAGAAAAGAATCTCCAGACAGTGTATATACCAACCCAATAACCAAGCTAAGTTAGGTAGTAACATACTAAAGAAGCTAACCTTGAACCTTTGGTAACCAAGAATCTAAAGCCTGCAATGGCAATAAGTATATACCTCTCAATAGTCACCCTAAATGTAAATGGACTGAATGCACCAATCAAAAGACACAGAGTAATAGAATGGATAAAAAAGCAAGACCCATCTATATGCTGCTTACAAGAAACTCACCTTAAACCCAAAGACAAGCACAGACTAAAAGTCAAGGGATGGAAAAACATATTTCAGGCAAAACAACAGTGAGAAAAAAGCAGGGGTTGCACTACTAATATCAGACAAAATAGACTTCAAAACAAAGAAAGTAACAAGAGACAAAGAAGTACACTACATAATGATAAAGGGCTCAGTCCAACAAGAGGACATAACCATTCTAAATATATATGCACCCAATACAGGAGCACCAGCATATGTGAAACAAATACTAACAGAACTAAAGAGAGAAATGGACTGCAATGCATTCATTTTAGGAGACTTAACACACCACTCACCCCAAAGGATAGATCCACTGGGCAGAAAAAAAGTATTGACACACAGGCACTGAACAACACACTAGAACAGATGGACCTAATAGACATCTATAGAACTCTACATCCAAAAGCAACAGGATATACATTCTTCTCAAGTGCACATGAAACATTCTCCAGAATAGACCACATACTAGCTCACAAAAAGAGCCTCAGTAAATTCAAAATATTGAAATTCAACCAATGAATCTTTCAGATCACAAAGGTATAAAACTAGAAATAAATTCTACAAAGAAAACAAAAAGGCTCACAAACACATGGAGGCTTAACAACATGCTACTAAATAATCAATGGATCAATGAACAAATCAAAATAGAGATCAAGGAATATATAGAAACAAATGACAACAACAACACTAAGCCCCAACTTCTGTGGGACGCAGTGAAAGCAGTCTTAAGAAGAAAGTATATAGCAATCCAGGCACACTTGAAGAAGGAAGAACAATCCCAAATGAATAGTCTAATATCACAATTATCGAAACTGGAAAAAGAAGAACAAATGAGGCCTAAAGTCAGCAGAAGGAGGGACATAATAAAGATCAGAGAAGAAATAAACAAAATTGAGAAGAATAAAACAATAGCAAAAATCAACGAAACCAAGAGCTGGTTCTTTGAGAAAATAAACAAAATAGATAAGCCTCTAGCCAAACTTAGTAAGAGAAAAAGAGAATCAACACAAATCAACAGAATCAGAAATGAGAACAGAAAAATCACGACAGACTCCACAGAAATACAAAGAATTATTAAAGACTACTATGAAAACCTATATGCCAACAGGCTGGAAAGCCTAGAAGAAATGGACAACTTCCTAGAAAAATACAACCTCCCAAGACTGACCAAGGAAGAAACACAAAAGTTAAACAAACCAATTACGAGCAAAGAAATTGAAACGGTAATCAAAAAACTACCCAAGAACAATACCCCGGGGCTGGACTGATTTACCTCGGAATTTTATCAGACACACAGAGAAGACATAATACCCATTCTCCTTAAAGTGTTCCAAAAAATAGAAGAAGAGGGAATACTACCAAACTCATTCTATGAAGCCAAAATCACCCTAAAACCAAAACCAGGTAACGACCCCACCAAAAAAGAAAATTACAGACCAATATCCCTGATGAATGTAGATGCAAAAATACTAAATAAAATATTAGCAAACAGAATTCAACAGTATATCAAAAGGATCATACACCATGACGACTAAGTGGGATTCATCCCAGGGATGCAAGGATGGTACAACATTCGAAAATCTATCAACATCATCCACCACATCAACAAAAAGAAAGACAAAAACCACATGATCATCTCCATAGATGCTAAAAAAGCATTCAACAAAATTCAACATCCATTCATGATAAAAACTCTCAGCAAAATGGGAATAGAGGGCAAGTACCTCAACATAATAAAGGCCATACATGATAAAGCCACAGACAGCATTATACTGAACAGCGAGAAGCTGAAAGCTTTTCCTCTGAGATCGGGAACAAGACAGGGATGCCCACTCACCCCACTGTTATTTAACATAGTACTGGAGGTCCTAGCCATGGCAATCAGACAAAACAAAGAAATACAAGGAATCCAGATTGGTAAAGAAGAAGTTAAACTGTCCCTATTTGCAGATGATATGATACTGTACATTAAAAATCCTAAGGACTCCACCTCAAAACTACTAGAACTGATATCGGAATACAGAAAAGTTGCAGGATACAAAATTAACACACAGAAATCTGTAGCTTTCCTGTACACTAACAATGAACCAATAGAAAGAGAAATCAGGAAAACAATTCCATTTACCATTGCATCAAAAAGAATAAAATACCTAGGAATAAACCTAACCAAAGAAGTGAAAGACTTATACTCTGAAAACTACAAGTCACTCTTAAGAGAAATTAAAGGGGACACTAACAAATGGAAACTCATCCCATCCTCATGGCTAGGAAGAATTAATATCGTCAAAATGGCCATCCTGCTAAAAGCAATATACAGATTTGATTCAATCCCTCTCAAATTACCAGCAACATTCTTCAATGAACTGGAGCATATAATTCAAAAATTCATATGGAAACACCAAAGACCCCGAATAGCCAAAACAATCCTGAAAAAGAAGAATAAAGTAGTGGGGATCTCACTCCCCAACTTCAAGCTCTACTACAAAGCCATAGTAATCAAGACAATTTGGTACTGGCACAAGAACAGAGCCACAGACCAGTGGAACAGATTAGAGACTCCAGAAATTAACCCAAACATATATGGTGAATTAATATTTGATAAAGGAGCCATGGACATACAATGGCAAAAAGACAGTCTCTTCAACAGATGGTGCTGGCAAAACTGGACAGCTACATGTAGGAGAATGAAACTGGACCTTTGTCTAACCCCATACACAAAGGTAAACTCAAAATTGATCAAAGACCTGAATGTAAGTCATGAAACCATTAAACTCTTGGAAAAAAACATAGGCAGAAACCTCTTAGACATAAACATGAGTGACCTATTCTTGAACATATCTCCCCAGGCAAGGAAAACAACAGCACAAATGAGCAAGTGAGAATATATTAAGCTGAAAAGCTTCTATACAGCGAAAGACACCATCAATAGAACAAAAAGGAACCCTACAGTATGGGAGAGTATATTTGAAAATGACAGATCCGATAAAGGCTTGACGTCCAGAATATATAAAGAGCTAAGATGCCTCAACAAACAAAAAACAAATAACCCAACTAAAAAATGAGCAGAGGAAGTGAACAGACAGTTCTCCAAAAAAGAAATACAGATGGCCAACAGACACATGAAAAGATGCTCCACATCGCTAATTATCAGAGAAATGCAAATTAAAACTACAATGAGGTATCACCTCACACCAGTAAGGATGGCTGCCATCCAAAAGACAAACAACAACAAATGTTGGCGAGGCTGTGGAGAAAGGGGAACCCTCCTACACTGCTGGTGGGAATGTAAATTAGTTCAACCATTGTGGAAAGCAGTATGGAGGTTCATCAAAATGCTCAAAACAGACCTACCATTTGACCCAGGAATTCCACTCCTAGGAATTTACCCTAAGAACGCAGTAATCAAGTTTGAGAAAGACAGTTGCACCCCTATGTTTATCACAACACTATTTACAATAGGCAAGAATTGGAAGCAACCTAAATGTCCATCGGTAGATGAATGGAAAAAGAAGATGTGGTATATATACACAATGGAATACTACTCAGCCATAAGAAGAGGGCAAATCCTACCATTTGCAGCAACATGGATGGAGCTGCAGAGTATTGTACTCAGTGAAATAAGCCAAGCAGAGAAAGAGTCATACCAAATGATTTCACTCATCTGAGGAGTATAAGAACAAAGGAAAAACTGAAGGAACAAAACAGCAGCGGAATTACAGAACCCAAAAATCGACTAACAGGTACCAAAGGGAAAGGAACTGGGGAGGATGGGTGGGCAGGGAAGGATAAGGGTGGGGAAAAAGAAAGGGGGTATTAAGAATAGCATGCATAGGGGGGGGAGGGAGAAAGGGGAAGGAGGGCTGTACAGCATAGAGAGTACAAGTAGTGATTCTACAACATTTTGCTATGCTGATGGACAGTGACTGTAATGTGGTTTTTAGGGGGGACCTGGTATAGGGGAGAGCATAGTAAACATAGTATTCTTCACGTAAGTGTAGATTAAAGATTAAAAAATAATAATAATAAAATAAAAAGAAAGAAAGAAAAGGGGGATTACTCCTTGATAGGATAAAACTATTGGTAAATCAAAGATTAACGCATGCTTTAAATATCCTTAATTTTGATCACTTAAAGGGTGTCAGATGATCGGCTGTGGAGGTACTCTTTTCTGATAATATTCCTTTCTCTTAATAAAAATAAAAATAAAAAAAATAAGAAAAATAAAAAAAGCAGTTCCTGTGTGCTGACCTCCCATAGAGGGCATGTCAAAGTGTGGGCAACGGGTCTGTTTGTTTTTATGCAGAAGATCAAGGCCTAGCTTGGCTACCCAGAAAATGAACTAAGATACGATATGAGGAGGAGCTTCCGGCATCAGCACTCTCTGGAGGACTCGTGCCGGGGGATGATCATCAAAAAGCCTCCACAGGGATCCGGGTGATGCTGCGGTTGTTGCTACATCCATCCCACTGTTTCCTGGACTTGCCATTGGAATGAGGAGGGAGATGTCTAGGCTGGCCTGTGCATACAGTGAGACAACAAATTTGACTGGATCTGTACTGTTGGAACTCAACCAGGAGTTGGGAGGAGTGCAAGTTGTAGCACCCCAAAATCTTACGAGTATAGACTACGGTTAAAAGATCATATGGGATGTGAACAGATCCCAGAAATGGGTTGCTTTAATTTGTCTGATTTCTCTCAGACTGTTCAAGTACAGTTGGACAATATCCATCATATCATAGACAAATTTTCACAAATGCCTAGGGTGCCTAACTGGTTTTCTTGGCTTCACTGGAGATGGCTGGTAATTATGGATTTGCTTTGTTTATGTCACTGTATTCCTATTATGTTAATATGTGTGCACAATGTAGTTAGTAGTTTAAAACCTATACATGCTTAAGTTACTCTAAAAGAAGATATGTCAAACAAATAATCAATCCTCCCATGTTTTCTTCCATATGCTACCTCTATAGCTTTTCTTCTTCCTTCCTAATTACAACCCTTAAATAGAATTCATGCCTCATATCGAATTTACTGAGTATCATGATTCCTCCAGGTGGTAAAGATACCTCGAGACAAGTGCTGGGCATAGAAGCTACAGGACATAAATCTGCAAAGAAGTAAAAAGCTAACCTTTTCAAACAATATGGCTTCTCTCTCACTTACCAACTTTACATTTCCCTGTATGGCCCCGGAAGATGACTGGTTAGCCAGAGACAGGTAAGATTCCTCAAGGGAGGAACAACCTAAGACAGGCACAGTCGCAGAGGGGCCATCAGGTGAGAAATTGGGGAACAACAGTGGTGAAGCTTAAAACCTCACCCCTCCTGTTTTGAGAGAAAGCTTCTGCATCCGTGGATGTTTTATTGCCCTTGTCTAGCTCGGATTAGCACATAGTCTACAGGCACACACCTGATCATCTACAATTGCTCTCTTACTACACTAACCTATGTTTTCTACCTTTATCTTGCATCTACCTACCACATCAGCATTTTATTAAAAATAAAGATAATAATAATAATAAGGGGAGAAATGTGGGATCCACATATAAATCAAGTATAAAAATCAAATGAATATTCATATTTGACCTGATTGTTTATAGTTCATAATGCATGATCAAAACCAAAAGTTTCTGTGATGAATGCCCTTGTACTGTTCACCATGTAAAAACTTGTTCGTTATGCTTCAGAAGACTGGAGACTGACGAGAATTAGTCTTGGGATGGATTAATGATTGTGCATTGAGCATTAACTCCCCTATACAGAATTTTATTGTTGTTAACAACAATTTGATCAATACATATGAGAGTTGCCCTCTCAAAAAAAAAAAGTATAGAGAAGAAAATATGTGGTATGAGTTTGCCTTTCTTGCTCACAAGGCTTCAGCATTCTTTAGTACCTGGTGGTTTAGAGAGTGTTTGATTCACTGGCATAAGATTCCACATAACGTGATATCAGACCAATGCAACAACTTTGTAGCAAAGACAGTATGGCAGTGGGTTAATAATCGTGGTTCCATTAGGTGTAACCTGTAGTGAAGCTACTATCCTGAAAGAACAATGGAATGTCCTTTTAAAAGCAAAAATGAAGTATCATTTCAGAGATAGTACTTTACTAGTATGGGAGTCATCTTCCAAGATGTAGTATACATTTTGAATAAAATAGCTCTATGTGGTGCTTTGTCTTGAGTATGTATAGAATACATGGGCCTGCAAGCAGGAATTGCTGTACTTTTCATTACTTCCTGTGATCCCCTTGAGAATTCGTGTGCCCCAGTCACACAATTCTGAGTTTTGTGGGTTTAGAGGTCCCAGTTCCCCAAAAGAGAAAATTTCTGTGAGAGTCTAACTTATCAGGCTCCTTGTGCCAAGGGACTAACATGCAAGAAGTGGAGTCATCACCTTGGCAGGGGGTTGGAGCTACTGTTACACCACAGGAACTAGAAATAATATTTTTGGCACCTTGATGATCCACTTTGGGTCTTTTGGCAAATTCTTAGTCAAATTTTACTGTAAATGGACAAGTGCAGCAAGCCCTGCTTTCAAGGGGCATAGTAACTAGAGGCTGAGTCCAGTCAGAAATCAAGGTGTGAGTCACACCACCAGCTGAAGGCCAGCTGAGGGTGAGGGATCTGGATTGCATAATAGAAAGTTACTCTATAAGATGTAACTTATAGATGAACATTAGCTGTAAGCTGTAGTTCATCTCTTTAACCTCCTTCTTGTAAGTTTTCCTAGGAAGCAAGAAGCCATGGAATCCTAGAACTATTCCAAGAATCTCTATGAAGTAATGCATCCACCAAAAGGTAGACTGTGTTGGGCACTGTGATGTATTACTTGGTTCTTACTTAGACAGAGAAAATGTATTTCCCAGATGTCAACTTTTGCCATTAAAAAACCCCATCTTTACTTAGTAACTTAAGAGGCCAAGTTTGTCATATACTCAATCACCATATATATTTGGATCTAAATCTGAAATTTATTCTCTCACTTGTCTTTTCATGCCAATAACACATTGTTTTAATTATAGAGATTTATAGTACAAATGTCTGGTAGGGCCATTGACCCTTTGTGGTTTTTATTTTTCAGTGTCATCCTGGCTTTTCTTGAATTTTTGTTTTTCCATATTATCAACACGTGTCAGGCTGATACTCCTTCTAACGATCTTTATCTCTACCATATTTTATATATTACAATAACACAATGAACACTAGTGCTTACTACATTCCAGGAACTGTTCTTCTAAAGGCTTTCATGTATGAACTCATTGTGGGGAAAGGGGGGTTCCTATGGCCATGATTCTCACTGAATCTAAAGTGCTTAATGATGTAATTGGTCTGTTGCTAGGCTACTGCTTCCACACCCCTAGGCAATAAGCTATTATTGACTGAGTCACTATATAAAGAGCTCTTCCAAGTGCTCTGGGTGGAGGCAGAGATAACAGAGGATTACAGACCTGCAGACTGATGGATGTAGATGTAACTCTAGTGCTCGACTTACCACCAGCAGAACAAGCAGGGTAATAAAACCTTTCACCCCAAGAACATTCTACTGTCATTTCTTTCATCACATTGAATGCATAGTGAACTTGCCCCAGGCTGAAACCCACTGGCAAGACAGTTGGCATAGTCTGCAGGATTCATTGTTGACCAAGGAAAAAGACTGGCTGTCCTTATGGGACGGGTGCTTCAGTGGGCTGCCCCTGTGAGTGCGGAAACAGTGGGTTGTCCTCCAATGGGTATGTGGTCTGAGGTGGCTTGCCTTCTAGATGGCTGGGCACACCCACAACTGGAGGCAGGTGGAGGTGATACCTGAGGCAGTAGGGGTGGCCCTTGACATAGTTAGTAGGACTTTTGAGAAACAGAGTGCCCGTGAGGCAGCAGGGACTGTGGGTTGGCTCCTTCTCACAGTATTAAAAATGTGTACAGGTGAGAAGAACATGCTCCTGAAAAAGACACAAGAATTGGCAGCACAAGAATGTGAGTTGTGAACAGCTGTGGATTCACTGAACAATGAAATGGCATTAATATGAGAGGGGGCAGCACAAGAATGCTGGCAGTAAGGTGCTGTTGAAGAGGTGAAGGCCATTAGGGAAAAGGACAGACCCCTGCAAAAATCACAAGAGGTAGTGGGAGAATATGAACTGCAAGGTCCAATGAAGGAGTGAAGAGATTCCTTACAGAATGAGACAGCAGCACTGCCAGATGCTCTGAAGGAGGAAAAAGTCACAGAGGAAAAAGACATACTCCTGAGGGAAGCACAGGAAGAGGTGCCACAAGGATGCAATCTGGGAAGCACCGAGGTGAAGGTAAGAGAGCTGCTGAAAACTGAGCTAGCATTGCTGTGAGGCACTGTAGAAAAGGTGAAGGATGTAGCAGAGGAGGCACTAGGGGGAGGGGAGAGAATGTGCCATCAGCCCCAGAAATGCAGAACTGACCCTTCCTCTGTTGAAAGCATGCTGAATGGTTGTAAAGAAAATAAAGACACCACAATGGATGGTTCCCCCAGGAGAGGTGCAGCCCCCTCCCCAGGTCATGGAGCACTCTATGCTCTGCCCCTATACTCAGGCTGAGCTGGTGGATTTGAGCTCCTGGTTTAAGCTTGGAGTCAATATCAGCTTGGCTTCTGGTGTCTGTGGGACTTAGGGGTGGATGGAATTGTTCTGTCTGGATCAGAGATGGGAAAGCTGGCTTTGCTGACAGTTCAGCCTGCCTTGAGGTAGCTATTACAAAATGCACATCAGACCCCAGGAAATCACTCCCTTGTGAACTGGCTTATGGCTGTACTTGGTGCTGTGTGCCCCAATCAGGGTTATCTACCATTTTTCCCTGCTAGATGGCAGATGTATTCTGAGCTCCATTAAGTGTTATGGGAGCTAGACATAAAAAATGCCATCTACAGTCCAGAGAATCATAGCCCAGATGAGAAGCCTTTCACGGCAAGGATGAGAAATATTGTGCTTAAAACAGCTCCCACATCCCTCTTTGGTTATCCATTGGCCATTCTTGCCCCTCACTTAGGGCAGCCCATAAGCAAGATTACACCTACAGTTGCAGACTTAGGAGAGGCTGAAGCAATGAAAGCATGGAAAAAAATAAGGTCTCCTACTCACAAGAAGAATTTAAAGGGCCCCATGAAGGTTATGAGGACCCAGATGTGGGTTGACTTGATACAGGCAGCAGCACAAGGAAGGAAAATAGATGGGAAGTCAAAAAGAACCTTACTGGAGCTATGGCAACAAGTGAAACTAGAGCAGCAATTCCAGCTATTAAGAACAAAGAGGTTGCAAGACTTCCTGCTGGAGAGTGAGCCAACCTCACTCTAACCCACATAGGAAGATAATTGGGGAACATGGTTTGACTGAGGGGAAAGTTGAGGTACCTGCCCTGAGGGACCAGGGGGGAACCAGAGGCTACATGTTCAAATAGCTATCCATTGGTCCCGAGTGAACACACAATATATCCTGGCTCCAGTGGACACAGGGGCTGTATGTTCACTGATTTATGATAACCCTGAGTGGTTTCTGGGACCCCCACTATCATAGATGGAGATGGAGATAAGACTATCAGAGTGAAATGAGCCCAAATTCCCTTGGGAATAGGGTGTCTACCCCCAAAGGAGGATACTGTGTATATCTCTTCCATCCCTGAGTATATTTGGGGATTGATATCCTGCAGGGTCTATGGTTACAGACCACTGCAGGTGAGTTCAGACTGAGAATACATGTGAAGGTAGTTCTGAGGGGAAATGCTATGTACCTGCCCATAGTTTTGCCTATGCCTCCATGGGTGAGTAATACCAAACAATAAAAACTGTCTGGAGGGCATAAAGAAATTGGAGAAACCCTTCAGGAACTGTAAATTTGGATATTATAAAGCCCACTCATAGTCCTCTCAATTCCCCAGTGTGGCCAGTAAAAAAGCCAGATGGATTCTGATGTATGACCATGGATTACAGAGAATTAAATAAAGTCACACCCCTATGCATGCTTCTGTCCCCTCTATTGCAGACCTGATGAATACCCTCAGCCATAAGCTAGGAGCATACCATTATGTGGTAGATCTTGCTAATGCCTTTCCATTGACATTGAGTAGGAAAGTTAGGAACAGTTTGCATTCACATGGGAAGGATGGGAATGGATTTTCACCATCCTTCCACAGGGATACATCCACAGCCCCACTATCTGTCATGGACTTGTAGCCCAGAACTTGGCTACATGGGAGAAACCGCCCACGGTGCAGCTGTACCATTATATTGATGATGTCATGCTAATGTTTGATTCTCTTTAAGATCTAGAAAGTGTAGCACCTAGACTGCTGTAACATCTACAGGAGAAAGGATGGGTTGTGAACAGTACCAAGGTTCAGGGACCTGGTTTGTCGGTCAAATTCTTGGGAGTTTTCAGGTTAGGTAAGACTAAAGTTATACCAGAATCAGTCATAGGTAAAGTCCAGGCCTTTCCTACCCGGACAACTGTAGCATTATTACAGGAGTTTTTGGGTCTTCTAGGCTACTGGAGAATGTTTATGCTGCACTTGGCACAAATTCTGAAGCCCTTATACTGGTTAGTATGAAAGGGTGTCAAGTGGGACTGGGATAAGACATAAGACATGTGCAACTGCCTTTACTACAGCAAAACGGGCAGTCAAGGCCAAGCAGGCCTTGAGTGTGATAAACCCATCAAGGCCCTATGAGCTGGATGTTCATGTGACTGAAGACAGTTATGGCTGGAGTCTCTGACAATGGCTTGAATGAACACACCAGCCTATTGGATTCTGGTCACAACTCTGGAAAGAGGCAGAGGTACAGTACTCTTTGGTAGAAAAACAATTGGCTGCTATATATCACACCTTTCTGGCTACAGAACCCCATCACTGGAATGGCCAAGATAAAGGTAATAACCACCTGTTCCATTGTGGGCTGGGTACAACACTGGACCTTGAAGCCAATGAGTGGTGTGGCACAAACGCCTACACTGGCCAAGTGGGTTGCTTACCCACTGCAGCATAATGCCCTCTCTAGTACCGCCTTGAGTGAGGAACTCAAACAGTTATTGGGTCCAGTGACATATACTAGTGAAAAGCAGGAAGAATTTACTTTAGAACCATTAATAGCAGAGAGTCCTTATTGGGAGGGAAAAGCCCTTATACCCAAAGATTCATGGTACAAAGACAGTTCCAGGCATGGGCAGCTCCCAAAATGTATGGCCATAGCTTTCCATTCCTAAAACTGAGAATATGAATGGAAGATGGTCAGGGGAAGAGCAGCCAATGGGTGGAGTTACAGGCAGTGTAGCTTGTGATAAGCCACAAGGCATTGCATATAGTTGTGTGCAATGATAGCTGGACTGTCTATTGGTGCTTGACCCTGTGGGTACTAACATGGTACTGTGGCAACTGGTTCATTGGTCACTGACCCCTTTGGGGGTAAGAATTGTACCAAGACTTATGGGCTTGTGGTCAGACTAAAACAATTACACTATACCATGTGATAGGTCATTTGCCACTGACATCTCCAGGAAATGATGAAGTAGATAAAGTGGTCCAGATACGTTGGCTAGAAGGAAAGCCTACCTCTGATATAGCCCAATGGTTACATCAGTGTTTGTTGCATGCAGGGCAAAAGACAATGTGGGCTGTAGCCCATCAGTAGGGCTTGTCTTTAACCTTTGAAGAAGTTAGCAGAGCCCGGGATGAGTGTATCATATGCTCTAAAAGAGACTTACACTGAGTTCCACAGCAGCATGGGACAATAGCTAAGTGGCCTATACCCCTCGTCAGGTGGCAGACTATATTGGGCCTCTACCTGTGTCAGAAGAATATTAGTATGCCATGACTTGTATGGACACAGCTACTGGACCTCTGGTTGCTTTTCCTACATATTGTGCAGACCAAAAGACAACAAAAAGAGGCCTGGAGCATCTCTTTGCCACCTATGGCCAACCACAGGTGATTGAGAGTGATCAGGGCCCCCATTTTACTGGACATACACTGCAAGAATGGGTGTAACAGTTGGGAATCAAATGGAAGTTTCATGTGCCATACAATCCTACTTCAGCAAGCATGACAGAGAGGCACAATGGTTTGTTAAAATCTGGACTGAAGTCAGATACCAATAGTCTTCAGTGACAGTCAGTTCACTTATGGACAGTGCTATGGTGTTTGAATGAGAAACCCTGAAAGTGAGCCCTAAGCCCCATAGACATGTTAATACATATTGCTGTCTCCTCTATACAATTGCAAGTACAAACTAAGGAAGAATTGTTGAAGCCGAGGTTTGGCCACTAGCATATCTTGCTACCAGTACCAACTGCACTAAGCCCTGGAGACTCCATTAAGTGGATGTGGCCTTGGACCTTTTGACACATGGACCATTGATGGCTGCCTCTCCTAGCACCCTGGGGACAAGGCCTGGAAGCTGACCTCCTGTGTATTCCTGGAGTAACAGCAGAGTGACTCCCAAAGATCACAGTAGTATGTCCTGAATGGCCAGAAGGTAGGAGCACCTCACTAGGGAGTTTTATTATATTATGGCCAGTGCATGCATCTCCAGTAGCACTATATATAGACCCCTTAGTAACCACCATGGGGAGAGGAGTAAAAGTATGCTATACTAGACCTGGACAGTACCCGCTTTCTCCTACAGTCCTATCCAAGGACCACTCTCTTCAGTATATCCTACCTGATGGACAAGATTTAGCTATGTTGGTGTCATTAAAACATGTCTTAACACCCCTAATGTCTTTGTGGATAGGGAACTTCTTCCCCTGGCTTGAGGATTATTATAATTTTTGTTATATCAAAATCTTGTTGTATCTTAATTTTTGCTTTATCTCTAAGTTGTTATCCTCTGTTGCTGTTGTCGAATCTGGTTAGAGTACTCCAGCTTCTTCACACAGGGGAAATTGCAGAAGATTGAGATCATGTAGACTGCGAGGTGAGAATCCTGGAGGGGTGGAGTATGAGGAAAGTTGAGGTTTCTATGGCCAGGATCCTCACTGAATCTAAACTGCTTGATGATGTAGCAGGGCTGTTGCTAGGCTATTGTTTCCACACCCATAGGCAATAAGCAACACACCCATAGGCAATAAGCAATTATTGACTGAGTCACTATATAAAGAGCTCTTCCAAGTTCTCTGGATGGAGGCAGAGATTTACAGACCTGCAGTCTGTTGGATGCAGACATAACTCTAGTGCTCAACCAACTGCTGGGAGAACAAGTAGGGTAACAAACCCTTTCATCCCAAGAATGTTCTATTGTCATTTCTTTGGTCACATTGAAACTGATGCTGGGGTTCTTGTTTGTGGAGCCAAAGAATGAGCTTCACAAACAGTCAAGGTAGGAGAGCAAGGTACAGGCTTTTATTTAGAGATAAAGTGAAAGGACAGAGCTCCTGGCTCATGCCAGGAGGGGGCAAGAGAGTCCATAGTGGCGCATTGTCTAGGGGGTTTTATAGGCAGTTGAGGATTTTTCGAGAACATGAAAAAACTTAGGGGTGGGGGCTTAAGTGGTCTCTGAATATTAAAAATTAACATAAGGAATTTCCTGCCTTGATTTCTCTCTGTGACACTGGTGCCTGGGTCAGGGAGCATATCAAAAGGCTGCTTGCCCAGCTCCCAAGGTGGGCCAAGGTATTGTTTACTTGCTAAAGAATCTTGCCTCTTGAACTTCCTGGGTGTTAAAATGCAATCTTATCTTCAAGATGGAATTCTTCTTGCCTTTTACTATGCTGTTTACAGCTGGGTCTGCATGCTAAGTTAGTTGCTCGGTTTGCAGAATCACCTCGTCAGATCTGAAGGAGGAAAGACAGCACATAGGCCTGGGAATTTTAGTATGCTAAAGTGAATCTTACACATGGTTACAAATGATTAGCATAATAAAACATGTGCTACTCTTCTTTATCTGGGGAACATTAACTGATTTCACTTTAGAATGATTCTAGAGCTCAATGTTTAACATAGAGTTTTAGTAGGGGGCTTTCCTTGCATGTAGTTACATTGCTCTGACTGTAAATATCCTGCCCTGCCCCCTCCAGAGGCCCTCACCCTACTCTGACTACATCCAGGGTCCCTGTCTCATTCCCCCCTCTACAGATAGAGACCCTAGCTGCTGCTAGGGAAAGGGGGTGATGATCGCTCTGGCTGCTTCATGCTGAGAGGGGGAGCAGTAAGGGGTGCATCTAGGTCTCTATCAGTGGTCGGTCAGAAGGGGCTCGGAGGATGGGAGTTTCCATCCTGGGTTCTATTGCTATCACCGTCTGTAGTTTTATGGCTTCTTGACGAGATAGAATAAATTGTGTTATTAGCTTAAGTAGCAATATCTGAAGTTGGATTTTCCATTCTAGAAGGACAAACTTGATGAGATTAAGAATGCATGGTTGAATATGAGAACCAGAAATAGTAAAACTTTAATTGCAATGATAGGAGAAAACTAAAACATCTAGAGAATCATAGCCAGATATTTTGAAGAAGCTAGAATTCTGTATCTAGTTTATGTCTCAATTAGGATTTAGTATCGCTAAGGCTGCATTATTGAAAAAAAAACTTGTCTCTAAAATCACCCTCATTTTTATTAGAAGTAACCAGATTAAGAAAATAATTAACACTTGGCTTTATTATTTGCATAAGTGCAGCAAGAAGAGCAATTGATTACATAGGCTCTTTTAAATGTGCTTTGCTGGAACTTTTTGTAAGGAATTTCAGATTGAACTTTAAAAGGCCTACTTGAGCTTGAAAGCCAAGTAAGACTTGCCATCAGGTTTTGCCTGCAGTACCTGTAGTTTTTGGTGAATTCCTCTCTTCTCGAGGTCTCCAAGACATCTTGAGGTTCCTGCACCTGGCAGGAAGTGACTTTCCTTACTCACCTGGTAAGGCTGCTGGGAACTCTGTAAGCAAGATACCAGGACAGTTCTTCCAAGGGGATTTGTTGGCTATATAAAGTCAATCTTAGTTCCTTAAAGCTGTTCATATCTGGGCTTTATGCACGTGACTCTCAGGTATGACATTCCAGTCAAAGCTTTGGAAGTATAGTCTGTGTTTTTAATTGATCCTCTTACAAGGAAAGCAGATTCTTACTGAACTTATGCACATAAACATACTGCCATGAAATATAAAAATAGTCACTGAGAGTTTTTAAATTCTGGAGGGATCAGGTAGAGAGAAAGATAAAGGTTTCAATTCTGCTTATAAAGATTAGTCATTTAATAAACTGTTGTCAGCTTAAGAGAAAAAACTTAAAACACTTTATGAGCAACATTTGAAACAAAAAGCCACAAAATCATCTTCCTTAGTTTACTTAATCTTATGTAACCAATACTTGTTCTGCCGAAATCTATTTCTTTACTAGCTTAGGAATAATAAAACAGTGACGATAAATGACAAAAGACTTACAAATGACAATGGTTAAAGATCTGATGAGAGCTTACTGTAAGACAGTTGACATAAGGAAATTCTGATATTTCTGTAACACAAAACATTCAGTAACAAAGTTTAGCATCATTCCCTTTGACAGTGCTTTCCAGGTAATTGAGCAGGTAATTATATATCAGATAAATAAGCCAAATTAGCCAACTACTTTCTCCAATGAGAAAAAGTTCTTCTGACATATTCCCGGGGCCCTCTGGAAAATATCAGAGTTAAATAGAGGTAAAAGTACCATTTTGAATTTGATTTTGGAAAGTTGTCAAAAGAAAGTTTCTTTGGCATTTGCTTAAATAAGATTCTAGGTTGCCATGAAGCAATACTTATCCATTTAACCAGAAATAGAACAAAATACCTCAAAGGCAAATAAAGAAGGTTACACAGTTGTTAGCAAACTTTAGCTTTTAGTCCTTTTAATATTAAGATCTCATTTTCTTAAATACTCCATCAACTCACTGAGACTTTAAGCATGAGAAACTGCTTTGATAAAACAATTAGAGAACCTATTGCAATCTTTTAATATTAAGAGCAGACTAACAGTTCTAAGAAAACTTTGTCCTTTTTAACTGAAAACAAAATTCTAATTTTGCTGTGTACTTGATACTGAGACTCATGTGCTTTAATTTTATATAGCATGACCATATTAAATTCTTCTACAAACTCTCTACAACTTTCTATTTATATTTGGAGTTCTCCCTCTAAATAAACAGCTGTATTTTAGAACAAAGTTACTTCCTTTTACCAAAAGACACATTCTTCAGCAAGCAGAAATGGTTTCCTTATTACTTTAAGTAGTTTTAATTAGAACTTAAAACTATTAAGTACCTTAATTTTTAGTAAACACTGAGAAGCATGCTATTATAAACTGTTACACTAGCATGCTTTGGATTGACAGACATATGAACATTTTATAATTTCTGTAACCATGAGCTTTACAACACAATTTCTCACTAATCACAAAGTATATCTTCTTTTTTTTTCTTTGACATATCTTCTTGAAGAGTAACTTAAGCATGTATAGGTTTTAAACTAATAATTAAATTGTGCACACACATTAACATAATAGGAATACAGTTACATAACCAAAGCAGATCTATAATTAACAGCCATCTCCAGTGAAGCCAAGTAAACCAGTTAGACACCCTAGGCATTTGTGAAAATTTGTCTATGATATAATGGATATTGTCCAACTGTAATTGAACAGTCTGAGAGGAATAAGATAAATTAAAACAACCCATTCCTGGGAACTGTTCACATCCCATATGTTCTTTTAAGAGTAGATAGTCTGTAGTTGTAAGATTTTGGAGCGCTACAACTTTCACTTCTCCTCATTCTTGGTTGAGTTCCAACCATATAGATCCAGTCAAATTTCTTGTTTTACTGTATGCACAGGCCAGCTTAGATATCTCCTTCTTCATTCCAATGGCAAGTCCAGGAACCAGTGGGATGAATGCAGCTACAACTGCAGCATCGCCTGGATCTTTGAGGAAGTTTTTTGATGATCATCTTCTGGTATGACTCTTCCAGAGAGTGCTGACGTTGGAAGTTCTTCTTCATATCATATCTTAGTTCATTTTCTGGGTAGCCAAATTAGGCTTTGTCCTCTGTATAAACACAAACAGACCCTTTGCCCACACTTTGATATGCCCTTTATACCATTGTGTAGAACTCATTGGAGGTCACCACACAGGAACTGCTGTTAGTCCATTCTTGGGTTCTGTGATTCTGCTGCTGTTTTGTTCCTTCAGTTTTTCCTTTGTTCTTATACTCCTCAGGTGAGTGAAATCATTTGGTATTTCTCTTTCTCTGCTTGGCTTATTTCACTGAGCATAATACCCTCCAGTTCCATTCATGTTGCTGCAAATGGTAGGATTTGCCCTCTTCTTATGGCTGAGTAGTACTCCATTGTGTATATGTACCACATCTTCTTTATCAATTCATCTACCAATGGACATTTAGGTTGCTTCCAATTCTTGCCTATTGTAAATAGTGCTGTGATAAACATAGGGGTGCATCTGTCTTTCTCAAACTTGATTGCTGTGTTCTTAGGGTAAATTCCGAGTGGAATTCCTGGGTCAAATGGTAAGTCTGTTTTGAGCATTTTGATGAACCTCCATACTGCTTTCCACAATGGTTGAACTAATTTACATTCCCACCAGCAGTGTAGGAGGGTTCCCCTTTCTCCACAGCCTTGCCAACTTGTTGTTGTTTGTATTTTGGATGGTAGCCATCCTTACTGGTGTGAGCTGATACCTCATTGTAGTTTTAATTTGCATTTCTCTGATAATTAGTGATGTGGAGCATCTTTTCATGTGTCTGTTGGCCATCTGTATTTCCTTTTTGGAGAACTGTTTGTTCAGATCCTCTGCCCATTTTTTAGTTGGGTTATTTGTTTTTTGTTTGTTGAGGCATGTGAACTCTTTATATATTTTGGACGTCAAGCCTTTATCGGATCTGTCATTTACAAATATATTCTCCCATACTGTAGGGTTCCTTTTTGTTCTATTGATGGTGTCTTTTGCTGTACAGAAGCTTTTCAGCTTGATATAGTCCCACTTATTCATTTTTGCTGTTGTTTTCCTTGCCTGGAGAGATATGTTCAAGAAGAGGTCACTCATGTTTATCTCTAAGAGGTTTTTGCCTATGTTTTTTTCCAAGAGTTTAATGGTTTCATGACTTACATTCAGGTATTTGATCCATTTTGAATTTACTTTTGTATATGAGGTTAGACAATGGTCGAGTTTCATTCTCCCACATGTAGTCGTCCAGTTTTGTCAGCACCATCTGTTGAAGAGACTGTCATTTTGCCATTGTATGTCCATGGCTCCTTTATCGAATATTAATTGACCATATATCTTTGGGTTAATGTCTGGAGTCTCAAGTCTATTCCACTGGTCTGTGGCTCTGTTCTTGTGCCAGTACCAACTTGTCTTGATTACTATGGCTTTATAGTAGAGCTTGAAGTTGGGGAGTGAGATCCCCACTACTTTATTCTTTTTTCTCAGGATTGCTTTGGCGATTCAGGGTCTTTGGTGTTTCCATATGAATTTTTGAATTATTTGTTCCAGTTCATTGAAGAATGTTGCTGGTTATTTGATAGGGATTGCATCAAATATGTATATTGCTTTGGGCAGGATGACCATTTTGACAATATTGATTCTTCCTAGCCAGGAGCATGGGATGAGTTTCCATTTGTTAGTGTCCCCTTTAATTTCTCTTAAGAGTGACTCGTAGTTTTCAGGGTATAGGTCATTCACTTCTACAGTTAGATTTATTCCAAGGTATTTTATTCTTTTTGATGCAATTGTGAATGGAATTGTTTTCCTGGTTTCTCTTTCTATTGGTTCATTGTTAGTGTATAGGAAAGCTATAGATTTCTGTGTGTTAATTTTGTATCCTGCAATTTTGCTGTATTCTGATATCAGTTCTTGTAGTTTTGGGGTAGAGTCTTTAGGGTTTTCTATGTACAATATCATGTAATCTGCAAATAGTGAGAGTTTAACTTCTTCTTTACCAATCTGGATTCCTTGTGTTTCTTTGTTTTGTCTGATTGCTGTGGCTAGGACCTCCAGTACTATGTTAAATAACAGTGGGGAGAGTAGGCATCCCTGTCTAGTTTCCAATCTCAGAAGAAAAGCTTTTAGCTTCTTACTGTTCAGTATAATGTTGGCTGTGGGTTTATTATATATGGCCCTTATTATGTTGAGGTACTTTCCCTCTATTCCCATTTTGCTGAGAGTTTTTATCATGAATGGATGTTGAATTTTGTCAAATGCTTTTTCAGCATCTATGGAGATGATGATGTGGTTTTTGTCTTTCTTTCCATTGATATGGTGAATGACTTGGATGGATTTTCAAATGTTGTATCATCCTTGCATCCCTGGGATGAATCATACTTGGTCATGGTGTATGATCCTTTTGATATATTTTTGAATTCGGTTTGCTAATATTTTATTAAGTATTTTTGCATCTACATTCATCACAGATATTGGTCTGTAATTTTCTTTTTTGGTGGGGTCTTTGCCTGGTTTTGGTATTAGGGTGATGTTGGCTTTATAGAATGAGTTTGGGAGTATTCCCTCTTCTTCTATTTTTTGGAACACTTTAAGGAGAATGGGTATTATGTCTTCTCTGTGTGTCTGATAAAATTCTGAGGTAAATCCATTCGGCCCCGGGATTTTGTTCTTGGGTAGTTTTTTGATTACCGTTTCAATTTCTTTGCTCATAATTGGCTTGTTTAACTTTCGTGTTTCTTCCTTGGTCAGTCTTAGAAGGTTGTAGTTTTCTAGGAAGTTGTCCATTTCTTCTAGGTTTTCCAGCTTGTTGGCATATACATTTTCATGTAGCCTTTAATAATTCTTTGTATTTCTGTGGAGTCTGTCATGATTTTTCTGTTCTCATTTCTGAGTCTGCTGACTTTGAGCTTCATTTATTCTTCTCTTTCCAGTTTTAATTATTGTGAATTTAGACTATTAATTTGGGACTATTCCTTGTTTAAATGGGCCTAAATTGCTATATGCTTTCTTCTTAGAACTGCCTTCGTTGCATCCCACAGAAGTTGGGGAATTGTGCTGTTGTTTCATTTGTCTCCATATATTGCTTGATCTCTGTTTTAATTTGTTCATTGATCCATTGATTATTAAGAAGCATGTTGTTAAACCTCCATGTTTTTTTGAGCCTTTTTGTTTTCTTTGTAGAATTTATTTCTAGTTTTATACCTTTGTGGTCTGAAAAATTGGTTGGTAGAATTTCGATATTCTGGATTTTGCTGAGCCTCTTTTTGTGGTCTAGTATGTGGTCTACTCTGGAGAATGTTCCATGTGCACTTGAGAAGAATGTATATCCTGTTGCTTTTGGATGTAGAGTTCTATAGATGTCTATTAGGTCCATCTGCTCTACTGTGTTGTTCAGTGCTTCCATGTCCTTACTTATTTTCTGCCTGGTGGATCTATCCTTTGGGGTGAGTGGTGTGTTGAAGTCTCCTAAAATGAATGCATTGTAGTCTCTTCCCCCCTTTAGTTCTGTTAGTATTTGTATCACATATGCTGATACTCCTGTGTTGGGTGCATATATGTTTAGAATGGTTATATCCTCTTGTTGGACTGTGTCCTTTATTATTATGTAGTGTTCTTCTTTATCTCTTGTTTCTTTCTTTGTTTTGAAGTTTATTTTTTTCTGATATTAGTACTGCAACCCCTGCTTTCTTCTCACTGTTGTTTGCCTGAAATACGTTTTTCCATCCCTTGACTTTTAGTCTGTCCATGTCTTTGGGTTTGAGGTGAGTTTCTTGTAAGCAGTATATAGATGGGTCTTGCTTTTTTATCCATTCTATTACTCTGTGTCTTTTGATTGGTGCATTGTCCATTTACATTTAGGGTGACTATTGAAAGATATGTACTTATTGCCATTGCAGGCTTTAAATTCATGGTTACCAAAGGATCAAGGTTAGCCTCTTTAGTATCTTACCGCCTAACTTAGCTCACTTATTAAGCTGTTATATACACTGTCTGGAGATTCTTTTCTTCTCTTCCTTCTTATTCCTCGTCCTCCATTCTTCATATGTTGGGTGTTTTGTTCTGTGCTCTTTCTAGGATTGCTCCCATCTAGAGCTGTCCCTGTAAGATGCCCTGTAGAGGTGGTTTCTGGGAAGCAAATTCCCCCAGCTTTTGCTTGTCTGGAAATTGTTTAATCCCGCCATCATATTTAAATGATAGTTGTGGTGGATGCAGTATTCTTGGTTCAAGGCCCTTCTGTTTCATTGCATTAAATATATCATGCCATTCTCTTCTGGCCTGTAGGGTTTCTGTCGAGAAGTGTGATGTTAGCCTGATGGGTTTTCCTTTATAGGTGACCTTTTTCTCTCTAGCTGCCTTTTAAACTCTTTCCTTGTCCTTGATCTTTGCCACTTTATTTATTGTGTGTCTTGGTGTTGTGCTCCTTGGATCCTTTCTGTTGGGGGTTCTGTGTATTTCCATGGTCTGTTTGATTATTTCCTCTCCCAGTTTGGGGAAGTTTTCAGCAATTATTTCTTCCAAGATACTTTCCATCCCTTTTCCTCTCTCTCTTTTTCTTCTGATACCCCTATAATAATAATATTGTTCCTTTTGGATTGGTCACACAGTTCTCTTAATATTGTTTCATTCCTGGAGATCCTTTTGTCTCTCTCTATGTCAGCTTCTATGTGCTCCTGTTCTCTGGTTTCTATTCCATCAATGGCCTCTTGCATCTTATCCATTCTGCTTATAAATCCTTACAGAGTTTGTTTCATTTCTGTAATCTCCTTTATGGCATCTGTGATCTCCCTCCAGACTTCATCCCATTTCTCTTGCATATTTCTCTGCATCTCTGTCAGCATGTTTATGATTTTTATTTTGAATTCTTTTTCAGGAAGACTGGTTAGGTCTGTTTCCTTCTCTGGTGTCTCTGTGATCTTGGTTTGCCTGTAATTTTGTCTTTTCATGGTGATAGGAATAGTTTGCAGAGCTGGGACAAGTGACAGCTGGAAGAACTCTCCATCTTGTTGGTTTTGGCCTTCCTGTCCTGGGAGAATAGCGACCTCTAGTGGCTTGTGCTGGGCAGCTGTGCGCATACAGGGCTTCTGCTTCCTGCCTGGCTGCAATGGAGTTTATCTCTGCTGTTGCTGTGGGCGTGTCCTGGCTCAGGCTGCCCCTTTGGTAGGCGCTGGTTTCTCGCAGGTGTGGATGTGGTCTGGATGTTGTCCTGTGTCCTCTGGTCTTTATTCTAAGAAGAGTTGTCTTTGTTATATTTTCAGAGATATATGTGGTTTTGGGAGGAGATTTACGCTGCTCTACTCATGCCATCTTGGCTCTGACCCTCTATATCTTCTTAACTTAGCAAAACATAAGCTTTTAGGTTACCACAAAGATTATCAGGCTGTAGGTAGGTATACACACTGTAACACACAATTATTATTAAGAAGTTTACTTGCTACATTTAGTTTACTCATTCTTAACAGCTCTGCTAGACTACTTACAAAACCTTTACTGAATATTAAACAATATCAAGGCTTTAAGCATTTTATTCATAAATGATTTAGCAGGTAGCATCAACTTAAATGACTTTAGGTAAGCTTAGGCAGCTGATAACCATAAGGACATGTCCATTTCAGTTCAACTTAAATTATCATTAATGCTTAATATCTTCTATTAGAATTCTCTGGAAGTTTTAGAATGCCCAATTTTCCCAAGAGCTTCTCTTTAAATCAATTTCATTAATACCATCTGGTGGTAGAAAATTTTTTCATCTACATGGTTAGACACACAAACATACAGAATGAGACATAATGACTACAGTTAGCAACACTCTTCATAAAAAGAACATATACACAAACTAACACAGAGACTTGAGTCACTGATATCCAATTGCCTTTCCTTTTAGCTTATTTGGCTAAAAGTATCTCAGTTTTCATGAATACACTCTACAGGCGAGCAGTTTATATAACTGGGTTAAAGTATAGATGGCCCCAGACTAACAGGGCTGATGAAGGTTCTGAACTGATAGGGACTGTGTGTCCAGGGGGCTGGAAATGAAATGCAAGCACAATTCTAGCTCTAGTCATTTAAAGCCAGGCTGTATTGCAGAAGATAAATTTCTTCTGTTTCAGAGACTGTAGTTTAAAAACCTCCCAATTTTTGAAAATACTGAACCCAATAAGTAGAATAGATTTCCACTAAAATAATTTACAAAACTAGTTCCACATTGTAGTAGTTCACAGGGCTTTTGATTATTTTCCTTCCTTGCATTAAAATAAATTTAGCTGTATAACCTTATTATGTATTTCTCTCAGGGGCCAAGCCTCTCCATCAGAGAGTTTGTATTGAGGCCAGGCTTGTGTGCAGAAGATAAGACATTTCTTCTTTCTCAGGGTCTGGGAATCAAAATTGCTCCAAGTTCCTCAGAATTCATTCCAGAGGCATGTCTGGCTTTAACCTTGAAGAGGATGCTCCCATCTGAAAGAGAGAGAGAGAAAGACTGGTGTCTAGCAACTGGTCAGCCTCTCTCTGTGAGAGCGTCCCATCGCTTTGGAGCTTAGGTGATAGTGGTCAATCACCCCCTCTCCCAGGCCTACTGGATTTAACCACTCCTACTTACGCCTTTGGGGAGTTTCCCTAGTTTTCTCTGCGCGAGCTTTCCTTGAGCGCTCCCTGCCTGTCTGATAAGTGCAGGGACTGTGTGACTTCCTGCTGCCAGAGCCCTGATCTAAGTCACAAGCCTATCTTGCTTCCCTGGGACTGCAGAGAATGAAATGCCTAGCCCCAGGATGACTGCCCCTAAGGAAAGGAGATCAACAGAATAGAGCCATTTACAGCTTGATTACTTTACAGACTTCATTTACATTACACAGGATAAAGTGGGGCAGGCCTAAGAGGACTGTTTTGAATGGAGAGCAAGGGAACTTTTAGCTAAGGCCAGAAATAAAATTCAGGGGCTGCCATGGACATTTATGGGGGGTCTATGCTCTTGAACACTAGTTTCTCCCACTGCCTGGGAATTATCCTGCTGTTCACGCAATGTAAGAAGTCTGATCTATGAGACAAGAGGTCAGGTGTCATCTGTGACTCTCGCATAGGCAGCAGCCTAGCCAGAGGTTCACTCAGCATCATCAGATCAATTGGCCGGAGATGAGATTCAAGGACCACTGTCTACTAGAATAAATTACTATATTCTTACATTCATAATGTGCTGTGAAAGTTAATTCCAGCATATCTGAATTTGGCCTGAACTGTTTGACTGAGATATGTACCTGTATGGCACTGATCCTGGTCAAGGCAGGAAGCATGCTAATTAAAAGTACTGCTTTGTAATTATTGGTATGAGGAGTTTCAGGGAGCTTTGTACCACTTTGTCAGCATTGTTTATCGATAAGACAGTGAAACCCTGGAGTACTCTGTTGTTGAGTCTGATTATGTAGCAAGAATATGCCTATGTGAAGAGCAGGGTATAAGAAGCTCTGTATGAGACTCCATTTGTGGCTCCCTGTTTTTAAGGTGTTCCATCCATATATCAATGGTTTCTTACTGGAAATAGAAAGCATCAATACAGTTCCTACAGAGAAAGGAAAACTGAAGGGTCCCCACCAGTAAGATGGCAAACTTCCGGCTTCTTTTCAGGGTCCTCGTTTCCCGCCGGCACCACCTGAAGCCCAATCACCTCTCGCCCCCCTCCCAATCCCAGCACCTACCCAACAGCCACCAGCCCCATAGAAGTAACACCACAATCACCCTATGCCCCTTCCTATATAACCCAGCACCTTTCCCTAATAAAGCGGAACTCTCCAGTGAATTGCTGCTGTGTGTCGCTCCTTTCCTTTCATTGGTGCCAAAACCCGGGAGACGGGACACCCCAACTGGGCCCCGTCTTCCCCCTGACACCAGCAGCAGCTTGCCCTCATCCTCTTTTTCTGGCTCTGGCTCATCACACTCACCACTCCTCTCTGGCCTTTAGGTAAGTTTTCCCCCCGGAGTGGGCCACTCTTCCCCGAGCTATCGCAGTGCCATTGACCGTGATCGTCCAGCAAGGCCCTGACGCTCGGGGATGAGGAGGGAACTCTCCCCGCCTCAGGCCTACACGGCTGCGGTGGACCCTCAGGCCACTCCTCCAACAGCCATAAATCCCCACCTCAAGCCTTTACCGCTGCAGCGGATGCTCAGGCGCCTCCTCAAACAGTCATAAACGCATTCACCGTCCTTTCCATCAGTGCTGAAACTTTTTAAGCAAAATTTCCCCGGGGGGGGCCACTCTTCCCCGAGCTATCGCAGTGCCATTGACCATGATCGTCCAGCAAGGCGCTGACGCTCGGGGATGAGGAGGGAACTCTCCCCGCCTCAGGCCTTCAGGGCTGCGGCGGACCCTCAAGACCCTCCTCCGACAGACATAAATCCCCGCCTCAGGCCTTCACGGCTGCAGCGGACCCTCAGGCCCCTCCTCTGACAGCCATAAATCCCTGCCTCAGGCCTTCATGGCTGCGGCTGACTCTCAGGCACCCCCCACCAACAGCCATAAACGAGGTGACTCCTTTGTGGATGAGAACGCTCCCTTTCCCCCCCCCTTCTGTTCCGTCCACCGAACTGTCTGCCGAAAATGCATAGCGCTAGGTACCTTGTGACTCCTGTACTCTGCCTTCTTAGGGAAGTCTGGGTGACGACCCACACTTCCTAAGAAATTCCAACTCGTATACGAGTTTCTGCAGACCACCAAGGATCATCGGGATGCCCTTTGTCTCCTTGCGGTCTGCTTCCAGTCCAAGGATCTCCATTTGTCTTCCCCTGTTTGTCTCCTTCTCTGTTCTTTAGCCATGGGAGCCTCCTCATCCCTCCCTGAAAGTTCACCTCTTGAATGCCTGCTCAAGCATCTGGCTACCCTCTCCCTGACACCTGATGTAAAACCAAAACTTCTCTGTAAATATTGCTCCCAAGATTGGCCGACATACACCCTAGACAATAAAAACCAATGGCCTGCAGGGGGAACCCTTGATCCTAACATCACTCGCAATCTCTTTAACTACTGCCAGTGCCTGAAAAAATGGAAGGAGATTCCCTACATCGAAGCTTTTCACCTCCTAGATCAAAATCCCAGCCTCTGCACCACTTGCTCCCCGCGCCAAGTTCTCCTCGCCTGCAAGCCGTCTCCCTCCCCTCCACACACTCCCAGTCCCTCTTCAATAACCTTTGACCTGGCCGACGAGCCTCCACCATACAGACTTCCCCCTTCGGCCCCTCCCCCTCCTACAACCCCTCCACCATCCACCGCCGCTGCCACCTCTTTCCCAGCGGCAGAAGCCTCCCGTCCTCTCCCCTCCCGTTCTTCTCCTACAAAAGCCCCTCCCCCTTCCTCTACCGCTGCCACCGCTGCCTCTTTCCCTGTGACAGAAGCCTCCTGTTCACTCCCTTCCCCTTCTTCTCCTACAACAGCCCTTCTCCCTTCCTTCCCCACCATCTCCTCCCCCATCTCACCTCCTCCGCCTTCATCCCCTGCAGATTAAGCCTGAGCCTTTCAGCCCCCCCTTTAACTAGGTCCCAAGGGTCTCCTCCGTCTTTGCCTTCATCACCTGTTTCTCCCCTGTTAGGGACCACCTTTGTCTTCTCACATGTTTGTAGAGAGAATGGGAAAGCACCTTCCCCCATGTCTGAACGCAGCATGGGAAAGCACAAGCTAAAGAACAACCGGTGCAGTCCTTAGAGGTTATCTGTCCACAAAAACATATCTTGCCAAGACTCCTCACTCTGAAAATAAGGAGACCTTGAAGATGTGTAGAAACACCGCCCCTGCTTCTAAATATGCCTTTCCCCCACTTGCGGATGTGGCAGGAATGGAGAACAAAGAACATTCTGTTTATGCATTCCATAAGCAATTAACTGGAGCCCTGCTGTAGCTCAGTTAGTAGAGCATGGGACTCTTAATCTCAGAGTCATGAGTTCAAGCCCAACTAGAGCGGCAGAAGTAAGCAGCTGGGCTGCTAGCTAGCAGCACATGGGTCCGATTCTATCTTTCTTTATTTTCTTTGCCCCCCTTCTGCACTTCAGGACCTGCTCGACTAGGCATGGCTAGACCACGTCACTCCCCCACAGACTGAGCCAGAACCCTTCAGTCCCCTTCAGACTCGGTCCCGAGGGCCTCCCAAAATTAACACCGCCCTCTGGGAAGTAGCAAGATCCGAAGGCATCGTGCGCATTCACATCCCTTGCTCCTTAGGAGATTTAGCCCAAATAGAGAAACGCCAAAGTTCCTTTTCCACTGATCCCATGACATACATCAGGGAGTTTCAATGGACCCTCCAGTCTTACAGACTCACACATCATGACATTTTCATGCTCCTGGCAAATACTCTCCTCCCTGAAGAGCATAGATGAGTTTGGGACTTCGCCCAAACGCATGCTACCGAAATGTCGCGCGCCCCATCCTCGCCGGCAAGAACAGCACGCAACAAGAGCAGGATTCTTCTGCAGAAAGCTTTATTCTTCAGCTCTTTGTGAAACAAGTGAGTTGGGCAGGACCCAGAGGGGAAGGAGAGGCTTGCTTATATAGTTCTCATGCTCTGACCTGGTTGGTGCGGCTCCATATGCCTTATTAGCATAACCATTTGGTGGGTCTCATTGGTCCTTATGCCAACGCGCAATTAGCATGTAGTTTAGTGGTGTGGGATGATTTGTCATTAGGAAGTTCGGGGCCTTCCGGCTGCCCTGCATTGGGCGCTATTTTCTGAGCGCGGCTGCCAACATCTCCCCCTTTTTTGTCTAACAGAAGCTCAAGGCGGAACTTGCCAGCAGAGGCGGAGACAGAGGCCTGACCTCCATCATACTTCCTGATGCCCCCTTTTTGGAGAGGGGTTCTGGGCATCTACCCCTATGCAGTCAGGCATGCCTCTCAGAGGGGTCCAAGACCTCTTGCAGTGCTTTGCCTCGCATCCTCTGGCTGGCATTGGGACCGCTTGGTACAAAGGGTTTGGACCTTTTTTCTCAACCCTCTTGCACCATGAGCTTCTTAAAGAAAGCTGTGATTAAGCATTGAGGTACTCGGGCCTGGTGCAGTGCCACATGGGCTCAGGGTGCAAGAGCTACCTCAAGCTAAAGCCGAGCTTCCTTCTTAAGCATGTTGAGCCACACTTGGGGAGAGGCGCCAACGTCTATCGCCATTAGGGCTTGAGCAAGGATCACCTTGTCCTGCTTATGTTGGTTGCGGAGTCTGCATAACAACCAGAGTAAGAGCATGAGACCTCCAAGCAGGAACACGCCCATCCCAGCCATGCCCGCCCACTCCTTGACGTGGGAGAGAGCTCTGAGGAACCAGGAAGAGAGTCCTTCCGCTACGGAGATATCTAGACGGGTGGAGTTGATGTGGATAATTTCTCGCTGCAGTTCTTCTAGTGCTCCATTGAAGTCCTGGGACCAGTTTCCTGAAAGATACTGGGACAGGCCTCGTGACAGATTAGTGAAAGCATTTAATACTTCTGTTAGTGTTCCTGGCTTGTTTGTGGCTCTGTAATATGGCTGCGGCTAGGCCCGCGTTGGTGAGTGGTCCTCCTATTTCTCTACAGGCTTTCAACCAAGCGTGTATCCCTTTCTGTTTCCAGGGTGTTATCGCCTGTCTGCATTCCTTGGTACATTGTTCAAACACTAATTGCTCCACTAGGGGCATTGCTTGTTCCTGATCTCTAAATATTCTGCCTGCGGCCTCCATCATACGAGCGACAAAGTCAGAAAATGGCTCGCTCGGCCCCTGAATAATTTTTGTCAAATTGCCTGATACTTCTCCTTTGTTGGTGAGGGCTTTCCATGCCTTGGCGGCGCACGTGTTTATTTGTGCGTATACCTGTAAGGGGAAGGCGGTCTGGTTGGCTACCCACTGTCCTTGGCCCGTCAGCATATCATATGACCACACAGGCTGTCCTTCGGCCGCGTTTGCGCGTGCCTGGGTCATGCTGATATCATGCCACAATGCCTTCCATTCTATGTATTGCCCCATACTAGAAAGGCATGCCTTAGTTACATATTGCCAGTCTGCGGGTGTCATGGCTGTCTCTGTTAATCTCTCAACTTGTGCTATGGTATAGTTAGCACTGACTCCATAAGCCCGAACGGATTCTGCTAACTCCTTAACTTGTTTATGGCTCAGGGGCTGGTGAGAGCGTATGCCATTATCCTCAAATACAGGAAACATTTGTCTAATTGCCTGAAGAGTATCTGGGTGGCAAAAGGAGAGTGCACCACTCACGTAAGGTGGCGGGGCAAAGGGCGTCGGGGGGCACCCTGCTTTCATTTTTTCCTTGGTCCGCTTTTCAACTTTGCTGGTTCCCTTACTTCTACACTCTGCGGTTTTATTTTCTTCCCCTTCCTCTGCGGACGTTAATTCCTCCTCAGATTCCCTATTGGAGAGTTGGAGGTCCCTCAACTCTTTCCAGGGGTATTTACTATTTTCTCCGAGGCGATCGTCACTCGCTTCTCGGGGCTCTTTCGCTTTTGCCCTAGGCGGGCTTTCTCCCTCACTCTGCGGTTTCTTTACTTTCGTTTTTGTGGCCTTTTTTCGGCCGCGCGCGCTGTTTCCCGTTCCGTTTCTGACATGCTCTCTTGGATATCTGTCAATGCTCTCTGACCTTCTTTTATTACCTTTTCACACGTCTCATCTTGCAGACAAGCTCTAATCAGTTTCCAGAGGGGCCTGGTGCCTCCCCTCAGGGTACCCTCCTCCTCCTCTCTATCAAGATCTTTCCCCAGTTTGTCCCAGCTCGGGATCGAGAGGGACCCTGAACAAATGAACCAGGGGGCCACACGGTCTATCTCCTTCACAAAAGATCCTAAGACTTTGCTGGAGACCTTCAATTTTCGCTCTTTGAGAGCTGTCTGCAGCGCCGTGACTAATGACGGTGCATTCCCCATGGTGCCTCCTTATTTACAGAGAACCATCAACCATTATCCTAAAAAGCAGGGGCCTCTCGGAACTTACCCCTCCGGGCTTTCTTCTGACCTGCAGTTCTGAATCCTCTCCAGATGTCTGAAGGGTCCTCCCTGTGCCGGTGATGTTCTGGTTCCCGGGATTCGGCACCACTTGTCGCGCGCCCCGTCCTCGCCGGCAAGAACAGCACGCAACAACAGCAGGATTCTTCTGCAGAAAGCTTTATTCTTCAGCTCTTTGTGAAACAAGTGAGTTGGGCAGGACCCAGAGGGGAAGGAGAGGCTTGCTTATATAGTTCTCATGCTCTGACCTGGTTGGTGCGGCTCCATATGCCTTATTAGCATAACCATTTGGTGGGTCTCATTGGTCCCTATGCCAACGTGCAATTAGCATGTAGTTTAGTGGTGTGGGATGATTTGTCATTAGGAAGTTCGGGGCCTTCCGGCTGCCCTGCATTGGGCGCTATTTTCTGAGCGCGGCTGCCAACACCGAAACCCACAGGACTGACCCCACCTGTCCCCCTGGACCCACTGCTGTCACAGAACAAGACCCACACTGGGATTATAACACCACCGTGGGTCTACACTCTCGAGATATTTTTGCCTCCTGCTTAATAGCAGGTCTAAAAAAGGCAGCTTGTAAAGGAGTCAATTTTCAAAAACTCCAAGACATAATTCAAAAGAGAGACGAAACCCCCTCCGAGTTCTTAGACAGACTCACTCAAGCCCTATTACAGTATACCAGCCTGGACCCAGAAACACCTGAAGGAAGACAGGTCCTTATGACATACTTCCTAGCTCAAAGCTACCCCGACATTAAAGCTAAACTCAAAAAGTTAGAACAGGGCCCCACTACCCCACAGACTGAGATCCTAACAGTGGCCTTTAAAGTCTTCCATAACCGGGAGGAGGAGAAAGAACGCCGTAAACAAAAAGCTGATCAGGCCAATTTCCAGATGTTGTCCCAGCTGATAAAACCACAACCTGGGCGCCCCTCTACAGACAAGCCCCCCCCCCAGGAGCTTTTTTCAAGTGCGGAAAAGAGGGACATTGGTCAAGGGCGTGCCCCTCCCCCAGATCTCTTACCACCCCATGCCCCAGATGCCACAAAAAGGGCCACTGGGGGTCTGATTGACCAACCACCCGAAGGGGAGGCTGGACGAACAACCCCCATCCTAAGCCCGCAGTAGTGGGGCTGGCAGAAGATTGACGGGGCCCGGGGGCTTCTCGCCCGACCATTTCCATCACCAAACAGGAGCCCAGGGTTACTTTAACAGTAGACGGTCACCCCATCTCCTTCCTCCTAGATACAGGAGTCACCATCTCAGTCTTGCGAGAATACCGGGGCCCTACCATGCCAGCCATTACTCCTATAGTCGGGGTAGGAGGTAAAGAGATTTTCCCATTAAACCCCCCCCTTTTATGCACAATCCTAGACAGTCCCATACCTTTCTCCCACTCCTTCTTAGTTATGCCCCAGTGTCCCATCCCTTTACTAGGAAGGGACATCCTTTCCCTCCTCCATGTTTTCATAACTATATCCACTCCCACAGCCCCCAGTACTCCATTTCTGATGGCCCTCATAGCCGACAACCCCCCTCTACCCAATGAAAGCTCCAGTTCCACCCTTATACACACTGTAAATCCCAAAGTTTGGGACATTACAAGCCCCTCCGTGGTCCTATGTCCCCCTGCCTCTATCAAATTACGTGACCCCTCTCAGTATATCTGTCAGGCCCGATACCCCCTCACAGGCCTCCAACCCATCATTCAAGATTTCTTAAACAAAAGCTACCTCAGACCCACTCACTCCCCATTTAATACCCCCATATTAGCTGTTAAAAAAACCAATGGATCTTTCCTCCTTTTCCAAAACCTTTGCCTCATCAACATGGCTGTTGTCCCTATCCATCCCTTAGTTCCAAATCCAAACACCCTTTTATCGCAGATCCCTGCCTCCGCATCCCACTTCTCAGTCCTAGATCTCAAGGATGCATTTTTTTCTATCCCTCTAGACCCCTCCTCCCAAGATTTTTTTGCCTTCACCTGGACGGACCCATACACCAGACATTCTGTACAACTTACTTGGACAGTTTTGCCACAAGGCTTCCGAGATAGTCCCCATATTTTTGGACAAGTACTAGCTCAAGACCTCAAACAGTTTCATTATGATCACCCCGAGTCCACTTTATTACAATATGTAGATGATCTTCTACTCTGCAGTCCCTCGTGGGAACAGTCTCAACTTGACACTGCATCTCTACTTAACCTTCTAGCTTCCAGAGGTTACCGGGTATCCCCCGTCAAAGCTCAAATCTCTTCCCCTTCTGTCACTTACCTTGGATTCCTTCTGTCTCAACAAAGAAAGTCCGTTACCTTAGACAGAAAACGACTCCTCTCTGACCTGCCCGTTCCCAAAACCAAGACAGAAATCCTTTCCTTTCTAGGCCTGGCTGGGTATTTTAGAGCGTGGATTCCTAACTTCTCCCTGTTGGCAAGACCCCTATACGACCTCAGCAAGGGCCCCCTGAAGAACCATTATCATCCTCACCCTGACACTCCTTCATTAAGCTCTGCCAAGCCCTTGTGGAAGCTCCAGCTCTCCATCTCCCTGATTTGTCAAAACCCTTCTCATTATACATTCATGAGAGGTCCAGTCAAGCTCTAGGAGTCCTAGGCCAATATTATGGCCCATCCTTTGCCCCAGTAGCTTATCTCTCTAAGCAATTAGACCCCACAGTTCGGGGATGGGCCCCCTGCTTACGGGCATTAGCCGCTGGACAGCTCTTGCAGAAAGAAGCTCATAAGCTAACATTCGGAGCGCCCCTTACCATTCTGTCCCCACATCACCTAAAAGATCTCTTAACCTACAAAAGTTTATAGACTCTCCCTCCCTCCAGACTCCTGACCTTACTGTCCTCTTTCCTCCAAAACCCAGACATTTCTTTCCTCCCCTGCCAGCCCCTGAATCTGGCCACTCTTCTTCCTCTACCCTACTCTCCTCATACTCCCTCACATGATTGCCTAGAAGCCCTTCACAACTTCCTTCCGTGCCACTCCACGATCTCCGAAGGAGCCCTCTCACACTCCGACCTCATCTGGTTTACTGATGGGTCCTCCTTTAAACATGAGGGCACCCACTACTCAGGATACGCAGTAGTGTCCCTCGAAGATGTCATTGAGGCACGAGCCCTACCCCCTGGTACAACCAATCAGCAGGCTGAACTCATTGCAGCCACCAGAGCTTGCACTCTGGCCCAGGACATGTCTCTCACATTGTACACTGACTCCAAGTACGTATTCCACATTCTCTCGTCTCCGCGGCAGTATGGAAAGAATGAGGCCTTCTCACCAAAAAAGGGAATTCCATAACTAATTCAGCCTTAATTACTAAACTTCTAGAGGCTTCACAACTCCCACACCGACTAGGCATATTCCACTGCAAATCACATCAAAAAGATGACTCCCCCATTGCAAGAGGTAACAACAAAGCCGACAGAGTAGCCCGGTCAGTTGCCCTATCAGAAAACACACCAGACAACAATCCGTCTGCCCTTGTGGTTTTAGCCTTATCACAAGACACCCTCTGCTCCCAGGACAAAGAGTCTCTCTTCCGCCTCTTACATGACCTGTTCCATCCCAGTCCCCAATCCTTGATCCATTTTTTACAATCTTTTTTTCCTCTCTCTCCTGAAGACAAAACCCTACTTAAGCAAATCACCTGCAAGTGCACCATCTGCCAACGCACTAACCCTAATACCCCCCTCAAAGCCCGACCCTTCCCAGCTCATCAAGCAAGAGGTAATGTCCCCACTGCAGATTGGCAAATAGACTTCACTAACATGCCCCCTGTATGACGCACCAGATACCTACTGGTGTTAGTAGATACATTTTCAGGATGGGTCGAAGCTTTCCCCACCACTAACAAACGAGCGTCCGCGGTTGCCTCTATCCTCCTCACCCAGATCTTTCCTAGGTTCGGGATGCCCACTTCCCTCCAATCAGATAATGGCCCTGAGTTCACTGCCCAAATTATCCAGAACCTCTCCAAGTCGCTCTTGCTCCCCTGGCATTTACATTGTCCTTATCGACCACAAGCTTCAGGAAAAGTAGAAAGAGCCAATAGGACTCTAAAAGACATCCTGACCAAACTATTTCTAGAACTACACCTTGACTGGGTTCGCTTACTTCCCTTAGCTCTACTCCGCATTCGGGCCCTCCCAAAGAAACCTTCCTTCTTGTCGCCCTTTGAGATCATGTACGGCCGCCTGATTCTACCCCCGGGGCTCCCTTCCCACAAAGGACCAATTCCTCCCAATATAGCCCTTCTACTACTCTCTCTCCTCCGCACTGAATTGTGGAAATATCAGGATTGGCTCCTTCCTGATCCATCCGCCTCCCAAAATCCTCCTGTCTTACAGCCCAGCCAACTAGTGTTTTATAAGCCACCAGAGGATCGGCCCTCTCTCACCCCGAAATGGGAAGGTCCACACCCAGTTATTCTCTGCACCCCCTCAGCCGCCAAGCTCTCACTGCCTGATAACTCTGTCACCCCTTGGATTCATATCTCCAGGTTGAAACCAAATACCCAAGACCCACCTTCTCTGGACACCCAAGACGCATCAGTCACAATCCAGAGTCCTTCGGATACAGCCCAAGATGCTGTCTACTCTACCACGCCTCATCCCTCTGATCCCTTGAAGCTCCGCATCTCCCGTGCACCCCCTTTGCCATCCATATGCGAGTCATGACTTTTTCCTCCTTTACTGCTCTCTCGCTTTTTTCCCTCATTCCTATTGTCTTCCCCACCACCCCACCCTCCTTTGTATGGCGATTCAAAGTCAGGCAGACTTACACACAGAATCAAACAAAAGTTACTGCCCTCATTGCCACATCAGACTGCCCTCTGAAAGGCTGCTCTGAGCCTTTGTACCTCCACTTTCCTCCCTCCACCGAAGTATTCATTTACAGCTACCTTTATTCTCCCTACCTCTGCTTCCTCTATGACCAAAGACAAGCCTATTGCAGACGATGGCAAGACACCTACGGGGGATGTCCCTACTGGTCTTGTGCCATTCACTACATGGGTGACTTCCAGTACCCACAGTATTACTCCTCCAACCGTTTCATGAAATATCCCAACGGCTCATTCTCCTTATCAATCCCAGATCCCTGGGACTCTCGATGGGCTGCTGGAGTAACAGCCTCAGTTTACTACAGGGGGTCCTCAACCCCCCACGGTACCCTTCATATCTCTCGAGAGTATGTTCCCTCTCTCTCCCAGATCTCTCAAGTTGCATCAGATATCAGAAATTCCGAGAAAGTCATTATCCAAACTCTTGATGGCACCTCTTCATCTTCTTATTCCTCCTACTCTTGGTTACAGCTCATTCAAGACACCACCATCTTTCTCAACCACACCCTCAACACCGCCAATTGTTTCTTGTGCGCATCACTACAGCGCCCACTGCTGGCCGCCGTGCCCCTCAATATTTCCAACTACTCTTTCCATGCAGAATGACAACCCCTCCGCCCTCTGGCAGACATACCCCTATGGGAACCAGAATACACAGATAATCTCACCATCCACCACTGTGCAGGCCCAACTCCACCCCCCCTTCAGCGCACTTCACTGTCTCTCTATCTACACCCCTACCTCTGGCTCTAAGACTTTTACACAACCGGGACACTTCTTTTGGTGTAATGGCAGTCTTTTCAACTCACTGCCTCTCAACTCCAACACACCCTGCATTCTCATCACCCTAATCCCACAGCTTACACTTTACAGCATGGCAGAATTCCTTGAGCTCCAACCTCCCTTGCCCTCGCTCACAAAAAGGGCTGCTTTCCTTCCCATCATGGTCGGTATCTCTTTGATCACCTCAGCCATTGGGGCAGGGTTTTCGGGAGGAGCCTTGGGTCACTCTCTATGGGCAGTTAGAGATCTCGATGCCAAACTTGACGGAGCCCTGACATCCACTGCCGATTCCCTAGCCTCTCTCCAAAGACAGGTCACTTCGCTAGCTAAAGTCACCCTTCAAAACCGGTGGGCCCTAGATCTGCTTACAGCTGAGAAGGGCAGCACCTGCATCTTCCTCCAGGAAGAGTGCTGCTATTACATCAACGAATCCGGCATTGTAGAAACTGACATCACCAAACTCACTGACCTTGCCTCCAGCCTCCACTCTGCTTCCAATTCCAACCCATTCTCTTCAATACTAACAAACCCCCTCCTTACCTGGGTCTGGCCCATTGCAGGCCCCATAATAGTCATTCTTCTCGTCTGTCTCTTCTTACCCTGTATAATAAAGTTCATCAAATCCCAAGTCAGAAAAATCTCTAATCAAGCTTTCAACCAGCTTTTACTCAGGAACTACCAGCTTCTGGCCACAGAAGATCCCTCACCCTCATGTGACCTCCTCACCACATGCTGAGATGGACCTCTCTCTCCACTGGAAACTGTTCCTGGAAACAATGGCCACAGACGCCTGGCTCCTGACACCCATATCCTCTTGGCACCATTGGAATCAACAGGTCCTCGACCTATGGTTACAGGGAACCTTCATTGATTTCCAACCTGAAGAAGTCCACATCTACTCAGCCTTACTGTGGGGAGTCCTATCAACCCTTTCCTCCCAATCCTCAAGCCCTCACTCCCTTCTACACCCCTGTTCAGTAAGAAGCAGTCAGAGAAAAAGCAACGTCCACAAACCCATAGAGGAGAAAGGGGGGAATGAAGGGTCCCCACCAGTAAGATGGCAAACTTGTGGCTTCTTTTCGGAGTCCTCGTTTCCCGCCGGCGCCACCTGAAGCCCAATCACCTCTTGCCCCCCTCCCAATCCCAGCACCTAGCCAACAACCACCAGCCCCGTAGAAGTAACACCACAATCACCCTATGCCCCTTCCTATATAACCCAGCACCTTTCCCTAATAAAGCGGAACTCTCCGGTGAATTGCTGCTGTGTGTCGCTCCTTTCCTTTCAAAAACTGGTTCTCCTGTCTGGCTTCTTCAAACCTCTGGCCTTGAAGCAGCCTTTATTTAATGCTGTTGCTATTTTGTATCATTTTCCTAAAATAAACTATAGATTGTTAAGCATTGCTGTTTTAGATCTTGTGAATCTCCTTTAACAATGGAAGCCTAATTGCCTTTATTAATGCACATGACATTGATTTTAAAATGGAAAATGGAGAAATTTTCACAAAGGGCTTAATAAATGAAGCCTGCTTGGACAAATAAATTTTCAACTGAACATTTAAAAGGTGATGTTTATTCAAAAAAATCTTAGGGATTACTTATGAAAGCCTGCTATGTGATTTCACATATTCCATATTATTTAATATATAAGAGAACAGTGATAGTAAGAGCAACTTAGAAAAGGCAGGAAAGAATATTCCAGCTAAAATTATAAACAAATGTTAAGATAAATGGGCAATGAATAGTTGTGAATCAGAGAAAAATAAAATTGCAACAGCAAGTCCCAATATGCTTTGATATATTCCTTCCAGATATTTAAGAGGCTATTTGTTTCTCCATTGCTTCAATATACTTGGAGTACTAATAATAAAATTTCAATGCCTTCTTCCTATTTCACACTGAAAAAAAAGCAGTCAGGAAAGTACCTGCACAAGCTTTCATGCTCAAAGGTACCTGACCAGCAGTACCTGTGCTCATACACTTTGCCTTACATCTTATTACTATGAACTCATTCCTACTTAAAGCCAAACTGTCCCCTCATAAACTGGTCCTATTCCTTTTCTGCTACTTAAGGTCATCACTGTTGCAATTTTTTTCCTTCTTTCCTGCATTTTCATTTTACTGCTGGATCATAACCTTCCCTCCTGTTTATAAACACAGTATTATAATTTCTCTCATCTGAAAATAATTCTCTTTTGTTCTCCCATCCTTCTACTACTAACAGCCATTTCTCTGCTTTTATAGTTAGACACTTCAGTGTTACAGAAAATACTGAAAAAAAGCCTGGACTGGATCACCAACGGAAAAAACCAAGCGGCACTCGGAGTGTAGAGGAATGCAGGGAACAGGGCTGAGCCACCCAGTTTTTGTAGAAACTACATGAGGCTAACATTCCTGGACCCTACCCTAAGTTAGATAACTAGAAGTAAATGACCCCCCTGGGGTCGAAACTCGTGATAAGTCACATAGGAGTGCTTGTGCAAAGGTCAGGCACCTGGTGTATCCCTGTTCCAATTTTATTGGCCAAAGTATAGAATGTGTTTCAAATTCATTGGTTGGGGTAATGTGCAGGCTCTGGTGCAATGACTGTAGAAATCCCATATAAACCATACCTAAAGTTGCTTGGGGGTTGGCAGCTCAGACTTGTCCTGTGTGTCAGGGGAGGTGCTGTCGACCCCAGCTTGCTGGATGAATAAAGACTTTGCTTGGATTCTCATCTCCGTGTCCATGTGTCTTGTTCACTGGGAAACCCCGGAGTCCTGGACCCTAATATTTGGGGCCTCGTCCGGGATCCGTGCGGCTTCCCTGAGAACAAAGGATGGCTGGAGGCAAGGTCTAATTGTACGGATGGGGCAGTGTAATTCAAGGGTTGCCCCCTCGTGTCTGCATAAATCCATTATAAAGTGGGAGTCGCCATCCCGTGTATGGTCTCAGGTTAGTGACCCCGAGTGAGAAAGTCTGGGTTGGTAGTCCCGGCCCCCGGGTTAGTGACCCTGGGTGAAGTCCAGGTGACTAATCCTGGCCCTAGGGTCCGAGTGACTCCGCCTTAGGAAAGCAAGTCCAATCGGCAGGAACCTGGCGCCCGAGGAGGAAGGGATCAAGCTCATCACCCTGTGGCAGTCCGAGTGGACACCTTTCAGGAGAATCATGAGAGTTTTTGAGTATCCTGAAAGTGGTGAGTGTGGTGCGCACCAGAGTGAAAGAAGGACCAGTCCGAACGAGTGCAATCAGATGTGGTGTGTGTGCTTAGTGTTATCATTGATTGTTTTATTGTGTTTTGGTTTCGGTTTATATTTCTTTCTGCGCTTTTTATTTTAAGTCTCCCTGTTCTAAGTTTCCCTGTTCTTTCCATTCCTCCTCTCTGCCACTAAATAATTCCCCGCGGGCACGGGTCAGGCAATTAAGAGCCATTAGGGCGCCTGCTGCTAGAAGACTCCCATGACAGGATAAGGGGCTCACAGCCGCGAATCCCAGATAAATTCGTGTCACCCGCAGAAGAAAAACTGCAACAACAGGCACCCGTTCACAAGCACATACACCAGTCATCTTGTTAGAGTGGCATCTCTACCTTTTACCCTTGTCTTCCTCGTATTTTTCACTATGGGCCAGACTCAGACTACTCCTAAAGGTCTGATCCTTTCCCACTTTCCAAAGGTTAGGAAACAGGCCCTGAATATGGGTTTTAACATCAAGAAAGGTAGGCTCAATGCTTTTTGCTTGGCCAAGTGGCCTTCCTTTGGAGTAGGCTGGCCGACCCAGGGGTCTCTTTCCATGGACCTTATTGACAAGGTCAAAGCCGTTATCTCCCGGCCAAACCCTGAGGGCCACCCTGACCAACTTCCCTATATCCTTGTTTGGGAAAATTTGGCTAAGAATCCCCCTTCCTGGCTGAGGCCCTTTTTGGTGGAGAAACCTCACACCGACCCACCAAGAACCTCCGTCCTAGTTACCCAGGAAGATTTAAAGTCCCCTAATCGCAAGGCCAAAAACCCAAGTGCGCCGCCTGTCCTTCCTGACAGTTCTCCTCTTTACCCCCTTCTGCTGATTGAGCAGCCACCCCCGTATGCGGAGGAGAGGGGTGAAGCTGCCAGAAGGATAGAAAACGAGGCTGGGGAATCCAGCGGGAACCAGGCTGCTGCAGCTTCCCCAGACTCTTCAGCAGAGGAAGGCAGGAGGCTGGAAAGAGCTTCCCCACACTCCCCCACCCTGGCCCCACGCTGGGTGCCAGGTAGAGCAGGAGGAATGCAGTTAAGGCCTCGGGGGCCCAGGGAACAAGAAGGGGAGGCTCCCTCCTCCACCTCAGAAGGAGCAGTGCCGGTTCTGCCTGTGCGTGCCATCAGTACAGGCATCGCTCAACAATATCAATACTGGCCCCTTTCATCTAGTGACCTCTATAATTGGAGGACTCAGAACCCTCCCTTCTCAGAGGACCCCAAGTGTCCTATAGGTCTGGTGGAGTCCATTATGTTTACCCATCGTCCCACATGGGATGACTGCCAGCAATTGCTCCGCACTCTCTTCACGACGGAAGAGCGAGAGCATATCCTCAATGAGTCCAGGAGAAATGTCCTTGGAGAGAATGGAAGACCCACTACCCTCCAGCCCATCATTGATGAGTCGTTCCCACTTACGCGCCCGGATTGGGACTTTGGGACTGCAGAAGGTAGGGAGCGTCTCCGGGTCTACCGCCAGACTCTGATGACCAGTCTCCAGGCGGCAGCCAGACGGCCCACTAACCTGGCTAAGGTAAAAACTATTGTTCAGGGGGAAATGGAAAGCCCAGCCGCATATCTGGAAAGGCTGTTTGACGCTTACAGGCAGTATACCCCCCATAAACCCGGAAGCAGAGGAACATAGATCAGCTGTAGTGCTCTCATTCATCAACCAGGCAGCCCCCAATATCCGGAGAAAACTCCACAAGTGGGAGGACCTGGGGGAGATCTCTATTAGGGAACTGCTGCAGCAGGTGGAGAAGGTCTTCAATGCTAGGGAAACTCCGGAGGATAGAGAGGAAAGGTTGAGGAAAGAGAAATGGGTTATACAGGAGAAAAATAGGAAGAAAGACAGAGAATTTCAGAAGAGGGAGAACAAGAAGCAGAGGGAGGAGATGGCCAGGATATTCCTGGCCGGGGTGAAGGAGGGCCCTAGGCCACCTCGAGGAACAGGACCCCGTCAATCCCGACTAGGACGAGATCAATGCACCCTGTGTAAGAGATATGGACATTGGAAGAGGGAGTGCCCCCAAAGGGGGGAACAAGGAGGAGGGAACCCCATTAAAACCCTGCATCTAGGAGAGGAGGATTGATGGGGACGGGGCTCGGCACCCGTCCCTGAGTCCTGGGTAACCCTGTGCCTGGAGGGGACTCCCACTGGGTTCATGGTAGATACTGGGGCACAATATTCAGTTCTCAACCAGGCCCACGGTCCCCTGAACCCAGGACACACAAGTATAGTCTAGGGAGCGACAGGGTCCAAGAAATGTGCCTGGACCACTAGTAGAAAAGTGGACCTAGGAAGGCATCAGGTCTCTCACTCATTTCTGGTCGTACCTGAGAGCCCCGCACCATTGTTAGGTAGAGACTTACTAACCAAGATTGGGGCGCGCATTCATTTTGAACCCAAAGGGATAAAAATCATGGACAAAGAAGGGCAGCCCCTACAACTGGCGCATGTGTTAACTCTGTCCCTGGCCGACGAACATCGTCTGTTTCAGGCAGATCAAGAAAAGGGGGGCCAGGGAGAAATGGACTCTTGGTTGCAGAGGTTCCCTTCCGCATGGGCCGAGACCGGAGGAATTGGTCTCGCTAAACATCTATCCCCGGTTGTTGTTCAACTCAAAGCCACAGCTCTACCCATTCGGGTCCGGCAATATCCAATGCCAGAAGAGGCTAGGAAAGGGATAGCACCCCATATCCATAGACTGTTGGAGATAGGAATCCCAATCTGCATGGAATACGCCCCTGCTTCCAGTGAGGAAGCCTGGCAGTAGAGATTACAGACTGGTGCAGGACTTGCAAAAGGTCAATGAGAGGGTAGAAGACATCCATTCTACAGTGCCCAACCTTTACACCCTACTCAGCCACCTGCCACCTACGCATGTGTGGTATACTACTCTGGACCTGAAAGATGCCTTCTTTAGTATCCCACTCTCTGAAGTTAGTCAGCCTTTGTTTGCCTTTGAGTGGCAAGAGCCGGGTGGGGGGGGAGAAAAGGGCAGCTTACCTGGACTAGACTACCACAGGGCTTCAAGAACTCTCCCACCTAATTCAATGAAGCCCTAAGCCAGGACCTGGAGCCCTTTTGCAGGACCCACCCCCGTGTGACACTACTGCAGTATGTGGATGACCTGTTGCTGGCCATGGAAACCCATGAGGAGTGCGAAGAAGCCACGGGGAACTTGCTGGCTGAACTGGGATATCGAGCCAGTGCCAAGAAAGTCCACATCTGTCAGAGGTCAGTGGTCTACTTGGGGTACAAAATATCTAATGGGGCCAGGTGGCTAAAGCAGGCCATGAAACAAACTATCCTGACTATCCCCATCCCTTCCTCACCCCGGGGAGTGAGGGAATTTCTTGGCTCAGCCGGGTTTGCAGGCTCTGGATTCCAGGGTATGCAGAAATAGCCCGACCGCTATATAAAGTGACCAAAGAAGGGCCAGGCTGGCAATGGACTCAGGAACAACAAGAGGCTTTTGACAGACTAAAAGAAGCTCTCCTCCAGGCCCCCACCCTATCTCTGCCAGACCCAGAAAAACCCTTTATTCTGTTTATAGATGAAAAGAAGGGAGTGGCTGAATGAGTCCTGGCTCAGCAGCTGGGCCCATGGAAAAGACCTGTGGCCTATTTGTCCAAGCAGCTAGACCCAGTGGCCTCCGGGTGGCCACCTTATCTGCGTATCCTAGCAGCTATCGCTCTACTGGTAAAGGAGCGGACAAGCTGACTTTTGGCCAGAACCTGAGAGTAACAGCCCCACATACCGTAGAGGGGATCCTCAGGCATCCTCCAGGAAAATGGATGACAAACGCAAGACTCACCCACTACCAAGGGCTCCTACTAGATTCTCCACGAATCGCCTTCTCTGACTCAGTAACCCCAAATCCTTCCACCCTTCTGCCGGACCCAGATCTGTTGACCCCCACCCACGACTGTAGAGACATCCTTTCCGAAATTATCCAGGTGCGAGCAGACCTGAAAGACACACCGTTACTAAACTGTGAGCTAAATTGGTATACCGATGGGAGCAGCTTTGTGCAGGAGGGGGTCAGGAGAGCAGGGGCAGCAGTAGTAACCCACGAAGGGGAAGTTGTCTGGAGCACAGCTCTGCCCGCTGGCACCTCAGCACAGAAGGCGGAACTTATTGCTCTCGCTGAGGCCCTGGAAAGAGAAGAAGGCAAGTGGGCTAACATTTACACAGATAGCAGATATCCCTTTGGCACTGTCTATGTCCACGGTGCCATCTACCGAGAAAGAGGATTCCATTCTGTGGAAGGGAAGGGACTGAGGAATCTGCAAGAAGTCCAAAGACTACTAGCTGCTGTCGAAAAACCCAAAGCGGTAGCAATTATACATATACCAGGCCACCAATCAAGGAAGACACCTGAGGCCATCAGCAACAGCCATGCTGATGCAGAAGCTAAGAGGGCAGCCCTCTCAGACTCCCTTGTACTTGCAGCCCTCGAAATACCCATACCTGAACTGCCCACCTTGCCACCCAAACCTGAGTATTCCCCCCAGGATCTTGAGTGGATTAGGAAACAAGTATCGGGAGAAGTGTCTGGGGAGAGAAACTGGAGTAGAGACCAAGAAGGTAGGTTGATCCTGCCAGAAGCATTAGGACAGTACATGCTTGTTAATCTGCATAAGTTCACCCATCTAGGCTGGAAAAAGCTGCTCAGCCTTTTTCAGTCTGCGCAGTTGGTGTTTCCCCACCAAAATGAGGCAGCTCGTCAGATCCCAAAAGAATGCGGTAGCTGTGCAATGCTAAGACCAGCCCCAAGAGGGCTGCACCTGGCAGGTACCCGGGAAAGGGGGAGGGCTCCAGGCAGGAACTGGGAAATAGACTTCACCGAAGTAAAACCAGGAAAGTATGGATATAAGTATTTGCTGGTTATGGTAGATACCTTCTCTGGGTGGGTGGAGGCTTTTCCAACCAAGCATGAGACTAGCCAGGTAGTAGCAAAAAGATTAATTGAGGAAATCATCCCCAGGTATGGGGTCCCTGAAGCTATAGGTTCCGATAACGGCCCGGCTTTCATAAGCAAAATCCTGCAAGGATTAGCCTGAGCTTTGGGAATAGATTGGAAGTTACACTGTGCTTATAACCCACAAAGCTCTGGGCAGGTAGAAAGAATGAATCGGACCCTAAAGGAGACCCTTTCTAAATTGGTATTGGAGACTGACGGGGACTGGGTGACCCTCCTTCCCTTAGCCATCTTCCACGCTCGGAACTCCCCTTATGTACATGGTTTAACTCCATTTGAGATAATGTATGGGGCTCCTCCACCCATAATTCGGCAAGTGCAGCTTCCCGGTGCAGAGAACCTGGCCCCTCACTATCTGAATGTGTTGCAGACTCTTGCCAAAGTGCAGCAGGAAATCTGGCCCCTGATCACAGCATATTACAAGGGCGGGAAAATTCCGAGCCTGGAACATGGCATAGTCCCAGGGGATACGGTATGGGTCAAAAGACACCAAGTAAGGACTCTTGAACCCAGGTGGAAGGGACCTTACGTTGTATTGTTTACCACCCCCACTGCTCTCAAGGTTGACGGTATGGCTCCTTGGGTGCATCACACCCACGTTCGGAAAATCCTGCCTCACAAAAACCCGGGTGATCACGAGGAAGAGTGGAAAGTGCAGCAGCATCCTGCGAATCCCCTGAAAATACACCTAAGCCGAAGATGAAGGGGATCCTGCTGATAAGTGCCTTCGTATGGACTCTCGAGGAAGCTTCATCGGTGAAGCTGATTCCAGGGCCCGCAAGAAAACCGGGTTCGGGTCTCTCTGGGTTAGGTAACCCCTTATGGGAAATGGTGCAGGCATTCACAGAGACTCTGAACCGCACCACTCCCTCCCTCACCGATCCCTGTTGGTTATGCTATCCAGGTTCATCCCCCTTCTATGAGGCAATCAGCATAAATGGCTCCTACACCATTAAAGACTCCTATCCCACTTATTGGGACAGGGGGCTGAGGGGACTTACAATCGCTCAGGTCTCAGTCGCGGGAACGTGTGTAAGCTCAGTCCCCATAGTCCAGAGCCAGTTATGCTCGTCCTACACGTACAATACATGGAAGCAGGACAAGTGGATTATACCCTCCTCAGGTTGGTGGCTCTGTTTAAAGACAGGCCTCACCCCGGCCATATCCATCTCTGTGTTTAATGCTAACAGTGAGTTTTGTGTGCTTGTGGCCATTCTACCACACCTAGTATATCATTCTCATGAGACCCTCCTTTCTTATTGGGAAGAATGGCCAAACCCCCACAGGGAAAAAAGGGAAGTTATTACCGCCTTGAACATTGGGGCCCTTTTTGCCCTAGGGATGGCAGGGGCTGGCACAGGGGTCGCAGCCCTTGTAACTCGAGAACAGGGGCTCACAGCTCTGAGGCGGGCTGTCGACAGGGACCTAGAACAACTTCGACAGACAATATCAGACTTGGAACAATCTCTTACCTCCTTAGCTGAGGTGGTAACAGAAGGGGCCTGGACCTCCTGTTCTTAAAAGAAGGTGGACTGTGCATGGCCTTAAAGGAAGAGTGTTGCTTCTATGTAGACAAAACAGGTGCAGTCAGAGATTCCCTGGCCAAACTAAAGAAAGATCTAGAGAAGAGGCGTAAAGAATATGACAGTAGCGAAAGCTGGCTTGACTCTTGGTTCAAATACAAACCTTGGTTCGCTACCCTACTCTCGGCTGTTACAGGGCCACTTGTCATCCTGCTGTTATTGCTTACGATTGGTCCGTGCATAGTAAATAGGCTGCTTAGGTTTGTGCGGGAAAGGGTTAATGCCGTCCAACTTCTGGTCCTTCGACAGAGATATCAGGCCCTGGATGCCGCTGTGGAAAATTCCTCAGTTTAATCAAGAAAAGGGGGGAATGTAGAGGAATACAGGGAACAGGGCTGAGCCACCCAGTTTTCGTAGAAACTACGTGAGGCTAACATTCCTGGACCCTGCCCTAAGTTAGATAACTAGAAGCCAGAAACTACGTGAGGTTAACATTCCTGGACCCTTCCCTAAGTTAGATAACTAGAAGTAAATGACCCCCCTGGGGTCGAAACTCGTGATAAGTCACATAGGAGTGCTTGTGCAAAGGTCAGGCACCAGGTGTATCCCTGTTCCAATTTTATTGGCCAAAGTATAGAATGTGTTTCAAATTCATTGGTTGGGGTAATGTGCAGGCTCTGGTGCAATGACTGTAGAAATCCCATATAAACCATACCTAAAGTTACTTGGGGGTCGGCAGCTCGGACTCAGCCTGCGTGTCAGGGGAGGTGCTGTCAACCCCAGCTTGCTGGCTGAATAAAGACTTTGCTTGGATTTTCATCTCCGTGTCCGTGTGTCTTGTTCTCTGGGAAACCCTGGAGTCCTGGACCCTAACAGGAGGACTTGCAGTGTTGAGGCTTTATTTCACACTGGCGGGCTCAGAGGGGAGTAATCTCCCAAAAAGTCTGAGCCCCGAACAAAGGTAAAGGGAGCAATTTATACCTTTCTGCTTCTTTATCTGTAACATTTCTACGTGTGCAGCAAGCGAGGAGGCAGGCGGGTGGGAGTTTAGGGAGCGAACCTTGGGACCCGGTGCTCCGCAGCAGGGGGAAACCAAGGGAGTATTTTTTTTGTTTGGGTTGAGGGGTGGGGCGAGGTGGAGGTGAGCCACCTCGTAAATTATTGTCCTTGTAGTGTTGTTTATGTTGAGGGAGGGGTGCAACACAGAGTGGAGCCACCCACTAGGTAGCTGTCCCTGTAAATTTTCCCTATAATTCCCTCCTTTGATGCCCCTTCAAACACTTTGTTTAGGGGGTATCATCTCCTTGGCTAATGACAGGGTCATAGTGGCTCCGCATATACATGAGCTGCATGGAGGAAATGCATTCTTTGATAAAGTTAATGAGCCAGTTAAATATACAGGGTTCCACTAATAGTTTAAGGAACAGCAGTATCGCTGGCCCAGCAAGGCCAGTTAGAAGAGTTGTTAGCCATGGATTCTATTTAAACCATCCCTGGAACTAAGACTTTTTATTTTCTAACATTTTATTCTTATGCTGGATGTTTTCTTTTACTTTGGCTAGATAACTCTTAAGAATGGTAGACTTATTTGCATAAAAACAACAATCTTCTTTAAGGGCTACACATAAGCTTCTCTGTGACATGAGCAGGAGGTCGTCTTCTACAATTTTGCAACACCACTTTAGCCAGGGAATTAATTTGATCTTACAGCTGAATCATGGTGGTTTCAAGCTGCTCTGAATCTTGATCAGCTTCCTCTGTTAGGGCATCAAGCCCTAAGTCTCTTTATTAGAGCTGCTGTGTCTACTGCAGCTGATCCAGCTCTACTGAGCCCAACCAGAGCAGGGATCAGTAAAGGGGCAGCTTGTTCTGCCTAGGAAATCTCACTGGGGGAAAGGAGGTAGCTCCCTTTAGCCCACTATGCACTTTATAACTTTTGTACAATTAAACATTATGGAGAGGTACTTTGGAAATGTAGGCTGAGACTTTGGTCCAGCTAGGAGAGACAGGTAAGCACAGTAAAACAACTTAATGATTACTCAATAGACAATAGAAAGGGCAACTTTTTTGAGGAATAGTCCAGTCCAGGGGTGCAACAGCACAGAGTTCAATACCCAGAATAAAAGACACTAATCCGACGGGAGCCAGGATCTACAGCTCACAGGTGTCTATTAGTCAGAGGGCTATTGTCGGATGCAGAGGCAGGCAGAGAGGATCTGGAGGTTTGAATGGGCCTCCTGCTGATGTGCTTCCTTGTCAGGATGACAGGTTTTCTTCACTCTGGAATGACGGACTCCTGGAGTGACTTCTGCAACCTTGAGGGCAGTAGAAGTAGTTAGAACAATAATGTGGGGGCCAGTCTACTGAGGTTTGAGGGAGTCTTTTTTCTAATCCTTAACTCAGACTGAGTCTCTAACTGGAAGGAATGTACTGGGGTTTTTATGAACGTGCAGTTCATTCGCTCTACTTTCCCTGAACTCTGTGACCTGTATGCAGTGTGAAGTTTCTAGGTAATGTTGAGAAATTTAGTTAACATTTGCACTACATCTGCTACAAAGGGAGACTCATTGTCACTGTGGTTGTGGACGGTAGGCCAACCCAGGGCACAATTTCTCTCAGGAGAACTTTGGCTACTTCCTGGCTCTATTCAGTTCTGGTTGGGAAGGCTTCGACCCCGTCAGAGTATGTACACTCTATTACTAGGAGGTATCTGAGTCTTCTAGTTGGCTGGAAATCTGTGAAGTCTACCTCAAGGTCTTTAAAGGGGGCAACTCTCATTTTTTGGACACCAGGTGGGAGTCATGGTGCAGACCGAGTATTATTTCTGGCACAAGTTACACACTGTCTACTCACTGCTCAGCATAGTGCGGCAACTGGCTGATGTAGTATTGCTTTTGAGGAGGGCCTCTAGTGCACTTTTTCCCAGGTGGGCGAGCTGGTGGTATTTGCTGACTAGTTGCCTCCCAGTTGCAGTCAGGACAAAGATACATCTGTCTGGCAACATCTACCATCCATTGTCAAAGTGGCTACAGTCTTTCTCCTTTTCAGTGTACCTGGGTGAGAGGCCTCTACCAGGATGTTAGGGCCACAGTGAGGGAAGGAACTCTCCCTGCCTCCTTACTGACTGCTGCTTTGGCAGCTTCATCTGCCATCCCATTTCCCTGTGCTGTAGGGTTGTTTTCTTTTTGACATTCTTTGCAATGCAGAATTGCTGCCTTCATTATGTAGCAAAGAGATTGAAGGGCCTTTTCGTATCTGGCAGGCCTAGGGCTGGTGCCTGTTCTGAAGCAGTTTTTATTTCCAGGAAGGTAGCTCTTGCCCTTTTTTTCTAGACAGGGGCTTTCAGTCTGGCCCCCCAGGAGATAGCAGAGGGGCCTTGCCATTGCTGAGAATCTGGGAATCCAGATTTTTGCAGAACCTGGTTGCCCCTAGGAACTTTTGCATGCCCCCCCTTTTCCTGGGCTGGGGCAAGGAGTTAATGACCTTTTTCTTCTCTGGCCTTGATGCCCTTTCTCCCTGGGTGAGGAGGAAGCCTGAGTACCAGACTTGCTCTTGGCAGATTTGTACCTTTTTATGAGGCTCAGTATCCTGAGTCTGACAGGAGTTGCAGGAGGGCCTTTGTGCCTTTTGCACAATTTTCCTGGGTGTCACTGGCAAGGAGGAGGTCATCTACATACCTCAGGAGGGCTCAGCATGTGGCATCTCTCAGAGAGCTGGCAAGGCCTGCAGCCAATGTCTCTCTAAAGAGGGTGGATGAGTTCTTGAACTCTTGTGGAAGCCGCATCCATGTTAACTGCATCTCTGCCCTTATCCAGTTTAGTCTATTCAAAGGCAAATAAGAGCTGGCTTTGGGGGTCCAGCCAGAGACGGAGAAAGGCATCTTTATGTCTGTGCTAGTGAACTATTTGGCAGACTATGGGATCTGGCTGAGGATGGTGTGCGGGTTTGGGACCACTGGGTGTAAAGAAACAGTCACTCTATTAATGGCTCACAGGTCTTGAACAGGCTGGTGCCCACTTCCTGGCCTTTTGACTGGCAGAAGCAGGGTGTTCCAGGGTGACTGACACTCGATTAGAATGCCTGCCTCTCTGAGCCTGATCAGGCGTTCCTGGATGCCTGCTCTCGCCTCTTGTGAGAGGGGATACTGCCACTGTCTTTGTGGCTCCAAGTGTAAGAATATAGTGATTTATCCTCCATTTACTCCATGGTCTCAAGCACAGAAGCCAGTGAGAGTCATGCTTGGGCCTGCCCCACCTTATCTCTAAACATCCCGACCCTCGTCCAGGCAACAGGCCAAGCTGATCTATTACAATAAAAGGCACAATTCTCTGCACCATGCTACTGCTTACTCTCTCTCTTCTGTCTCTGTCTCTCTGTCCCACTGCTCTCTCTGCTCTCTCTGTCTCTCTGTTCCACTGCTCTCTCTTTCTCTGCCCCGCTGCTCTCTCTCTCTGTCCCACTGCTCTCTCTCTGTCTCTGTCCCACTTTCTCTTTCACATAAAAAAATCTCTTGCGTGGGCCCGTGTCTCCTGAGTCATCCTGGATAAGGAGAGTCGCGGTGAGATACTCTTTCACCGAGAATAGTTGCAGTCTTTTTCACTGAAGGGGGCTACAGGGAGGGTGACCACAGAGTGTTATGCCCCTGTGTTAATTATAAGTCATGTTTTGGCCTTTCACTTTCATTCTGACCGTGGGCTCATGGGGGCTGAGTGCAAGAGAGCCCAGTCTTTGTCAGTCTGAGTCTGCTCCTGCCAGGCTAATGAGCCTTTCCTCAAGGGGCTCTTCCCGGCAGCAACTGGGCTTTGGGGCTTTGCCTCATTTGGGGCATTCATCTTTCTAATGCCTTCCCCCTCCCCCCCTTTTTTTTTACAGGAAGCACACTGGTCTCTGGCTAGGGGGCTCCTGGGCATCCCCCCTCTAGGTGGCTGGCTTCTCTCTGCCTTCTGCCCATCTGTCTCTTTCAGGGCAGCTGCCAGGAGACTTGCCTTTTTATTTTTCTTTTAGCTTCTCTGTCGACCTGAACTTCTCTGTTTAGATAATTTTTTTGGCAATTTCAGTCATCTCAGTGAAGCACTCAAGCTTTTGGAGCTTTCATCTGATGTCTGGGGCAGCTTGGGCTATGAATGTGGTGTTTACTATCTGCTGGCTCCTTAGTGACTCAGAATCGAAAGGGGTGTAGATGTGATAAGTTTCACACAGTCTCTCATAATAGTCTCCAGGAGACTCTTCTGGTTGTTGAGTGACTGAAAAAACAAGTCATGTTCATAGGCTTTTTGAACTCAGCTTTGATCTCCTGGAGGAGAGTGTCCTGATATTGGTGAATCTGGTGCTGTCCCTCCTGTGTGGTGAAGTCCTTCTTGGGGTGCTCCTCGGGGACAGCAATTTCAGCCTATGCACACTTACCAAGGACCCCAGCTGCTTCTTCTCTTCTATTGTGAACAGGGTACTGAGAAGCTGTTGACAGTTTTTCAAGTTGGCTGATTGATTTGGAAGAGGAATTACATAAGATCAACCAGGGCTTATGGCTTTTCTGACAGGGTTTCAGTTGTGGAGAAGGGTTGATAGTAAAACATGGACTGGCTGGGCTGGATGGTCTCATACTTATGTCTTTCAGCCCCTGCATCTCTTGCACTGGCATCTGAAGGGCTTCTGCTCCCAGCTGAGGGTGCAGTCAGGCTGCTGGTCTGGGGGGAAGTGAGTTCACTGGTCTGGAGTTGGCAGGGAGGCTGACGGTGATGAGGTATCAAGGACCAGGAGCTGGGTGCTGACGGCCTTGAAGGCACATAAGGTGGGGGCAATATTAGCTATTCCTCTGGGTCACCAGTAAAAATGCGCGGAGGCTCAGGCTTCTGTAGTTTCTCTGCAGGCTTCCTTGTTGAGGCAACTAAGACCCTACTCTGTCCTTGCCTGTTGCAAGCAAATTGCACCCAAGGGGGAAGAGTCTGAGCAGTTTATAACTGTGAGTTAAAGTATGGGAACTGATTAGGATGACCTGGATCTCTAGGGATGACCCGCCAGGCTCAGTGGATTTTTGGGACATCTAGGGTTCCTTCTGGAGGCCACCCTACACTAAAGGTTGGCAATACAGATTCACACAGGATTTTCAACCTACCAGGAGTTCATTTTACTCTGTTGTTTTCTGAAAATCTCTCTCTGAAATTCTTGATCATAGTGTTGAGGACTGAGGGTTTACTGTGCCCTGACCCCATGACATATCTGTGGACGGTGCTGTGACAACAGACAAGGGAGGGGTGCCTCCTCTAGAGAGGAGACCAGTCAGATACCAGTCCATTCATGCTCCTCATGGAGACTTTGGCAAGCTTTGGCTAAGGTGCACCTGTATAATTCCCAGGCCAGGTCAGCCAAAGCTGAATCACCGATATGCCCTGATGGATGACCACAAAAGTGGATGAGGGCCCATGCAGATTCCATAGCACAGGCCGTGGAATCACAAATTCAGTGCAGACTAAACGACTTCAGCTGCCCTGCACACTCACTCACACACACACACACACACACACACCCAGGCAGACCAGAGTTTAAGCATTACCCCCCCCAAATGTCTACCTTTGAGACTTCTAATAAGCCTACCAGGAGGTGATCAGATTCCCCTTCCTTTATTTGCTAGGTCTAAGAACATATATAGAAGATAGGTCAAAAGATAATCCCCAAATTTGATGACTTTGCACTATTATTCTATATACTATATACTTACATACTTTATACTACTGCACCTCCCTTCACCAACACCTTCTTCATGGCCTCTTTAATATCTTTGTTTCTTAGTGTATAGATCAGGGGGTTAACACTGGGGGTTACAATTGTGTAGAAAAGAGTAAGGAACTTGCCCTGGTCCTGGGAATAAGTGTTTGCTGGCTGGAGATACATGTATATGATTGTACCATAAAAGAGAGAGACAACAGTTAGGTGAGAGCTACAGGTGTTGAAGGCTTTCTTTCGCCCAGCAGCTGACTTTATCCTGAGCACTGCATGTGCAATATAACCATAAGAGATGAAGATGAGGACAAGTGGTGCCAGGATGATAAAGATTGCCAAGGCAAATGCTAGTGCCTCAAGGCTCATGGTATCAACACAGGCCATGCCAATTAGTGCTGGCATCTCACAGAGAAAGTGGTCCACCCTCCTGTGCCCACAGCGGGGTAGCATTAATGTCTGGGGTGCCATTATGAGGGAATTGCCAAAGCCACTCAACCACGCTACAGAAGCCAGCTGCCCACAGAGACGTGGGTGAATGATGATGGAGTAGTGCAGGGGTTTGCAGACTGCAACATAGCGGTCATATGCCATGACAGCCAGGAGCATGCACTCCACCCCTCCCAAAGCCAGGACAAAGTAAAGCTGGATGGCACAACCCAGGTAGCTGATGGTCTTATCTGAGCCCCAAAGGTTGTAGAGCATCTGAGGGATGGAGCCTGTGGTAAAGCACATATCTAGGAATGAGAGGTTGGCCAAAAAGAAATACATTGGTGTGTGCAGCTGAGAATCCAGAGCTGAAAGCAAGATGATGGTCATGTTGCCAAGAAGAGTCAGCAGATATAAAGTGAGGACAACCATGAAGAGGATCAGCTCTAGGCGGGGACGGTCTGAGAAACCCACCAGGATAAAGCCTTCAAAAGAACTTGTGTTGTCCTTTTCCATCACCTGTAACCACATATTACCTGTCAGGAGAAAGATGAGTATCTGTGAAGAGCAGAAATATATTCCCTGAAAAGGGAATAACTTGTAAATGGTAGCACGGAAACTTCCTTGTAAATGCTGGATGTTTGACCCAGAATTTCAATAGGTATTAATTAAGTCATTATTTGGTCTGAAGAGCACAGATGAAAAACCTAGATTCATATCCAAACTCCACAGGATACAAGTGATTGAGCAAAATCTTAAGAAGAAGCATGACCGTAACATATCCCTTCCCACTCTACCCAGCCCTACCCCAAAACTCTGTGATGGAATTGTTTTATACCACCAAGGTGTACTTCAACTCTGGGATTGGGTGACTTTCTGCAGTTGGAAATGCTTTTCTCTAAAGATAAAAATATAAAAATAAAATGATTCCCAGAACTAAATCCCAATGGAACTACTATACACTGACTTTTTAATAGCCTTTCCTCTCCTCTTATTCAATTTTTATTCTCACAAAGAACTCCACTTCCAAGAAGCCTACATTGATTATTTATGTGTGTCTTATGATCCCATGGAACTGAAAGATTTTATGTCTTCTATAATACTTTACACTTTCAGTTAATGGCAGTGCTTTTATGTCTTAGGATGACTGTATTGTATATGCATATGTAACCTGTGGGTAGGAATAGCAGTTTGTGTCTCTGGATCAGAGAACCAGTCTTGCAATCATGTGAAATCTCATTCAAAACACTGTCTCATCAATACCGAAAAACCTAGAGTTGTTGAACTGTCTGCAACTCATTACTTTTGATTTGTTGCACAAAGTTTAATATAAAGAATTTTATTGCTTATAAATTGAATAAGGCAGCTTGCTGTCATGGCATTATAGGCAAAGATATAGACAGTTACATTTTTATTCAGAAAGTGAGAAATATAGTTAAAATTTTCTCACCAGGATGTGTTAGTACCGAATATATTTGACACAGAAACTGTTGGAATGAGCCTTAGCCTGGCATCTGGCCCTACTGGAAGGGAATGCAGGGTGACTGTGACTGATAGTGACTGTCTCATTCTATCAAGCATTCCATGGTTAGCATACTCAGAATTTTCCCTGTGTCTAAATATATGCTTTTCTGTATGCATATGAACGTAGAGTACAAACACAGGTTTTTTTCTCTTGTTTCTCACATCAGCCAAAGAACTCACAAAGCATGAGCTTATTCAATTAAAATTATTCCCATCAATTTATCATTCTAAGTTTTTCTGGTGGCTATACCATCTATTCAGTGTCTGCTTTTCTTCTCATATAATCACATCAATATTCAATGGCCACTTCCCTTTGTAAGAACTGCATTCCTACATTTCTGAACTGAACTAATGACTAATTTCTCTGCCAAGGACTTTCTTTTAAATGATATGTGAGTGCATCTATTCTTATTTAAACCTACTAGAATAGCTTCTAAACACAGTGACATGATAGTTTCCTCATAAGAGCCATTACACATCAATTAATTGTATGATACAATTTATCGCTTACTGCATTTAAGTGTTTCTATTGTTACGGAAAACAGGACAAACATGTATATCCTCTATGACTTCTGGATCCTTGACCAGGTAATTTTATTTTCATAAGATTTTAAAAAATTGAATCTAATAATGCCCAATAATAGCCATTACTGAATTTGTTTGCAAAGAGCCCATAAATCTAAGATTTACTACTTAGGTTGTTTGGGAGAATGGATTATCATCCCAACATTAAGAAAAGTATTGGCACTTCATAGCTAGACAAGCTGCTTGTTCTATGCCAAATGGAGCATGAGGTGAATGCAAAGCCATAGGAAACCCCAAGGAATATTTCATAAGTTTCTTTCATTGATTCTCCATGTTGGAGTTCAAAGTCTCAGTGTTAATATTCAGCATTCACAATTACTGAGATATCATGATTTAGTATATTATCATGTGATGCAGGACCATCATTAATATTTTTATTCTTAAGATTTTCCTATTTAGTACATTCCACTATTTTTTTTAATTCTTTTTTTGTGTCTACGAACTCTGTTAATGAGTTCAAAGTCTCTTTCTAGCTTCCTCATAGAATGAGTAATATTAAAGCACAATCTTCAAAATTCGAACAAACTTATGTAAATAAAGTGTGTAGAAATTTTGGCTGTGAAATACTAGAATCATAAATCTAATTGCCCACAATTCAGTTATAGTTTAAATTTCAAAAACAAAAAAACAAAACCCAGATGATTGAATAGAAACTTAAGTCGAATTTCTTCTTACACAGGATCATTAACTTACCAAAGTTGACTGCAACCTCAGAAACTCCATGTCCATAGTCCTTTCTCTTTCTTGGGAATTCACTGGGAAGTCCAAGTGGGATGACCAGAGTGAAGACAAGGAGAAAAGAAATATAACATTTAGGAAATCTATTGGAAAGGGAAGATGAAGAGGCAACAGAACCCAGCAGCACTAAATCTGGATGTATGATGAGAGAATGTTGATGATATAGCACAATATTTGTGTCACTTTGGGCCCCAAATAGCCACATAACCCTCTCCTGCTGCAGATAAGGAGTCAGATAAGGAGCAGCCTGAAGGAATCTGTGGCTTTCTCTCAACGCAGGGAACACTTAAAGGTCAAAGGATTCAAGTTTGAAATGGAAGAACCTCTTAAGGGATTTAAAGTTGATATAGGATTGAATTTTCTGCTTCACTCTGTGGAGTAAAACTTTCTTTTCAAAAATTCCCTTAACTAATTATTTCTAACAAGGTTGGGAGAGCATATGGTCTCAAAGGAAATATCATTCTTCCCAACACACACACACACACACACACACACGCACAAAGATTCACCCAAGAGGCAGACTGAGAGAGAGCACAAAATCTTCCTCTCTGGGTTTCATTAAGATGAACAGTTAATAAAAAGTACTAAGGCAACGAAGTGGCCACTCCATACTCAATTTAGAAAGGAAACTAGAATTGATGAAAATGTGTGCCAGGATTTATATGTGCCTCAGTTTGTTTTTGTGACACGTCTTCTACCACTTTATGGACACAGTACCAAGAAGTGCTAGCCTTTTTTTTTTTGTCAACAAATATTGACATACATAGATAAGCATCAAAAGCAACCAATGTTAAGTCTGTATTCCAGCAAACTTGTTGGCACACTCAAATGAACCATTCCCCTGTCAAAAGCAACCAATGTTAAGTCTGTATTCCAGCAAACTTGTTGGCACACTCAAATGAACCATTCCCCTGTGAGTCGCTTCTTATTCCTAGATTAACTTATTGTTTTGTACTACCACCTCCACCTAACATTTTTTCATAGAAACTAGAGAGAAATACCTAGAGATATGGTGCCTTCAAGAATTTCCTGTCTGATATAATGACCTCCTCTGAGAAATTAAGGAGATGAAGTTCTCTTGGGAAACTTAACTCAATGAAGGATGTGGAAGTATTAGCCAAAGAAGAAATTTTAGAAACAACTTCTAATTTTTTCTTTTCTTTTTTTGGCCAACTTACATCTGGCCCATTTCCATCTTTAACTCTTTATAAATACATTTACTTGTACTTGATGGAAATATTATAGTTACAGAAAGCTATTTTTTGTGAAATAAAATAATACAAGGGTTATAAGTGATTACAAGAGCTATTTCCAACATATTACCATATGACTTTAACATGTTGTGATAGGGCATCAGAGAATGTTATCAGAAAAAGAAGTCTACAAGTTTATATCAGTCATCTTTCTATCAAAAGCAATTATCTTTAAACAAATTCTCATATTATAATTCAATCTAATTCATCATCACTGTACCTTTTGTGAAAGTGAACAACAGATCATTTATGATCATGTGGAGAGGGAGAAAAGATGGCGATGTGAATAGTATGGCATCAATCTCCCAAAACCACATATATTTTGAAAATACAACAAATACAACTATTCCTAAAAGAGTGACCAAAAGTAACAGCATACCAGCCAGTCTATATCTGGGAGAAGTCAACATCTCACAGAAAAGAGTAAGGTAAAAAGCTGTGATGGGGCAGTATTGAGCACTCCCCCACCCCAGCTCACTGGTGAGAGGAAAAGAATCAGAGTGGGGGGGAGTGGAAGCCCACGACTGCTAAATACTCAACCTTAGAAATCTACCCCTGGAGCACAGACCCACATTGCATCATGCTCTGGAGATTAGAGGGGCTGAAAGGCAAAGTCTGAGACTTAGACTGAAAGCAGGTTCCCACAACCTGCTGCCCTCAGAGAAAAGAAATGCACGCACTTTAAGGGACCTCTCAACAGTCAGAGGGCTGCTAAAGGGGCAAGAGTTTAAAAGAAGGAACAGGTGGACAAAATCGTCCTGGCACATATAGCCCAGCAGGCTGGGAACTTTCAGGAGCTTCAAGCGCCCAATCACCCTGGTTGACAAAGCAGCCCTGAGGCCCCTCATTGCAATAAGCAGCCTGCTGCTCCTTCCTCCCTGCTGTCATCTACATGTAAACAGGATGTCCCCACCATTGGTGCAGACTGCTGGAGGGCACCTCCATCTACAGCAACTACACAGCTTAAAGCATTGGCTTCTCTCTGTGCACGGCTAACCTGACCAGACACAGAGGCTGCTCCCTGTGCATGGTTGAACAGCACAGACAGCAGAGATCGGTGCTGAGACCAGGATCCAAAAAGGGGCTTTGTTATCATGGCAGAACCGGAGCTACTCACCTGCAACCCCTGCCATCACCCTAGGCCATCACAAGGGCCACCCTGCACATGGCAGTTTAGGGGATTAACCCAAAGGCCAAACCCTGCACATGGTTAACAGGCAGAGACAGCAGAGACAAGCATGGTGATAGACAAGCAGGAAGGGACTTTGTCCTCCCAGCTAACACCTGCACCACTCACCCATGACTGCTCCCATAGCTCCAGGACTATGAAAAGGCAGAAGAACATTGTCCAATGCAAAATCCCTCAAACATGATAAAGAGGGCTGAAATCACCAATCTCCCTGAAAAAGAATTCAAATAAAAGTCATAAGCATGCCAACAGAGCTACAGGAAAATATTCAAGTGCTAAGGGATGAATTCAGGAGGGAGATAATTGAAATGAAACAAACAATGGAGGGATTTAAAACAGAATAGGTGAGGTAGAAGAGACAGTGAATGGAATAGAAATCAGAGAACAGGAATACAGAGAAGCTGATGCAGAGAGAGAAAAAAGGATCTCTAGGAAACAGAGAATATTAAGAGAACTGTGTGAACAATCCAAAGAGAGAGAAAAAGGTATAGAAAGTGTCTTTGAAGAAATAATTGCTGAAAATCTTCCCAATGTGGGGAAGGAAATAGTCTCTCAGGCTGTGGAAGTCCACAGATCTCCCAATACAAGGGACCCAAGGAGGATAACACGAAGACATATAATAATTAAAATGGCAAGGAAAAGGACAAAGACAGAATATTAATAGCAGACAGAGAGAGAAAAAAGTTCACCTAAAAAGTAAAACCCATCAGGTTATCATCAGACTTCTCAGCAGAAAACTTACATTCATGCAATATATTCATGCATTGATATATTCAGTGCAATGAACAGAAGGACTTGGAACCAAGAATACTCAACCCAGAAAAATGATCATTTAGATTTGAAGGAGGGATTAAACTATACCCAGATAAGTAAAAGTTTAGGGAATTTACCTCCCACAAACCATCTCTACAGTGTATTTTGGAAGGGCCACTCTAGATTGAAGTGTGCCTAAAACTAAATAGCTGTCACCAGAGGAAATAAAACCACAGCAAAGAAAGTAGACCAACCAAATACTAACTAAATGCAAAATAAAATCACCTACCCACAAAGTCAGTCAAGGGATACACAGAGTACAGAATATGACACCTAACATATAAAGAGTGGAGGAGGAAGAAAAAGAAGGGAGAGAAAAGAGAATCATCAGACTGCATTTATAATAGCATAATAAGTGAGTTAATGAAAGGAAAGGAGCAACACATAGCAGCAATTCACCGGAGAGTTCCGCTTTATTAGGGAAAGGTGCTGGGTTATATAGGAAGGGGCATGAATTGATTGAGGTGTCACTTCTACAAGGCTGGTGGCTGGTGGCTAGGTGCTGGGATTGGGAGGGGGGCGAGAGGTGATTGGGCTTCAGGTGGCGCCGGCGGGAACTGAGGACCCCGAAGAGAAGCTGGAAGTTTGCCATCTTACTGGTGGGGACCCTTCATTCCCCCCTTTCTCCTCTATGGGTTTGTGGACGTTGCTTTCTCTCTGGCTGCTTCCTGCTGAACAGGGGCGGAGAAGGGAGTGAGGGCTTGAGGATTGGGAGGAAAGGGTTGATAGGACTCCCCACAGTAAGGCTGAGTAGATGTGGACTTCTTCAGGTTGGAAATCAATGAAGGTTCCCTGTAACCATAGGTTGGCCAAGAGGATATGGGTGTCAGGACCCAGGCATCTGCGGCTATTGTTTCCAGGAACAGTTTCCAGTGGAGAGAGGGGTCCATCTCAGCATGTGGTGAGGAGGTCACGTGAGGGTGAGGGATCTTCTGTGGCCAGAAGCTGGTAGTTCCTGAGTAAAAGCTGGTTGAAAGCTTGATTAGAGATTTTTCTGACTTGGGATTTGATGAACTTTATTATACAGGGTAAGAAGAGACAGGCGAGAAGAATGATTATTATGGGGCCTGCAATGGGCCAGAGCCAGGTGAGGAGGGGGTTTGTTAGTATTGACGAGAATGGGTTGGAATTGGAAGCAGAGTGGAGGCTGGAGGCAAGGTCGGTGAGTTTGGTAATGTCAGTTTCTACAATGCCGGATTCATTGATGTAATAGCAGTACTCTTCCCAGAGGAAGACGCAGGTGCCGCCCTTCTCGGATGTAAGCAGATCTAGGGCCCGCCGGTTTTGAAGGGTGACTTTAGCTAGTGAAGTGACCTGTCTTTGGAGAGAGGCTAGAGAATCGGCAGTGGAAGTCAGGGTTCCCTCAAGTTTGGCGTTGAGATCTCTAACTGCCCATAGAGAGTGACCCAAGGCTTCTCCCGAAAACCCTGCCCCAATGGCTGAGGTGGTCCAAGAGATACTGACCATGATGGGAAGGAAAACAGTCCTTTTTGTGCGCGAGGGCAAGGGAGGTTGGAGCTCAAGGAATTCTGCCATGCTGTGAAGTGTTAACTGTGGGATTAGTGTGACGAGAATGCAGGGTGTATCGGAGTTGAGAGGCAGTGAGTTGAAAAGACTGCCATTACAGTAAAAGAAGTGTCCCAGTTGCGTGAAAGTCTTAGAGCCGGAGGTAGGGGTGTAGATAGAGAGGCAGTGAAGTGCACTGGAGGGGCGGTGGTGGAGTTGGGCCTACACAGTGGTGGATGGTGAGATTATCTGCGTATTCTGGTTCCATAGGGGTATGTCTGCCAGGGGGCAGAGGGGTTGTCTTTCTGCATGGAAGGAGTAGTTGGAAATATTAAGGGGCACGGTGGCCAGCAGTGGGCGCTGTAGTGATGCGCACAAGAAACAATTGGCTGTGTTAAGTGTGTGGTTGAGAAAGATGGTGGTGTCCTGAATGAGCTGTAATGAAGAGTAGGAGAAATGGGAAGAGGGGTGGGGATAAGAAGATGAAGAGGCACTATCAAGAGTTTGGATAATGACTTTTTCGGAATGTCTGCTATCTGATGCAACTTGAGAGATCTGGGAATGAGAGGGAACATACTTTCGAGAGATATGAAGGGTACTGTGGGGGGTCGAGGACTCCCCGTAGTAAACTGAGGCTGTGACTCTGACAGCCCATCGAGAGTCCCAGGGATCTGGGATTGATAAGGAGAATGAGCCATTGGGATATTTCATGAAACGGTTGGAGGAGTAATACTGTGGGTACTGGAAGTTACTCATGTAGTGAATGGTGCAAGACTAGTAGGGACATCTCCTGTAGGTATCTGGCCATCGCCTGCAATAGGCTTGTTTTTGGTCATAGAGGAAGTAGCTGCTAGTGAACACTTCAGTGGAGGGAGGAAAGTGGAGGTATAAAGGCTCAGAGCAGCTTTTCAGAGGGCAGTCTGGTGTGGCAATGAGGGCAGTAACTTTTGTTTGATGCTGTGTGTAAGTCTGTCTGACTTTGAATAGCCATACAAAGGAGGCTGGGGTGGTGGGGAAGACGATAGGAATGAGGAAAAAAAGCGAGAGAGCAGTAAAGGAGGAAAAAGTCATGATTCGGGTATGGATGGCAAAGGGGGTGAACGAGATTTTGGAGGAAAGAGGACAGTAAGGTCAGGAGTCTGGAGGGAGGGAGAGTCTGTAAACTTTTGTAGGTTAAGAGATCTTTTAGGTGATGTGGGGACAGAATGGTAAGGGACGCTCTGAATGTCACTTTATGAGCTTCTTTCTGCAAGAGCTGTCTAGCGGCTAATGCTCGTAGGCAGAGGGCCCATCCCTGAACTGTGGGGTCTAATTGCTTGGAGATATAAGCTACTGGGGCAAAGGATGGGCCATAATATTGACCTAGGACTCTTAGAGCGTGACTGGACCTCTCATGAATGTATAATGAGAAGGGCTTCGACAAATCAGGAAGATGGAGAGCTGGGGCTTCCACAAGGGCTTGACAGAGCTTAATGAAGGAGTGTCGGGGTGAGGAGGATAATGGTTTTTTAGGGGGGGGGCTCTTGCTGAAGTCGTATAGGGGTCTTGCCAACAGGGAGCAGGGAGAAGTTAGGGATCTACATTTTAAAATATCTAGCCAGGCTTAGAAAGGGCCTAGAAAGGAAAGGATTTCTGTCTTGGTTTTGGGAATGGGCAGGTCAGAGAGGAGCCATTTTCTGTCTAAGGTAATAGACTTTCTTTGTTGAGATAGAAGGAATCTGAGGTAAGTGACAGGAGGGGAAGAGATTTGAGCTTTGATGGGGGATACCCGGTAACTTCTGGACGCTAGAAGGTTAAGTAGGGAGGCAGTGTCAAGTTGAGACTGTTCCCACGAGAGACTGCAGAGTAGAAGATTGTGCATGTATTATAATAAGGTGGACTTGGAGTGATCATGATGAAACTGTTTGAGGTCTTGAGCTAGGACCTGTCTAAAAATATGGGGACTATCTCGGAAGCTTTGTGGCAAAACTGTCCAGGTGAGTTGTTCAGAATGTCTTGTGTATGGGTCCGTCCAGGTGAAGATGAAAAAATCTTGGGAGCAGGGGTCTAGAGGGATAGAAAAATGGGTCCTTGAGATCTAGGACTGAGAAGTGGGATGCAAAAATGGGTCCTTGAGATCTAGGACTGAGAAGTGGGATGCTGAGGCTGTATGGATTTGGAACTAAGGGATGGATAGGGACAATGGCTATGTTGATGAGGCGAAGGTCTTGGACAAGGCGGCAAGATCCGTTGGTTTTTTTAACAGCTAATATGGGGGTATGTCTTTGAGATCTAGGACTGAGAAGTGGGATGCTGAGGCTGTATGGATTTGGAACTAAGGGATGGATAGGGACAATGGCTATGTTGATGAGGCGAAGGTCTTGGACAAGGCAGAAAGATCCGTTGGTTTTTTTTACAGCTACTATGGGGGTATTAAATGGGGAGTGAGTGGGTCTGCTTGAATGATGGGTTGGAGGCCTATGAGGGCTGAAGTGGTTAGGGGGTATTGGGCCTGACAGATATACTGAGAGGGGTCACATAATTTGATAGATGCAGGGGGACATAGGGCCACGGAGGGGCTTGTAATGTCCCAAACTTTGGGATTTACAGGGTGTATGAGGGCAGAACTGGAGCTTTCATTGGGTAGAGGGGGGTCGTCGGCTATGAGGGCCATCAGAAAGGGAGTACTGGGGGCTGTGGGAGTGGATATAGTTATGGAAACGTGGAGGAGGGAAAGGATGTCTCGTCCTAGTAAAGGGATAGGACACTGGGGCATAACCAGGAAGGAGTGGGAGAAAGGTGTGGGATTGTCTTGGATTGTGCATAAAAGGGTGGGTGGGGGGTTTAATGGGAAAATCTGTTTACCTCCTACTCTGACTATAGGAGTAATGGCTGGTGTGGTAGGGCCCCGGTATTCTCACAAGACTGAGAAGGTGGCTCCTGTATCTAGGAGGAAGGAGATGGGGTGACCGTCTACTGTTAAAGTAACCCTGGGCTCCTGTTTGGTGATGGAAATGGTCGGGCGAGAAGCCCCCGGGCCCCATCAATCTTCTTCTGCCAGCCCCACTACGGCGGGCTTAGGATGGGGGTTGTTCGTCCAGCCTCCCCTTTGGGTGGTTGGGAAATCAGACCCCCAGTGACCCTTTTTGTGACATGGGGTGGTAGGAGATCTGGGGGAGGGGCACGCCCTTGACCAATGTCCCTCTTTTCTGCACTTGAAACAAACTCTTGGGGGGGCTTGTTTGTAGAGGGGCGCCCAGGTTGTGGTTTTATCAGCTGCGCCAACATCTGGAAATTGGCCTGATCAGCCTTTTGTTTACGACATTCTTTCTCCTCCTCCCGCTTATGGAAGACTTTAAAGGCCACTGTTAGGATCTCAGTCTGTGGGGTAGCGGGGCCCTGTTCTAACTTTTTGAGTTTAGCTTTAATGTCAGGGTAGCCTTGAGCTAGGAAGTATGTCATAAGGACATGTCTTCCTTCAGGTGTTTCTGGGTCCAGGCTGGTATACTGTAATAGGGCTTGAGTGAGTCTGTCTAAGAACTCGGAGGGGATTTCATCTCTCTTTTGAATTATGTCTTGGAGCTTCTGAAAATTGACTACTTTACAAGCTGCCCTTTTTCAGACCAGCTATTAAGCAGGAGGCAAAAATGTCTCGAGAGCAGAGACTCATGGTGGTGTTATAATTTCAGTGTGGGTCTTGTTCGGGGACAGCAGTGGGGCCAGGGGAATAGCTGGGGTCAGTCCTGTGGGTTTCAGTAGCCTGCATTTGGGCGAAGTCCTAAACTCGTCTACGCTCTTCAGGGAGGAGAGTATTGGCCAGGAGCATGAAAATGTCATGATGTGTGAGGCTGTAAGACTGGAGGGTGTATTGAAACTCCCTGATGTATGTCATGGGATCAGTGGAAAAGGAACTTAGGCGTTTCTCTAGTTGGGCTAAATCTCTTAAGGAGATAGGGATGTGAACGCGCACGCTGCCTTTGGATCCTGCTACCTCCCGGAGGGGGGCGATAATTTTGGGAGGCTCTCGGGACTGAGTCTGAGGGGGACTGAAGGGTTCTGGCTCAGTCTGTGGGGGAGTGACACAGTCTAGCTGTGCCTATTCGAGCAGGTCCTGAAGTGCAGAAGGGGGGCAAAGAAAATAAAGAAAGATAGAATCGGACCCACATGTCACCAGCTAGCAGCCCAGCTGCTTGCCTCTGCTGCTTTAGTTGGGCTTGAACTCATGACTTTGAGGTTAAGAGTCCCATGCTCTACTGAGCTACAGCAGGGCTCCAGTTAATTGCTTATGGAATGCGTTGTTTTCTATTCCTGCCACATCGGCAAGTGAGGGAAGAGCATAGCTAGAAGCAGGGGCGGTGTTTCTACACATCTTCAAGGTCTCCCTATCTTCAGAGTGAGGAGTCTTGGCAAGATATGTTTTTGTGGACAGATAACTTCTAAGGACTGCACCGGTTGTTCTCTAGCTTGTGCTTTCCCATGCTGCGTTCAGACATGGGGGAAGGTGCTTTCCCATTCTCTCTACAAACATGTGAGAAGACAAAGGCGGTCCCTAACAGGGGAGAAACAGGTGATGAGGGCAAAGACGGAGGAGGCCCCTGGGACCTAGTTAAAGTGGGGCTGAAAGGCTCAGGCTTAATCTGCAGGGAATGAAGGTGGAGGAGGTGAGATGTGGGAGGAGATGGTTGGGGAGGAAGGGAGAAGGGCTGTTGTAGGGGAAGAAGGGGAAGGGAGTGAACAGGAGGCTTCTGCTGGGGCGGTGGTTTGCAGGCTAGGAGAACTTGGGAGGGGGCGGGGAGAGGAGGAGGCAGAAAGCTTCGATATAGGGAATCTCCTTCCATTTTTTCAGGCGCTGGCAGTAGTTAAAAAGATCGCGAGTGATGTTAGGATCAAGAGTTCCCCCTGCGGGCTATTGCTTGTTATTGTCTAGGGGGGTATGTCAGCCAATCTTGGGAGCAATATTTACGGAGAAGTTTTGGTTTTATATCAGGCATCAGGGAGAGGGTAGCCAGATGCTTAAGCAGGCATTCAAGAGGTAAACTTTCAGGGAGGGATGAGAAGGCTCCCATGGCTAAAGGACAGAGAAGGAGACAAATAGGGGAAGACGAACGGAGATTCTCGGACTGGAAGCAGACCACAAGGAGACAAAGGGCATCCCCGATGATCCTTGGTGGTCTGCGGAAACTCGTATACGAGTCGGAATTTCTTAGAAAGTGTGGGTCGTCACCTAGACTTCCCTAAGAAGGCAGAGTGCCGGAGTCTCGAGGTACCTAGCGCTAGGCGTTTTCGGCGGACGAAGCAGAAGGAGGAGGGGGGGAAAGGGAGCGTTCTCATCCACAAAGGAGTCACCTCGTTTATGGCTGTTGGAGGGGGGTGCCTGAGAGTCAGCCGCAGCCTTGAATGCCTGAGGCGGGGATTTATGACTGTCGGAGGAGGGGCTTGAGCGTCCGCCGCAGCCGTAAAGGCTTGATGCGGGGATTTATGGCTGTTTGGTGAGGGGCCTGAGGTCTGCCGCAGCCGTGAAGGCCTGAGGCGGGGAGAGTTCCCTCCTCATCCCCGAGCGTCAGGGCCTTGCCGGATGATCACGGTCAATGGCACTGCGATAGCTCAGGGAAGAGTGGCCCACTCCAGGGGGAAAACTTACCTAAAGGCCAGAGAGGAGTGGTGAGTGTGATGAGCCAGCGCCGGAAAAAGAGGACGAGCGCAAGCTGCTGCTGGTGTCGGGGGAAGACGGGGCTCAGTTGGGTTGTCCCGTCTCCCGGGTTTTGGCACCAATGAAAGGAAAGGAGCGACACATAGCAGCAATTCACCGGAGAGTTCCGCTTTATTAGGGAAAGGTGCTGGGTTATATAGGAAGGGGCATGAATTGATTGAGGTGTCACTTCTACAGGGCTGGTGGCTGTTGGCTAGGTGCTGGGATTGGGAGGGGGGCGAGAGGTGATTGGGCTTCAGGTGGTGCCGGCGGGAACTGAGGACCCCGAAGTGAAGCTGGAAATTTGCCATCTTACTGGTGGGGACCCTTCAGTTAACATAGACTGCTAGATAGTAAAGAAGCTGACTGTGAACCTCTGGTAACCATGAATTCAAAGCCTGCAATGCCCCTAAGTATATATCTATCAAAAATCACCCTAAATGTAAATGGACTGAATGCACCAATCAAAAGACACAGAGGAATAGAATGGTTAAAAATGCAAGACCCATCTATATGCTGCTTACAAGAGACTCACCTGAAACCCAAAGACATACACAGACTAAAAGTGAAGGGATGGAAAAAGATATTTAATGCAGCTAATAGGGAGAAAAAAGCAGGTGTTGCAGGACTTATATCAGACAAAATAGATTTCAAAACAAAGAAAGTAAGAAGAGACAAAGAATAAAATTACATAATGATAAAGGAGTCAATCCAACAAGAGGATATAACCATTATAAATATCTAATGCACCCAACAAAGGAGCACCTACATATGTGAAGCAAATACTAACAGAATTACAGGGAGAAATAGAATGCAATAGATTCATTCTAGGAGACTTCAATGCTCCATTCACTCTGAAGGACAGATCAATGAGACAGAAGATAAGTAAGGAAATAGAGGCACTGAACAACACATTAGAACAGATGGATGTAACAGACATCTACAAAACCCTCCACCCAAAAACAGCGTGACACACATTCTTCTCAAGTGCACATGGAAAATTTTCCAGAATAGACCTCATACGAGGCCACAAAAAGAGGCACAGCAAATTCAAAAGATTGAAATTGTAACAACCAAATTCTCAGATCACAAAGGTTTGAAACTAGAAATAAACTACAAAGAAAACAAAAAGGTTCACAAACACATGGAGGCTTAACAATATGCCCCTAAATACTCAATGGATCATTGACCAAATTAAAACAGAGATCAAGCAATATATGGAGACAAATGACAACAACAATACAAAGCCCCAACTTCTGTGGGATGCAACAAAGGCAGTTCTAAGAGGAAAGTATATAGCAATCCATACCTATTTAAAGAAGGAAGAACAATCTCACATGAACAGTTTAAATTCACAATTACTGAAACTTGAAAAAGAAGAAAAAAAGGAGGTCCAAAGCTAGTAAAAGGAGAGACATAATAAAGGTCAGAGAAGAAATAAATAAAATTGAGAAGAATAAAACAATAGAAAAAATTAATGAAACCAAGAGCTGATTCTTTGAGAAAATAAAAAAAGTAGATAAACCTGTAGCCAGACTTAGAAAGATAAAAGGAAAATATACACACATAAACAGAGTCAGAGATGAGAAAGGAAAAAATCACAATGGACACCACAGAAATACAATGAGTTATTAGAGAATACTATGAAAAATTATGTGCTAACAAACTGGATAACCTAGAAGACATGAACAACCTTCTGGAAAAATACAACTTTCCAACAATGACCCAGGAAGAAACAAAAAATCTGAACAGACCAATTACCGGAAATGAAATTAAAACAATAATCAAAAAACTACCCAAGAACAAAACCACCAGACCAGATGGATTCACCGCTGAATTTTATCAGACATTTAGAGAAGACATAATACGCATTTTCCTTAAATATTTCCAAGAAAAAAAAAAAAGAAGAGGAGGGAACACTTCCAAACTCACTCTAATACCAAAGCTAGGCAAAGACACCACCACAAAAAAAAAAGAAAACTACAGACCAATATCCCTGATGTACATAGATGCAAAAATACTCAACAAAATATTAGCAAACTGAATTAAAAAATACATCAAGAAGATCATACATAATGATCAAGTGGGATTCATCCCAGGGGTGCAAGGATGGTACAACATTTGACAATCCATCAACATCATCCACCACATCAACAAAAAGAAGGACAAATATCACATGATCATCTCCATAGATGCTGAAAAGCCACTTGAAAAATTGAACACCCATTCATGATAAAAACTCTCAACAAAATGGATATAGAGGGCAAGTACCTCAACATAATAAAAGCCATATATCACAAACCCAAAGCCAACATCACACTTGAAAGTGAGAAGCTGGAAGCTTTTCCTTTATGATTGGGAACAAGACAAGGATGCCCACTCTCCCACTTTTAGTCAACATAGTACTGGAAGTCCTAGCCATGGCAATCAGACAAAACAAAGAAATAAAAGGTATCCAGATTGGTAAGGAAGAAGTCAAACTGTAACTCTTTGCAGATGACATGATATTGTACATAAAAATCCCTAAAGAATCCACTTCAAATCTGCTAGAACTAATATCTGAATTCAGCAAAGTTGCAAGACACAAAATTAATACACAGAAATCTGCTGTGTTCCTATGCACTAATGGTGAACTAGCAGAAAGAGAAATCAGGGAAACAATTTCATTCTCAATTGCATCAAAAAGAATAAAATACTTAGGAATAAACCTAAAAAAAGGAAGACATAAACCTATACCCTGAAAACTACAAAACACTCGTGAGAGAAATTAAAGAGGACACTAATAAATGGAAATTCATCCCATGCTCTTGGATAGGAAGAATTAATATTGTTATAATGGCCATCCTGCCTAAAGTCATCTACAGATTAAATTCAATCCCTATCAAAATACCAACAGCAATCTTCAACGAACTAGAGAAAATAGTTCCAAAATTCATATGGAGCCACAAAAGACCCCGAATAGCAAAGTCAATCCTCAGAAGGAAGAATAAAGCAGGGGGGATTATACTCCCCAACTTCAAGATTTACTACAAAGCCACAGTAATCAAGACAATTTCGTACTGGCACAAGAACAGACCCATAAACCAATGGAACAGACTAGAGACTCCAGATATTAACCCACGCATATATGGTCAATTAACATATGATAAAGGAGCCATGGACATACAGTGGGGAAATGAGAGCCTCTTCAACAACTGGTGTTGGCAAAACTGGACAGCTACATGAGAGAGAATGAAACTGAAATACTGTCTAACTCCATGCACAAAAATAAACTCAAAATGGATCAAAAACCTGAATGTAAGTGATGAAACCATAAAACTCTTAGAAGAAAAAAGAGGCAAAACTCTCTTGAATATAAACATGAGCAACTTTTTCATGACCACATATAGTTGGGCAAGGGAACCAAAATAAAAAACGAACAAGTGGGACTACATCAAACTAAAAAGCTTCTGTACAACAAAGGACACCATCAGTAAAACAAAAAGGCATCCTACAGCCAAAAAGCAAATAACCCAATTAAAAAATGAACAGAGGAACTGAACAGACACTTCTCCTAAGAAGAAATTCAGAGGGCCAACAGGCACACGCAAAGATGCTCCACATCACTAATCATCAAAGAAATGCAAATTAAAACCACAATGAGATATCACCTCACACCAGTTAGGATGGCCAACATCCAAAAGACAACAACAAATGTTCACAAGGATGTGGAGAAAGGAGAAACCTCCTACACTGCTAGCAGGAATGCAAATTAATTCAACCACTGTGGATAGCAATATGGAGGTTCCTCAAAAACTAAAAATAGAAGTACCATTTGACCCAGGAATTCCACTCATAGGAATTCACCCTAAGAATACAGGATCCCAGATTCAAAAATACATATGCAACTGTATGTTTATCACACAGCACTATTTACAATAGCCAAGACATGGAAGCAACCATCAGTAAATGTCCATCAGTAAATGAATGGATGAAGAGGATGTGGAATTTTATATTCAGCCATAAGAAGACAAATCCTACCATTTGCAACAGGATGGATGGAGCTAGAGGGCATTATGCTCAGTGGAATGAGCCAGGCAGAGGAAGACAAGTGCCAAATGATTTCACTTATCTGTGGAGTATAACAACAGAGCAAAAACTGAAGGAACAAAACAGCAGCAGAATCAGAGAACCCAAGAATGGACTAAGAGTTACCTAAGGAAATGGACTGGGGAAGATGGGATAATGGGTGGGAAGGAAGGGATAATGAGATTAAGGAACATTATGATCAGCACACATAATGTAGGGGGGGCATGGGGAGGACAAGTAGTGATTCTATAGCATCTTACTATGGTGATAGACAGTGACTGTAATGGAGTATGTGGTGGTGACTTGATAATGGGAGCAATCTAGTAACCACCATGTTGCTCATATGATTGCATATCAATGATATCTTAAGAAAAAAAAGAAAAGAAAACTTTTGCCAGATGTTTTCATCAGATTTAATGTCAAATGTCCATCAGTTCTTTGAACCTTATTTCAAAACCTGCTCTTCTAGATTTTTTTCCTCTTTGTGATTTTTTTAGTCACCACATCTTAAAACATCACAGTTTTCTTGAGCTATCTCTTTACCTGAATATTCATATTCAATTAGGTTTATAAATCTACCATCTCAGCCTAACATTTTCTCACAGAAATTGTTTCTATAGATAAATCTATCTTTCACACCTTGGTCTTTTTTATTTCCACATCTCTCGCCCTATCCTAGCACTTCATTAACTCTTGCCAAGTTTGACAAGAGCCTGTTCATTATTTAATCTCTAAAGCCTTGATACTTCAAATTATCTTTCATTTTGCTGCAAAAAGCTTTCTAACATATAGCTGTTATCATCCCAGTACTTGAAGTCCTGAAGTAACACTTACTGCCTGGAGAAATAAATACATATTCCTTATTATTAGCGTTGGTTTTGGACCAATTTGTATTTCCAGCTCTATCTAAAAAAGGTTCTGTTTATCTTCAAATGCATTAAAGTACTCAATGCATTTTTACATTTCCCTAAACAATGAGAAATTCAATCATCTCTTGGAAAATAATTTGGAATAAAGGGAAAGGAGAATAGCCTTTGGAGATAGAATGGCTCAAACTCCAGCTCAGAAACAGTTAATGCAGCTATAAAAACTAGAAAATCTCTTTCATTTTCACTGGAGGAAAAAAATTACTTTGAAGAGGATTTTTAAAAGTTAAGTAAGATAAGAAATACTAAATATATAGCATTGTCCTTGACATAAAGTATATCTTTGATAATTATTTTTCCTAACTTTATGTCTCTTTACTTTATGATGTTCTCTCAGAGGTAGTATTCATTCTATTAAAACTAATGCTAAAATAATCAACACTCAGTTGAAACATTCTTCCTGGAAAATATTCTTATTCCTCTGTGTTATATTTGGCTATTATTTCTTCTGGGTTCCAGAAGTTCTTTATTTGCAGCTCTATTACACTCCTATCTAACTTAATACATTCGCTCTATATTGGATTTTAGTTTATTTTAAAAGAAATCTTAAAGAGCTGGATTATTAGGGGGTGAATTCTTGATAAAGAGACTAAAATAGAGAGAGAAGAAGGGAAAATCTGGAGGAATTTAGCAAAATGAAAGAATTGAAATGCCTTATTGTGATTGGTATGTGAGAGGATATGGTAGTAGGGAAGGAAGGTAGTAAAATGAAAGAAAAAGAAGCCTTTTACTCTATACACTTAAAGGATGTCATGAAGAAACCTGTCTGGTGGAAAATAACATCATTTAGTACTTCTATTGTTCACTTACACAAAGTCAAGTATGCAATAAAATAATTACTGGTCATGGAAAGAAGCAAGGCCATAAGATCAATAATCATGATTTTTTTCAAAGACTATAGAAAGAGATCCCTAGATAATCCACTTTTGAAGTCGATACATGAATACTTAAATATAACTATGATTAGTTTGTTAAAGAAAAATATAGACAAAAAGTGAACTTATGAGAGTCTCATGAGAGACTTGAAACATAAAAAAAGAATAGAATGTACATTCTGGAAATGAAAAATAAAATGACTGAAATTAAGAACACTGTCAGAGTCTAACATTATACCATGGAATAGAACTGGAAATAGGAAAAAAAAAGTAACACAAAGAAAGGGGAAAAAAAAATGTGACCATAACATTCAGGTCATACACAAACAGTATAAGACATAAATAAATTGGTTATCAGAAGAAGTTAGAATGAGACAGAAGCAAAATATGAAAAGGAACATCCCAAAACTAATAAAAACATTAACAAAAGCATTGAAGAATTCCAGAAACTCTAAGAAAGATAAATTGAAAAATAAAACTGCATAAAGGTTTTTTTCTTATATATAATAGCAAAAGCATGATTCATAAAAGAAAAAAATTGGACGACGCAATCTAAAGAATTTTAATAGTACTTCCATCAAAATTGAAAACATTTGCTTTGTGAGAGACCCTGTTAAGAGCATAAAGGATCAGCTACAAACTGCAAGAAAATATTTGCAAGGTGCAGCACCTGGCTTTTCTTAGGAAAAGGTATCCTAACATGCCCAGACCACAAGACTTCCAGAAATTTCACTATGACAATCTCCTCAATTTTCATAGAAATGATCTCGCACCATCTGTAAGACCTTATTGTCTTACCAAAGTCTGTAAGGAATTTTGTTATTTCCAGGTCAATAGTTCCTCTCTACATGATGTCATCAGTATAATGAATCACCAAGAAGTCCTGTTAAATGATAAGACAATCAGGTATCTTGTAGTCTAAATTATGGCATGGAACTTGAGAGGTGATATAGCCCTGAGGGAAATAAGTAAAGGCATACTCTGTTCCTGCCCTGTTGGTATCATTTGGCATTGAAAAAATGAATTTTAGAATAAATAGCCACATCAGTAGGTACATATCAGGAACCAGAAGCTGGACTAATTCTTATAGTAAGAAGATCACAATTTCAAGATCAATTGCAATTAAAATTGTCACCTGATTAAGCTTACAATAATCCATTTCATTCACTAGAGTCATTTGTCTTGTGTACAGACCAAACAGAAAATGAAATAAGGTCTAATTGTTAGGGTCCGGAGTCGACCACCTCTCAAATAGACAGAAGACACTCACGATAATGCAAGTAACACAGAGAAGTTTATTTCCAGCTAGCTGGTGTCCAAGTATCTGCCTGACGCAGCGGGTTTCAACAAGGACCCCTAGCACTCAAAGCTAAGGGTTTATATAGCATTTTCAAAGCACTTAACTCACAGTAATTTTCCACAGTTACATATTATTTTTAGCAAGAGCAAGACTACTCCTCAAATTAGACAGAGTGGTGTTGCAAGATAAGCTGACCAGGGCCGCAACTGCCAACAACCCGGTGTCCTTGATTAATTTGTTCTTCAAAACTTGTTTATCAAGCCTTACCCAGTCCCTCCTCCCTCAGAATCCCATACTCTAGAAATGGCTTTTCGGCCCTTAAGATGGCCATTCTCATGCTAACTCATTCTTACACAATATATCTTTCATCTTTAATGGAAACATTATTATTGAAGTTCTCCTGGGAGGTAAGTATTGATTTTGGATAACTGTATTTTTAATAATGAACAATTCCCAGAGCTTCCATTTTCCCTTCCAGCCATAATGGCTGTTGCTCCACTGATCTGGGAACCAAAGTGGGGATTGTTTTGGTTGTTCAATACAGGTGGTCCATACATCCAAAATCAGGGAAAATGACTAGAGATTGGATATGTGGATCTCCTGTGCCCACATAAGATAAACTTGGATGAAAAGAATATTTATCCTTTAACTGCCACAAACTTTCATACTGAATGGTTGACTAAGTAGACAGAGTCTCCAGGAAGAAAAAAAGATTAGCTCAGATCTAGGATCCAATAATATTAGAAAAGGGGAATTACTTTCCCAAGTACACAATTACTCGCTTGAATAAATGGCTGGCAGTCCCACTGGAGAAATACTTAGAGTAAGGATTTGTGGTATTATTGTAAGATTTGTCCTCAAGTATTTGTAGCAGTACATCATTCAAGTTGTTCTGGGTCGTCTATGAGCTGAGGCACACATGGGGATACTGATGAGTGTCCATGAATCTCCATCATGATAAACACAAGATGTTTATTTGTCAACCTTAGAATCTTTCAGGTTTTACAGTCAAATGTGACCTTTATGACCTGCCCATTAGTTTTTCCTGAGGGACCCTGAAATCAACTATTTTTTCAATCCACGTGGATCATATCATTCTGTCACTCTGATCTACCTGACATCTTGCCACCTAGACTGCAGACATTGTGAGAGTCTACATATCCAACTGAAATTCGGAATTCCTCATAATGCCAACATCTCCTACATTCATCCTTAGTTTACGAAGGATACTGGAGCTTTTTTCAAGATGCTGGCACTCTCATCAATGTAATTCTTAATGCCACTTCTTACTTCTACAATAAATGCATTGTCCTTTGGGCCATCTCAAGTTTAGGAAGTGAGTGATCCAGTTGCGCAAGATAAATCCATTCACATTCTAATGAGTTTCTTGCATCTTAAATGTACTTAATGTAGTCCATTTTTAGCCTAGATTTTAAATTAAGCAAAGATTAAAATATTCTCAGCTTTTTAAACTAGTACATTAATTCCAAATATGATTTTAAATCCAGATTGATATTGTAAAATATTCTTCCACCTCCATGGTGTATCACCCTCAGAATATCCCAACATAGTCACGAAATTTCTAATGATAAAAATGAGCAACTCCTACAATTATAATTGCTTCCACATTGCATACTGTGATCTCTAAAACCGAAATCAGTCAAAGGAGGAATAAAGTTTAAAACACATTCATTGCTTACAAACTGCAGTCTGGGGCTGTTTCTCCTGCTCCAGCAGAAGCAAGCAAGACCTCCCCTGAAACCTCTCAGGTTCAGATAAGCCCTCGGTCGCCCAGGTAATTACCCACTGATATATAGAGTTGAACTACTTTTATCCACCTGTTAGGAATGTCTGTTGATATGCAGATGCACTAAAGCCAGGCAAGATATTTTGACCTACAGCAATCAAGGCCCAAAAATCTCATAAAAAAATTTTTGACCTCCTCAAAGAGTTTAGATGGAGGAACTACTCCAGGAAAGCTATCACAATAGATAACTACATTATAATGTGAACTAGGTGTGGTAAATAGGGAGGAATGCGGCTGTCTGTTAAAATTTCTTTCTGTGCCCCATTGCTTCTGTGTGGCCCATCAAGCACTTGCTTCCCAAACATTTACTCTTTCATATTCTTGTAAATTACTTCCTATTTTTTTTGGTGGAGAATCTTTCTTTAATGTTGGCTATTGACTGGCCAGGTTTGATGAAGGCTGAAGATGATGCCAGGGTTCTTGTTTGCGGAGCCAAAGAATGAGCTTCACAGTCAAGGTAGGAGAGCAAGGGACAGGCTTTTATTTAGAGATAAAGTGAAAGGACAGAGCTCCCAGGTCATGCCAGGAGGGGACAAGATAGTCCGTAGCGGTGCATTGGTTAGGGGGTTTTTATAGGCAGCTGAGGATTCTTCAAGAACATGAAAAAACTTAGGGGTATGGTCTTGTTAAGTGGTCCCTGAATATTTAGAATTAATGTAACACAAGTAACTTCCTCTGATAATTTCTCTCTGAGATACTATCACCTTGGTCTGGGAGCATATGAAACAAGGCCACCTGCTCAGCCCCCCAAGGTGAGCTGAGGTATTGTTTACTAAAGAGTAAGTTAAGAATCTTTAACGTCTTAACTTCTTGGGTATTAAAATGCAATCTTATCTTTAAGGTGGAATCCTTCCTGCCTTTTACTGTGTTGTTTATGCCTGGGCTTACTTGCTAAATTAGTTGCCCAGTTTGCAAAATCACTTCATCAGATCTGAAGGAGGAAAGACAGCACAAAGGCCTGGGCCTTTCAGTATGCTAAAGAGAACCTTATACATGATTATAAATGGTTAGCATAATAAAACATGTGCTGCTCTTCTTTATCTGGGGAACATTAACTGATTTCACTGAAGAATGGTTCCTTGCATGTAGTTACATTGCTCTGACTGCAAATATCCCACCCTGCCCCCTCCAGGGGCCCTCACCCTACTCTGACTACATGCACTGTCCCTGTCTCAGAGTGACTGTGGCAATTTCTTAAAATAAGACAACCATGAAATTTGCTACACTGATTGACTCTTCCTTTCACAAATGATTTCTCTGTTTCATGTGATGCTGTTTAATATCATTTTACCCACAGTGGAACTTCTTTAAAAATTGAAAATCCTCTCAAACCTTAATGCTGTTTTATCAACTAAGTGTATCCTCTGTGCCAATTTAGCCAAAGGATAGATGCTGGTTAATATTATCCTCACAGCATCTTCACAAGTAGATTTTATTTCAAGAAACCACTGATCACTGTTTACCATAACAAAAATAATAGGAAAAATTTTGATATTTGCAAAAATTGCCAAAATGACATAGAGACACAAAGTGAGCAAATGCTGTTGGAAAAATGGTGCTCATAGACTTGCTTGACACAGGGTTCCCATAAGCCTTCAATTTGTAAAAAAAAATGCACTATCTGTGAACTGCAATAAAATGAGTTAATGCTTGTATTCAGTTTAATACTCCACAGTATGAAGAACTGTGAAGTGAGCTGAAGTTGCTTCTTCCCCTAGGGGAATTTGCTGATTCTGGATGCAAACAAGATAATAACTTATCCTTAGCTAGTAAAAGGACTACTAGTTGTAGGGAATAAAAAAAAAGAAATTTGTCATTTTTGTATAGTTAAATTGACAGAAATTAAGAATTGGGGGTCTGAAATTCAAGGCAGCTTTCCCCTAAAGGTATTTGAGAATCGTTTAAGTAGGGAAGAAATTTTAAAGGTATGTCAAAAACCTCTGAAAAATGCGGCTGAATTTTTAACAGTCTTATGGTACTGAGACATTAGTTTAGAGTTTGTGACTAACCCAAAGGATAGATGCTGGTTAATATAATATTCTCTCAATTGAAAAACTTCATGGGCTATTATGCATAATAATGGGTATAACAAGAGATAGGGCAAACCTTTCCAAGGTGGCAACTCTTTCTTGACTGAGCTCAGGCCCTATTGGATTAAGGGGCCCAATATCCCACTGTGCCTAGCAAAAGTAAAGGTGAATCTTGTCTTGAGGAAGATAACATCATCTGAAGCCTCCAAATTTTTTACGCCCTGACATTCAGTTCACCCAAAAACAGAACAGTAATTCTTTTAAATGGCACCTAGAATATTTAGCAAGGTAAACCATATTCTGGGCTATATAATAGCCTCAATAAAATTTAAAGGAATCCAGTTTAAAAAAGTATGCTATGATGAAATTAAATTAAAAATCATTAATAGAAAAATTTCTGGAAAAACTTTAGATATTGAGAGGATAATTAAGGAATATTAGAAACAGTATTTTGTCAGTAAATTCCTTAAAATATGTAAACCATCGAAGCTTATTTCCGAAGAAATAGCCTGAATAGTCCTAACACAGTGTTCCTAAACCAAGTGATTTTGTACCCAAGAGGAGCTATGCCAATGTCTAAGGACATTGCTTATTTTTATAACTGGAGTGGAGGAGGTCCTTCAGGTGTCTAGTGAATAGAAATGGTGGGTTTTGCTAAACATACTACAATGTATAGGACAGCCCCCTAAAACAAAAATCATCTGGACCAAGATATTAGTAGTACTGTTGCTGAGAAATTCTGCCCTATAGCTATTAAAGAAATTGAATTTGTAGCTAAAACCTTCCCATAAAGAAAATTCTAGGCTCAAGTGACTAGGCTGTTGAGTTTCACCAATTACTTAAGGAAGAAATAGAGTCAATTCTATACAAACACTACAGAAAATTGAAGAGGAAGGAATACATTTTATCAGTCCAGCATTGTCAGGTAAAGATATTATGGGAATACAACAGAACAATATCCCTTATGTACATAGACACTAAAATACAACCACATATATTACAATGCATCATGAGCAAATATAGTTTTTCCCAGGGATGTAAGGTTAGTTTAATGTTCAAAAATTCAAAAAATGAATCAATGTAAGTCACTTTATTAATAAACTAAAACAGAAAAATATGGCAATATCAATACATGCAGAAAAAGACAAAATATAATATCTGTTACTGACCTGAAAACAAAGCAAACAAAACAAAAGAAATAAAGAGCAACTACACCTAACATTATACTTAATGATAAAAGCCTGAGTGTTTTCCCCCTAAGATTAGGAATAAGGCAAGGATATTCACAGTCACCATTTCTTTTTATCATTAAATTATATGTGAATTATACCTCAATAAAACAGTAAAAAGTAATATAACAAAATTCATGAAAATTAAAATGTTCTATTTTTTATCTTTTTTGTCAAAAGATACTGTTGGGAAAACAAATAGACAAGCCACAATCTGGGAGAAAGTATTCATAAATCTTCCATCTGGATCATACAAAGGACTCATATCCAGAGTATATGAAAAATTACTTTTAAATTATCAAAAGGGATAACATCCTTTTTTTTTTACTGTGCAAGAGACTTTCTGGGATGTCTCTGACTCTCTGGACACCACCTGGGTGTTCACCAATTCAATTCAATTCTGAGACCACCTCCCACAGTTAGTGCAGACCTCATCACAGGTTAAGATCTCAGTGCCACAAAAGTGTTCCCCTCTTTGGATTCCAGTGGAAAGTCTCAGGCTTCTAGTATTTCTGACTGATGAACAATAAATTGAGGGTTCCCATGATCCCCTCTTAAAGTTCAACAACTTGTTAGAATAGTTCACCGAACTAAGGAACACATTTTACTTACATTTGCTAGTTTATTACAAAGAATATTGTAAAGAATACTGTTGAACATTCAGATAAAGAGGTACACAGAGTGAAGTCCAGGAGGATCCTAAGCTTCTGACCCCATGGAGCTGGGGTGTGCCAACATGTCACATGGATGTGCTCACCAACCCAGAAGCTCCCTGAACCCCACAATTTAGGAAATTTTATGGAAATTTCATCACATAGGCAATGATTAGTTATTAACTCAATCTCTAGCCCCTCTCCCTTCACTGGAGGTGAGGTGGAAGACAGAACTGAAAGTTCAAGCTTCACCCTTTCTGGCCACCAGCCATCCTCCTGAAGCTATCTATGGGCCCACCAAGTGTCCCATATTAGAACAAAATATACGTCTTTCCCCCAGGAAACTCCAAGGGACTAAGGAGCTCCATTTCAGGAACTGGGAGAAACACCAAATATTCATTTCATATTATGCCACAGACATGAAAAACTACTTCACAAAAGAAGATATTTTAAGGATCAATAGGCACATGAAATAAGGCTCATCATCATTAGTGAATAAAGGAATATGTATAAAAACTGTAACATGATATAGCTACACATCCACTAGATCAGATAAAACTGAGAAAATGGAAAACACCAAACTTTGGCAGGGATATGAAACAACCAGAACTCTCCAAAAATAGTTGGTCTTTCCACTTGGGAAAATTATTTGGAACATTTTTATATAGCAATTATACACCTTGATATTTACCCTAAAGGAAAGAAAACCCATGTCCACATGTGCAAGACTTGTGCAAGAATGTTCACAACAGCCCAATTCATAATAACTCCAAACAGAAACAATAAAAATATTCATCAATAAAGAAAATATATAACGAAAGAATAAATTATGGTCTATTCATAAAATGTAATTCTACTTGGCAAGAATCAAGGACAAACTATTGATACATGCAATATTGTGGATGAATTTCAAAAATATTATACTCGAATAATCTAGACAGAAAAGTTTATCTACTACATCTAGTTATGTCCTCAGATGCCTTAGTCCATTTGCACTGCTATAAAAAAAATACCACAGACTGGGTAGCTTATAAATTTAGATCTCACAGTTGGAGGCTGTGAAATACAAGATCAAGGTACCAGCATGGTCATATTCTGATGAAGGCTCCCTTCCTGGCTTATAGCTGGCTCCTTCTTGCTGTGTTCTCACATCGTACAAGGGGCTAGGAATTTCTCTGGAGCCTCTTTTATAAGGCACTAATCCCATTTATGAGAATGCCACTCTCATGACTTAAGCACCTTCCAAAGGTCCTACCTCCTAATGCCATCATCTTTATGTCAAAACAAATAAATGCAACAAGGATCCAGCTTTCTTGTGGTTGGAGAAGGGAGGTATAAATTTGGGAAAGGAGGACTGTATAAGACCTGCAGATTGGATTGGAATAGGAAATATCCCCATGAACTCATGGTTATTAACATATAGAGATGAATGGGAGTAGGAAAAAAGTATGTGTGTGTGTCTGTGTAAATGCTAACGAGCACACCATGTTACTATATCTTGGTTTCCTTTTTTACAGCTTTATTGAGAAATGATTGATACATTAATGGTGTGTAAGTTTACCATATACAATGTAATGATATGATACATGTACATTTGCAAAATGATTACCACAATAAAGTTAGTTAACACATCCATCACCTCAAGTAGTTAATCATGGTTTCTAATTACAATTCACTTCTGAAAGGAACTAAGACTCTTTAGAGAAATAGCTGACTTCAGGCAAGTCTTAATGTCTTGAAAGAAAGGAAATACTATAGAACCACAGAGAAATGATAAAAAGATACAAAAACCAACTGTAAGAGGCTCCCCACTGGCTAAACCCGGGAAAATTTGAGATAAAAATAAAGATAGCCATGGATTGCAACTACCTGAATGAAATAAGAATCCATAAGTACACACTGCTTTGAACTTATTAATAAGTAAGCAAGTAAACAGAAGAGAAAGCTCTACCTTTTGGTAGAATGCCAACAAATAAATGTGGAATGAAATGCAGGATAGAAAACAATTTTCCAAGCATCATGGTAATAACTAATTCTAACAAGACTCGATGAATGCTAAAATCAAGGTGTAACACTTCAATTAGGAACAGGATACCTACATAGGTTCAAAGTTAACTCTCTACAGGATACTTCTTAGTTAATAAATGAAAAATAGTTATGAATTTATTTTTCAGTGGACATAGTAGATACTTCTTTTTTATTAAGGTATCATTGATACACAGTCTTATGAAGGTTTCACATAAGCAACATTGTGGTTATTAGATTCTTCCCTAATATCAAGTCCCCATCACATACCCCATTACAGTCACTGTCCATCAGCATAATAAGATGCTATAGAGTCACTACTTGTCTTCTCTGTGCTATACTGCCTTTCCCAATCACCTCCTACATTATGTGTGCTAATCATAATGCAACATAATCCCATTCTCTCTCCCTTCCTTCTGCCCTCCCCAATCCCTTTCCCTTTGGCTACTGCTATTCCTTCCTTGGGGTCTGTGGTTCTGCTGCTGTTTTGTTCCTTCAGTTTTTGCTTTGTTGTTATAGTCCACAAATGAGTAAAATCATTTGGTACTTGTCTTTCTTAGACACTTATTTAACCAAGAAATAAAACCCCAAATCTCCAATAATAGAACAGACACCAGATGGCTTGTATATGATGACTGAGAAGATAACAGTATTTCTATGGAATTTCTACCAAACACGAATAATGAAGAAAAATCAGATGTCCAAGTTAAGAGACATTCTACAAACTGACAGGCCTATATTCCTGAAAAAATGTCAATGCCATAAAAGAAAAGGGAAAACTGAAGAACTGTTTTCAGATGTGGGGAGACAAAAGGGACATGATGACTAAATGCAACACAAGATTCTGCATTGCATTCTGAACCAGAAAGAAAAAGGTGATTAAAAAGGACATTTTTAGGGCAATTGAGATTATTTGAATAGAATCTATAGATTGGATAATAGTATTCTATCAGTGTTGGTTTCCTGATTCTGATGTTTATACTTGAAAAGTACTGGGAGAGTGTTCTTATTTGCAGGCAATACACAATGAAGAATTTGTGGGCAGTTAGGCTTTGGTCTCCAACTTACAATGATTCAAAAATGGTTCAAAAATTCACACAGAAACATGCATGTACACACAAACATGAGAAAGAGAGAACCCCAAGCAGCAGTTGATTCTTTATACTAAAGGCTTTTATTTTTTTGTATTTCTTTTGGTAGCATGAAATTATGAAGAGTAAATAACTGTCCTGACTGTAAATTTTTTGGGGCAGGCTCCAATATGTCCTTTGATTTCTTAAAATACTTCTACTCTCTTGGGACTCTAGTATCAAAAGTTTACTTTAAACTTCAGTAGAATTTGAATATCTCCTGCTTCCTCTTAATAATCCATTATCTCCAGCCTGTCCTAGTATTATAATTTCTCTTACAGAGAACACAGCTGTTTTGCCTACCTTAAAAATAAACCTCAGGTGGTCAGATGATAATGTATCAATTAAGGCTGTTCCAGAAGGTATTTTCAAGCAAAAGAAGAGTTATGCTAATAAACAGATTTCAGAAAAATGAGGCCTAGTGGTAAGAAAGGAGGCATGTGACACTTTGAGGAACAGTGCCAGAGTGAGGTAAGGCAGAGACATGGGACAAAAAAAGCCAAGATATAAATAGCATAGTAAGAACAGGAGAGACTTTATCTTAAAGCCAAGATGCCATTTTAAAAAACAGAGAGTTGGGAGGAGGGAGCCAAGATGGTGGCATGAGTAGTTCAGTGGAAATCTCCTCCACAAAACATATATGTTTTTGAAAATATGACAAATACAACTCTTCATAAAAGAGACACCAGTAGGTACAGTAGAACAGTCAGGTTGCATCTACATCTTTGAGAACTCAGCATCACATGAAGGGGGTAAGATACAAGCTACAGCCCAGCGGGACCCAAATGCCCCCCTACCCCAGACCCCAGTGAGAAGAAAAGAGTCAGAGTGGGGAGGGAGTGAAAGCCCAGGACTGCTAAACAACCAACTCTAGAAATCCACACCAGGAGCGCAGACACACGGTGCATGGGGTGCTGGATATTGGAGAAACAGAAAAGCAAAATCTGCGAGCAGGTTCCCACAACCTGCATCCCTGAGACAAAAGAAAAGCAAGTGCTTTTTTGCAAGTCTTAAAGGGACAGGGACCCCACAGCTGGACAAAGTCATCCAGGCACACTCAGCCCAGCACCTGGGAATCCTGGGGAACTCTAGGTGACCAAATGCACTGGGTGGCAGTGCAGCTCTGAAGCCCCTCAAGGTGATAAGCAGCCTGTCAGTCATTACCCCAACTGGCATGGACCCCGATGCACTGGCCCAGTAGTGGGATAACAGCAGTAAGTGCTGGGGGCAGCAGCCCCAGAGGGGCCTGGGAGCAGCCCACATTAGCCCATGGCCCAGGAGCAGCCTGCATGTACCAGCAGCAGCGGCACCAGAGAGGTCTGGGAGAGGCCCGCATGAGTACATGGCGGCAGCGACCAAGTGGTCCAAGAGTGGCCTGCATGCACTGCCGGCGGCAGTGCCAGACAGGCATGGGAGTGGCCTGCGTGAGCCAGAAGTGGTGACCCCAGAGGGGCATGGGAGTGGCCCATGGGAGATGGTGGCTATGGAGGAGAAGCCCAGTATCAGCTGCTACCCCAGAAGACTCCCAGAATCTCAGCCCAGAGCACAGTCATCTGGGCCAGACAGAAAGGCTGCTGTTGGCTCACAGCTGCCCAGCAGGAGCACTGCTTTTGCAGGAGAGTCCACCTGGTACAACTGCCACACACCACAGGGCTCTGCACTACTCTGAAGAAGACCCAACTCACAGCAGGTTAGGGGATTAAACCACAGGCTGCTCTGGGAGTGCGGGTAACTGACACAGGCAGCAAAGGGCAAGGCAACCAGCAAACAGGAAAGGACTTTGTTCTCCCAGCTGGCACATGTGCTACCCACCTACAGCTACCTCTATCACCATGAAAAGGCAGAAGAATTTAGTCCATTCCAAAATAGTCCAGACAACCCTTGAGAGAGGGCCTGGGGAGATAAATCTAACCAATATCCCCAAAAAAGAATTCAAAATAAATGTCATAACCACGCTGATGGATCTTCAGAGAAATATACAAGAGCTAAAGGAGCAAGTACAGAGGGAGAATACAGAAATAAAACAGTCTCTGGAAGTACTTAAGAGCAGATGGAATGAGGTGCAAGAGGCCATTAATGGAATAGAAATCAGAGAACAGGAATGCAGAGAAAGATAAAAGGATCTCCAGGAATGAAACAATATTAAGAGAAATGTGTGACCAATCCAAGCAGAACAATATTTGCATTATAGGGGTACCAGAAGAAGAAGAGAGAGAAAAAGGGATAGAAAGTGTCTTTGAAGAAATAATTGCTGAAAACTTCCCCAAACTGGGGGAGGAATTAGTCGATCAGACCACAGAAGTACACAGAACTCCCAATAGAAGGGACCCAAAGAGGACAAAAACAAAATACATAATAATTAAAATGGCAAAGATCAAGGACAAGGACAGAGTATTAAAGGCATCCAGAGAGAGAAGAAAGGTCACCTACAAAGGAAAACTCATCAGGCTATCAACAGACTTCTCAATAGAAACCTTAAAGGCCAGAAGAGAATGGCATGATGTATTTACTGCAATGAAACAGAAGGGCCTTGAACCAAGAATACTGTATCCAGCAAGATTATCATTAGAATAAGAAGGAGGGATCAAACAATTCCCAGACAAGCAAAAGTTGAGGGAATTTGCCTCCCACCAACCCCCTCTACAGAGTATTTTAGAGGGACTGCTCTGGATGGGAGCACTCCTAAGGATAATTAGATCTCACCAGAGAAAATAAAATCACAGCAAATAAAGCAGACCAACCAAATACTAATGAAAGACAAAAAATAAAATCAACTACCCACAAAAGCAGTCAAAGGAAACACAAAAGAGCACAGAACAAAATACCCAACATATGAAGAATGGAGGAGGAGGAATAAGAAGGGAGAGAAGAAAAGAATCTCCAGACAGTGTTTATAAAAGCTCAATAAGTGAGCTAAGTTAGACAGTAAGATAGTAAAGAAGCTAACCTTGAACCTTTAGTAACCACGAACCTAAAGGATGCAATGGCAATAAGTACGTATCTTTCAATAATCACCCTAAATGTAACTGGACTGAAGGCACCAAGCAAAAGGCACAGAGTAATAGAATGGATAAAAAAGCAAGACACATCTATATGCTGCTTACAAGAGACTCACCTCAAACCCAAAGACATACACAGACTAAAAGACAAGGGATGGAAAGAGCTTTTTCATGCAAACAACAGGGAGAAAAAAGCAGCAGCTGCAGTACTAGTATCAGACAAAATAGACTTCAAAACAAAGAAAGTAACAAGAGATAAAGGAGGACATTACATAATGATAAAGGGCTCAGTCCAACAAGAGGATATAACCATTACAAAAATATATGCACCCAATACAGGAGCACCAGCACATGTGAAACAAATACTAACAGAATTAAAGAAGGAAACAGAATGCAATGCATTCATTTTGGGAGACTTCAACACATCACTTACTCCAAAGGATAGATCCACCAGACAGAAAATAAAGAAGGACACAGAGGCACTGAACAACATACTAGAACAGATGGATCTAATAGACATCTACAGATCTCTACACCCAAAAGCAACAGGATACACATTCTTCTCAAGTGCACATGGAACATTCTCCAGAATAGACCACATACTAGGCCACAAAAAGAACCTCAGTAAATTAAAGAAGATTGAAATTCTACCAACCAACTTCTCAGATCATGAAAGTATAAAACTAGAATTAAATTCTACAAAGAAAGCAAAAAGGCTCACAAACACATGGAGGCTTAACAACATGCTCCTAAATAATCAATGGATCAATGACTAAATTAAAATAGAAGTCAAACAATATGTGGAAACATATGACAACAACAACACAAAGCCCCAACTTCTGTGGGACGCAGCAAAAACAGTTTTAACAGGAAAGTACATAGCAACCCAGGCATATTTAGGGAAGGAAGAATAATCCTAATTGAATAGTCTAACATCATAAATATTGAAATTGGAAAAAGAAGAACAAATGAGGCCTAAAGTAAGCAGAAGGAGGGACATAATAAAGATCATAGAAGAAATAAATAAAATTGAGAAGAGTAAAACAATACAAAAAAATTAATGAAACCAAGAGTTGGTTTTCTCACAAAATAAACAAAATAGACAAGCCTCTAGCCAGACGTTTTAAGAGAAAAAGAGAATCAATACACATCAACAGAATCAGAAACGAGAAAGGAAAAATCACAATGGACCCCACAGAAATACAAAGAATTATTAAAGAATACTATAAAAAGCTATATGCTAACAAGCTGGAAAACTTAGAAGAAATGGACAACATCCTAGAAAAATACAACCTTCCAAGACTGACCAAGGAAGAAATAGAAAATCTAAACAGACCTATCACCAGCAATGAAATTGAAGTGGTAATCAGAAACTACCTGAGAACAAAACCCCCGGGCCAGATGAATTTACCTTGGAATTTTATCAAACATACAGAGAAGACATAATACCCATTCTCCTTAAGGTTTTCCAAAAAATAGAAGAGAAGGGAATACTCCCAAACTCTTCTGTGAAGCCAACATCACCCTAATACCAAAACCAGGCAAAGACCCCACTTCAAAAGAAGACTACAGACCAATATCCCTGATGAACGTAAATGCAAAAATACTCAACAAAATATTACCAAATCAAATTCAAAAATACATCAAAGGTATCATACACCATGACCAAGTGCGATTCATCCCAAGGATGCAAGGAAGGTACAACATTTGAAAATCCATTAACACCATCCACCACATAAACAAAAAGGACAGAAACCACATGATCATCTACATAGATGCTGAAAAAGCATTCAACAAAATTCAACATCCATTCATGATAAAAACTCTCAACAAAATGGGCATAGAGAGCAAGTACCTCAACATAGTAAAGGCCATATATGATAAACCCACAGCCAACATCATACTGAACAGTGAGAAGCTGAAAGCTTTTCCTCTAAGATCGGGAACAAGACAGGGATGCCCACTCTTCCCACTGTTACTCAACATGGTACTGGAGGTCCTAGCCATGGCAATTAGACAAAACAAAGAAATACAAGGAATCCAGATTGTTAAAGAAGAAGTTAAACTCTCACTATTTGCAGATGACATGATATTGTACATAAAAAAACCCTGAAGACTCCACTCTAAAACTACTAGAACTAATATCGGAATTCAGCAAAGTTGCAGAATACAAAATTAACATACAGAAATCTGTAGCTTTCCTACACACTAACAATGAACTAATAGAAAGAGAAATCAGGAAAACAATTCCATTCACAATAGCATCAAAAAGAATAAAATACCTAGGCATGAACCTAACCAAGGAAGTGAAAGACCTATACCCTGAAAACTATAACACATTCTTAAGATAAATTAAAGAGGACACTAACAAATGGAAACTCATCACATGCTCTTGGCTAGGAAGAATTAATATTGTCAAAATGGCCATCCTGCCCAAAGCAATATACAGATTCAATGCAATCTCTATCAAATTACCAACCGCATTCTTCAACAAACTGGAACAAATAGTTCAAAAATTCATATGGAACCACCAAAGACCCTGAATAGCCAAAGCAATCCTGAGAAGGAAGAATAAAGTGGGGGGGGGGGGTGGATCTCACTCCCCAACTTCAAGCTCTATTACAAAGCCACAGTAATCAAGACAATTTGGTACTGGCAGAAGAACAGAGCCACAGACCAGTGGAAGAGAATAGAGACTCCAAATATTAACCAAAACATGTATGGTCAATTAATATACATTAAAGGAGCCATGGACATACAATGTGAAATAGTCTCCTCAACAGATGGTGCTGGCAAAACTGGATAGCTACATGTAAGAGAATGAAACTGGATCACTGTCTAACCCCATATACAAAAGTAAATTCAAAATGGATCAAAGACCTGAATGTAAGTCATGAAACCATAAAACTCTTAGAAGAAAACATAGGCAAAAATCTCTTGGACATAAACATGAATGACTTTTTCATGAACGTATCTCCCTGGGCAAAGTAAACAAAAGCAAAAATGAACAAGTGGGACTTTATCAGGCTGAAAATCTTCTGTACAGCAAAGGACACCAGCAATAGAACAAAAAGGTATCGTACAGTATGGGAGAATATATTCATAAATGACAGATCTGATAAAGGGTTGACATCCAAAATATGTAAAAAGCTCATGCACCTCAACAAACAAAAAGAAAATAATCCAATTAAAAAATGGGCAGAGGAGCTAAATAGTTCCCTAAAGAAGAAATTCAGATGGACAGCACACACATGAAAAGATGCTCCATATCACTAATCATCAGAGAAATGCTAATTAAAACCACAATGAGATATCATCTCACATCAGTAAGGATCACCACCATCCAAAAGACAAACAACAAATATTGGTTGAGGTTGTGAAGAAAGGAGAACACTCCTACAATTCTGGTGGGAATGTAAATTAGTTCAACCATTGTGGAAAGCAGTAAGGAGGTTCCACAAAAAACTCAAAATAGAAATACCATTTGACCCAGGAATTCCACTTGTAGGAATTTACCCTAAGAATGCAGCAGCCCAGTTTGAAAAAGACAGATGCACCCCTATGTTTATCACAGCACTATTTACAATAACCAAGAAATGGAAGCAACTTAAGTGTCCATTAGTAGATGAATGGCTGAAGAGGAGGTGGTACATATACATAATGGAATATTATTCAGCCATAAGTAGAAGACAAATCCTACCATTTGCAACAGGATGGATGGAGCTAGAGGGTATTATGCTCAGTGAAATAAGCCAGGCAGAGAAAGACAAGTACCAAATTATTTCAGTCATTTGTGGAGTATAACAAAAAAAAAAAAAAAAACTGAAGGAACAAAACAGCAGCAGAATCACAGAACCCAGGAATGGACTAACAGTTACCAAAGGGAAAGGGACTGCGGAGGATGGGTGGGAAGGGAGAAATAAGGGTGAGGAAAAAGAAAGGGGGCATTACGATCAGCATGTATATGTGGAGGGGGGCATGTTGAGGGCTGTACAACACAGAGAAGTAGTGATTCTACAGCATCTTACTATGCTGATGGATAGTGACGGTAATGGGATTTGTGGGGGGGACTTGGTGAAGGGGGGAGCCTAGTAAACATAATGTTCTTCATGTAATTGTAGATTGATGATACCAAAAAGAAAAAAGAAAAAAGAAAACACTTGCCAAGAAAAAAAAGAGCAGAGAGTTGAGACATAAGATTCCTAACATATTCTTCTTAATCAGCCAACATCCTACCTTAGGGCTAGGCAGTTAGGCCTAAATGATATGTCCCCAGTGCTTGAGGATAACCACTATCTTGGAGAGGATCTGGATCAATAAATTCCTTGTGTTAAGTTTATCCTACAGAATTATCTGGAGGACTGACCGTGGGTGAGGACACAGTGCCATTCACTGGAGATAAACATCATGAGACCACATGTCAAGCCCACACTCCTTCACCACAGCCCCACTGCCCTTTTCCCCATTCTTGAAAGCCTTAAAATACAGAATCCTCAGCCTTTCAGTGTGCCTCCTGTCTGAGGATGCACTCACTTTCTTTCCTTAAGTGCATACTTTAAGTAAGCTTTCTCACTGTTCTAATTATTGTGTTTTGTCTCTTTGCTGTTTCATTCTATTTCCAAGTCTTCACTCTGTCTCCACTTCATCCGTGATAAGCAGGAGGAACTGCTGAGGGTTTTGATTTGGACCTGCAAGTTCCCTTCACCTTGGTGACCCAGATTGAACTGCAGCTTTTAGCAGCCTGCCTGAAAATCTTTCTTTGGGAAGTTTTAAGAACAAAATCTCAGTCCCTCCTGTGCTCTGGGGCCAAGTGGACATGGGGCACCAGGTGACCCTGGCTTCATGAGTTGACAAGGGAATCTGCCCGAGGCTGAGTAGGAGTTCAATGAACTTTCCCTCCTTCCCTCTGCACCTCCTTGCTCTCTGATGCCTGCAAGGCAGCTGCCATTCTCTGCCACTCTCACTTTAATGAATTCCTTCCTTGCCTACACTCATCTGAACTGCTCAAGAATTCTTTCTCATTCAGAGTCAAGAACCCTTCCCCATCCAAGTTGAGGTGACACCTGATGCACAGGGAGAGACCTCCCCAGATGCAGCTGCCTGGAAACAAGCAGAAAACATAAAATAAAAATAAACAAAAGTGGGACTTCTGTATTATGTAACCAGTTTCTTTATACATTCTGTTTTAATTTCCCAGAACTCTCAGCAGTCCCTCCTGCTTGTCACAAGTAAAGTGGAGACAGAGTGAAGACTTGGAAATAGAATGAAACAGCAAAGAGACAAAACACAATAATTTGAAGTGAGAAAGCTTACTTAAAATAATGTCTACATCTATGTATTTATGGAGACAATCACTATTTCACTGGGTGCTTATGTGGGTAGAGTAAAAGAATCCTTTCAAAGGACTCAGTGCTATGTCTGGATAATTATAGTAAATGGACCAGATACTCGCTTACATCCAGGATCTGGAAAAGTGGGCATTTCTTGGCCATTTCTAAGTTTAAGCACTTCTGAAGCAATTTCAGCTTATACATGCTGGGTTTATACTGAAGAATACTTATCTTTATTCATATTGGTTCTTTACTTTCTTTTTACACTATGACTTTATTAATTTAAATTACAACCTGGTAAAAAATTCCATAAAATATTTCAGACCTTAGTACAATTTTTTCCCTGACCATCCTCACCCTTACTTCTTTTCTACCCAGAAGTAATTGCTACTATTAATTTAAAATGTATACAGTCTTTAATTTTTTCTACCTTTTCTTCATAACCCTTCCTCCTCTAGATATTGCCCTCTGGCCCCCCTCCAGGGTATTCATGTGAATTACCTAAGGAGTAGCATCTCACCTGAGGGTTTCATACCTGAGCAAGTTCATTATGGATTCAGTGAGAAGGAAAACGACAATGGAATGTTGGGGGTAAAAAGGGGCTGATACCAAGCTTTATTCTCATGGCTGTAGGTCAAGTATTATAATCAGTCTGCACCTAGCAATCTAAAGTAGCAAGCCCATTTCAACCTGTGCTCTCTGATTCAGCCTTTGTCCCAGGCACCACCTCCACTCCAGGTTCATCTCTCTTCTCTAGGCTTCACTCTTAGCACTGGGAACCTCTTTTATAGCATTGCCAATGGGTATGCAAGCATGCGCCTGCACAGAAGTATTACATCATAGCACATACACAATGGGTATCAAGTGAGGATCCTGGCCATAGAACTTCAATTTCCCTACAAGTAGCTTTTCCTATTACTCTAGAGAAAAAAATATATTTTTTCTCATGCAATCTCATACGGACATAATACATAATACAATCATATTTAGGGTGTTCTAAATCATTTTATAAAATTGGGACCATGTTATGTACAATTTTCTGCATTTTTGTTTGCTCATTCAGCAATATCTCAGGAAAACATCTCTAAACCATTTGTTAGAGCTATAATTCCTTTTATTACTTAGATGAATATTTCCTATTTTATGGCTATAGTAATTATTTAGTATAGTCACTTTCAAAGGACCTGTATTTTTCACTTTCTTTAGCCATTAAACTGTTTATACAGCAAGCATTATTGTCTATTTGTCCTCATATATTTTAGACTTTTTTCTGCAGGAAAGATTCCTAAGAGTGACAGCAATAGGTTCACAATATACATAGTTTTTAGAAGACATTGTGATTTTTTCCCCTAAAAGCCTGTAACATTTGGAATTTCTACCAGTAATCTGTGAGCAGACTTTTTCCTTTATTTTCATTAGCAATAGAATTTAAGTCTCCTTTTGCTTCCAATCTGGTATGAAGAGCTTTATCATTGTTACTCTAATACGCTCTTCTCTGTTTAAGAATTTAGTTATATATTCTTATATCACTCAGTCATTGGATTTGCTTTTCTCTAAATTATTACTATAATCAGTCACTTTTCTATTGGACTATTTGTGTTTCATTTCAAATTGGTTAAAATTTTATTTTTTCTGTTTAATAGATCCTTATCTGTTTTTCAGAATTATCAATATATGTCTTCCAAATCTATCCATCTGGAAAAGAAATTGAAATGAACCTGCATATTATATTATAGCATGTATATATATATATACACACACACACACACACACACATATATAACTGTTTTGTGTAAAATGTGTCATAAACCATTAACTAATTTTCTTAAGAGGAATTAAACAGAAGTCTATTTTCTGATATAGAAATCAAAGATTTGGTAACATGAGTTCAGATGGAATCATAGAAAATTTACATATGATATAAAGAATTACTTCCTGGAGGCGGAGCAAGGATGGCGGCATGAGTAGAGCAGTGGAAATCTCCTCCCAAAAACACATAGATCTATGAAAATATAATAAAGAAAACTCTTCATAAAATAGAGATCAGAGGACACAGGACAACATCCAGACCACATCCACACCTGCAAGAATGCAGTGCCTTGCGAAGGGGGTAAGATACAAGCCCCGGCCTGGCGGGACCAAGCGCCCCTCACCCCGGCTCCTGGCTGGTGGAAAGAAACCGGAGCGGTTTTTGTTTTTGGTGAGTGCTTTTTGGAAGTCCTAAAGGGACAGGGACCCCGGTGCTAGAGAGGCAGGGCGGCGGGACCAGTGAGCAGGTGCCTGGGACCAGCGCCTGAGGACAAAGAATATCACGCATTTTTCCCTGCGGGACCGGTGGGTGGGTGCCTGAGACCGGTGCCTGAGGACGGAGGAAATCGCGCATTCCCCCCCTTTTTTTTTCTCTTTCTGGCGAGTGCTTTTTGGAAGGCTTAAAGAGACAGGGACCCCAGTGCTAGGGAGGCAGAGCAGCAGGACCGGTGAGCGTGTGCCTGTGACCGGCGCCTCAGGACAAAGAATATCGCACATTTTTCCCTGCGGGACCAATGGGCAGGTGCTTTCTGGAAGCCTTGAAGGGACAGGGACCCCAGTGCTAGGGAGGTAGGGCAGCAGGACCAGTGAGCGGGTGCCTGGGACTAGCACGTGAGGACAAAAAAAAATTGCGTTTTTTCTATCTTTTTTTTTTTTCTGTTTCCTCTCTCATTGTTGCTGTTGTTGTTTTGGTTTGGAGAGTGCTTTTTGGAAGTCTTAAAGGGGCAGGACAGGACACAGACCAGAGGCAGGGAATCTGGGGAATTCTGGGCACTCTAACCCCCTGGGCAACAGGGAGCACAGAGGCCCCTTACAGAGATAAATAGCCTCCCAGCTGCTCCCCCTCCAACGGGGCTCCACCACTTTGGAGGAGCAGCCCCAGCCAAGCCACGCCCACAGCAACAGCGGAGATAAACTCCATAGCAAACGGGCAGCTGCGCACAGCTGACAAGCATAAGGCACTAGAGGTTGCTATTCTCCCAGGAGAGGAAGGCCACAAACCAACAAGAAGGGAAGCTCTTCCAGCAGTCACTCGTACCTGCTCTGCAAACTATCTCCATCACCATGAAAAGGCAAAACTACAGGCAGACAAAGATCACAGAGACAACACCTGAGACCTAACCAGTCCTCCTGAAAAAGAATTCAAAATAAAAATTATGAACATGTTGACAGAGATGCAGAGAAAAATGCAAGAGCAATGGGATGAGATGCGGAGAAAAATACAAGAGCAATGGGATGAAGTCCAGAGGGAGATCACAGATGTCAGGAAAGAGATCACAGAAGTGAAACAATTCCTGGAAGGATTTATAAGCAGAATGGATAAGATGCAAGAGGCCATTGAAGGAATAGAAGCCAGAGAACAGGAACATATAGAAGCTGACATAGAGAGAGATAAAAGGATCTCCAGGAATAAAACAACACTAAGAGAACTATGTGACCAATCCAAAAGGAATAATATATGTATTATAGGGGTACCAGAAGAAGAAGAAAGAGGAAAAGGGATAGAAAGTCTCTTTGAAGAAATAATTGCTGAAAACTTCCCCAAACTGGGGGAGGAAATAATCGAACAGACCATGGAATTACACAGAACCCCCAACAGAAAGGATCCAAGGAGCACAACACCAAGACACATAGTAATTAAAATGGCAAGGATCAAGGACAAGGAAAGAGTTTTAAAGGCAGCTAGAGAGAAAAAGGTCACCTATAAAGGAAAACCCATCAGGCTAACATCAGACTTCTTGACAGAAACCCTACAGGCCAGAAGAGAATGGCATGATATACTTAATGCAATGAAACAGAAGGGCCTTGAACCAAGGATACTGTATCCAGCATGACTATCATTTAAATATGATGGCGGGATTAAACAATTCCAAGACAAGCAAAAGCTGAGGGAATTTGCTTCCCACAGAACACCTCTACAGGGCATCCTACAGGGAATGCTCTGGATGGGAGCACTCGTAAAAAGAGCACTGAACAAAACACACAATATATGAAGAATAGAGGAGGAGGAATAAGAAGGGAGAGAAGAAAAGAATCTCCAGACAGTGTATATAACAGCTCAATAAGCGAGCTAAGTTGGCAGTAAGATACTAAAGAAGCTAACCTTGAACCTTTGGTAACCAAGAATCTAAAGCCTGCAATGGCAATAAGTACATATCTCTCAATAGTCACACTAAATGTAAATGGACTTAATGCACCAATCAAAAGACACAGAGTAATAGAATGGATAAAAAAGCAAGACCCATCTATATGCTGCTTACAAGAAACTCACCTTAAACCCAAAGACAAGTAGAGACTAAAAGCCAAGGGATAGAAAAACATATTTCAGGCAAACAACACTGAGAAGAAAGCAGGGGTTGCAGTACTAATATCAGACAAAAGAGACTTCAAAACAAAGAAAGTAACAAGAGATAAAGAAGGATACTCCATAATGATAAAGGGCTCAGTCCAACAAGAGGATATAACCATTCTAAATATATATGCACCCAATACAGGAGCACCAGCATATGTGAAGCAAATACTAACAGAACTAAAGAGGGAAATAGACTGTAATGCATTCATTTTAGGAGACTTCAACACACCACTCACCCCAAAGGATAGATTCACCGGGCAGAAAATAAGTAAGGACACACAGGCACTGAACAACACACTAGAACAGATGGACCTAATAGACATCTATAGAACTCTACATCCAAAAGCAACAGGATATAGATTCTTCTCAAGTGCACATGGAACATTCTCCAGAATAGACGACATACTAGCCCACAAAAAGAGCCTCAGCAAAATCCAAAATATTGAAATTCTACCAACCAATTTTTCAGACCACAAAGGTATAAAACTAGAAATAAATTCTACAAAGAAAACAAAAAGGCTCACAAACACATGGAGGCTTAACAACATGCTACTAAATAATCAATGGATCAATGAAAAAATCAAAATAGAGATCAAGGAATATATAGAAACAAATGACAACAACACAAATCCTCAACTTCTGTGGGACGCAGCAAAAGCAGTCTTAAGAGGAAAGTATATAGCGACCCAGGCCCACTTGAAGAAGGAAGAACAATCCCAAATGAATAGTCTAATATCACAATTGTCAAAATTGGAAAAAGAAGAACAAATGAGGCCTAAAGTGAGCAGAAGGAGGGACATAATAAAGATCAGAGAAAAATAAACAAAATTGAGAAGAAAAAAACAATATCAAAAATCAATGAAACCAAGAGCTGGTTTTTTGAGAAAATAAATAAAATAGATAAGCCTCTAATCAAACTTATAAAGAGAAAAAGAGAATCAACACAAATCAACAGATTCAGAAATAAGAACGGAAAAATCACGACAGACTCCACAGAAATACAAAGAATTATTAAAGACTACTATGAAAACCTATATGCCAATAAGCTGGAAAACCTAGAACAAACAAACAACTTCCTAGAAAAATACAACCTTCCAAGACTGACCAAGGAAGAAACACAAAAGTTAAACCAATTACGAGCAAAGAAATTGAAACAGTAATCAGAAAACTACCCAAGAACAAAGCACTCAGGCAGGACGGATTTACCTCGGAATTTTATCAGACACACAGAGAAGACATCGTACCCATTCTCCTTAAAGTTTTCCAAAAAATAGAAGAGGAGGAAATACTCCCAAACTCATTCTATGAAGCCAACATCACCCTAATACCAAAAACAGGCAAAGAACCCACACACAAAAAAATTACAGACCAATATCTCTGATGAATGTAGATGCAAAAATACTTAATAAAGTATTAGCAAACCGAATTCAAAAGTATATCAAAAAGATCATACACCATGACCAAGTGGGAGTCATCCCAGGGATGCAAGGATGGTACATTATTCGAAAATCCATCAAAATCATCCACCACATCAACAAAAAGAAACACAAAAACCACATGATCATCTCCATAGATGCTGAAAAAGTATTCGCCAATATTCAACATCCATTCATCATAAAAACTCTCAGCAAAATGGGAATAGAGGGCAAGTACCTCAGCGTAATAAAAGCCATATATCATAAACCCACAGCCAACATTATACTGAACAGCGAGAAGCTTTTCCTCTGAGATCGGGAACAAGACACGGATGCCCACTCTCCCCACTGCTATTTAACATAGTACTGGAGGTCCTAGCCATGGCAATCAGACAAACAAAGAAATACAAGAAATCCAGATTGGTAAAGAAGAAGTTAAACTGTCACTATTTCCAGATGACTTGATATTGTACATAAAAAACCCTAAAGACTCCACCTCCAAATTACTAGAAATGATATCAGAATACAGCAAAGTTGCAGGATACAAAATTAACATACAGAAATCTGTAGCTTTCCTATACACTAACAATGAACCAATAGAAAGAGAAATCAGGAAAACAATTCCATTCACCATTGCATCAGAAAGAATAAAATACCTAGGAATAAATCAAACCAAAGAAGTGAGTGACCTATACCCTGAAAACTGTAAGTCACTCTTAAGAGAAATTAAAGGGGATACTAAAAATGGAAACTCATCCCATGCTCGTGGCTAGGAAGAATTAATATTGTCAAAATGGCCATCCTGCCCAAAGCAATATACAGATTTGATGCAATCCCTATCAAATTACCAGCAACATTCTTCAATGAACTGGAACAAATAATTCAAAAATTCATATTGAAACACCAAAGACCCCGAATAGCCAAAGCAATCCTGAGAAAGAAGAATAAAGTAGGGGGGATCTCACTCCCAAACTTCAAGCTCTACTACAAAGCCATAGTATTCAAGACAATTTGGTACTGGCACAAGAACAGAGCCATAGACCAGTGGAACAGACTAGAGACTCCAGAAATTAACCCAAACATTTATGGTCAATTAATATATGATAAAGGAGCCATGGACATACAATGGCAGAATGACAGTCTCTTCAACAGATGGTGCTGGCAAAACTGGACAGCTACATGTAGGAGAATGAAACTGGACCATTGTCTAACCCCATATACAAAAGTAAATTCAAAATGGATCAAAGACCCGAATATGTCATGAAACCATTAAACTCATGGAAAAAAACATAGGCAAAAACCTCTTAGACATAAACATGAGTGACCTGTTCTTGAACATATCTCCCTGGGCAAGGAAAACAACAGCAAAAATGAACAAGTGGGACTATATCAAGCTGAAAAGCTTCTGTACAGCAAAAGACACCATCAATAGAACAAAAAGGAACCCTACAGAATGGGAGAATATATTTGTAAATGACAGATCCGATAAAGGCTTGACATCCAAAATATGTAAAGAGCTCACACTCCTCAACAAACAAAAAACAAATAATCCAATTAAAAAATGGGCAGAGGAACTGAACAGACAGTTCTCCAAAAAAGAAATACAGATGGCCAACAGACACATGAAAAGATGCTCCACATCACTAATTATCAGAGAAATGCAAATTAAAACTACAATGAGGTATCACCTCACACCAGTAAGGATGGCTGCCATCCAAAAGACAAACAACAACAAATGTTGGTGAGCCTGTGGAGAAAGGGGAACCCTCCTGCACTGCTGGTGGGAATGTAAATTAGTTCAACCATTGTGGAAAGCAACATGGAGGTTCATCAAATTGTTCAAAACAGACTTACCCTTTGACCCAGGAATTCCACTCCTAGGAATTTACCCTAAGATTGCAGCAATCAAGTTTGAGAAAGACAGATGTACCCCTATGTTTATTGCAGCACTATTTACAATAGGCAAGAATTGGAAGCAACCTAAATGTCCATCGGTATAAGAATGGATAAAGAAGATGTGGTACATATACACAATGGAATACTACTCAGCCATAAGAAGAGGGCAAATCCTACCATTTGCAGCAACATGGATGGAGCTGGAAGGCATTATGCTCAGTGAAATAAGCCAAGTGGTGAAAGAGAAATACCAAATGATTTCACTCATCTGTGGAGTATAAGAACAAAGGAAAACAGAAAGAACAAAACAGCAGTGGAATCACAGAACCCAAGAATGGATTAACAGGTACCAAAGGGAAATGGACTGGGGAGGATGGGTGGGTAGGGAGGGATGAGGCGTGGGGAGGAATAAGGGGGTATTAAGATTAGCATGCATGGGGGGTGAAAGAAAGGGAGGGCTGTACAACACAGAGAAGATAAGTAGTGATTCTACAACATTTTGATATGCTGATGGACAGTGACTGTAAAGGGGTTTATAGGTGGGACCTGGTATAAGGGAGAGCCTAGTAAACATAATATTCTTCATGTACATATACATTAAAGATAATAAAAAAAAAAAGAAAGAAAGACAGAAAAGGGAGATTACTCCCTGATAGAATAAAACTAACTGTAAATCAATGATTACTGCATGCTTTAAATATCCTTAATTTTGATCATTTAAAGGGTGTCAGGTGATCGGCTATGGAGGTATACTTTTCTGATAATATTCCTTTCTCTTAATAAAAAATAGCAGTTCCTGTGTGGTGACCTCCAGTGAGTTCTACACAATGGTGTAAAGGGCATATCCAAGTGTGGGCAAAGGGTCTGTTTGTGTTTATACAGAGGATCAAAGCCTAATTTGGCTACCCAGAAAATGAACTGAGATACGATATGAAGAAGAACTTCCAACATCAGCACTCTCTGGAAGACTCATACCAGAAGATGATCATCAAAAAACCTCAACAAAGATCCAGGCGATGCTGCAGTGGTAGCTGTATTCATCCCACCGGTTCCTGGACTTGCCATTTGAATGAAGAAGGAGATATCTAAGCTGGCCTGTGCATACAGTAAAACAACAAATTTGACTGGATCTATACTGTTGGAACTCAACCAAGAATTGGGAGAAGTGCAAGTTGTAGTGCTCCAAAGTCTTATGACTACAGACTATCTACTGTTAAAAGAACATATGGGATGTGAACGGTCCCCAGGAATGGGTTGTTTTAATTTGTCTGATTTCTCTCAGACTGTTCAAGTTCAGTTGGACAATATCCACCATATCATAGATAAGTTTTCACAAATGCCTACGGGGCCTAACTGGTTTTCCTGCTTTCACTGGAGATGGCTGGTAATTATAGGTCTGCTTTGGATATGTAACTGTATTTCTATTATGTTAATGTGTGTACACAATTTAATAGTAGTTTAAAACCTATACATGCTTAAGTTACTCTACAAGAAGATATGTCAAAGAAATAATCAATCTTCCCATGTTTTCTTCCATCTGCTACTCCTATAGCTTTTCTTCTTCCTTCCTAATTACAATCCTTAAATAGAATTCGTGCCTCAAATCGAATTTACCAAGTATAATAATTCTTCCAAGCAATAAAGATACCTCAAGACAAATACTGGACATAAAAGCCACAGGGCATAAATCTGCAAAGAAGTAAAAAGCTAACCTTTTCAAACAATATTCCTTCTCTCTCACTTACCAACTTTACATTTCCCTGTACGGCCCCGGAAGATGACTGGTTAACCAAAGACAGGTAAGATTCCTCAAGGGAGGAACAACCTAAGACAGGCACAGTCGCAGGGGGGCCATCAGGTGAGAAATTGGGGATCAACAGAAGTGAGGCTTAGAACCTCACCTCCCCTGTTTTGAGAGAAATATTCTGCATCTGTGGATGTTTTATTGCCCTTGTCTAGCTTCGATTAATACTTAGTCTACAGGCACACACCTGATCATCTACATTTGCTCTCTTACAACACTAAACTATGTTTTCTACCTTTATCTTGCATCTACCTACCACTTCAGCATTTTATTAATAATAATAATTATAATAATAAGGGAGAAATGTGGGATTCACTTATAAATCAGGTATAAAAATCAAATGAATATTCATATTTGACCTGATTGTTTATAGTTCATAATGTGTGATCAAAGCCGAAAGTTTCTGTGATGACTGCCCTTGTACTGTTCACCATGTAAGAACTTATTCACTATGTAAGAATTTGTTCACCATGTAAGAACTTGTTCATTATGCTTCAGAAGGTTGGAGACTGACAAGAATTAGGCTTGGGATGGATTATTGATTGTGCATTGAGCATTGAGTCCCCTATACAGAATTTTATTGTTGTTAACAACCATTTGATCAATAATTATGGGAGATTCTCTCTCAAAAAAAAAAAAACCCTAAAGAATCCAGTCCAAAACTACTAGATCTAATATGTGAGTTCAGCAAAGTTGCAGTATACAAAATTTATATACAGAAATCTCTTGCATTCCTATACACTAATGATAAACTAGCAGAAAGAGAAATCAAGAAAGCAATTCCATTCACAATTGCATCAAAAAGAATAAAATACCTAGGAATAAACCTAACCAAGGAGGTGAAAAACCTATACTATGAAATCTACAAGACACTCATGAGAGAAATGAAAGAAGACACCAAAAAAATGAACATCTATGCCATGATCATGGATAGGAAGAAATAATATTGTAAAGATGGCCATCCAGTCTACAAATTCAATGCAATCCCTATCAAAATACCAACAGCATTCTTCAATGAACTAGAACAAATAGTTCTAAAATTTATCTGGAACCACAAAAGACCCTGAATAGACAAAGCAATCCTGAGAAGGAAGAATAAAGCAGGGGGGATTATGTTCCCTGAGTTCAAGCTTTTCTATAAAGCCATAGTAATCAAGACCATTTGGTTCTTGCACAAGAACATAACCACAGACCAATGGAACAGACTAGAGAGCCCAGATACAAACCCAGGCATATATGGTCAATTAATATACATTAAAGGAGCCATGGATATACAATCGGGAAATGGCAGCCTGTTCAACAGCTGGTGTTGGCAAACTGGACAGCTATATGCAAGAGAATGAAACTGGATTATTGTTTAACCCCATACACAAAAGTAAACTCAAAATGGATCAAAGACCTTAATGTATGTCATAAAACCATAAAACTCTTAGAGCAAAACATAGGCAAAAATCTCTTGAATATAAACATGAGCAACTTCTCCTGGATGCATCTCCTTGGGCAAGGGAAACAAAATAAAAAATGAACAAATGGTACTACACCATGCTAAAAGATTCTGTACAGCAAAGGACACTATCAGCAAAACAAAAAGATGTCCTACTGTATGGGAGAATATATTTGTAAATGACATATCTGACAAGGGGTTAACATCCAAAATATATAAAGAACTCAGATGCCTCAACACCCAAAAAGCAAATAACCCGATTAACAAATGGGCTGAGGATATGAACAGACAATTCTCCAGAGAAGAAATTTAGATGGCCAATAGGCACATGAAAAGATGCTCCACATAACTAATTATCAGGAAAATGCAAATTAAAACCATAATGAGATATCACCTCATATCAGTTAGGATGGCCAGCATAGAAAAGACTAGGAACAACAAATTCTGGTGAGGATGCAGAGATAGGGAAACCCTCCTACATTGCTGGTGGGAATGTAAATTAGTTCAACCATTGTGGAAAGCAATATGGAAGTTCCTCAAAAACCTAAAAATATAAATACCATTTCTGGGAATTCCACTCCTAGGAATTTACCCAAAGAAAACAACATCTCAGACTCAAATACACATATGCACCCCTATGTTTATCACAGCACTATTTACAATAGCCACGATATGGAAGCAACCTAAGTGTCCAACAGTAGATGAATGGATAAAGAAGGTGTGGTACATATACACAATTGAATACTACTCAGTTCTAAGAAAGAAACAAATCCTACCATTTGCAACAACATGGATGGAGCTAGAGGGCATTATGTTCAGTGAAATAAGTCAGGCAGAGAAAGACATGTGCCAAATAATTTCCCTCACTTGTAGAGTATAACAATGAAGCAAAACTGAAGGGACAAAATAGCAGCAGACTCACAGACTCCAAGAAGGGAGGGGTGGGGGAAGGCGGGTGGGGAGGGAGGGAGAAGGGGATTGTGGGGCATCATGACTGGTGCACATGGTGTGTGGGGGTCATGGGGTAGTCATTGTAGCTCAGAGAAGACAAATAGGGACTCTGTGGCATCTTACTACACTGATGGACAGTGACTATAATGGGGTATGTGGTGGACTTGATAATAAGGGTGATTGTAATAACCACATTGTATTTCTTATGAAACCTTCATAAGGGTGCATATCAACAGTACCTTAATAAAAAAAATAAAAGAAAAGGAGTTCAGAAGCAAAGTGAAATCAGCTTATGCAAGAAGAAAGTTTATTTGATAAGACAGTACACATTCAGATGGGAGTGCAGGTGACCTCAGAGAGGAGGCATGCTTAATGATTTAGGGTTTTGCGTTTTATAGGCTCTTTTGCATAGAGGTCAGCATAAGGCATGATGTATACAGGTGATTCATAATTCCTTTAAAGTTTTGCCTTAAAATAGGGTAATGCAGGGGACTGTGTTGATTCAGATCTCGGCATTCTTTACTCAGGTACATTCATTTACACTCTGGAGGACTGTCTTCTGTCCTGGTTACAAAGTTACTTAATTGATTAAGGGGGTGGAAAAAGGGGAAGAACATTATATAGATTAATTTAAAGAATAAGCTGGGCCTTTTTTAAAACTAAATAGATTTTACAATGGCATGACCCTTGTCCCATTTCCCTGCTCTATCTCACTGCTAGGAAAAATCTGATTCATTCAGCTTCAACTTCCATAAACTTTTATATATAATATTACTTTGAATAAATTTATAACCTCTATGGGCAATAAGAACTTTAGAGCAGGTCAATCTCAGGTTCTAAATTTCAGTCTGCTACTTATGAGCTCTAGGAACATAAGAAAATAACTTCTTGGAGCATGCAAATTCAGTTTCTACCTGCAAAATTCATCTTACATGAACAGGAAAAATATATTTTACAAACTGTCTTATACTGCTAACCTAAACTACAAGTATTAATTGTGTGAGAAATTACTCCTATTATTCATCCTTAAACTCCAGCAAGAAAATAGTATTTACATAATATTTGGAAGCCTGTCTCATAGGTATATGATATAATTTGAGAAAACCTAAAAATAGAGTTTCTATGCTGAAAGGAAAATATCAACCCTATAATAATACAAAAGATAAAACTAACATCTAAAGCTATTAGCTAACTTGCTAACTTGCCCAATTATAAAATGATCCACTGGCAGATTTGAGACTCAAACTCTTGTCACCTCTCTTGTCATGATATTCCTTCCATCATGCAATTTATAAAGATGCTTCCAAGACTCTGTTGAACTTTATATTGTTGAATGTTCAAGCTTGTATGGAATGAGAGACTTCAATAGAGAGACGACAGATAAAAGGTCAATCAATATACAGGTTTACAAAGAGGTGATTATGTTTATTCATTTAGGCAAGTATTCAAAACTGCGGGTTGAGATATTTTAAGATGATCACAGGTAAAATTTGCTAATATTCCATCAACAACTTTCTAAAATTCTCTCCCTCCATAAACTTCCATTATCTTCTGTTTTAACCCAAATGTGCTCCCTTTGTGATCCCCTAGATATCTCACATAATTAAAATATTTTGCTTTGCTGCCCAATTGAATGCTTGATGCTCAAAATGAGAATAACATTATCTTGAGATGTGGGATATGTAGTCTTACTCAAAAGCAGAGGAATCTATTCAGTGGCCTTTAAGATATTAAGCACACTTATAGAGGGAGAAGGGTTGATTGCCAGCTGGCTCAGGTGCATACAGACTAGTGTTCTTCCTGAAATTTCTTCCACACTTCAGTTGCAGATGCCTTCCTCAGGCATTCAGTTGCACAGTACAAAAAGAGACAAATACCTGCCAAACATCAATATTCTATGTAGTAGTTTAAAACACTTGCCATTTAAAAACATAGTTCTTTAAAAACCCTAATACAGCCAAAAATCTGCTACATAATGACAAAAAGGAAGGAAGATGAACCAACTTTTTAATGAAAACAGATACAAGCTCTAGGTAAGATCTATTAGAGAGGGGGAGGGTCAAGCTTTAAAGATTTTATTCCTTCCCTAAGTGGCTTATAACTTTTCACAGTGGTTACTAAGCTTGTATGTGTTTTGTGTTCTTGATGCTTTAGCATCCCTTAAAAAATTTAATTATCTAGTACCTAGACAGGAAAAGAAGATGTAAAACTTAAAGTGAAAATCATATAGGCTACATTTTAAGTTTTGTCTGAAAGCCCTCAGTTAGATATTAGCTACCAGAACTGTGTAGATTTTCCTTCCCCAAATATATTGCTGTATTTTTCAAAGCCTTGAATGGGAAAGTTTGGAGTAAGAAGAGAGCTCATTTACTAAATGTGCTTCACAGTTTCATGAATAATTTACCCATATATCCAAAGGAATAATAAGCAACTTATATAATTTATCCTGCTATTCTCTGTAGGCCTGCATCTGGTTTTGGTTACATGCACACACAACTACCTTATTTTTTGAGGAGTAACAAAAGGTAGGCATAGAAGTGCAGTATCTAGAGGGCAAGTTCATGCTGTCTCATGAAGTCTCAAAACCCATTTGGTTTTGATAAAATTGTCATTTAAATTTAGTTTATGCCAAAATAAAACTATTTCCATAAAGAATGTTTAAAAGTTATACTATGACAAAGGAAAATTATTCTTTAAAAATCCTTAAATATAAAGAAGGATGAGTAAAAGTGTTGGAAACTGTAAACTCTTGAATATCTGTTATATTTTTATACACAAATACTTTCCCTAATACCATAAACTCCTCTAGAATAAGAGTTATCTTTTAGGTTTCTTTGTATCTTCAGGGTCTAACACACTTCTGTACACATAGTAGACACTTAAAAGTTTTGATGGTTTATGTATGAATTTAACTTATTGAATTGCTCGTTTGCACTGAGAATAGCTACTAGGGGTGCTAAGATGAAACTAAACTTGATCCTGTTTTCAAGAAGGCTAGGAAGGTGAATCAGACACATAAGGTATATGTGAACATAAAATATACAACCTATATAAAATAATAAGGCAAACCAAAAAGAGGAAAGTGTTACAGTCAAAGTAGAGATACAATTCAACTGGATTTCAAAGGAAGGGGTTCAGTAAATGATAAAGGTTCATGAAGAAGGTAGAATCCATTGGCAATAGTAGAAAATTTTTGAGTCAATGATATAGCATTATTTTAGAAACAAATATGATAATAAAAGGAATAGGATAATGAAATAAATTAGGTTCCCTGGAATATAGACATGGTTGAAATACTTTCAGTGTATTTTCTTTGTGTTCTTCTATGCAACATTGCCTATGTAATAAATCTTTACTTTCTCTAAGGAAGAAAAAGTGTCTAAAATGATATGACTATTTAATATAAAGATCTACCTTTAAAAGTGTATAAATATTTGAGATTACTGTGTGTTTGGAAGATGGGCGAATGTGCAAAAAATAATAATTTGTAAAGCAGGATATAAAAATTCTGGCCCTACCATTCTTATTCCTTATTCAATTTCAATGCTTCTTGCTGGAGTAAGAAATGCTTTTCCCCTTCCTGTGCCCTCACCGACTACAGAACATGGGAATCCAGTCCAGCATTACATACAGCTGGACACATGAACTAATATAGTGATGATAAAAACAGTTTATTACTTTTCTAAGTACTGAATCTCAGAGTGAGGGAGCCAATGAATTAAAAAGAATTTATACATTCCCTCCTTCTATAATCCTGGAGAGGGCATCTTAGAAAGGCAGCCTTTGGCTGAGTTTTAGAAAGAAACAAGAGATCCTGGGCTGGTCAGGAAAGACCATTGATTGGCCCCATGTCGGAAGAGAAAATAGTGCCATGTCCTGAGTGATACCTCCTGAGAAATAATGTAAGTCAATATTAGTTAGGGAGACCTTATGATAAGGAAAATATTCAACACAGCCGTCAAGGTCAGCAAGCCGCTTTTTTCCTCCAGTTGGCAAAGCACTCCCAACTCCCTCCTCCCCTTCTCCAGGCTCCTCTTTTGCTCTGCACATGCAGAAATACCACATATCAAAATAATATAAATTGCTCCCCTTGCTTGTGCTAAAGGCAAAGACTTTGGGAGACTACTCCCCTCTGAGCCCACCGGTGTGAAATAAAACCTCAACACTCCAAGACCTCCGAGTGCCACTTGGTTCTTCTGTCAGTGATCCAGTCCAGGTTTTCCAGTACTTTGCATAACAGTATTTTCTGTAACATTTGGTTCCCTGACCAGGAAATCCAACCACGCTGGCCCATTGTTACCACCCATTTGGAGCAATGGCGGGGGGGTGATAGAACAGGAGATAAAAATGGAGAAGGCACGCCCTCCTGATCTTTTGGCAGTCTCCCACCCGGTTGCCCTGAGTCAGCCCTGCTTCGCTGTTCCCGCCAGACTTGAGGCTTGGCAGGGGAGGATCTGGTTCTGACACCGAATCCGGTGAGGCCCTGGTGCACCTGGCCCAGCCAGTCCCACCAGTTGGGGTGGAAGGAGAGCCTGATCACCTCCCAGAGACTTCTTAGAAGACTCACAGGTAGACATTCCCAGGAGGCAAGGTTTAAACTCTGGTCTGTGTGTGTGTGAGTGTGCAGGACAGCTGAAGTTATTCAGTCTCCACTGAATCTGTGATTCCACGGCCTGTGCTATGGAATCTGAGTGGGCCCTCATCCGCATTTGCAGTCAGCTGTCATGGCATATCACTGATTCAGCTCCAGCTGACCTGGCCCAGGACTTATACAGGTGCACCTTAGTCAAGGCTGACCAAAGTCCCCGCAAGGAGCGCAAACAGATGGGCACCTGACTGGTCTCCTCTCTAGAGGAGGCACCCCTCCCTTGTCTGTTGTCTTGGCACCATCCAAGGACTTGTCATGGGGTCAGGGCACAGTCAACCCACAGTCCTTGAAACTATGATCAAGAATTTCAGGAAGGGATTTCCAGAAAACTACGGAGTGAAATTAAGTCCTGCTGGTTGAAAGTCCTGTGTGAATCTGAATGGCCCACCTTCAGTGTAGGGTGGCCTCCAGAAGGGTCTCTGGATGTCCCAACAGTCCACCAGGTCTGGCAGTTCATCACTGGAGATCCAGGTCATCCTGAGCAGTTCCCACACATTGATTCCTGGTTAGAAGTTGCCCAGACTCTTTCCCCTTGGGTGCAGTTTGCTTGCAACAGGCAGGGACAGTATGGGGTCTTAGTTGCCTCAACAAAGAAGTCCGTCAAAGAATCAGCAGAAGCCTAAGCTTCCTCAAATTCTTGCTGGTGAAGAGTTAATATTGACCCCACCTTACGTGCATCCAAGGCCATCAGCACCCAGTCCCCCAGTCCCAGACACCCTGCCGCCATTGGCCTCTCAGCCACCTCTGGAACCAGTGAACCCACTCTCTCCTGGATCAGCAGCCAGACTGCACCCTCGGCCAGAAGCAGGCACTTTGCAGATTCCAGTGCAAGAGACACAGGAGCCTGAGTGACGTAATGAGGATGGGACCACCCAGCCAAGCCAGTCCATGCTTTACCAACAACCCTATTCCATGACTGACCTCAATTGAAAACACAACACCCCATCATAATTAGAGAAGCTGCAAGCCTTGGTTGATCTAATGGAATCCCTCTTCCAAACCCATTGGCTGACCTGGAAAGACTGCCAACAGCTTCTCTACACCCTATTCACAGTGGAAGAGAGGAGGTAGCTGGGGTCCTTGATTGGGGTGCATGGGCTGAAATTACTATCCCTGAGGAGCACCCCAAGTGGGACTTCATCACCCCAGAGGGACAGCACCAGACCCACTGATATCAGGACACCCTCCTCCAGGGGATCAAAGTCAGGTCCCAAAAACCTATGAACGTGACTAAAGTTTCTTCAATCACTCAACAACCAGAGGAGTCTCCTGGGGACTACTATGAGAGACTGTGTGAGGTTTATCATATCTGCACACCTTTTGACCCTGAGTCATCAGTGAGCCAACAGATAGTAAACACCTCATTTGTGGCCCAAGCTGCCCCAGATATCACATGAAAGCTCTGAGAACTTGAGGGCTTTGCTGGGATGAATATCACTTAGCTTATAAAAATTGCCAACAAAGTATATCTAAACAGAGAAGTTCAGGCCAATAGAGAGGCTGAAAGAAAAATGAAGAAAAAGGTCAGCTTCCTGGCAGACAGATGACCAAAAGGGAGAGAAAAGCCAGCTGCTAAGAGGGGAGAAGCCTAGGATGCCCCTAGCCAGGGGTACCAGTGTACTTACTCTGAAGAGAGGGGGCATTGGAAGAACAAATGCCCCAACTGAGGCAAAGCCCAGTTGCTGCTGGTAGGTGCCTCCCACAGAATGGCTCATTAGTCTGGTATGAACAGACTCAGATTGACAAAGACCAGCCTCTCTCACAGTTGGCTCCCATGAGCCCACGGTCAAAATGAAAGTAGGGGCAGCAACAGATAACTTTTATGGTTCATACAGGGGCAGAACACCCTGTGGTCACCGTCCCTGTAGCCCCTTCAGTGTAAACACTGCAGCTCTTCTCAGAGCCACTGGGACATAAGCAGGCCAGCAACACTTTTGCGAAGACCGCCTATATGAACTTGGAAGCCCCAGCCTCAAACTAAACCCAGGCCAAGAAAAGTCAGGGTCCCTTGTACTGGCAACAGCCACCCCCAGGGAAGAGGAGTGGAGGCTATTCTGTGCCCAGACTCTCTCAAGTAGCCCACCTGAATTCAGAGCAGCTTCCCCTCAGACAATCCACCTGAACTTGCCCATAACTGAGCCCCTGTCATTGTAGAATTAACTCCAGGGACCCAGCTACAAAGACAGCAGCAGTACCTCCTCTCACAAGAGGCAAGGGCAGGCATCCAGGAACACATGATCAGACTCAAAGAGGCAGGCATTCTAACTGAGTGTCAGTCACCCTGGAACACCCCACTTCTACCAGTCAAAAAGCCAGGAGGAGGGCACCAGCCTATTCAAGACCTGGGAGCCATTAACAGAGTGACTGTATCTTTACACCTGGTGGTCCCAAATCTGTATACCCTCCTCAGCCAGATCCTGGGGTCTGCCAAATGGTTCACTTCCCCAGACTTAAAAGATGCCATTTTCTGCCTCTGGCTGGCCCCCCAAAGTCAGTTCTTTTTTGCCTTTGAATGGACTGAACTGGATACAACAGCAGATGCAGTTAACATAGACACAGCTTCCACAACGGTTCAAGAACTCACCCACTCTCTTTGGAGAGGCATTGGTCACAGACCTTACCAGCTTTCTGAGAGAAGCCATGTGTTGCGCCCTCCTGCAGTATGTAGATGACCTCTGCCTTGCCAGTGACAACCAGGAAAGTTATGCAAAAGGCACAAAGGCCCTCCTGTAATTCCTGTCAGACTCAGGATAAAAAAGGGCACAAATCTGCCAGCAGCAAGTCCGTTACTTGGGCTTCCTCCTCACCCAAGGAGAAAGGGCACTAGGACCAGAGAAGAAAAGGTCATTATCTCCTTACCTCACCCCCAGATGAAGAAAGGCATATTAGAGATCCTGAGGGCTGCCAGGTTCTGCAAAATCTGGATTCCTGAATTATCGGCAATGGCAAAGTCCCTCTACAGCCTCCTGGGGGGTGGGGGCATACTGAGAACCCCCTGTTTAGACAAAAGAGGCAAGAGCCACCTTCCTGGAAATAAAGGCTGCTTCAGAATAAGCACCAACCCTAGGCCTCTCAGATACAAGAAAGCCCTTCAGTTTCTATATACATAAAAAAAGTAGCCCTTGAAGTTCTCACATAAACTGATAGGCCCTGGCAGTGACCAGGTGCATACCTGTCAGAAAAAAAACTAAACCCGATTGAGGCAGGATGGCCACCCTGTCTCAGGACACTGGCAGCCATAGTCCATTCATTTAAAAAAAGCAGATAAACTTACTCTGGGACAAAAAATAAATGTTAAGGTCCCCCAACTGTTGTATCCCTCTTAAATACACAGGAACACCAATTCCCCTCCAACTCTCAGCTGGCAAAATACTAAAACTCCTCAAGGCTCTCTGGCTCCCAGAAGAAGTAGCAATTCTGCATTGCAAAGAATACCAAGGAGAAAACAACCCTATAACACAGGGGAACCAGCTGGCAGATAAGGCAGCTAAAACAGCAGCTAATAAAAACAGATAAAGCTCCTTCCCTCACCAAGGCCCTAATGCCCCCAGTGGAGGCTCCTCCACCAAGTACACTGAAAAAGAGGAAGATTGGGCCATTGCTGAAGGAGCCACCCTAACTGAAAAGAAAAAAAAATGATGGTTGCTGCCTGAAAGACACATCTTTGTCCCAACTGCAACCAAAAGGCATCTAGTCAGCAAATACCATCAGCTCACCCACCTAAGGAAAGCTGCACTAGAAGCCCTCCTCAAAAGCAATACTAACCTGCCTTTGTAGCAGATGCAGTACAGATTTTAACTAAATCTCTTAACATTAGCTGGCAACTCCACACTGCATACAGGCCACAAAGTTCAGGGAAAGTGGAGTGAATAAATCACACCCTCAAAGGAACCCTAAGTTTTGCCAAGAAACTGGCCACCGGTGCTAAGACCTATTGTCCCTGACTGTCCTGCATGCTCACTGCATACCTGGGACTCAAGACCTTTCCCCTTTTGTGTATAGACACCCTTCCATATCTAGGGCGCCTCCCAAGGAACCTACACCAGATAGGAAATAAGAGAGTAAGAAAATAGTTCCAAGCCTTAAGAGCCACCCTAAATAAGCTGCAGCAATGTACCATAGAAAGAGCCCTGATCTCCTTAGGGACCCCAGTACATTCCTTCCAGGCTGGGGACTCAGTCTGAGTCAAAAATTGAAAAACGGACCCCCCTCAAACCTCAGTGGACTGGACCGCACATTGTTGTTCTAACTACTCCTACTACCCTCAAGGTTGCTGGCATCACTCCGTGGGTCCATCATTCCAGAGTGAGAAGAGCCCATACTCCAGACAAAGAAATCCATCAGTAGAAAGCCCAGCCAGAGCTCCAGATCCTGTCCACCTCCGCATCTGATGATTACCCTCTGACTAATGAACACCTGCATGCCATGGATCCTGACCCTTGCCAGAGTGGAATCTCTCATACTGGGCATTAAACTCTCTGCTGCTGCCCCCTCTGACTAAACTGTTCTGGAAGGAACCCTTTCTACTGTCTACTGGGCAATCATTAAGTTGTTTTGCTGTGCTTACCTGTCTCTCCTAGCTGAACTCAAGTCTCAGCCTGCATTTCCAAAGTACCTCTCTATAATGTTTAACTGTACAAAAGTTATAAAGTGCATGGCCATCACCAAAGGGAGCTACACTCAGTGGCCCTATACCTTTAGCACCTGCCCTTTCACACTCAAATAAATCAGCCTGACTGTAATCCTCAGCTGCATAAAAATAAATTAGGACTGAAAAAAATGAATATTTTTTAAGCACAGGCTTATCAAGAAAGACTCATTTCAACCTGAACACACAAGGCCCATACAGACAAATGCATAAAAACATAATTATTTGTGTCTTTCACAAAGTACTCATCTCTTTAATGAAAATGTCACAAGGAAGAAAGTCCTAGCTCAAAGCAATTAAAAGTATAAATACAAGCCATTATAACCCTACCATTAACTAAAAAGATGATGTCCCCTAAAATGAAGTGTTTAAAGGGACATCAGAAGGGGGAGTGATAAGGAAAATATTCAACACAGCCATCAAGGTCAGCAAACCACTTTTCTCCTCTAGTTGGCAAAGCCCTCCCAGCTCCCTCCTCCCCTCCTCCAGGCTCCTTTTTGCTCTGCACATGCAGAAATGCCACAGATCAAAATAATATAAATTGCTCCCCTTGCTTGTGCTCAAGGCAACGACCTTGGGAGATTACTCCCCTCTGAGCCCACCAGTGTGAAATAAAACCTCAACACTCCAAGACCTCCGAGTGCCACTTGGTTCTTCCATCAATGATCCAGTCCAGGTTTTCCAGTATTTTCCATAACAGTATTTTCCATAACACTTATACCTTGTCCAAAGAGGAATAGGGCTGAGAATGGAAGTTGCTCTATTACAAACTGTCAGCCAAGCAGGAGTAAACTCAGTAGACCTGGGTAAATGAGCATTTCAGTCACCCCTGTTATGTGACTTGGAGGGCTCTGTTCAACACTTGGCAACTCAAGGAAATTATGAAGCATGTGAAATCTCTTTACTGATGCCATTAATCCTGTTTTGCCTGATTTCTCATTCCTTGGCAACATTTTTTGGCCAATAAGGCACAGAATCCATCCAGTCCCAATCCATCCTTTAGAAAAATTCGTTGCAGATTCAGACTTAATTTTAAAAAGATACAAGAAGAGTTAAAAAAATAAAGTTTATTTTAGAGATGTGTAACTTCATGGGAATCAAAGTCTTAAAACTTAAGCAAAGCTTGTCTGAGAGTGAAAGACAGAAAGTAAATTGGTAAGTGGAGAGATTTTTAAAAATACCTTAAAAGAATGGTGTCCATTTATTAAAAATTTGAACAAAAACAGGTAAACTTATAAATAAAGTCTGGGGTAACACTTTACTCTGTACTTTTTAAGGTAACTTTGAATTTTTATAGTAATACTTATATGTATTTATAGATTACTTTTATAAATTGATGGTATCATGCTATACAAATGTTTAATAACTACTTTTTTTAAAGGTAGTTACATTTGAAAGATACATTTAAAGATACTTAAGATACATGTGAACATCATTTAACATCTATATCTATGACTATGTATCTCAAATTCATCAGATAAGTGCAAGGGGATATTTTTTAGGGGACTAATAGTCCTATGACAAAATTATAATCAACATTACTAACATTGTGATGAACATGAATAATAATGAAAAATTTATATTCTGATGATAAAATAATAAAATAATTTAGAGTGTTCTGTTAAGATTCTTGGGATGAATCATTTTTAGCAGGTAGAGCTGACATAGAAGAATCTGTAGGAAATGTTGGGCTCTAATAGCTTCTGCTCAAAGCATCAGAGCTCCCACATCACTGTCATACTTTCATTAACACAGCTGTGTTTCTATGTTCCAGGCACTATGCAAGGCAGTCTATGCTAAAAATCACATTTATATTTCACAGTAAATGGTTACCATGATCCCTGTTTTAGTGTTGATGGTTTGGGGTTAAAGAGGAAATGGGAAGGTAATTTGTCAGTGGGCAGAGCCAGTTTTCATTAGTAACTTTAGGAAACTGAAAGTTCTAAATTCATAAGTAATTAATCTCTGCGACCCCCTGAGCCTTGAAACACTACAGTTCCTTTAACCACACTTCTCTGTTTCTAAGACTATGCATTGTACATGCATGCTTCACATCACTTATGCTTCATGCCAAGACAACTGAGAAAACCGTTATTATTATTTTCATTTTACAAATGAAGAGCCTGGAGATCAGAGGATGAGAACCATTCCCAGGCAAGGTAGGTGTACAAGCCCAGGCCTGTCAGACTTCAAATTCCATGTTATTAAAAAATCCTATATGAATTCTGAGTTTCTAAAAAGGAAAAGGATATATCTCCTTACATTCTTTCTGATGACTTACTATATACTGACTACACTGGTTTTTCAGAGTGAGAAGTGTGAGATTTAAACAATTTTAACTGATTCACACAAACAAGGAATCTCATTGGCATTAAGGAGAAATTAGAATAAATTCAAATGGCAGGAACTAGGTCTACTGTCTACCAAATAGTAGGTATCTATGTAGAAAGAGGTGATAAAAATGAACTTACAAAATAACAAAAGATCAAAGCATAAATTATGTGAACTGGAAACTGAGGCTATGCTTTAAAGCTTTTGAAATTTATTTTGCTAAACTGCTTTAAAAATGGAAATGCTTTTTAAATATTTGTGAGGTATTTATATTTTTATTATTGCACTACTGCATTATTAACAGTATACATTAATGCATTATTAATAGTATCAGTCTGAAAATTCATATAAATTATTAGTAAAGAGATTATAATTTATAGTAAATATATATGTGTTTATTAACTTACTGACTTTTTACATTTCAGGGAACCAAGCATCGAATCATTTAACATGAATAAAATAAATGAGAGCTTCCCACAAGAGTTCATCCTCCTAGGTTTCCCAGACAGACCATGGCTAGAACTTCCACTCTTTGGGGTGTTCCTGGTTTACTATATCTTGATCCTCTTTGGCAATTCGGCAGTAATTCTTGTGTCATGTTTGGATTCCAAAGTCCATATCCCCATGTAATTTTTTCTGACCAATCTCTCACTCCTGGACCTTTGCTACACTACAAGTACAGTTCTAAAAATACTGGTTAACATATGCAGTACCAGGGAGGTAATTAGTTATCATGGCTGTGTGACCCAGCTTTAAATTTTCCTGGCTTTGGGTTCCACTGACTGTTTTCTCTTGGCTGTCATGTCCTTTAATAGGTTTATAGCTATTTGTCAGCCTCTCCATTTACTCAGTTATCATGCACCAAAGGCTCTGCCTCTAGTTGGCAGCTGCATCCTGGGTTAGTGGCTTCAGCAACTCAATATTGCAGTCTACCCTGACCCGTCAGATGTCACTCTGTGGCCTTAAAGAAGTGGATCACTTATTCTGTGAAGTCCCTGCTCTGCTGAAGTTGTTGTGTAGAGATACAAGAGCAAATGATGCTGAACTGTTCTTTATCAGTGTGCTATTTCTTCTAATACCCCTGACACTCATTCAAATATCATATGCTTTTATTGTCCAAGCAGTGTTGAAAATACAGACAGCTGAAGGTTGGTGGAAGGCATTTGGAATATGTGGCTCCCATCTAACTGTGGTGTTTCTATTTTATGGCACTGCTATCTATATGCATCTACAGCCACCATCCCCTACCTCCTAGGATCGGGGAAAGATGGTGTCCCTTTTTTATGGAATCATCACACCCATGTTAAACCCCCTTATATACACACTTTGAAACAAAGATGTAAAGGGAGCATTTAAGAGGTTGATTGCAAAGGTCTTCTTAATCAAGAAATAGGAACACCCAAATGATAAGCCTTATTTAAACTTGATGTTTATGTATTTTAAATTTAATTTTCTCCAACTTGCTTTATTCTCATTACTCTTAGAAAGAACTGTTGTGGTGATCTTCCTCAAATAAAATGTCATTGACTGTGACAAATCAAAAACTGTAGAGACCAAGATGTCTCTAAAATAAAAGGGTTTATTGAGCCATTACAGAGGCTAGCCAGATAAGGACTGAGTCCTGGGACAGAAGTTTCTGCTTTACCAGCCACAAGGCCAATTAACAGGAACAACCTGTCCACCAGGCTCAAGAAACAGGGCACTTTTATGAGGAGTCTCAAAGAAAGAAAGTTCATTAAATTCGCATTGGCTGTCGATAAGGCAGGCAGGCCAACTCAAAGTAGGGCAAGTCCTGGGATAGGTGCTTAGGAATAGGAATAGGAATCCTAGGATAGGAAAGTCCATAGAGAAAGCTTGTAGATTGGTTGTTGATGGTCAAGGGTCACTTGAAAGGTGAATGCAGTGGTCCTGGGGACCCTCTAGAGGCTTACTGAAATGACTTCATGCAGGAATGTAGAGTTTCTGGTTAGCTTTAGCCTGTGGCTCTTGACAGATGACCTTCCATTGTCTCTCTCCCTCTTTCTCTGGCCCTTATGGCAACTTAATTTAGGACACTTCTGAATTTTTGCTTTGTCAATAGACAGAAAACTGCATTTATTTTCTACTGCCTAAGTATATCTCAAGGGATATAATAGACTGTAATTTTTACTTCTTCCAAATGGCCTTCGGTGCTCCTCAAGGTACTGAGCAAAGTACTATAAACCATGAGTTGGTTATTTGGTTATTTTATGATTTGTTACACTCGAATCATTTTAACTATTTCTTCACTATCCTCTTTCCAATATTTTTTCTTCTACTAAATATATTTTAAAAACAGAAAGTAGAATAAGAAATAAAATTTGCATGTTTCACTTAAGACCTTAAAGTAGCTACGTTTCTGCCTCTGTGTAATTCTAATACAACACTTTTAAACTTTAGCATGCATCAGAACCACCTGGAGGATTTTTAAAACTCAGAACATTGGGAGTCACCCCATCCCCATCCCAGTCTCTAAGACTGTTGGTGGGGAGCAAGTGGCTGGAATTTTTCATTTCTACAGAATTCTCAGGTAATGCTAAGCAGAGGACCATTCTTTAAAGACTACTGTGTTAGTACTTGGAATAAATAGAGATGTTTCACTGAATTCCAGTCTTTTCTGTCAATCAGATTTATAATTAAAAGGGAAAATGAAAGTAAAAACCTAATAGAATATATTGAAATTTGAAAAGACATTCCCCAATGAAAATGCTTTTATATTTTGAAGTCCAAATAAATGATACACCAGATTTCCAAGGATAAATTTTGATTTGATATCAAAGTCAATGTTAGTGACCTTTAAGAATTATGAAAAAATAGCAGTGAAGCCAAAGTGATGGAAATGGAGGCTTCTCATTTTTTAAAATGAGCCTAATTGATTCAATACATTATGTAATCTATAATTTTGAAATGATTTATAACAAAATTCTACAAATATTTTACATTAGTGATTATTTTTATGTATTTAAAACTGCAATATTTCCAGAATCTCTCACCTGACCTTAATCCATCTACATATCAGTAGGTAATTATAAGGGTGAGGGAAGGCTTATCTGGATGGGAGAGGTTGGGTGGAGCTCTCTCCTGCAGCCAGGTCTGGAGAGATGTCCAATGACTGCGTGTAAGAAATAAACAGTTTTCTTCCACTTTATTTCTCCCTTTGACTGATTTCAATTTCAAAGGTATTTTTCCCAGAGATTTTCCCCTTGGAGTTACAGTATTATATTTTTAAATTACATATAAAAATGCATTTTATATTTATTATTTAAATACATATATTATGTATTATATGTATTTAATTATTTTAATTATTTAAGATATTATCTGATGAACTGTTATTGCTGGGCAGCTGCATCTGGGGAGGTCTCTCCCCTGCACACTATGTGAAACCTCAGCCTGGACAGGGGAGGATTCTTGACTCTGGGCAAGAAAGAATTCTTGAACAGGTCAGATGAGTGTAGGTAAGGAAGGAATTCATTAAAGCAAGAGCATCACGGAATGGCAGCTGTGTTTCAGGCATCAGAGAACAGGAAAGTGCAAGGGAAAGAAGGGCAGTTCTCAGCTTAGCACAGATTCCCTTACTAGCTCCTGAAGCCTGGGTCACATGGCGTTCTGTGTCTGCTTGGATCTGCACAGCCTGGGTACTAGCCCTTACCACTACACGATTTGGGGGAGCCACGGAACACAGGATGGAGTGAGATTATGTTCTGAGAACTTCCCATAGAAAGGAGATTTTCAGGCAGGCTACTAAGAGCAGATCACACAGTGGCAGTTTTGTCCAGGTCACCCAGGTGACGGAAATATGCAGGTCCAAATCTGAGCTTTTAGCAGTCCCTTCCTATTTATTAGGAGTAAAGTGGAGACAGAGTGAAAACTTGGAAATAAAATGAAATAGCAAAGAGACAAACTGCAATAATCTGAGCAGTGAGAAAGCTTTATTTGAAAGTATGCCCTTAAAGAAAGGAAGGTGTGGACGTCCTCAGAGAAGAGGCACACTGAAAGCTTGGAGATTCTGTCTTTTAAGGCTTTCAAGAATGGGGCAAAGGGCAGAGGGGAGTTGTTGGGCATAGGCTTGACTTGTGGTCCCAAGGTGCTTATCTCTACTGAGAGATACCATGTCTCCGTTCCTTTATTATCACTGCTCCAGCTAATTCTGCTAAATAAACCCAACACGAGGAATTTATTTATCCTGTTCTTTTCCAAGATAATGGTTACCCTTAAGCAGTGGAGACATATTGGTTAAGACTGTCTGCCCTGCCTTAAGGTAGGCTGTTGGGTTATTGCCTGATTACTAGAGAATATGTTAGGAATCTTCTCAAGTCTCCGCTTTTTAAAATGGAATCTTAGCCTTAAGATGGGGTCCCTCCTGTTCTTACCATACTGTCCATATCTCAGCATTTTTCATCATAGGCAGGAAAAATTAATCATGGTCTTTGTCTCATGTCCCTGACCTACCTCACTGTTATTTATTATTTTATGTAATATACTATTAAATATAATTAATATATAATTTAAAATATTTAATACATTATTTAATATATATATATAGAGAGAGAGAGAAAATGAAAATGGAAGTTCCATGGCAAGGATCCTCATCTGATATCCATTGTAAACATGCAATAATGTAATACTTATCCTACTGCACAGGTGCCTACTTGTATATCCATTGATGATAAGCCATATTGCCTGTGTTGCTATATAAAGAGCTCTGCCCAGTGCTAGAGCAAAGCCTGAAGCAGAAGCACAGAGCCTGGAAAGCAGAGCACAGCCTAGAGCAGAAAAGAGGGAAGCAGGAAAGTGGAGTCTAGACAGGAAAGCAGAGACTGGGAAGAAAAAGGGCAGCACCTGGGGCAGAGGCTGAGCCAGGAGCAGCAAGACTGAGAGTGCAGATGTGATTCTAGCTCTTTACCTGCCACTGTGAGAATAAAGGTTGATATGAGCCCCTTTTTAACCTCAATTTTCTGTTGTCATTTTTTGGTCTTTTCAAATCCATAGTGAACTTGCCCATAGCTGAAACCCTCAGGCAAGACTATATAACCAGAATCCATTCCAGATTCATTTGGAATACAAATACTAAACTAACTGCTGTCTATTTTTATAGACATAGTAGACTGATATTGTAAAGGACTGTTATATATGTATAATATACCTTAATTTCTGATTAGAATTTGCAAACACTTCTCATTATAGTTTTGTATAATATGGAGCAATAATGACTAAGATGGTAAAGCAATTCTATTTGTCCCTGTCTGCTTGTAAAACCTCATTCAAAAGGTGGATTATTAATAAAGACTGTTGGGGAGGAAGACACTTCCCCTACAACTGAGATTCTTCTAACTAGTCTAAGAATCAATTTGACATTATACTATGATGCAAATGATGAAATAGCTTAACACTTCTAGCAATGTGGGAAAACAGAAATCTGTATAAAATAGAAACTGAATTAAATAATCTACCTAAGGCTTTTTTTCTTTCAATTCTGTTTCAGGAGTTTCTTACAGTTAAATCATAATTTGTCACAGCAATTTCTGTTAATGACAAAGTAACAAACGCAGACCCAGAGAAATGATCGATATAACCAAGCATTTGGGAAAATGTCATGTAGAAGAATCTTGTAGTTGATGTGTCTTTAAGGAGTGAGCTAGGTTGAAGCTACTCTAATTCAACATATAGAAGTCAACATTGGAATAAACAGAATGGCTTGAATGCATAAATAACTCAGTGGAGATATGATTTTCAAATACTGAAGGGAAGTTGGACTATGACTTGTAAATTCCCTTCTGACCCAGAAAGTCTATAGCTGTGTCAATAACAATATAAGAAGAATTTGGTTAAATATAAAAAATAACTTCTTGAAAATAAAATTTGTGATAGAATATTTAAATAAAGGATACAATAAAGCAGTCAACTGTATTCATTTCCTAGGGGTGCCATAACAAATTACCACATATTTGATGATTTAAAACAACAGAAATTTATTCTTTCAGTCATGGAGACCAGAAGTCTGATATCAATGTGTCAGTGAGGTAATACTTTTTCTGGAAGCAGAGGAAAGAAATCTATTCCTTACCCTTTTTAAGTTTCTAGTGGCTGCTAGAACACCTTGACTTGTGGTCACATCCTTGTCATCTCTGCCTCCATTTTCATATCTCCTCCTCTGTGTATGTTTTAGTCAAATCTTCCACTGTCTTTTTCTAAGGATACATGTGATGGCATTGCTGGGGAGGAATAATTTTCCTCTATGCTTCAAGGTTCTTCTAGCTGATCTAGGCATCAAATTGAAATGAGATCGTGTAGCTACAGGCCAAAGGGGGTTTCAGCTCCTGGCAAGTTCACTCTGGATTCAATGAATCCCCAAAAATGACAATGGAACATTGAGGGTAAAAAGGGGCTTATACCAAGGTTTATTCTCATGGTGACAGATCAAGTGCTAGAATCCCATCTGTCTCTGCTCCAGGCTCTTCTCTTCTCCTAGCACAAGGCAGAGCTTTTTTTATAGCAACATAGGCAATAAGGGCTTATCACCAAGGGGTATGCAAGCATGTGCCTGAGCAGTAGGCTTAGAATTACGTTGTTGCTCATACACAGTAGGTGAGTAGGTTAGGATTAGGTGAGGATCCTGGCCATGGAATTTACATTTTTCTTACACTCCATCCCTCCAGAATTCTCACCTCACAATCTATGTGCCTTCAATCTTCCATGATGGTCTCTGTGCAAGAAAGCTAGAGCATGCTCTACTTCCCACAATAACAAGAGAGGCTACGACAACACACAGATAACAACAAAAATTATAATAATAGTTGTCCTCAAGCCTGAGGAGATCAGTTGCCACCAAGTGGTCATTCCAGCCATATACAAACCAGTTCTACTCAGATGAGTCCATGACTTGCACTTCCCATGGGAGGCCAGTAGTGGAACCAGTAGGGAGCTCCATGTACACACAGCAAGCAGCCATTTTTGCTAGGGTGTATGTCCAGTCTACAAAGACCTTAAGGGTGATAAGATACATGCTTTAATGACACCAACATAGGCAAATCTTGTCCATTAGGTAGGATGCATGCAAAAAGGGGGTCCCATCTGGATCTAGTATACCATACTTCTACCCCTCTCCCTGTGGGGGTTAGCAAGGGGTCTATGATAGTGTTACCATAGGTGCATGCACTGACCATAAGATAAAATAAAACTCATTAGTAAGATGCTCTTACCTTTCAGCCTTTTAGGGTACATTACCATGATCTGTGGGGGCCATGCTGCTGTTACTCCAGGAATACACAGGAGGCCAGTCTCCAGGCCTTGTCCAAAAGGTGTCAGGAGGGCCAGCCATTGCTGGTCCATGTGTTGAAATGTCCTAGGCCATAGCCACTGAACAGAGTCTCCAGGGTTTAGTGCAGTTGGTGCTGGCAGCCTGAAATTATTCTGGTGGTTGAACATCAGTTTCAACAATTCCTCCTTGGTTTGTACTTGGCAGTTGTATATGGGAGGCAACAATGTGTGTTAGCACATCTACGGAGCTCAATGCCCCCTTTCCAGGGCTTCTCATTCAAACACATAGCATTGTCCATAAAGCAGACTGACCATCCCCATAGACTATTGGTGTCTAACTTCAGGCCAGATTTTAACAAACCATTGCACCTTTCTATCATGCCTGCCACAGTAGGATTATATGGTATATGAAACTTCCAATTTATCCCTAATTGTTGCATCCATTCTTGTAGTGCACATCCAGTAAAATAGGTGCCCTGATCACTTTCAATTACCTTCTGTCAGCCACAGGCTGAAAATAGATGTAGTAGGCCTCCTTTGGTCATTTGCTGGTCTGTACAACATACGGGAAAATCATCCAGAAGTCCAGTAACTGTCCATACCACTTATACTATATCAATATCCTTAGGACACTGACAGAGGTCCAATATAGTCTGTCTGCCACCTGATGAGGGGTATCAGCCCCTTAGCTGTCATCCCAAGTTACTATGAGACTCGGTGTAAGTCCCTTTTAGAGCATACAATTCACTCTTGTTGGGCTCGGCTGAATTCTTCAAAGGTTAATGGCAGTCCCCACCAATAGACTACAGCCTACATTATCTTCTGCCCTACATGTAACAAACATTGATCATTGATGTAACCATTGGGCCACATCAGAGGCAGGTTTTCCTTCTAGCCAACATATCTGGGCCAATTCATCTGCTTCATCATTTCCTAGGGGTGCCATTGGCAAACGGCCTTTCATATGATATACTGTAACTGTTTTAGTCTGATCAGAGGTCCATAGGTCTTGCCAAAATTCTCTTCCCCAAAGATGTCAGTGACCAAACAACCTGTTGGCCTGGTACCATATCTGTAGCCACAGGGTCAAGCCTTGATAGATGGCTCAATTCTCAGTACAAACAACTAGTAAGAGGGCTCCTAGGTGATCATAAGCCATACTGCCCACAACTTTACCCATTGACTGCTCTTCCCTTCACCATCTTCCATCCATATTGTCTCAGTCTTAGGATAAAAAGTTATGGCCCTCCATTTCATGGGCTGCCCATGACTGGAGCCATCTGTGTACCATGCATCTTCAGGTATAGGGGCTCTTTCTTCCTGAAAAGAGCTCTTTGCTACTAATGGCTCTAAAGCAAATTCTTCCTACCTTTCACTGGTATATCACTGGCTGCTATAGCATTGGAGTTCCCCACTTAAAGGGCTAGTAGAGAGGGTACTATGCTGCTATAGTTACGTGCCCCATTTGGTCAGTGTAGGTATATGTGTCATGCCACTCCATGGCTTTTGGGTCAGTCTCATACCCACCTCACAATGGGATAGGTGGCTTTTACCTTTGTTGGGGCCATTCCAGTGATGGGCTTTATAGCTAGCAAGGCATAGTACACAGCAGCCAATTGTTTCTCTTTTAAGGTATACTATACCTATGCTCTTTTCCAGAGTTGTGACCAGAGTCCCATAGGTTGGCAAGTTCATTCAGGTTGCTACCAGAGACCAAGCCATAACCATCTTCAGTCACATGAGATTCCAGCTCACAGGGCCTTGATGGGTTTATCACATTCAGTGATGTATGGCCTTGAGCCTTTCAGCCTTTTAGGGTACATTAAAATCAGTGGCAAAGGCAAATGCAAATGTATCATCCCAGTCCCACCTGACACCCTTTCATACCAAAAGGTATAAGGGCTTCAGAATTTGGGCCGTGTGAGTGATAAACACTCTCCAGTAGCCTAAGAGACCCAAAACCTTTTGCAATAGTGTAACAGTCATGAGAGAAGAAAAAGCCTGAACTTTATCTGTCACTCCTTCTGGTATAACTTTAGTCTTACCCAACCAAATAATCCCCAAGAATTTGACTGAGAAACCAGGTCCTTGAATCTTGGTGCTGTTCATGGCTCATCCTTTCTCCTATAGATGTTGCAGCAGTCTAGGTACTGCACCTTCTAGATCTGAAAGAGAATCAAATGTGAGCATAATGTTATCAATATAATGCTGCCAAATCCTGGGCTACAAGTATGTGACAGATAGTGGGACTGTGGATGTATCTCTGTGGAAGGACAGTGAATGTCCACTGCCACCCTTCCCATGTAAAGGGAAAATGTTCCTGACTTTCCAGTTCTATTTCAATGGAAAAGAAGGCAATAACAAGATCTATAACATAATGATATGTACCTAGTTCATCACTGAGGGTGTCCATAAAGGCTGCTATAGAGGGAACAGCAGAATGCGAGGCAGTATGACTTTACTCAGTTCTCTGTAATCCATGGTCATACACCAGAAGCCATCTGGCTTTTTTACTGGCCACACCAGGAAATTAAAATGGCTATGAGTGGGCTTTATAATACCCACCTTCTTCATCTCCTGGAGGGTTTCTCCAATTTCTTTATGCCTTCCAGGTAATATGCATTGCTTAGTATTAGTCACCCACTGAGGCACAGATAATTTACTGGCAGGTGCTTAGCATATCCCCTCAAAGCTGCCTTCACCACACATATATTCAGTCTGGGCTCACCTGCAGTGGTCTGCAACCATAGACCCTTTAGGATATCTATCCCCAAAATATATTCGGGGATGGGAGATATATACACAGTATACTATTTGGGGGATAGATGCCCTATTCCTGGGGGATTCAGGCTTGTTTTACTCTGCTAGCCTTACCCCAGAATACAACTATAATGGCAGGGTCCTGGGAAACTGTTGGGTTGCCTTCAGCTTCTGTGTCTACCAGAGCCAGGACACTTTGTACATTCACTGGGGACCAATGAATTGATATTTCAACCTGTGGCTTCTAGTCCCCACCTGGTCCTCCAAGTTGGGAGAATTGACCCTCCTCACAGTCAAGCAGCATAGTCCAACCATCTTCCTTTGAGAGTCCAGGCAAGGTTGGCTCACTCCCTAGCAGAAAGTCCTGCAGGCACATGGTCTGTACCTGTGGCTTTGTCCATTTCTTGGTCCTTGGTTTAGCCAATGGCCAAAACTGCTGCTCCAGCTTCAAATGTTGCCACAGCTCCAGTAATATTTTATTGACTTCTCATCGAATTTCTCTTTGTCTTCTCCTGCCTTTGTCAAATCAGCCTATATCTGGGCCCTTGTGACCTTCACAGGGTCCTTTAAACTCTTCTCAGTAGCAGACCACACTCCCTTCCATTCCAGCATCACTTCAGCTTCTCCCAAATCTGCCACAATATACATAACCTCATTTATGGGCTGCCCTAAGTGAGGGGTAAGAATGGCCACTAGTGCCCCAAAGAGGGGAGGGGGAGCCATTTGCAGCACCATATCCTTCTTTCCCGTGTAAACAGCTACTCATCAGGGCCATGATACACTGGATTATAAATGGCTTTTTTCATGCCCCACTCCCATAACATCTGTTATAGCTCAACATGCATGTGTCATCTAGTGGGGGAAGCTGGTAAGCACTCTGATTGGGCCATGCATTGTGAAGGACAGCACCCAGTCATTCAAAAAGTGCATGATTCCCTGGGGTCTGATGTGCATTCTACAGTCACCTCCCCAAGGCAGGATGAGTAGTCAGGAAAGCAAGCTTTCCTCTCTCTGATCCAGACAGGAGGGTACTACCCATCCCAAAGGCACAAAAGCCAGATTATATGGACTCCAGCGGTTTCTTCCAAAACCAGTAGCCCAAATCCACCAGCTCTGCCTGTGTATAGGGGAGGAACATGGAATGCTCCATGAACTGGAGAACTTTCTTAACTACTACCTGGCAGTATTTCAATAGAGGAGGGGCTGGTGCCTCCAGCACTACCCCTACATCCTTGTCTCTCTTTGGTGCATCCTCTACTCTTCTGGAGCTGATGGCAGCTCCCTCACTGCTCTACCAAGTGCTTCTTCTGCTACATCTTTTACCTTTTCCACAGTGCCTCACAGCAATGTTATCTCAGTCTTCAACAGCTCTCTTATATTCTCCTTAATACCTTGCTGCTGGCATTCTCATCCTTCTCTGTAGGGGCATGTCCTCCACCTTTATGGCCTTTACCTTTTCCTCAGGACTTTGTAGTGATGACTTCTCATTCTCCAACAAATCTTTTTTTCTTTTTTCCTCTTCCACAGAACCTCACAGCTTGCATTCTCATGCTGCCTCTTCTCATGCTACTCACAGGAGTTCATTCTTCTCCCTTATGGCTTTTTTAAATACTGTGAGAAATAGCCAGCCCATAGTTCTCACTGCCTTGCAGACACTCTGTTCCTCTAAGGATTTCCCAATCTCAAGGAGGCATGCACAGGTGTCACCTCCACTTCCCCCACTCCAGAGGAGGGACCTACTCCCTTAGGAAGAAAGCCACCTTGGTCCACATGCCCACTGGGAGACACCTAAATTCCTCTTTATCCATAAGGGGTTCCTGCAGTATTTCCCATCATAAGAGGAGCCCATGAAAGTACCCCCTTGTTCTTTTTATTTTTTGATCTGTAGTGAATACTGCTGAATTTGCCAAAATGTAACTCCAGGCTGAAGGGGTTTCAGCTTCATGCAAGTTCATTATGGATTTGGTGAGACTGAAAAATGACAACAGAACATTGGGGGCAAAAAGGCCCTTATACCAAGCTTTATTCTCATGTTGGCAAGTCAGGCTCTAGAATCCCATCTACCTCTATTCCAGGTGCTGTCTCTGCTCCGGGCTCTGCTTTTCTCCTAGCACTGGAAGGAACTCTTTTTATAGCAACACAGGAAATAAGGGCTTATTGCATCTGATATGCACCTATGTGCCTGTGCAGTAGGCTAAGTATTACATCACTTCACGTACGCAGTGGACAAGTAGATTAGGTTCAGATGAGGATCCTGGCCATGGAACTTCTATTTTCCCTGCAGATGGATTAACAGGAGGAAAATAACCCAAAACTTAATTATGTACATATGGGGAATCCATAGATATGAGATTCCAAAGACAGGTAGGGACAATGAGGTATATATATAATCCTGTGAAGGGGCATGGAAGGAAGGCAATTCACATAAATATGAAAGAGTAAATGATTGGAAGACAAATATTTGCTGGTCAATGCAGAAACAATGGGACACAGACAGGAAATGTAATACTTTGCCACATTTCTTCCTGTCTACCACCCCTAATTCATATTATAAAGTAGTTACCTATGGTGACAGTGCTCCTCCTGGAGCAGTTCCTCTATCTAAATCCTTTTTATGAAATTAGGAAAGGGGAGGTCATCTTCTGAGTCTTTTGACCTTGATTATTTTTAGCTATGATACATAAATAGCACATCTTGGAGTGGCCTGCTCTTGGTCCCTGTGTGTATAACTACATGTATTTCTGGATGTGTGTAAAATTATAATATTTCCAGAATATCTTGCCTTGCTTTCGTACATATGCATATCAACAGGCACTGAAAAGTGGAGAGAAGTATGGCTTTAGTGCATTTGCATCATTCCTCAGGGGTGGAGAGAAGTTCATCTCCACATCAGTGGGTAATATCCTGGGCAATGGAGGGCTTATCTATACCTGAGAGGTGAGGGGAAGGGCCGGTTCTGCTGCTGCTGGAGCAGGAAAGAGAGAAGGCCCCAGATTGCAGTTTGTAAGCAATAAACAGATTATAAACTTTATTTCTCCCTTTGACCAATTTCAGTTTTTAGAAGTATTTTGCCCTGGGATTTCTCTTCCCCAGACTTAGATCTGGTGCAGCTGGCAGGATTCCTCTGAACCCAATATCTGTCATAATGGGAGCAAATTTTGGGAGGGTTGCCCCTAGAATGATGAGCAGAAGTGGCATTCATGCTGACGGATGTGTGTCTACATATGTGTGGTAGTGGAGGTGCTACCACCACTGCTGGCCACGCCAACTATGGCCCATGGCCCAAGCATAAGGCTACCACTTCTGCCACTGCTGCTGCTCCTGCTGCCAGCCAGACCATGGTCACAACTATGGAAAAGAGCAGAGGTCTGGGTCACTCTGATAGAGAAGCAACTGGCTACTTTGTACCACACTTTGCTGGCTACAGAGTCCATCTCCTGAACAGCTCTGACCAAGTAATGATCACCTGTCCCATTGCACAGGGGGTGAGAGACTGCACCCAAAGGCTGCAGAGTGGTGGGGCATAGACCCCTACTGTAGGATCTAGAGAATCAAAAGTTAGCATAAGCACAGCCATCTTAAAGGCTTAAACACCACCCTCTAACCTAGAAGGAGGAAAATTATTAGAACCTTGAAAAACAAGTTAGTCAGCCAGTGTTAATTGTAGTGACCTTTAGTTAGCTAACCTTAAATCAGTTAATCATACGTACCAAGGTTATCTTGCTAGAACCACCCTAAACATTCCGAAAGTGATTTTATCTAACCAGACCCCCAGGATGTGGCGTCAGCAGAAGATTTATGTGTCTATGGAAAAACACAGTATTGTGGCTGTGGAAAAAGCTGCCCCTTTGAAAATGCTATAAAAACTTCTGGCTTTGTGTGTTCAGGGTCCTTGTTGAGACCCTCTGCGTCGGGCTAACTTGGACCCCAGCTAGCTGGTTCCTGAATTGTTAGGGTGCAGGCTTCCGAGGCTTCCCCAGAGAACAAACTACACAGGCATAGAGATGTAAATTCAAGCAAAGTCTTTATTCAGCCAACTAGTTGGGGTCCAAGTCAGCCCCGACGCAGCGGGTCTCAACAAGGACCCCGAGCACTCTGAGCCAAGGGTTTATATAGCAATTTCAAAGCACTTAACTCATAGCAATTTTCTATAACTATACATTATTCTTGCAAGACATATATCCTGGGGTTAAGCAAGGGCAGGGTAAGACTACTCCTCAATGGTTAGGGAGGTTCTGCACGATAAGCTTGGTATGTAAGATTTACTGACCAAGGTTAGCTGACCAAGGGTCACAGCTGCCCACCACCCGGTGCTCATGATTAACTTGTTTTTCAAGGCCTTACCCAGGCCCAGGGTTTTTTTTTTTGTTTTTTTTTTTCTCTGAGTCACACTCTCAGAAAATGGTTTCTAGGTTTCTAAGATGGCTATGCTTATGTTAATTTACTAATCTTACTAATGCTTAGATTCTACATTTCCCCACTTTCCTTTGACCATTCCAATCATGGAATGTTTGTTTCTTCCTGCTGTGTGAGTGAATGATACTGCGGTCTCAGCATTAGCACCTGAACAGCACTCACTCTTTCCCTAACAAAGGCTATTAGCCGGTTTAAGATACAGGGACCTAAAGTGAGAAGCAGTATAAAAATAAGCAAGGGCCCTGCCAGGGTGGATATCAGGGTTGTAAACCATGGGGATTTAGTAAACTAGGATTCAAATAGCCCTTGGCAGGCCTCTCGCTCTCTCTTCCTTTGATCTGGTCTCTCTCTAAGTTTAGACATTGAATCTCTTACTATTCCGGAATGGTCTGCTGTTAAGGTTTAGCTAAGTTTTATTAGTTCTTTTTCCTGACTCTTAATGCTCTCTGCACTCCTTTACATTTCCCCCCTTTTCTTGATTAGACTGTGGAATCTTCCACAGCGGCATCTGGGTCCTGATACCTTTGACGAAGGACTAAGAGTTGGACAGTGTCAATTCTTTCCTGCACAAACTTAACAAGCCTGTTAATTATGCACGGGCCAATCGTAAACAGCAACAGCAGGATAACGAGCGGCCCCGCAGCGGCGGAGAGAAGGGTAGCAAACCAAGGCTTGTATTTGAACCAAGACTCAAACCAGCCTTCGCTACTTTCATATTCTTTACGCCTCTTCTCTAAATCTTTTTTCAGTTTGGCCAAGGAATCTCTGACTGCACCTGTTTTGTCTACATAGAAACAGCACTCTTCTCTTAAGGCTGCGCATAACCCACCTTCCTTTAAGAACAAGAGGTCCAGGCCTCTTCGGTTCTGTAGGACCACCTCGGACAAGGAGGTGAGGGATTGCTCTAGGTCTGATATTGTCTGTCGGAGTTGTTCTAGGTCTCTGTCGATTGCCAGCCTCAGGGCTGTGAGCCCCTTTTCTCGAGTTACAAGGGCTGCAACCCCCGTGCTTGCCCCTGCCATCCCTAGGGTGAAGAGGGTTCCAATGGTCAGGGCGGTAACAACCTCCCTCTTGCTCCGGTGGGGGCTCAGCCTTTCTTCCCAATAAGAAAGGAGAGATTCATGAGAATGATACATTAGGCGAGGTAGAAGGGCCACCAGCACACAAAACTCACTGTTAGCATTGAACACAGAGGTGGATAGGGCCGGAGTGAGGCCTGTCTTTGAGCAGAGCCACCAGCCCGAGGAGGGTATAATCCACTTTCCCTGCTCCCACGTAGTGTTATTATAGGAGGAGCATAACTGGCTCTGGGTCGTCGGGACTGTGCCTACACACGTACCAATGACTGAGACTTGAGGGATTGTAAGTCCCCACGGTCTCCCGTCCCAGTAAGTGGGATGGGAGTTGTTGATAGTGTAGGAGCCATTTATCCCAATTGCCTCATAGAAGGGGGGTGAACCTGGGTAGCATAGCCAACAGGGATCGGTGAGGGAGGAAGTGGTGTGGTTAAGAGTCTCTACAACTGCCTGCACCATTTCCCACATGGGATTATCTAACCCGGAGGGGGTGTGCTGGGCCCATAACCTAGAGGTCGATGGACTCGGTCCTCTTGTGGGCTCTGGAGCAAGCGTTCTGGTCGGCATTTTCTCATCCTTTTTGCTCAGGCCCTTGTCCTGGATTGAAGGTTTCTGGGGATTTATAACCGAGTTGGGACCTACGGCAGCGGTGGGAGTTGACACGGTTAATTTAATGATGAGGGTCGAGCCAGCATGCCCCCCATATTTATAATACACTATTCCCCACGCTAGTCCATTTATCCAGCGCGATACCTCAGTGTTTTTGCCTGTCTCGGTGAATTGAACTCTTACCCAATCCTGGTCCGTTTTGTCACAAGCCTTGGTTTTGTAAAGGGTCATAGGCTGGTGACGAGGGATGCCCTTGTTGACATAAGTAAATTTGACAGAATCGATTTTTGTAACTGTCCATCTCCAATCCCCATCGTTCGAGGTTACACAGTCCCAGCTGGCACAAAAGAAGTCATGCCCCCCCCCACAGTGCCTTCCTTTACCTGTTCCTGGGCAAGCATAAAACCCATGGGAGCGAGCCAAATTTGGAGGGATGGATCGGTAAACGGGGTTGATCTGTCGAAAGCAGAAATACAGGTCAGGCCACCAGGTTCCGATTGGCGCACTGTGTTGTGTGGAGTTGATGACTTCCCCATTGTCACTATCAATCAGCATCCAGGTCAGGTTCCTTGGTTGATGGGGGTTGGTGCCTCTGATCCCCACAGATGTGGCTCTCGTGAAGATCCATACTAAGGAGCTTATTAGCAGGATCTCTTTCATCTTCGGCTTAAGTGTAGTTTTAGGGGATTGGCAGGATGCTGCTGCACCTTCCACTTTTCCTTACAGGCCCCTGGGTCTTTATGAGGCAGGACTTTTCGAACGTGGGTGTGGTGTACCCAGGGAGCGATACCATCAACCTTGAGAGCAGTGGGGGTGGTAAACAATACAACATAAGGTCCTTTCCACCTGGGCTCGAGAGTCTTCACTTGATGTCTTTTGACCCATACTATATCCCCTGGGACTATGCCATGTTCCGGGCTCGGAATTTTCCCGCCCTCATAATATGCTCTGATCAGGGGCCAGATTTCTTGCTGCACTTTAGCAAGAACTTGCAACACATTCAGATAGTCAGGGGCCGGGTCCTCTGCATCGGGAAGCTGCACTCGTCGAGTTATAGGTGGAGGGGCCCCATACATTATCTCAAATGGAGTTAAACCATGTACATAGGGGGAGTTCCGAGCGCGGAAGATGGCTAAGGGAAGGAGAGTCACCCAGTCCCCACCAGTCTCCAATACCAATTTAGAAAGGGTCTCTTTCAAGGTCCGATTCATTCTCTCTACCTGCCCAGAGCTTTGTGGGTTATAAGCACAATGTAACTTCCAATCTACTCCCAAAGCTAGGGCTAGTCCTTGCAGGACTTTGCTAATGAAAGCCGGGCCGTTATCGGAACCTATTGCTTCAGGGACCCCATATCTGGGGATGATTTCTTCAATTAATCTTTTTGCTACTACCTGGCTAGTCTCATGCTTGGTTGGAAAGGCCTCCACCCACCCAGAAAAAGTATCTACCATAACTAGCAAATACCTGTATCCATACTTCCCTGGTTTTATTTCGGTGAAGTCTATTTCCCAATTCCTCCCTGGAGCCCTCCCCCTTTCCCGGGTACCTGCTGGGTGCAGCCCTCTTGGGGCTGGTCTTAGCATTGCACAGCTACTGCATTCTTTCATGATCTGGCGAGTCACCTCATTCTGGTGGGGAAACACCAACTGCGCAGACTGGAAAAGGCTGAGCAGTTTTTTTCCACCTAGATGGGTGGACTTATGCAGATTAGCAAGCAGGTACTGTCCTAATGCTTCTGGCAAGATCAATCTACCCTCCTGGTCCCTACCCCAATGTCCCTCTCCAAACACTTCCCCCGGGACTTGTTTCCTAATCCACTCAAGATCTTGAGGGGAATACTCAGGTTTGGGCGGCAGTGCGGGCAGTTCAGGTATGGGTATTTCGAGGGCCGCAAGCACAAGAGAGTCCGAGAGGGCTGCCCTTTTAGCTTCTGCATCTGCATGGCTGTTGCCGATGGCCTCGGGTGTCTTCTTTGATTGGTGGCCCGGTACATGTATAACTGCTACTGCTTTAGGTTTTTCGACAGCAGCTAATAGTCTTTGGACTTCTTGCAGATTCCTCAGTCCCTTCCCTTCCGCGGAACGGAATCCTCTTTCTCGGTAGATGGCACCATGGATATGGACAGTGCCAAAGGCGTATCTGCTATCTGTGTAAATGTTGGCCCGCTTTCCTTCTGCTCTTTCCAGGGCCTCAGCGAGAGCAATAAGTTCCGCCTTCTGTGCTGAGGTGCCAGGGGGCAGAGCTGTGCTCCAGACAACTTCCCCATCGTGGGTTACTACTGCTGCCCCTGCTCTCCTGACCCCCTCCTGCACAAAGCTGCTCCCATCAGTATACCAATTTAGCTCACAGTTCAGTAACGGTGTGTCTTTCAGGTCTGCTCGCACCTGGATAATTTCGGAAAGGATATCTCTACAGTCATGGATGGGGGTCGTCAGATCTGGGTCCGGCAGAAGGGTGGCAGGATTTAGGGTTACCGGGTCAGAAAAGGTGATTCGGGGAGAATCTAGTAGGAGCCCTTGATAGTGGGTGAGTCTTGCGTTCGTCATCCATTTGCCTGGAGGATGCTTGAGGATCCCCTCCACGGTATGTGGGGCTGTTATTCTCAGATTTTGGCCAAAAGTCAGCTTGTCTGCCTCTTTTACCAGTAGAGCGATGGCTGCTAGGATACGCAGACAAGGTGGCCACCCGGAGGCCACTGGGTCTAGCCGCTTGGACAAATAAGCCACAGGTCTCTTCCACGGGCCCAGCTGCTGAGCCAGAACTCCTTTAGCTACTCCCTTCTTTTCATCTACAAACAGGATAAAGGGTTTTTCTGGGTCTGGCAGAGATAGGGTGGGGGCCCGGAGGAGAGCTTCTTTTAATCTGTCAAACGCCTCTTGTTGTTCCTGCATCCATTGCCAGCCCGGCCCTTCTTTGGTTGCTTCATATAGTGGTCGGGCTATTTCTGCGTACCCTGGAATCCAGAGCCTGCAAAACCCGGCTGAGCCAAGAAATTCTCTCAATCCCCGGGGTGAGGAAGGGATGGGGATAGCCAGGACAGTTTGCTTCATGGCCTGTGTTAGCCACCTGGCCCCATTAGATACTGTGTACCCCAAGTAGACTACTGACCTCTGACAGATGTGGGCTTTCTTGGCGCTGGCTCGATATCCCAGTTCACCTAGTTCAGCCAGCAAGTTCCCCGTGGCTTCTTCGCATTCTTCACGGGTTTCTGTGGCCAGCAACAGGTCATCTACATACTGCAACAACGTCACGTGGGGGTGGCTCCTGCGAAAGGGCTCCAAGTCCTGGCTTAGGGCTTCATTGAATAAGGTGGGAGAGTTCTTGAAGCCCTGAGGCAGTCTATTCCAGGTAAGCTGCCCTTTTCTTCCTCCCCCTGGCTCTTGCCACTCAAAGGCAAACAAAGGCTGACTAACTTCAGAGAGTGGAATACTAAAGAAGGCATCTTTCAGGTCCAGAGTAGTATACCACACATGCGTGGGTGGCAGGTGGCTGAGTAAGGTGTAAGGGTTAGGCACTGTAGGATGGATGTCTTCTACCCTCTCATTGACTTTCCGCAAGTCTTGCACTGGCCTATAATCTTTACTGCCAGGCTTCCTCACTGGAAGCAGAGGCGTATTCCATGCAGATTGGCAGGTCTTAAGGATTCCTGTCTCTAACAGTCTATGGATATGGGGTGCTATCCCTTTCCTAGCCTCTTCTGGCATTGGATATTGCCGGACCCGGATGGGTAGAGCTGCGGCTTTGAGTTGAACAACAACCGGGGATAGGTGTTTAGCGAGACCAATTCCTCTGGTCTCAGCCCATGCGGAAGGGAACTTCCGTACCCAAGAGTCTATCTCTCCCTGGCCCCCCTTTTCTTGATCCGCCTGAAACAGACGATGTTCATCGGCCAGGGAAAGAGTTAACACATGCGCCGGTTGTAGGGGCTGCCCTTCTTTGTCCATGATTTTTATCCCTTCAGGTTCAAAATGAATGCGAGCCCCGACCTTGGTTAATAAGTCTCTGCCCAGCAACGGTGCGGGGCTTTCGGGTACGACCAGGAATGAGTGAGAGACCTGATGCCTTCCTAGGTCCACTTTTCTGTTAGTAGTCCAGGCACATTTCCTGGACCCTGTCGCTCCCTGGACTATACTTGTGCGTCCTGGGTTTAGGGGGCCGTGGGCCTGGTTGAGAACTGAATACTGTGCCCCAGTATCTACCATAAACCCAATGGGAGTCCCCTCCATGCACAGGGTTACCCAGGACTCGGGGAGGGGTGCCGAGCCCCGTCTCTGTCAATCCTCCTCTCCTAGGTGCAGGGTCTTAACAGGGTTCCCTCTCCCTTGTTCCCTCCTTTGGGGGCACTCCCTCTTCCAATGTCCATATTTCTTACACAGGGCGCACTGATCTTGTCCTAGTCGGGATTGACGGGGTCCTGTTCCTTGAGGTGGCCTAGGGCCTTCCTTCACTCCGGCCAGGAATATCCTGGCCATCTCTTCCCTCTGCTTCTTGTTCTCCCTTTTCTGAAATTCCCTGTCTTCCTTCCTATTTTTCTCCTGCATTACCCATTTCTCTTTCCTCAGCCTTTCTTCTCTATCTTCCGGAGTTTCTCTAGCATTGAAGACCTTCTCTGCCTGCTGCAGCAGCTCTCTAATAGAGATCTCCCCTAGGTCCTCCTGCTTGTGGAGTTTTCTCCGGATATTGGGGGCTGCCTGGTTAATGAATGAGAGGACTACAGCTGACCTATGTTCCTCTGCTTCCGGGTTTATGGGGGTATACTGCCGGTAAGCATCAAACAGCCTTTCCAGATACGCGGCTGGGCTTTCCATTTCCCCCTGAACAATAGTTTTTACCTTAGCCAAGTTAGTGGGCCGTCTGGCGGCCGCCCGGAGACCGGTCATCAGAGTCTGGCGGTAGACCCGGAGACGCTCCCTACCTTCTGCAGTTCCGAAGTCCCAATCTGGGCGCGTAAGTGGGAACGCCTCGTCGATGATGGGCTGGAGGGTAGTGGGTCTTCCATTTTCTCCGAGGACATTTTTCCTGGCTTCATTGAGGATACGCTCTCGTTCTTCAGTTGTGAAGAGAGTACGGAGTAATTGCTGGCAGTCGTCCCATGTGGGACGATGGGTAAACATAATGGACTCCACTAAACCTATAAGACACTTGGGGTCCTCTGAGAAGGGAGGATTCTGAGTCCTCCAATTATAAAGGTCACTAGATGAAAAGGGCCAATATTGATATTGCTGAGCAATGCCGGTACCGATGGCACGCACAGGCAGAACTGGCACTGCTCCTTCTGAGGTGGAGGAGGGAGCCTCCCCTTCTTGTTCCCTGGCCCCTCTAGACCTTAGCTGCATTCCTCCAGTTCTACCTGGCGCCCAGCGTGGGGCCAGGGCGGGGGAGTGTGAGGAAGCTCTTTCCGGCCTCCCGCCTCCCTCTGCTGAAGAATCTGGGGAAGCTGCAGCCGCCTGGTTCCCGCTGGGTTCCCTAGCCGCATTTTCTATCCCCCCAGCAGCTTCACCCCTCTCCTCTGCATACGGGGGTGGCTGCTCAATCGGCGGGAGGGGGTAAAGAGGAGAACTGTCGGGGAGGACAGGCGGCGCACTTGGGCGCACAGGATTTCTGGCCCTGCGATCAGAGGGCTTTGATTTTTCCTGGGCAACTAGGACGGAGGTCTTTTGTGGGTCAGTATGAGGTTTCTCCACCAAAAAGGGCTCCAACCAGGAAGGGGGATTCTCGGCCAAATTTTCCCAGACAAGAATATAGGGAAGTTGGTCAGGGTGGCCCTCAGGACCTGGCCGGGAGATAATGGCTTTGATCTTGCCAATAAGGTCCAAAGAAAGAGACCCCTGGGCCGGCCAGCCTACTCCGAAGGAAGGCCACTTGACTGAGCAAAAGGTGTCGAGCTTACCCTTCTTGATGCCAAGGCTCATACTTAAGGCCTGTTCCTTGACCTTGGGGAAATGGGAGAGGATCAGACTCTTAGGAGTAGCCTGAGTCTGACCCATGGTGAGAAAGAAGAAGAAAAAAGAATATGAGGGAGACAAAGGCGAAGGATGAAGATGCCACTTCAAACAAAATGACTGTTGTATGTGCTTATAAACGAGTGCCTGTCGTTGCACAGTTTTTCTTCCGCGGGGGACGCGAATTTATCTGGGATTCGCGGCTGTGACCCCCTTATCCTGTCACGGGAGTCTTCTAGCGGCGGGCGCCCTAATGGCTCTTAATTGCCCGACCCGTGCCCGCAGGAAATGATGTAGTGGCAGAAAGGAGGAACAGACAAACAAAATGACTGTTGTATGTGCTTGTGAACGAGTGCCTGTCGTTGCACAGTTTTTCTTCCGCGGGGGACGCGAATTTATCTGGGATTCGCGGCTGTGACCCCCTTATCCTGTCACGGGAGTCTTCTAGCGGCGGGCACCCTAATGGCTCTTAATTGCCCGACCCGTGCCCGCGGGGAATGATATAGTGGCAGAAAGGAGGAACGGAGAGAGCAGGAGAACCTTAGAACAAGGAAACTTAAAATGAGAAGTGCAAAAAGAAATATAAACCAAAACCAAAACACAGTAAAACAATCAATGATAACACCAAACATACACACCACATCTGATCGCACTCGTTCGGACCGGTCCTTCTCTCACTCTGGTGCGCACCACACTCACCACTTTCAGGGTCCTCAAAAACTCTCGTAATTCTCCCGAAGGGCGTCCACTCGGACTGCCGCAGGGTGACGAGCTCGATCTTTTCCTCCTCGGGTGCCAGTTTTCTGCCGATCGGATTTGCCTTCCTAAGGCCGAGTCACTCGGACCCTAGGGCCAGGATTGGTTACCTGGACTTTTACCCAGGGTCACTAACCTGGGGGCCGGGACTACCAGCCCGGACTTCCTCACTCGGGACTACTAACCCGAGACCATACACAGGATGGCGACTCCCGCTTTATAATGGATTTATGCAGACACGAGGGGGCGACCCTCGAATTACACTGCCCCGTCCGGACAATTAGACCTTGCCTCCAGCTGTCCTTTGTTCTCAGGGAAGCCGCTCGAATCCCGGACGAGCCCCCAAATGTTAGGGTGCAGGCTTCCGAGGCTTCCCCAGAGAACAAACTACACAGGCATAGAGATGTAAATTCAAGCAAAGTCTTTATTCAGCCAACTAGTTGGGGTCCAAGTCAGCCCCGACGCAGCGGGTCTCAACAAGGACCCCGAGCACTCTGAGCCAAGGTTTTATATAGCAATTTCAAAGCACTTAACTCATAGCAATTTTCTATAACTATACATTATTTTTGCAAGACATATATCCTGGGGTTAAGCAAGGGCAGGGTAAGACTACTCCTCAATGGTTAGGGAGGTTCTGCACGATAAGCTTGGTATGTAAGATTTACTGACCAAGGTTAGCTGACCAAGGGTCACAGCTGCCCACCACCCGGTGCTCATGATTAACTTGTTTTTCAAGGCCTTACCCAGGCCCAGGGTTTTTTTTTTTTTTTTTTTTTTTCTCTGAGTCACACTCTCAGAAAATGGTTTCTAGGTTTCTAAGATGGCTATGCTTATGTTAATTTACTAATCTTACTAATGCTTAGATTCTACATTTCCCCACTTTCCTTTGACCATTCCAATCATGGAATGTTTGTTTCTTCCTGCTGTGTGAGTGAATGATACTGCGGTCTCAGCATTAGCACCTGAACAGCACTCACTCTTTCCCTAACAAAGGCTATTAGCCGGTTTAAGATACAGGGACCTAAAGTGAGAAGCAGTATAAAAATAAGCAAGGGCCCTGCCAGGGTGGATATCAGGGTTGTAAACCATGGGGATTTAGTAAACTAGGATTCAAATAGCCCTTGGCAGGCCTCTCGCTCTCTCTTCCTTTGATCTGGTCTCTCTCTAAGTTTAGACATTGAATCTCTTACTATTCCGGAATGGTCTGCTGTTAAGGTTTAGCTAAGTTTTATTAGTTCTTTTTCCTGACTCTTAATGCTCTCTGCACTCCTTTACAGAATAAATTCCTCTTGCTTATTGCATCAAGAGACGCCTTTCGTGAGTGATTTGGGGCGGCGTCCTCTTCTGGGAGAATCCAACACTACCATATATCATGTGACTGGCCATTTGCCTATGGCATCCCCAGGGAATGATGAAGCAAATGCATTGGCCCAGGTGCACTGGCTAGAAGGAAAGCCTGCTTCTGATGTGGCCCAATGGCTACATCAGCGTTTGTTGCACATGGGGCAAAAGACAATGTAGGTCTGTTGGTGGGGCTTCCACTGACCTTTGAAAAAGTCAGCCGAGCCCAGAAGGAGCGCCCTGCAAGTTGTACAGATCAGCAAACCACCAAGAGGAGACTAGAGCACCTCCTTGCAGCCTATGGCTGGTCTCCAGTGATTGAGAGCAAACAAGGCAACCACTTTATTGGACATACATTGCAAGGATGGGTGCAGTAATTAGGATTAAAATGGATGTGGCCCTGGACATTTTGACACATGGGCCAGCAATGGCTGGCTCTTCTGGTACCATGGGAAAAGGTCTGAAAGCTGGCTTCCTGTGTATTCCTGGTATAACAGCAAAGTGGCCGCCCAAAATTATGGTTATTTGTTTCTACACTCCTTTTGTCCTGAATGTGCCCCCTGGCTGCAGCTGCTACTTGATGTCTGAAATGGATGAGCTTTGGACTTAATCTGAATGGGACTTTGAACCTAGCTGAATCCTCTGGCTTGAGAATTACCATGATTGTATTGCTGTTGTCAAGAAAAAAGATGCTTAAATTGAGGACGGAGTTTGTCTAATGTTTGGTAAAAGTTTTGTCAGTATTCTAGCATGGTTGTTGGGAATGAGTAAACAAGTACAGAAACATATTTTGTGCTTAGTGAGAGACTGTGCTGTAAAGCATATTTCCTTAATCTGGATAGGTTGAGTCCTCTGGCATGAAGATTGTCATGAGTTTATTGCTGTTCATTGTATGTTATTAGCTTGGTCAAAAGAGGGGAAATGAGTAAATTGTAAAGCAAGATTTCTGGAAGGGTGGCCTGTGGGTAAAATTGTAACATTTCCAGAATATCTCACCTGGATGTAGTACATATGCACATCAACAGGCTATCAACGGTGGAGAGAAGTATGGCCTTAGTGCCTTTGAATTATTCCTCAGGGCTGGAGCAAAGTTCATCTCCATATCAATGGGTAATTAGCTGGGTAAAGAAGGACTTATCTGTTCCTGAGCAGTGAGGGGGAGGGCCAGTTTTGCTGCCACTGGAGCAGGAAATAGAGAATGCCCCAGACTGCAATTTGTAAGCAATAAATGGATTTTTGTTAGGGTGCAGGCTTCCGAGGCTTCCCCAGAGAACAAACTACACAGGCATAGAGATGTAAATTCAAGCAAAGTCTTTATTCAGCCAACTAGTTGGGGTCCAAGTCAGCCCGATGCAGCGGGTCTCAACAAGGACCCCGAGCACTCAGAGCCAAGGGTTTATATAGCAATTTCAAAGCACTTAACTCATAGCAATTTTCTATAACTATACATTATTCTTGCAAGACATATATCCTGGGGTTAAGCAAGGGCAGGGTAAGACTACTCCTCAATGGTTAGGGAGGTTCTGCACGATAAGCTTGGTATGTAAGATTTACTGACCAAGGTTAGCTGACCAAGGGTCACAGCTGCCCACCACCCGGTGCTCATGATTAACTTGTTTTTCAAGGCCTTACCCAGTTCCAGTTTTTCTTTCTAAGTCACATACTCATGTTGGATTCCCCTGAGGAAGGCGCCGCCCCAAATCACTCACCAAAGACGTTTCTTGATGCAACAAGCAAGAGGAATTTATTCAGAAGCCAACTAGTTGGGGTCCAAGTCAGCCCGTCGCAACGGGTCTCAACGAGGACCCTGAGTACTTACAACTAAGTGGTTATATAGGATTTTCTGAGGCATTCAGCCCTAGAGGATTACCATGGTTACAGATTATGTTGTAGTAACAAGATAACAATATTACATAGCAAGATAACAATACTACAAAGGCAGTAATTTTTCAAACCTACGATTTCTGAGTTGGTGCCACGTCCTGGGGGTGTAGCAAGGTAGGGTCAGCTTTTATGTTTAACTAACCGAAAGGTTAGCGCTGCCAGCAGTCATGATTGATTAACTTGTTTTTCCAGAGGAGTTACCTGGTTTCAGTTGTTCCCTCTGAGTCATATATCAGAATGGCTTTTTGGGCTTCAAGATGGCTACTCTTAGGCTAACTTATTTCTCAGGGAGGTTGGGGTCCTACATTCCCCACTTCTTTTTCTGAACATTCTAATCATGGAATGTTGGTGTCTTCTTGATGTGTGAGGGTATGATACTGTTGTCTCAGCATTAGCACCTGCACAGCACTTACTCTTTCTCTAATAAAGGTTATTACTCGATTTAAAATGCAGGGACCTAAGGTGAGGAGCAATATAAAAATAAGCAGGGGTCCTGTCAAGGTGGATATTAGAGTTGTAAGCCATGGGGATCTAGAGAACCAGGATTCAAACAGGCTCTGGTTAGCTTCTCGTTCTCGCTTTCGCTGATCTAATCTTTCTCTTAATTTAGACATTGAGTCTCTTACTACTCCAGTATGGTCTGCATAGAAGCAGCACTCTTCCTTTAGAGCTGCACATAATCCACCTTCTTTTAGAAATAGTAAATCTAATCCTCGTCTGTTTTGCAGCACTACTTCAGAGAGAGAGGTTAGGGACTCTTCAAGTTTAGAAATAGACTGTTCTATAGTTCTCAAATCTTCATCGATAGCTATTCTTAGTCCTTCATAATGTTGGTTTTCTTGTATAATTGCAGCCGCCCCTGTTCCTACTCCGGCTGCGACTCCTACTCCTAGTAATACAGCTAGAGTGAGTGAGACTGGCTCTCTCTTATACCTTAGTCTAGGTTCTAATTCTGCTACGAATTAGAAGTCATCATGATACATTAGTCTGGGTACTAACTGGACCATTATACAGAATTCGTGGGAGAAATTGAAGACAGAGGTGGAAACACATGGAGTTAGTCCAGTATTACAGGCCCACCATCCTTCAGGTGGTGGGACTAAATACCTGTTTTCTCTTGTGGGGATCATGGGGATGGTCTCATTACATAAATTTTTATGCGTGGCGGGAACCGTACCTAGACACTTTCCTATTCCAGACACTTCGGTTAGTGTTAGCTTTTTATGACTGCCCCAACTACAAATTTCGTGGCTGGTTGTATTCTTAAAATCAGCTGACAATCCCAGCCCTTCATAATAAGGTGGTCTAGAAGAAAAACATAACCAACAGGACTCTGTAGTTTTAGGGTCGGTGGCATTTAGGACTCTGAAAGCTCCCTCAACAAGGTTGAGGAGGTGCTGTCCATTGCTAGAAAAGGAGGTCAGTGGGCTAGGAGCAAAGACGGGGACAGCTGAAATAGTTAGGGTTCTTTTCGGGGCTGGGGTTGGGAGGCGAGGCTGATCTGGTAAGACAGCGTTTGGTCCTACTGGAATAGCTGGGAGGGTTTCTACTTTGAGTCTAAGAGTGAATACAACTCCATTATCATATCCTTCCTGATAGAGTCTTAATCCCCACATGAGCTCTCTTTCCCAATTTGCCTCCTTTCCGGTTTCAGTAAAGGAAATATCAATAAGATTACAGGTAGAGCTGGTCATACATTGGGCCTGAGTACTGTTTCTTTTAACTCTTATAAGACTTGGAGGGGAGCTCCCGGCATTTCTGCCTATCCAATGACATGTCCCTGTTTGTTCACAGCCCCAATTTTTGCAGAAAAAGTCTGCCCACCACACTGTGAGGCCTTAGCACGATCGGTTGAGGGGGCTGGGCACACATAGAAGCAGGTATCTTGGAGTTTTTTCATAGAAGCCCGAGATCCACATCCTGGCCTTCCTATTCTACCTCCGTGCCGAGGGTCTTGTTTGAAGAGAGTACATATGTCTACAGTGAGGGTAGGCCACCAAGTCCCCCTAGGATGCTGTTCTGTTAACTGGACTACTACTTGGTGGGAAGCTGGGGTAATGATTTGCCATGTCAGTAACCTGGGTTCATGGGGGTTAGGGTTCTGGTGGGTTGGAAGTAGCAGGAGCATCAGAATTACTAACAGCATAATTCTTTTTACACAAGCGAAGCTTAAGGGGGTTATCAGTCCGAGTTACTCGCCAGTCCGGGTCCGGGGGTGCCTTCTTTAGTGTTGGCAGCCGCGCTCAGAAAATAGCGCCCAATGCAGGGCAGCCGGAAGGCCCCGAACTTCCTAATGACAAATCATCCCACACCACTAAACTACATGCTAATTGCGCCTTGGCATAAGGACCAATGAGACCCACCAAATGGTTATGCTAATAAGGCATATGGAGCCGCACCAACCAGGTCAGAGCATGAGAACTATATAAGCAAGCCTCTCCTTCCCCTCTGGGTCCTGCCCAACTCATTTGTTTCACAAAGAGCTGAAGAATAAAGCTTTCTGCAGAAGAATCCTGCTGTTGTTGCGTGCTGTTCTTGCCGGCGAGGACGGGGCACGCAACAAGTGGTGCCGAAACCCGGGAACCAGAACATCACCGGCACAGGGAGGACCCTTCAGACATCTGGAGAGGATTCAGAACTGCAGGTCAGAAGAAAGCCCAGAGGGGTAAGTTCTGAGAGGCCCCTGCTTTTTAGGATGATGGTTGATGGTTCTCTGTAAATAAGGAGGCACCATGGGGAATGCACCGTCATTAGTCATGGCGCTGCAGACAGCTCTCAAAGAGCGAAACTTGAAGGTCTCCAGCAAAGTCTTAGGATCTTTTGTGAAGGAGATAGACCGTGTGGCCCCCTAGTTCATTTGTTCAGGGTCCCTCTCAATCCCGAGCTGGGACAAACTGGGGAAAGATCTTGATAGAGAGGAGGAGGAGGGTAGCCTGAGGGGAGGCACCAGGCCCCTCTGGAAACTGATTAGAGCTTGTCTGCAAGATGAGAGATGTGAAAAGGTAATAAAAGAAGGTCAGAGAGCATTGACAGATATCCAAGAGAGCATGTCAGAAACGGAACGGGAAACAGAGAGCGCGCGCGGCCGAAAAAAGGCCACAAAAACAAAGGTAAAGAAACCTCAGAGTGAGGGAGAAAGCCCGCCTAGGGCAAAAGCGAAAGAGCCCCGAGAAGCGAGTGACGATCGCCTTGGAGAAAATAGTAAATACCCCTGGAAAGAGTTGAGGGACCTCCAGCTCTCCAATAGGGAATCTGAGGAGGAATTAACGTCCGCAGAGGAAGGGGAAGAAAATAAAACCGCAGAGTGTAGAAGTAAGGGAACCAGCAAAGTTGAAAAGCGGACCAAGGAAAAAATGAAAGCAGGGTGTCCCCCGACGCCCGTTGCCCCGCCACCTTATGTGAGTGGCGCACTCTCCTTTTGCCACCCAGATACTCTTCAGGCAATTAGACAAATGTTTCCTGTATTTGAGGATAATGGCATACGCTCTCACCAGCCCCTGAGCCATAAACAAGTTAAGGAGTTAGCAGAATCCGTTCGGGCTTATGGAGTCAGTGCTAACTATACCATAGCACAAGTTGAGAGATTAACAGAGACAGCCATGACACCCGCAGACTGGCAATATGTAACTAAGGCATGCCTTTCTAGTATGGGGCAATACATAGAATGGAAGGCATTGTGGCATGATATCAGCATGACCCAGGCACGCGCAAACGCGGCCGAAGGACAGCCTGTGTGGTCATATGATATGCTGACGGGCCAAGGACAGTGGGTAGCCAACCAGACCGCCTTCCCCTTACAGGTATACGCACAAATAAACACGTGCGCCGCCAAGGCATGGAAAGCCCTCACCAACAAAGGAGAAGTATCAGGCAATTTGACAAAAATTATTCAGGGGCCGAGCGAGCCATTTTCTGACTTTGTCGCTCGTATGATGGAGGCCGCAGGCAGAATATTTAGAGATCAGGAACAAGCAATGCCCCTAGTGGAGCAATTAGTGTTTGAACAATGTACCAAGGAATGCAGACAGGCGATAACACCCTGGAAACAGAAAGGGATACATGCTTGGTTGAAAGCCTGTAGAGAAATAGGAGGACCACTCACCAATGCGGGCCTAGCCGCAGCCATATTACAGAGCCACAAACAAGCCAGGATCACTAACAGAAGTATTAAATGCTTTCACTAATCTGTCACGAGACCTGTCCCAGTATCTTTCAGGAAACTGGTCCCAAGACTTCGATGGGACACTAGAAGAGCTGTGGCGAGAAATTATCCACATCAACTCCACCCATCTAGATATCTCCGTAGCGGAAGGACTCTCTTCCTGGTTCCTCAGAGCTCTCTCCCACGTCAAGGAGTGGGCGGGCATGGCTGGGATGGGCGTGTTCCTGCTTGGAGGTCTCATGCTCTTACTCTGGTTGTTATGCAGACTCCGCAACCAACATAAGCAGGACAAGGTGATCCTTGCTCAAGCCCTAATGGCGATAGACGTTAGCGCCTCTCCCCAAGTGTGGCTCAACATGCTTAAGAAGGAAGCTCGGCTTTAGCTTGAGGTAGCTCTTGCACCCTGAGCCCATGTGGCACTGCACCAGGCCCGAGTACCTCAATGCTTAATCACAGCTTTCTTTAAGAAGCTCATGGTGCAAGAGGGTTGAGAAAAAGGGTCCAAACCCTTTGTACCAAGCGGTCCCAATGCCAGCCAGAGGATGCGAGGCAAAGCACTGCAAGAAGTCTTGGACCCCTCTGAGAGGCATGCCTGACTGCATAGGGGTAGATGCCCAGAACCCCTCTCCAAAAAGGGGGCATCAGGAAGTATGATGGAGGTCAGGCCTCTGTCTCCGCCTCTGCTGGCAAGTTCTGCCTTGAGCTTCTGTTAGACAAAAAAGGGGGAGATGTTGGCAGCCGCGCTCAGAAAATAGAGCCCAATGCAGGGCAGCCGGAAGGCCCCGAACTTCCTAATGACAAATCATCCCACACCACTAAACTACATGCTAATTGCGCGTTGGCATAAGGACCAATGAGACCCACCAAATGGTTATGCTAATAAGGCATATGGAGCCGCACCAACCAGGTCAGAGCATGAGAACTATATAAGCAAGCCTCTCCTTCCCCTCTGGGTCCTGCCCAACTCATTTGTTTCACAAAGAGCTGAAGAATAAAGCTTTCTGCAGAAGAATCCTGCTGTTGTTGCGTGCTGTTCTTGCCGGTGAAGACGGGGCGCGCGACACTTTAGATGTGAAGCGTGTATCCATGTAGAGACGCCGTCCACTTTTACAGCTGTGGGAGTAGTCAGGAGGACGATGAAAGGTCCCTTCCACCGTGACTCGAGGTTTCCTGTCCGGTGCCTTCTCACGTAGAGTGGGTCTCCCACCTGGAACTGGTGATGCACCGAGAGGTCTTCTGGCTGATAGGCTTCCTTGATGGAGGCCCACACCTCTTTCTGCACAGCCTCCAAGGCTCGTAACCTTTCAAGCAAAAACTTATTAGTTGCACACTCAGGGAATGTATGAAGATGTGCTGACTGAAGCGGGGCCGGGGCCCCAAACATTATTTCAAAAGGCGTTAGTCCAAAGCGGCTGGGAGTGTTCCTAACTCTAAACAGGGCAAAGGGAAGGAGGACTAACCAATCACATAAGCCAGTCTCTATGGACAATTTAGTCAAGGTCTCTTTTAGAGTTCTGTTCATCCTTTCTACCTGTCCTGAGCTCTGGGGCCTGTATGCACAATGCAATTTCCAATCCGTCCCCAGGATCTTGGCCAATCCCTGACTTACCTGGGCAACAAAAGCAGGGCCGTTGTCGGAGCCTATTACCTTTGGAATCCCAAACCTGGGAAATATTTCTTCAAGGATTTTTTTAGACACCGTCTGAGCTGTTTCAGTTTTGGTGGGGAACGCCTCTGTCCATCCTGAAAATGTGTCTAGAAAAACTAGAAGGTACTTGTATCTATACTTAGCAGGCTTAATTTCAGTGAAGTCAACTTCCCAATAAGTTCCTGGGCGATCTCCTCGAAGTCTTTTCCCGGATATTGCTTGATTTTTGCTCACGTTTACTAATTGACAGGGAACACAATTTTTTACAATCTCGTCAGCTAATTTTCCTAATCCAATAATATGATAAGGGGAGTCTCGAACTAAAGTCTTTAGGTTTTTTGCTCCCAAATGTGTCAGTTGATGTAATTGCCTTAAGTATTCTTCTGCCTCTTTCCGGGGCAGGACAACTTTCCCTTTTTCAGACTTGTATATCTCTTGGGGTGAGGAATTTTTGAACCCTAATTTGTTTATACAAACGAGATCTTCAGGTGTGTACTGGAAGCTCTCGATGTGAGTGGCTTCCGGACACACCTGAAGGGGCAAAATGTTCATTCCCTGAGCCGCTTGCTTTGCGGCTTGGTCTGCTCTCCGATTTCCTCGAGCTATTGGAGAGTCATCTTTCTGGTGTCCAGGGCAATGCATTATTGCTACTTCTTTAGGCCTATGGATGGCTTCCAGCAAATCTAAAATTTCTTGTTTGTTTTTAACATCTTTCCCGGCAGAAGTTAACAGCCCTCTCTGTCTATAAATAGCCCCGTGTATATGAGCAGTGGCAAAGGCGTATCTGCTGTCAGTGTAGACGTTAAGTCTCTTACCTTCTGCCATCTTTAGGGCCTGAGTCAGGGCGATGAGTTCTGCTCGCTGTGCAGAGGTGCCCGTTGGGAGTCCACTGGCCCATACAACTCGGTCATCATCTACTACTGCAGCTCCGGCCATTCTCTTACCATCCATGATGTAACTGCTCCCGTCTGTATACCAAGTCAGGAGTCTCGTTCCCCCTAAGGGCTGATCTTGCAAGTCCTGGCAGGTTCCTGTCTCTTCAGCCAGGATTTCCTGGCAGGTGTGAAGCACTTCTTTCTCCAAATCGGGGAGCAGAGTGGCCGGGTTTAGGATGGCAGGGGGGGCAAACTCTACTCGATCACGATTCAGGAGTAAGGTTTGGTAGTGAGTCATTCTGGCATTCGACATCCATCTCTCGGGTGGTTGCCGAATTACACTCTCCAACGCATGTGGAGCAACTACAGTAAGTTTCTGTCCCAGTGTCAGTTTGTCAGAATCTTTAACTAGGAGGGCCACAGCCGCTACTACTCTCAAACAGGCAGGCCATCCACTACTTACTGGGTCTAATTTTTTTGACAAATAGGCGACAGGTCTCTTCCAAGGTCCCCATTGCTGGGTCAACACTCCCCGAGCCACTCCACTCCGCTCATCCACAAAAAGGACGAATGGCTTAGTTACGTCTGGCAGGGCCAGAGCGGATGCCGACAGGAGGGCTTTCTTGATTTCATCAAAGGCCTGTTGCTGTTCAGGTCCCCAAACAAACGGGGCTGCCTCTTTGGTTAGGGGGTACAGGGGGGCGGCTAAGGTGGCATATCCGGGTATCCACAATCTGCAGAACCCTGCTGTTCCCAGAAATTCGCGGACTTGGCGCGGAGTAGTAGGGACCGGGATCTGCGTCACAGTCTGCTTCCGGGCTTCAGTAAGCCACCTCTTCCCTTCTCTCAGGGAATACCCTAAATAAGTCACTTGTGGTTGGCAGATCTGTGCCTTTTTGGCAGATGCTCTATACCCCAGCCTAGTAAGTTCAGTCAAAAGGGCTTCAGTAGCCGCTTGGCAGACTTCCTGTGTAGGAGCGGCTATCAGTAAGTCATCAACATATTGTAACAAGGTTACCTGCGGGTTGGAGGCTCGGTAAAAGGCCAAGTCCTGGTGTAAAGCCTCGTCGAAGAGGGTAGGTGAGTTCTTGAATCCTTGTGGCAAGCGAGTCCAGGTCAATTGTCCAGTAGTTCCTGTGGAGGGGTCTTTCCACTCAAAAGCAAACAGCGGTTGGCTACTCTGGTGCAGGCGCAAACAAAAGAAGGCATCTTTTAAATCTAAGACTGTATACCAAGTATTTTCTGGGGCCAGAGAGCTTAGCAGGTTGTAAGGATTCGGCACAGTGGGATGAATGTCCTGTGTTCTCTTATTAACTTCTCTCAAATCTTGCACTGGTCGATAATCTCCTGTTCCCGCTTTCTTTACAGGCAGCAAGGGAGTGTTCCATGGGGATTTACATTTTACTAATATTCCCTGTTCTATGAGCCTCTGGATATGGGGCCTAATCCCATCTCTGGCTTCTTTACTCATTGGATATTGTCTCACAGTTACTGGTGAGGCTGAGGCTTTTAATTCTATGACCACCGGGTTTGGTTTACAGCGAGTCCCATACCTGCCGTCTCTGCCCAGGCCCCTGGAAACTGGTTGAGCCACCTCTGATTAACTCGGGAGGGTTCTGGTTCCTTAAAAAGGCGGTACTCGTCTTCTAACTTTATAGACAGAATGCTTAGGCCCAAGGGTCTCTTTTTGCTATCAGTCACTTGGGTATCTTCAGTCTGAAAGGATATTCGGGCCCCGACTTTGGTCAAGATGTCTCTTCCCAACAAGGGTGTAGGGCATTCCGGTATAACAAGGAATGAGTGGTTTACTTGTCCCACTCCTAAGTCTACTGTTCTTTGGGTAGTCCATGCATATTGTTTCTGACCCGTGGCCCCAAACACCCAAGACTTTTTACTAGAAAGGGGGCCTCTAGCTTGGGTCAGTACTGAATGTTGAGCACCGGTATCTACCAGAAACTCAACGGGTTGCCCCTCCACCTTCAGAGTTACCCTAGGCTCGGGGAGGGGCTCCGAGCCCCGTCTTTCCTAGTCCTCATCTTCTAGCAGGGACAACACTTTCTTCGGAGGTCCTCGTGGTGGTTTCTTAGGGCAATCTTTCACCCAATGCCCCTTTTCCTTGCAGTACGCACACTGATCTTTATCCAATGGAGGTCGGTTGCCCAGGGACCCTGCCTTACTAGTTCTACCACTAGAGGGCGGCCGTCCCTTACTTTCTACTACTGCGGCCAAGATTTTTGTTAAATTTCTCTCATGCTTCCTATCTCTCTTTTCTTCTTTACTTTCTCTCTCCTTCTCTTTCCTTAACTCCTTCTCTTCTTCAGTCTCTCTCTTATGATAAACTTTCTCTGCTTCTTTCACTAAATCTCTCAGCGACAAATCCTGTAAGCCCTCCAATCTCTGAAGCTTTTTCTTAATGTCGGGTGCCGATTGCCCGATAAAGGCAAGGGCCACTGAAGCACTATGCCCCTCAGAAGTGGGATCAAAGGGGGTATACCGCCTGAAGGCTTCTATCAGGCACTCTAAGAATACTGCAGGTGCTTCAGTGGCTCCCTGGCTGACCTCTCTTACCTTGGCCAAATTGGTGGGGCGTCTTGCGGCCCCACGGAGACCTGCCACCAGAGCCTGACGATAGATGGTTAGTCGCTCCCTACCTTCTGGAGAATTAAAGTCCCAGTTGGGTCTAGTCAACGGGAACCCCCTCTCTATGTCATGAGGGAGTTGCGAAGGCCGTCCGTCGGTTCCAGGCACATTCCTCCGTGCCTCCAGGAGAATCCTCTCTCTCTCTTCCGTGGTAAAGAGCACCTGCAAAAGCTGCTGACAGTCATCCCAGGTGGGCTGGTGGGAAAACATCAGAGACTCTACTAAACCAGTTAGTTTCTGTGGCTCCTCTGAAAAGGGCGGGTGGTTAGCTTTCCAATTATACAAATCAGCAGAGGAGAAGGGCCAATATTGCAGGGGTTGGAAAGGTGGTTCCCCTTCTTCTCCAAGGATGGGAACTCCATAAGACCGGAGAGGAAAGATACCCGGTGGGTCCAAGATGACCCCTCGGCGGCGCCGGGTGCCCTGGGCAGGTCCCGGAGCCTGCCCTACTGCCTCAGCATCAGGGACTGAGGGTGCCGGAGCTGGGGGTGCTGAGGGTGCTGAGGGTGCTGGGGGTGGGGGCACCGGAGGTGCCGTAGGGGCAGGAGGGTAAGGAGGGGGAGGGGGATCATCAATTATAAGCGAATCCTGAGTATCAGGGTAAACTTTGGTAGTTTCCTTTTCCTTTTTCTGAGGTTGAGTCTGGGCAGCTAAAACTCGAGGGCCCATTTTCTTTTGCACCCAGGGCTTTACCCAGGGTGGTGGGTTATCCACCAACTCTTGCCAGACTACAATGTAGGGTCGCTGATCCGGGTGTCCTTGAGACGAATCCTGAAAGACAACAGCTTTTACTGCTAATAAGGTGGGGAGATCAAAAGTCCCCTCCGAGGGCCACCCAACATTGTAGGTGGGCCATTCGGAGGTACAGAAAGTCTGCCATGGTCCCTTTTTCACTTCTACTGACAAGTTATGTGCCCTCGCTCTAACTTCCGTCCAATGATCTAGCGTCAGGCTAAGGGGAGTCGTCACTGTCTGTCCCATTGTCAGTATAACAATAATTAGACACGTAAAGGACACAAAAAACAAAGACACACACAGATTAGACACACAGCGGCCGCTTTTGGTTCTTTTCAGAGCCTCGAACAGAAACCGAAAGGAATCAGAGGGTTGATATTCTCGGTGCCCAAAAATCAACCCTATCTCATCAGGTTCAGTTTGCCGGAAAAACAGACGGGAGGCTACCAGGCGTCCCTGGCCTCCCAACCTCCCTGGGGCGTCCCCCAGGGTTGCAGCCTGCGGTGCTCTAGTACGTCTACCGACCGCAGTCACAGCCCCTTTATGGGATTGAGACGGCTGCCAGACAGCGGGTACCCTTCAGAACTCCGACCGGTCTCACTGAAACAGAAAACAGAACACATACAACTCAAGGCGCCACTAATCTTACCTCTTCCTCCAAGAGCGACTTCGGGAGTGAAGCGGGGTGGACGCCCGATCCCGGACGAGCCCCCAAATGTTGGATTCCCCTGAGGAAGGCGCCGCCCCAAATCACTCACCAAAGACGTTTCTTGATGCAACAAGCAAGAGGAATTTATTCAGAAGCCAACTAGTTGGGGTCCAAGTCAGCCCGTCGCAACGGGTCTCAACGAGGACCCTGAGTACTTACAACTAAGTGGTTATATAGGATTTTCTGAGGCATTCAGCCCTAGAGAATTACCATGGTTACAGATTATGTTGTAGTAACAAGATAACAATACTACATAGCAAGATAACAATACTACAAAGGCAGTAATTTTTCAAACCTACGATTTCTGAGTTGGTGCCACGTCCTGGGGGTGTAGCAAGGTAGGGTCAGCTTTTATGTTTAACTAACCGAAAGGTTAGCGCTGCCAGCAGTCATGATTGATTAACTTGTTTTTCCAGAGGAGTTACCTGGTTTCAGTTGTTCCCTCTGAGTCATATATCAGAATGGCTTTTTGGGCTTCAAGATGGCTACTCTTAGGCTAACTTATTTCTCAGGGAGGTTGGGGTCCTACACTCAGAAAATGGCTTCTAGGCCTTTAAGATGGCTATGCTTATGCTAACCTATTTCTATTCTTACATTTTAAACTTTATTTCTCCTTTTGACTGATTTCGGTTTTTAGAGGTATTTTGCCCCAGGGTTTCCCTTCCTGGACTTACACTGGAGAAAGCATTAATTTTCATCATATGGCACCAAAATACTCATTCGTTCATTTACTTACGGCCAATCCCTTATAACTACTCTTCAGGATGAGGTTGGATTTTTCTGATTTTTAAGTTACAACTTTTGTCAGAGCCAGCTTCAACCATCCTTGATAATCTTTCTATCTATGTCCTTCACAGATATGTCCAACCACTCATACATGTACATATCAATTTAGGAGTATGTACTCTCATGTAAAGGAGTGCAGAGAGCATTAAGAGTCAGGAAAAAGAACTAATAAAACTTAGCTAAACCTTAACAGCAGACCATTCCGGAATAGTAAGAGATTCAATGTCTAAACTTAGAGAGAGACCAGATCAAAGGAAGAGAGAGCGAGAGGCCTGCCAAGGGCTATTTGAATCCTAGTTTACTAAATCCCCATGGTTTACAACCCTGATATCCACCCTGGCAGGGCCCTTGCTTATTTTTATACTGCTTCTCACTTTAGGTCCCTGTATCTTAAACCGGCTAATAGCCTTTGTTAGGGAAAGAGTGAGTGCTGTTCAGGTGCTAATGCTGAGACCGCAGTATCATTCACTCACACAGCAGGAAGAAACAAACATTCCATGATTGGAATGGTCAAAGGAAAGTGGGGAAATGTAGAATCTAAGCATTAGTAAGATTAGTAAATTAGCATAAGCATAGCCATCTTAGAAACCTAGAAACCATTTTCTGAGAGTGTGACTCAGAGGGAAAAAAAACAAACAAACCCTGGGCCTGGGTAAGGCCTTGAAAAACAAGTTAATCATGAGCACCGGGTGGTGGGCAGCTGTGACCCTTGGTCAGCTAACCTTGGTCAGTTAATCTTACATACCAAGTTTATCGTGCAGAACCTCCCTAACCATTGAGGAGTAGTCTTACCCTGCCCTTGCTTAACCCCAGAATATATGTCTTGCAAGAATAATGTATAGTTATAGAAAATTGCTATGAGTTAAGTGCTTTGAAATTGCCATATAAACCCTTGGCTCTGAGTGCTCGGGGTCCTTGTTGAGACCCGCTGCATCGGGCTGACTTGGACCCCAGCTAGCTGGCTGAATAAAGACTTTGCTTGAATTTACATCTCTATGCCTGTGTAGTTTGTTCTCTGGGGAAGCCTCGGAAGCCTGGACCCTAACACTCACAGATCTGAAACTTGAGTGCCATAACTGGAAATTGGACTGGACAAGAAGTTATCTGAGATGCTTTATTATCCAGAAGAGTTGGTGATCAAGTTAAAAAATGTCAGCTGAAATCTAGGGAGAAAAAATAATACATAACATATACAGTAAAAAAAAAATTCAACCAAGTAAATTTGAAAATTCAGTTGGTTTTATTAAGTGACTAATGAATGGGTGTTGGTAAAATTGTACCATTTCCAGAGTATCTCGCTTGGCTTTAGTGCATTTGCATAACCTCGGGGGTGGAGAAAAGTTCATTTCCATGTCAGTGGGTAATTACCTGGGCAATGGAGGGTGTGTCTGAAACTGTGAGTTTAAGGGGAGGGGCTGGCATGCTGACTTGCTTCCTTCCAGAGCAGGGGCGAGAGAGAAGTCACTGGACTGCAGTTTGTAAGCAATAAACGTGTTTTAAACTTTATCTTTCCCTTTGACTGAGTTCAGTTTTTAGAGGTATTTTGCCCTGGGATTTCCTTTTTCTGGGCTTACACCTGGAGGCATTTGGCAGGGTGCCTCTTATCCTGAAATCTGTCATAATGGGTGCGACCTTTGGGAGGGCTGCTCCTCTTGAGGTGGGGAGGCCCCACTGGATGCAGCAGCAGAGAGTGCCACTTCACCTGTTATTATCCCCCCAGGTGTGGGACTTCTAAATTGGGAACCCCTAGTGGGGAATTGGTCTAGGTTAAAGAACATCTTAGAGGGGTAGGACCTTCTCCAGAACTGGGGAAGGGTGGAAACACCGGAAGCTTCAGAATTAGCCCCCCTGTGAGTTGGAATACTGCTTAGAGACCTAAGGGGGTCGTGCAGCAGCTGGCATTGTAGGTTCTCTTTTCATTCAGATAGTGGAAAATGTTATACAGGAGAAAGAGGATTATCGAGAGGGTTACAGAGTAGAGAGGGACTTAGGCAGGAGAGAGACACACTTCAGCATTGCTTGGAGGAGGTGGGTGATAACCTATGGGATGCTGTTAAAGAAGAGACACAGTTACTGAAAAGAAAGGTCATGCTACTAGAAGATTCCTTAACAGCAGCAAGGGAGGATACAGGAGGAAAAGCAGCATTGCAGAAGGTGGGGGTGGGGGGGGGAAGTAGTGCCTTTAGTACCAGAAATGGTGGAGGAGGAGCAGATGGTGCAGAAGACTGAGGGAAAAGGAGAGGAGGCAGGGCCACAGTCTGATCTGCTACCCAGGCCACCACTGGAGGTACCATCTTCTCCTGTTTTAAAGGCCCACCCAGCTGTAATTAAGGAAATAAAAATGAAACAACTGCTCTCTTCTCAGGGAGGAACAGCCCCCTCCCCAGATTGTGAAGCACTCATTCATCCACCTCTATACCCAGGATGAGCTGGTGGACATGAGCATCCAGTATAGGCAGAAGCCACTGGACTCTGCCTACATGGCTTTTACATCTCTGGGATATGAGGGTGGAAAGTATTGTTCTGTTGGGTACTGAGATGAGTAGAATGGCTTCCTTGACTACTCACCCTTCCCTGTGGCAGCAGCTACAACAGGCCCACCACACCTCAGGAAATCAGACACTCTTGGAATGGCTGACAGCTGCCATCAGGATAGTTTCGCCTAATCAGGGTGATTTACCATATTTTCCAAGTACTTGCAAAACATATGTAGAGCTCCAACAAGTATTGCAGGAATTGAGCATGAAGAAAAATGCCATCTATAATATGGAACCCCAGGGCACTGATGAGGAGGTGTTCACTATAGGAATGAGAAATATGGTGCTGCATATAGCTCCCACATCTCTCTTTGGGTCCCTAGTGAATACTCTTGAACTGCACCTAGGGCAACCTATAAGTGAGGCTACTCATACTTTCACAGTTCTGGTGGAGGCTGAAACAATAAGTTTAGGGGACAGCCTTGGTCTTCTCACATGTCAGAAGGCAGAATGGGAAAGCACCTTCCCCCATGTCTGAACACAGCATGGGAAAGCACCAGCTTGAGAAAAACTGGTGCAGTCCTTGGAAGTTATCTGCCCACAAAAACATATCTTGTCCTCGAAGACGAGCCAAGATGCCTCATTCTGAAAATAGGGAGACCTTGAGGATGTGTGAAAACACCGCCCCTGCTTACTAGGCAACTTCTAAGAAAATCAACAAGGTGCTCTGGCCTGCCCCCCTGAGAAGGGAAAGATGAGTATAGCACTTGGCTGAGGTATGAGAAAGGCAGTATAAAAATAAAGGTGCTGCACCACATCAGGGCTGCAGCCATTGTCTGTCTGTCTGTGTTGTCTGTGTTTTTTTTCCCTCATTTCACCCAAAGAAAACATGTGGCATGCTACAATAAGGGCATGGAGAGAAGTATGGGCCAGGACTGAAAGAAGTGCAGTAGGCCCCGTGAAGGTTTTGTGGACCCAGATGTAGGTTGATTTGATAAATGCCAGGTTAGTGAGAGAAAAACTCAATGGGCAACCCAATGTAATCTTCTTAGAAGTGTGACACCAATTAAAGCCAGAGCAGCAGTTCCAGCCACTGAGGTCCAGGACATGGAAACCAGAGTCAAGGCTTCATGCCCAGACTGTGTCCCTGCAAAGCTTCATGGGAGACAGTACTCATTATTCACCTGAGCCCTCACCCCCACAGGAGGATGACTGGGCATCATGGTTTGACTAAGGGAGGGTCAAGGTCCCCATCTTGGGTGACATGGTGTACACCAGAGGCCACATGTAGATTAGCAATTCATTGGTCTTCTGTGAATGTACAACGTGTCCTGGCGCTGGTGAACATGGGGGCTGAATGTTCTCTGAATCATGGCAACCCTGAGCATTTTCCCAGGACCCCTGCTGTGATAGACGGCTGTAGGGGTAAGGCAATTAGAGTGAAGAAAGCCCAAATCTCATTGGGTATAGGGCATTTACACCCAAAGGAATATACTGTGTACATTTATCCCATTCCTGAATATATTTTGGGGGTAGATATTCTGCAGTAACTGTGGTTACAGGCAACTGCAGGTGAGTTCAGATTGAGGGTATGTGTGGTAAAGGCAATTCTGAGGGAACATGCTAAGCACCCACCTGTAGCTCTGCCTGTACCTCAGCGGGTGACAAATACTAAGCAGTATAAATTGCCTGGGGGGCACAAGGAAATTGGAGAAACTCTACAGGACTTGGAGAGGGTGGGCATCATAAAGCCCACTCCTAGTTCTTTTAATTCCCCAGTGTGGCCAGTGAGAAAGCCAGATGGCTCCTGGCATATGACTGTAGAATACAGGGAATTGAATAAAGTCACACCCCATTTGAATGCTGCTTTCCGCTCTATAGCAAACATTCTGGACACCCTCAGCCATGAACTGGGAAAGTATCATTATGTAGTAGGCCTGATAATGCTTTCTTCTCTACTGACATAGCACAGGAAAACCAGGAACACTTTACCTTCACATGGCAAGGCCAGCAACGGATATTCACTGTTCTTCCACAGGGATACCTCCACAGTCTGACCATCTGTCATGGGCTTGTAGCCCAGCACTTGGCCACATGCAAGAAACCACAAACAGTGTAGTTGTATTACTACATTGATGGTATTATGCTCACATCTGATTCTCTTTCATATTTAGAAAGGGCAGTTCCTAGACTGTTGCAACATCTCGAGGATAAAGGATGGGCTGTGAACAGCACCAAGGTTCAGTGACCCGGTTTGTCCATAAAATTCTTGGGGGTTCTCTGTTGGGTTAAATGTAAGTTGTTCCTCAAGCAGTTATAGACAAGGTCCAGGCTATCACCACCCCTACCACTGTGGCAGTATTAGAAGCACTTTTGGGTCCTTGGGGCTACTGGAAAGTGTTTCTCCTGCACTTGGCACAAATTCCAAAGATGTTACACTGGTTGGTATGAAAGGGTATCAGGTGGGACTTGGATGAGACATGTGCAGATGCCCTTGGTGCTGCCAAGCAGGCAGTTAAGGCCATCGAGGCCTTGAATGTAATGGACTCATCAAGGCCCTATGAGATAGATGTTCATGTAACTGAAGATGGTTATGGATGGGGTCTTTGGCAGTGGCTTGAAATGACAAGCCAACTGATTGGATTCTGGTCACAACTATGGAAAGGAGCAGAGGTCTGGTTACACCTTGATAGAGAAGCAACTGGTTGCTGTGTACAATGCCTTGCTGGCTACTGAGCCCATTCCCGGAACAGCTACAACCAAGAAAATAACCACCAATCCCATTGCAGAGTGGGTGCAAAGCTGGAACCAAAGGCCACGGAGTGGCATGGCACAGATACCTACACTGGCCAAATGGGTGCATATTTACAGCAGTACAGTGCCCTCTCTCCTAGTCCCTTAAGTGGAGAACTCCAGCGCTTATTGGGGCCAGTGACTTATACCAGTGGAAAGCATGAAGAACTTGCTCTTGAACCATTGGTAGCTGAGAGTCCTTATAAGGAAGGAAAAGCCCCTATAACTAAAGATGCTTGTTACACAGATGGCTCTAGTCTTTGGCAGCCCCCAAAGTGCAGGACTGTGGCTTTCCATTCTAAAATGTATGGATGGAGGATGGAGAGGTGAAAAGCAGTCAATGGACTGCAGTGTGGGCAGTATGGCTCATGATCACCCATGAGCCTTCCCATATAGTATGGCTACTGACATAGTATTGTGCATGCCAACTGGATGGTTGGTCACCAGCCCTTTTGGGGGCAAAAGTTGTGGCAAGACCTATGGGACTCTGGTCTAAGACTGTTACTCTATATCATGTGACTGGCCATTTGTCTTTGGCATCCCCAGGGAGTGATGAAGCAGACACATTGGCCCGGGGGCGCTGGCTAGAAGGAAAGCCTGCCTCTGGTGTGACCCAATGGCTATACCAGCATTTGTTGCATGCAAGGCAAAAGACAATGTGGGCTCTAGCCTGTTGGTGGGGCTTGCCATTGACCTCTGAAGAAGTCAGCAGAGCCTGGAAGGAGGCCTTTGTGTGCTCTAAGAGAGAATTCTACTGAGTCCCACAGCAACATGGACAATAATAAGGGGGACAATACCCCTTGTCAGGTGGCAAATAGACTATATTGGGCCTCTGCCCATATCAGAAGGATATTGGTATGCCATGACTTGTGTGGACACAGCTACTGGACGATTGGTTGCTTTTCCTGCACATTGTGCAGATCAACAAACTACCAAAAGGGTTCTGGAGCATCTCTTTGCAGCCTAAAGCTGGCCACAGGTGACTGAGAGCGATTAAGGCACGCACTTTACTAGACATGCATTACAAGGATGGATGCAGCAATTACGAATAAAGTAGAATTTTCATGTACCATATAACCCTACCAGGCAGGCATGATAAAGGGGTACAATGGTTTGTTGAAATCTGGCCTGAATTCAGACACCAATAGTCTATGGGGCAGGTTAGTTTGCTTATGGATAATGCTATCACGTTTGAATGAGAAGCCCTAAAAAAAGAGACTTAAGCCATGTGGGCATGCTACCACACACTGCTGCCTCTCCTATTCAACTGAATGTGAAAAATGAAGAGGAGTTATTGAAGCCAGGATATGACCAGCAGAGCAACATCCTGCTGTCAACCCCAACTGTGTTAAACCCTGGAGACTCTGTTGAGTGGCCCCAGACAATTTGACACATAGACCAGTGATGGCTGGACCTTCCTGCACCTTGGGGGAAAGGCCTAGAGGCTGGCCATGGCAGAGTGGCCCCCAAAGATCACAGTAGTGTACCCAAAATGTCCAGGATATAAGAGCATCTTACAGGGAAGTTTTGTTTTTATCTTTATGGCCAGTGATTGTACCTCTCATAGTCATATATATTGACACTTCTGTAACTTCCACAGGGAGGGCAGTGAAAGTCAGGTATACTAGACCAGGACAAGATCCCATTCCTGCCATTGTGCTATCACAGGACCACTCTCTTGCATGTATCCTACCTGATGGACAAGATTTGCCTAGGCTGTTGTCACTAAAACATGTATCTTATTGCCTATACAGTTATTTTCTTCTATATTCCCTGTGGCCTGGATGTGTCCCCTGGCTGCAGCTGCCATGTGATGACTGCTCTGAACTCCCTATCCTTTCAGCTACTGACTGCCTGTGGAATGGGTGAGCTATAGACTTAGTCTGTATTGGACATTGAATTTAGCTTAATCCTCCAGCTTGAGGATCATCATGATTTTATTGCTGTTGTTATTGCATGTTAATAATCTGGTTACAGTACTCCAGTTTTGTTGCTCAGGGGCCATTGCAGAAGATGGGGAGTGAGTATATTGTGAAGTGAGATTTCTGGAGGGGTGGGCTGTTGGTAAAATTGCAACATTTCCAGAATCTCTTGCCTGGCCTTAGTGTTTCTCCATATCATTAGGTGTTTCCATGAGGTGGAGAGAAGTAGTCAATCTCCACATCAATAGGTAATTACAAGGGGGAACAAGGGCATATCTGGGCCAAAGAGGTTGGGTGGGTCCCTTTTTGAAGCCAGATCATGAGAGACATGGGTGAGCAGAAGTGGACAACTGCTTGTAAGCCATAAATGGGTTTCTCCCACTTAATTTCTCCCTTTGACTGATTTCAGTTTCAAAGGTAGTTTGCCCCAGGATTTTCCCCCCCAGGGTTACAAACAGACTTTGCTAAATTTCTTCCTGTCTACCACAGCTAAGTCACATAATTCTGTAAATGTCTGTGGCGATAGCTTCCTTCCTGGAGCAAATCCTCCATCTAAATTCTTTTAGGCAGTTAAGGGTTAAGTCAAAGTTTTTTCTGAGCTTCTGTTTCTTAAAAATAATCAGCCTAAAATAATTGCATGCCAAGGAGGCACATTTTGCAGTGGGAAATTTTGCTCCCCTACATGGCCATGAGAATCCAAGCAAACATCCATGTACTTATGGAGGTAAAATCTGTATGTGTGTTTTGAAGAGGGGAGAATGACAAAAACAAACAAACAAACAAAAATGATAAATAAGTGGAAAGTAAATAAAACCAGGAGAAAGTATAAGGATATAGTGCCAATTTTTTCAGGCATTCCTGAGAGTATGACACTTCATCTATAACCTAAGGCCATGGGGCAGTGAGCCACGTAGATTTGGTGGGGAGAGGGATTGGTCTAGGCAAAGGGTAAGTGCCCAGAGGCTGGAGTATGTTTGGTATGAAAAGGAGAAGTTTGCCACCTCAGAATTTGCCTCTTTGGCATAAGGATTATCTTGAACTAGTTATTTTTAAGAAACTGCAGACACAGGATGTGGGGACAAGTACTGTCCACTTGCAACCTTTTGTCCCAGAGTAAACATGTGTGCAAATAGCCCCCTTCTTTGGCCATTATGCTAAGTATATAGTATGTTGATGGTCTGAGACTGGCCAAATCCAGGCCTACGTTATCTATGGAAACATCTTATTGGAAAGCAGACCAATGTTTTGTTCCTTCAGGTGCTAGTCACACAAGAATGATCCCTTCTTGCAAAGCAAGTTATCTTTATTTTATTTTATTTTTTTAAATTTTTTTTTGAGAGGGCATCTCTCATATTTATTGATCAAATGGTTGTTAACAGTTAACAACAATAAAATTCTGTACAGGGGACTCAATACACAACCATTAATCCACCCCAAGCCTAATTCTCATTAGTCTCCGATCTTCTGAACACAACGAACATGTTCTTACATGGTGAACAAATCCTTACATAGTGAATAAGTTCTTACATGGTGAACAGTACAAGGGCAGTTATCACAGAAACTTTCAGTTTTGATCAAAGCAAGTTATCCTTGTCCCCTCGCCCCTGGAACACATGTAGTCTTTGTCTCCTCATCCAATATAAGCAGTTTCCTCTCTGTCCATCTTACTGTAGTGCCACCTCATCCAGCCAGCTGTGCCTGGACTTCCTGTAGGTAAGTCCCAATAAACTGTCATGTCTCATACACTATCTTTGGGTGTTTTCTTCAGTCTCTCAAACAGTTTTTCCATTTCAACTTTCCCAATTGGGCATGCAATCAGTAGTAGAACCTGTGATCTGAAAAACAAGTAAATGTTATGCTTTTGTAAGAGACACTTACTTTTATAAGGGAAATCGCCATTTATAAGTATGTCCCCCTTTCGGTGCTTAGAAGTGAAGGGTAACTCTAAATGTCTAGAAACTCTTATCAGTGGAGAAGGCAGAGACTTGAATCTGTGTAATACCATACCTTTGTTTACTGTGCTTTGCTTGAAAAACTTCCATAACTGGCTCTCCTACACCCCAAAATTTTTCTTTTGTCTTTGTTGTAGAGGGAATTTAAGGTTGTGACTTGAGCCATTTGGGGGAGTTACTCAGTTTTCTTGTTCTTTTCTACATATACAGAGGTTATACATGTTATTAAACTTATTGATTTTCTTTTGTTAATCTTTTTTATTACAGGGGGTCTCAGCCAAGAACAATGAACAATAGAGGGAAAATAATTTTTTCCCTCTACAGAGTCTTTCTTAGTAGGGATAGAGACAAAATCAAAGCAATAACAATGCAGTATGTTTTCCATCACCTGTTCATTCATACCTGAGAAGGAAAGTTCCATCATCATTCAGCAATTCCATGAATGGTCCCAAAATCTTCCATGCTTTTATGGTTTAAAGAACCTCTAACTAGACATTTACTGTACAAGGAGTAACTCAGATTTTTCTTCCCCAACTTGCCAAAATTTAATTTTCATTAAACATTAGATATTTTATGGAATTTTCCTATTGTTTGAGAATTCACTTCTGAAAATATAGGTGGTTCTGCCAGGTGATGATATAAAAGAGATGTTGTTGGGAACCTAAGAATCTTTGGCATGTAGTAGTTCATTCGGTTTTAGCTAATTTCCATTCTTTTGATACTTGAGATATACTAGACTTCCAATTAGTCATTTTAGTGTCATCAATACCATAACTTAAGCACTGTGTGTTAGTGTTGTGTTTGTTTGCTTGTTTTTAGCTGCTTATAGCAGAAACCCTAACTTTATAAAACAGAGTTTAGGGATGAGTGTGGCTTATTCTTTGGTTTTGCAGCTCATACTTGTCATCAATCCAGTTTTTACCTCTGTGATTTTCAACTATGGACATTCCAGGAACCATCAAAGTTACCTGTGATGGTGTGATATAATGAGTTATAAGAAATATATATGTGGTCATTCATATGACCAAATACATATTTCCCAGGTATATTTCATCTTCATCCACAGTTCCTGAAAACACTGCAGAATCTTAAAGATGAAATGGGTGTTTTGTCATGTTAATGAGAGATTCTTGGACCCCCGCCCAAGGGCAGGGGAAGACAACGGATCAGCCAATGGCCAATAATTTAGTCAATCATGACTATGCACTGAAGCCTTCACCAAACCTTGGAGAGTTAACTCTCTCTGCTCTGCTCAGTGGCATCCTGCTTCTCAGTCAGAGACAGCTTCTATGCTTTGGGGAACCAGAATACCCCCTCATGCCACTGAGCCAAGCCCCAAGCTCCAGAAGGATAGAAGCTCCTTTATTTGGGACCTTGCCTTATGTCTCTCTTCATCTGGCGGTTAACTTATATCCCTTATGGTATCCTTTGTTAAATTGGTAAATGAAAGTGTTTTCCTGAGTTCAGTGAGCCTCTCTAGCAAATTAATCTAACCTAAGGGGGAGGTAGTGGGAACCTCCAATCTGTAGCTGGTAGGTCAGAGGCACAGGGAATTTCCTGGGGCTTGTGACTGGAGTAGGGGATGGAGGGCAGTCTGTTATGCCCGAATCGCGGCTAGTCCCTAGAACCACCTGAGTACTCAGACAGCATGTAAAAACAAAGAGCCTTTATTAAAGCAGAACAAGCTCGAGCTTGGGCACCCAACCAGCCCAATGCAGAGGGACTTAGTTCAGGAGCCTCTGTGAATGTTACAACAGGATTTTTATGCATTCAAGAAAGGCAGTTAGGGGGTTTCCTCTCGGGCAGAACTGGGATTGGTTGACCTTTAACTTGTTCTAAGCTGATTGGATTGTTAAGGTAAGTTCTCTTTTTCTGTTTTTGTAATGTTCCTAGGGTTCTTTCCAGCCTGAGCCTGATTGGTTGAAGTGGGACGTGGTTCTTCCTAGTTGCTGATTCTTGGTACAGTTATGGGGTAAGAGTACAGTTATAGGGCAAGGGTACAGTCATGGGGTAAGAGTTCAGTCATGGGTTAAGAGTATTTTAACTTCTATAAGATGGAATCTCTTTGATCAATCTTAAATTTTGCTTGGTTCTCTCAAGTCTTGTTGGACAGAGCCCTTAACCTGGGAAGATTGGTGCTGTCTCTGGGCAGATAGCATCAGAATTGAGTTGAGTTCTCCAACACCCTGCTGGTGTTTGAAAATTGTTATATGTGTGGGAAGACACCTTCCCACATATTTACACACATTGGAATCAGTCCAGGAACCTGAATGGAGTTATAGTACTATTACTGCTGTGTATAATATTGTTACTGCTTGTAAGTCCAGGGAGAGGAAATCCAGGGGCAAAATACCTCTAAAAACCAAAATCAGTCAAAGGGAGAAATAAAGTTTAAAATAAACTTATTGCTTACAGACTGCAGTCCAGGTCCTTCTCTCTTTCCTGCTCCAGCAGAGACACTGGTCCTCCCCCTCACCTCTCAGGTATAGATAAGCCCTCCATTGCCCAGGTAATTACCCATTGTTATGGAGATGAACTTCTCTCCACCCCTGAGGAATGATACAAATTCACTAAAGCCATACTTATTTCCACCTCTGAACACCTATTGATATACAGATGCACTTAAGCCAGGCGAGATTTTCTGGAACTATTACAATTTTACCCACACTGCCATACATGTTAGGCTGGAATAAGGAAAAACAAGGACATGCAAACAGAACAGAGAGATACCATAAAAGGAGAACAGACCAGACCTCAAGGTCCATACCTTATATGGAAAGGAGACAGCTCTTCCTGAATTCCATCCTTCTGATGTACCAACTAAGACCTGGATGTCAGCCTCCTCCCTCTTGGAAGGAAAAAAGTTTCTAGTTATCTATTATGTCACCTTTAGCCAATCATACCTCTCCACACCCCCTAGGATAGCTTGCCCACTCCTCCCCCTCCTAACCCCTTATAAGCCTCCACCTCCCTGACAGGGTGTGACTTCCCCTGCCTGTGATAGCCAGACTGCGGAACATCACCAGGGAATTTGCATTCAAATAAACTACCTGGCCCTTTGTTGCCTCTCTTCGCCTGCTTATTTCAGCTAGAATTTATCTTACAATACATAAGTTAGGGAAAAAATCCCCCATTGCATTTGATGTTGGAAGAGTGGGAATTACAGATGAGAAGCAGAATAGGCCATCCCCAAACATGTTATTTTGGCATATTGATTATGAAGGGGTTTAGAACAAGCTTTTCCAATATGTGCCACTTGGCATGTGGATTATTTTGAGCTGAAGGCAATCAATACCCAGACGATTCTGGGAAAACTTTTACCTCTCCCTTAACTACCTAAAGGAATGTAGAAAGGAGCCCTGTACCTGAAAAAGAGCTATTATCAAAGATAACTTTGCAATCCAAAAGCTCTACCTGCATGGGGGGGCAAACATCTAATTACCAAATGTCTGCTATTCTTATGTCATGGGTCACTTTCCTCCCATTGGAAGCACCCCTACTCCATTTCTTAACTCAAGATGGCATATAAGCCTCAACTACCTGACATGCCCTTGAGTCTCATCTCTTTGTGGGCTAAAATGTTGGAAGCCCAATCTAAATTATCTGTGCACTAGGTGAGACCTAAACCAGTAAGAGTTCTTGACACTAATCAAGAAAGAATTCAGGAACAGGTCAAGCAAATACAAGCGAAGAGTAGTTTAAGAAAGCAAAAGTACACAGTCCAGGGAGGAGTGTGTATATGCTTGATAGTTGAACAGCAGAATAGTTTAGTAAAGCAGAGTATACACTCAAAGAGGGAGTGTGGACATGCTCCAGATGTGAGCATCACCATGAGGGGCAGGTTAGGGGTCTTATAGCTGGAATTTAAACAGAGGGTGAAATATTCATCAGGATAGGTGCATTTTCTTGGAATAGGGAAAGGATTTCTGAGAAATAGGATGATGCCCTCTTTTTGTCTTGATATGGTCAGCCTCAGAACTGTCATGGCACCAAGGGATGTGATTTTTAGTATACTAAAAAGAATATTATAAACTTTGGGGTAAGTGTAGGTGTAAGTCTGGGGAGAGGAAATCCGGGACAAAATACCTCTAAAAGCCAAAATCAGTCAAAGGGAGAAATAAAGTTTAAAATCCATTTATTGCTCACACACTGCAGTCTTGGGCCATCTCTCTATCCTGCTCCAGCAGCAGCAAAACTGGCCCTACTCCTCACCTCTCAGGTACAGATAAGCCCTTCTTGCCCAGGTAAATTACCCATTGATATGGAGATGAACTTCTCTCCACCCCTGAGGAATGATGCAAATGCACTAAAGCCATACTTCTTTCCACCTCTGGACGCCTATTGATATGCAGATATACTAAAGTCAGGCGAGATTTTCTGGAAATATTACAGTTTTACCCACAATAGGTTACCTTTGCTCCCCATCCTGAATCCAGTTAGCTTGAACTGGCTAGAAACCACACATTTTCTTAGAATCTAGCTAGTTTGTTTTCGCTTTTCTGTCAGCTGGCTACACTAACTGGCCTCAAGCTTTTCTTGTCTCACCCAGGGCCTGGCTCTTTTCCTGAACTACACTGCCTATTTCACATATGTAATTATATGTTTTTTTCCTGTTAATCTGTCTTATGTCATTTTTATTGCTAGACCAGTCACAGGACCTAGAAGGATAGAAGGAAAAATTTTCCCCTCTTACAATAATTTAGAACTGGTTACTTAAGAAACAACTGGTGCAAAAAGGATACTTTGACCTACCTTTGTCCCCTTGAAAGCTGGAGATAAATCTCCCAAGTGAAGGGTAACTCCTGTATAAAGAGGGTAGAAGGTATCCTTATCAACAGAGACAGGGAGTTTAGGGCCCAGAAGCCTATATAAACAAACCTTGTTACCTCTTCACTAATTACTACCTCAATCTCAAACTCCTTTATTTTGTCAATTCTTTAAAAATGTATTGTTCCTTTGTCTAAAAGGTATAAAAGTCACCTGCCTTAGTCTTATATTTTTATGGGGCTACTGTAAATATGAAATTAAATTTGTTCTTTTGTTAATTTGTTGTAGATGCCAAGGGTAGGCCACTCCAAGATGTGCCACTTTAGCCTGCAGATTATGTTTGAAAAGTTTAAGCCTGAATTTCTGACCCAATCACTGCTAACAGGTAAGAGAGTGCCCAGATATGGTTTTCTAAGTGATGCCTCTCCTGAGAATTTGTTACAAATGCAAACTCTTGGGCCCCACCCCAACCTACTGAATTAGAAACCCCAGAGTTTGTGGCCTAGCAGTCTGTGTGTAATAAGCCCTCTAGGTGATTCTGATGCATGCTGAAGTTTGCGAACCACTAGTTTGAGCTAACTGGAAGATCCTGAGATTGGAGAAGTTGTCAATTCGAAGAGGCAAAGATGAATGCTTAGGAGTCAACCAACAGTGTGCCCCCTCAAGGGTGTACCATGTTGACAACACCACACTAAGGGGTACAAACTCACTCTTTCACTGTACTGATATATAATGAGCATCTAGTAGTGGCCTACATGGCTTCAAAAGTTGTAGAAACAGCAGAAAAAAAAACACACCAAAATCTCTTTCTGTATGGATCATCGTGGGTAAAATTGCAATATTTCCAGAATCTCTCACTTGGCCTTAGTGTATCTCCATATCAATAGGTGTTTCCAAGGGGTGGAGAGAAGTAGTCTGAAGGCAAATTCTGGGGTGCTAAGACCCCCACCCAAGATCCAATCACCACCAACCAGATGGTCACCCACCCCTTAAGATCCAATTACCAATGCAGAACACACCCTAACCCTACTCCTTAAAAATGCACTTCCTCACCCACAAGCTGCTGCTCCCTCTCTCTGGGGGCAGCCATTTTCTCTTTCAGATAATAATAACTCTTGTGTGGGCCTGTGTCTCCTGAGTCATTCTGGGGTAAGGAGGGTCATGGTGAGATACCCTTTCATTGGTGCCGGGACTTCGGATGAGGTTCTCTTGTTGGATTCCCCTGAGGAAGGCGCCGCCCCAAATCACTCACCAAAGACGTTTCTTGATGCAACAAGCAAGAGGAATTTATTCGGAAGCCAACTAGTTGGGGTCCAAGTCAGCCCGTCGCAGTGGGTCTCAACGAGGACCCTGAGTACTTACAACTAAGTGGTTATATAGGATTTTCTGAGGCATTCAGCCCTAGAGGATTGCCATGGTTACAGATTATTTTGTAATAACAAGATAACAATACTACAAAGCAAGATAACAATACTACAAAGGCAGTAATTTTTCAAACCTACAATTTCTGGGTTAGTGCCACATCCTGGGGGTGTAGCAAGGTAGGGTCGGCTTTTATGCTTAACTAACCGAAAGGTTAGCGCTGCCAGCAGTCATGATTAATTAGCTTGTTTTTCCAGAGGAGTTACCTGGTTTCAGTTGTTCCCTCTGGGTCATATATCAGAATGGCTTTTTGGGCTTCAAGATGGCCACTCTTAGGCTAACTTATTTCTCAGGGAGGTTGGGGTCCTACACTCTCATTGACTTTGCTCTTCCTCCGGGAACCTGAGCTGCTTTGGGAACCCTCACTGCCTGATCCTCCTCCATGGGCTCACCATCCATTTCCCTGGTCACTCAATCTCTCAACCAACACCGGCCTCTGATTTGGTAAGTTTCCCTTTGGGGTTGACTTAAACACCCCTGTGGAACCTGGAAAGTGACCATTGAGTGTCCGGCACCCTTGTGGTCTCCTCTGGGATAGGGGAACTCCCAGCCACAGCCTTCATGGCCATGGTCGATCCACATAGTTGACCCTCCTCTGCCTCCCCATAGTGAGAATCCTCATTCACTGAGGCCTGGTCTCCATTTATCTACTTACAAACTCCTGGTACCAGGTACCAAGCCTCCTCAGGGTTTTTCACCTCAACCACCTGGTTAGAGGCAGTGACGACCCCCTAGCTGTGTTTGGTCTTCTCCTCAACCTTTCTTTATCACTCTGGGATGCCTTTGCGATCTGTGAACGCTCTCATTATCACCATGGGAGCTGGCCTTCCACCCCTGTGGACTCACCATTGGGATGTTTACTTGGTAATCTCAAACCCCTCTGCCTTACTTCCGATCTCACACCTTTCAAGCTTATTCATTACTGTAATGAGGTCTGGCCACAATATTCTCTAGATAATCAGTCCAAGTGGCCACCCAATGGCTCTTTAGGTCCTAAAAGTTTCCATGACTTATACAACTTCTATGAGCGCATGGGCAAATGGAAAGAGATCCCATATATCCAGGCTTTCTCCTACCTCTGAATCAAGACCATTCTCTTTCTCCCTTGCAATCCTAAACATCTTCTTGCTCTAAAAATCTTCATCTCACCACCCACAAATTCCCACCATGTCCTCTGACTTTGACCCTGCTGATGAATCTCTCCCTACTGATCTCAAACCAATACAGTTCCCCCTCAACCACCAGTTTCTCTCCCGCTCCAACCTCCTTATTTGCAAGATCAAAATCCCAACCCTCCCAGCTCCTCGGGTGCTGTTGCAGGAGCCACAGCACCTCCTCCTCCTCCACAAACCAGTTCCCCTTCCCTCACCCAGTCCTGCACCAAGCCCCCCAGTCACTCACTCTCGAATCCAGATCCTAGCCCCACTACAGGAAGTAGCCAGTACAGAGGGCATCGTCCAGGTCCATGTCCCTTTCTCTCTCTCCAACCTATCTCAAATTGAGAAAAGATTAGGCTCTTTCACCTCCAACCTACCTACTTACATAAAAGAGTTCCAGTACTTAACTCAGTCATATGATCTTACCCTTCACGGTATTCACATGATACTATTCAACACACTTTTGCCTGAGGAGCATAGGCAAGTCTGGGAACAGGCTAGAACTCATGCCAATGAGATTCACCAAACTACTCCAGCCCATCCAATTGGTGCTGAGGCAGTTCCTGACCAAGACCCTAATTGGGACTATAATATGGCAGGGGGAGTCAATAGTTGAGATCACTTCACCACCTGCCTCATGGCAGGCCTCAGGGTGTCAGCCAATAAAGCCATTAACTATGAAAAACTCCAAGAGGTTATTCAGGATATAAATGAGAATCCCTCTATGTTCCTAGACCACCTCACCAAAGCTCTTTCACAATATACAAACCTAGACCCTGAGATCTCAGATGGGAGACAATTATTAGTGACCTACTTCTTTACCCCAGAGTTTCCCCAACATTATAAAACTTAGATGTCTAGAGAAGAGACCCTTAACTCCTCAGACAGAAGTCCTGGCAGTGGCCTTCAAAGTATATAATGAAGAGATGAAAAGTCCTGTAAACAAAAATATCAAATGCTGGCTAAGGCCTTTCAACCTATCCCAACCACTGGTGCTCAGGTATCCTCACTTCCTAAGAAGCAGCCAGGAAGACCTCCTGGTCCATGCTTCAAAAGTGGTCCAATGGATCATTGGGCTAGAGCCTGCCCAAATTCCCAGAAGTCCCCCAATCTATGCTCTAAGTGCCATCAGGAGGAACACTGGGCTGTTGACTGTCCTCGCACACCGAGAGGTGCCAGGCCTTCCAGCTCTAACACTCCACACATAGACCTTCTGGGTCTGCAAACTGATGATTGAGGTGGACTAGGACTCCTTCACCCGGCCACTACCATCACTGTACAGGAGCCCAGGGTAACCATTGTGGTAGCTGGTAGGCCCATCTCTTTCCTTTTGGACACTGGGGACACCTACTCAGTCCTGAAGGAGTTTTGGGGATCTACCTCTCTCTCACAGTCCTCTATAGTTGGGGTTGAGGACACACCTTATCAACCTTTACAAACTCCCATGCCTCACTGCCTCTTTAAGGGCATTACTCTCTCTCATTCCTTTTTAGTGATTCCCCATTGTCTGGTTCCCCTTATGGGAAGATACCTTTTAACCAAGCTAGGGTCTCTTATCTCCTTTACCTTTGGCCCATGCCTCAACTCCGACTCACCTTCTATCCCTTTTCTACTTGCTCTCCAAACCATTCCAGACCCACCTCCCTCCCCTTTTCCCTTATCCCCTTGCCAAGTAAACCCCGCAGTCTGGGACACCTCCACCTCCTCTATCACCACCTGCCCATCCGTAACCATCAAACTCAAATACCCTACCTCCTTTCCCTCACAATCTCAATACCCTTCTACAAAAGGGCCTTTTGAGACCAGCCAATTCCCCTTACAACACCCTGGTACTGGCTATCAAAAAACCTAATGGCTCTTATAGGCTAGCTCAAGATTTAAGAATTATCAGTGCAGCTGTTATTCCAATCCATCCAGTAGTCCTTAACCCCTATACTTTATTATCCACTATCCCCACCTCGTCTACTTCTCTGTCCTTGACCTCAAAAAAAGTTCACGATTCTCCTCCATCCCAATGGGACCACTTAACACCTTCAACTCCACAGACTACAAATCCTCCAGTCATCTACTCTACAACCCAAACAGGACCTCCTTACAGCTGTATAAGGCGGCACATGTGCCCTACTCCAAGAACAATGTGGCTTCTACACCAAAAAATCTGGTCTAATCCTAGATGGCACAAAACACCTCCATGAACAAGCCTCCAAACTCCTAGAAAACTCCCCTAACAATCTGTTCCCTTACCCCTTCAATTGGCTCCTGCCCCTCATAGCTCCTATTATCTTTATTCTTCTTCTCCTTTTCCTTCCCTGCTTCATTAACCTACTCCAAAAATTCATTCAAAATCAAAATTTGAAAATTTCTAACCATACTGTCAACTAGTTACTCCTCCACGGCTATCAAGGCCTTCTCATGAAGAAAAATGAAACCAGCTAGATGACATCATGAATCATCTCAAGATGCCCACCCTTCCCCAACTCTACAGCAATAGCCTCGCTAACCCCAGAATCTGCACCCCCTTCCAGCAGGAAGTAGCTAGAGAATGAGATTCTATGCCCAGTTCCCCAGAGGCCCAATCAAGAAAAGAAAAAATGGGAATGAAGGCAAATTCTCGCATGCTAAGACCCGCACCCCTTAAGATTCAATCACCAATGACCAGATGGTTGCCCACCCCTTAAGATCCAATCATCAATACAGAACACACCCTACCCCTACTCATTAAAAATGCGCTTCCTCACCCACGAGCTGCTGCTCCCTTTTACTGGGGGCAGCCATTTTATCTTTAAGATAATAAAATCTCTTGTGTGGGCCCATGTCTCCTGAGTCGTTCTGGGGTAAGTAGGGTCTCAGCGAGATATCCTTTCATAGTCCATCTCCAAATCACTTACGTGGTTGAGGGGGGTGAGGAGCAAGAGCATATCTGGACTAGAGAGGTTTGTTGGAGTCCCTTTTTTCAGGCAGGTCACAAGAGACATGGGCGAGCAGAAGTGGATGACTGCTTGTAAGCAATAAATAGGTTTCTCACACTTTATGTCTCCCTTTGACTGATTTCAGCTTAAAAGGTTATTTGCTTTCATGCTCAGAACATATTCTCCCCCTGGACTTACAAACATATAATCTGGTAAGTGTACAGAAAACAAAGTAAAATTTACAGCATGTCAGAAGGAACTAACTGCTGTGAAGAAAAAGCAAAAAAGAGGGGCAGGGTGTGTATGTTTTTCTGAGGTAGGGTGTGTTGGATTCTCCCAGAGGAGGACGCCGCCCCAAATCACTCACGGAAGGCGTCTCTTGATGCAATAAGCAAGAGGAATTTATTCAGGAACCAGCTAGCTGGGGTCCAAGTTAGCCTGACGCAGCGGGTCTCAACAAGGACCCCGAGCACACAAAGCCAGAAGGTTTTATAGCATTTTCAAAGGGGGCAACATTTTCCACAATCACAATACAGTGTTTTTTCATAGACACATAAATCTTTGGCTGGGGCCACATCCTGGGGTCTGGTTAGATAAGATTACCTTGGAATGTTTAGGGTGGTTCTAGCAAGATAAGCTTGGTGTGTATGATTAACTGATTCGAGGTCAGCTAACTAAAGGTCACTACATTTAACACTGGCTGACTAACTTGTTTTTCAAGATTCTAATAATTTTCCTCCTTCTAGGTTAGGGGGTGGTATTTAAGCCTTTAAGATGGCTGTACTTATGCTAACTTTTGATTCTTCAGATCCTACAGGTGTTGCTTTATTAACTAAAGTATTCAGAAAAGACCTCAGTGATAAGATGACATATAATTGATAAATGAAGGACACTCAAAAGGAGAGAGACTGAAGGAAATGAGAAATCTTAGTGATTACCAGGGGGAAGAGCTTTATGGGCACAGGGAAAAGACAACATTAAAGCTTGCTCTGGCCTTATGCTTGCAAGGTTCTGAAGAAGTGCATGGCTCGTTATAGTTGGACCACATGAAAAAGCCTGGAGTGTTGGGAGATCAGGTGTGTGTGAGGAGAGGCAGGCATGCAGGGCCTTGCTCATGGCTTCAAGGATTGCAGGTTGATCTATACCTAGTTACACATTATCTGTCTATCCCCTGATCCCCCAGTCTAAACTGAGCTCCCAAGTGGGGCCTTCACAAAGGGTAGGGGTGGAAATGAATAAATGAGCAATCTAGGAGGATGGTATTTAATGAGGATGACCTTCCAGGGTAAAAAAGGGAGAGCACAGACCCCAGAACTAGAGAAGGGACTCATACATACTAGGCCCCACAGAATGTGAATGAGACAGGGACCATGGGCTTAAACAGAATAGGGTGAAGACCTCCGGAAAAAGCAACGCAGAGTATTTATAGTCAGATCAATGTAACTACATGCAAGGAAACCCACTACCAAAACTCTGTGTTGAACATTAAGCTCTAGAGTCATTCTTCAGTGAGATCAGTTAATATTCCCCAGATAAAGAAGAGTAGCATGTTTTTATTATGCTAATCATTTGTAATCATGTGTAAGATTCACTTTAGCATGCTAAAAGGCCCAGGCCTATGTGCTGTCTTTCCTCCTTCAGACTTGATGAGGTGATTTTGCAAACTGGACAACTAATTTAGCATACAGACCCAGCTGTAAACAACATGGTAAAAGGCAGGAAGGATTCCTCCTTAAAGATAAGATTGCATTTTAACACCCAGGAAGTTTAAGAAGATTCTTAACTTACTCTTTAGCAAACAGACAATACCTCAGCCCACCTTGGGGGTTGGGCAGGCGGCCTTTTGATATGCTCCTAGACCAAGATACCAGTATCCTAGGGAGATATCAGAGCTGTAAATTTCTTGGGTTAATTTTTTTTAAGAGAAAGGAATATTATCAGAAAAGTATACCTCCACAGCCGATCATCTTACACCCTTTAAGTGATCAAAATTAAGGATATTTAAAGCATGCGTTAATCGTTGATTTACCATTAGTTTTATCCTATCAAGGAGTAATTCCCCTTTTCTTTCTTTCTTTCTTTTTTTTAAATCTTTAATCTACACTTACATGAAGAATATTATGTTTACTAGGCTCTCCCCTATACCAGGTCACCCCTATAAACCACTTTATAGTCACTGTCCATCAGCATAGCAAAATGTTGTAGAATCACTACTTGTCTTCTCTCTGTTGAACAGCCCTCCCCTTTCTCCCTCCCACCCCTATGCATGCTAATCTTAATACTCCCTTTCTTCTTCACCCCCCTATCTCACTCCCTACCCACCCATCCTCCCGAGTCCCTTTCCCTTTGGTACCTGTTAGTCCATTTTTGGGTTCTGTAATTCCGCTTCTGTTTTGTTCCTTCAGTTTTTCCTTTGTTCTTATACTCCACAGATGAGTGAACTCATTTGGTATTTCCCTTTCTCTGCTAGGCTTATTTCACTGAACATAATACCCTCCAGCTCCATCCATGTTGCAACAAATGGTAGGACTTTCCCTCTTCTTATGGCTGAGTAGTATTCCATTGTGTATATGTACCACATCTTCTTTATCCATTCGTCTACCGATGGACATTTAGGTTGCTTCCAATTCTTGGCTTTGTAAATAGTGCTGTGATAAACATAGGGGTGCATCTGTCTTTCTCAAACTTGATTGCTGCTTTCTTAGGGTAAATTCCTAGGAGTGGAATTCCTGGGTCAAATGGTAGGTCTGTTTTGAGCATTTTGATGAACCTCCATACTGCTTTCCACAATGGTTGAACTAATTTACATTCCCACCAGCAGTGTAGGAGGGTTCCCCTTTCTCCACAGCCTTGCCAACATTTGTTGTTGTTTGTCTTTTGGATGGCAGCCATCCTTACCGGTGTGAGGTGATATTTCATTGTAGTTTTAATTTGCATTTCTCTGATAATTAGTGATGTGGAGCATCTTTTCAAGTGTCTCTTGGCCATCTGTATTTCTTTTTTGGAGAACTGTTCAATTCCTCTGCCCATTTTTTAATTGGATTATTTGCTTTTTGTTTGTTGAGGTGTGTGAGCTCTTTATATATTTTGGACGTCAAGCCTTTATCGGATCTGTCATTTACAAATATATTCTCCCATACTGTAGGGTTCCTTTTTGTTCTATTGATGGCGTCTTTCTCTGTACAGAAGCCTTTCAGCTTAATGTAGTCCCACTTGCTCATTTTTGCTGTTGTTTTCCTTGCCTGGGGAGATATGTTCAAGAAGAGGTCACTCATGTTTATGTCCAAGAGATTTTTGCCTGTTTTTTTCTAAGAGTTTTATGGTTTCATGACTTACATTTAGGTCTTTGATCCATTTTGAATTTACTTTTGTGTATGGGGTTAGACAATGGTCCAGTTTCATTCTCCTACATGTAGTTGTCCAGTTTTGCCAGCACCATCTGTTGAAGAGACTGTCATTTCGCCACTGTATGTCCATGGCTCCTTTATCAAATATTAATTGACCATATATGTTTGGGTTAATTTCAGGAGTCTCTAATCTGTTCCACTGGTCTGTAGCTCTGTTTTTATGCCAGTACCAAATTGTCTTGATTACTATGGCTTTGTAGTAGAGCTTGAAGTTTGGGAGTGAGATCCCCCCTACTTTATTCTTCTTTCTCAGGATTGCTTTGGCTATTCGGCGTCTTTGGTGTTTCCATATGAATTTTTGAATTATTTGTTCCAGTTCATTGAAGAATGTTGCTGGTAATTTGATAGGGATTCCATCAAATCTGTATATTGCTTTGGGCAGCATGGCCATTTTGACAATATTATTTCTTCCTAGCCACGAGCATGGGATGAGATTCCATTTGTTAGTGTCCCCTTTAATTTCTCTTAAGAGTGACTTGTAGTTTTCAGGGTATATGTCACTCACTTCTTTGGTTTGATTTATTCCTAGGTATTTTATTCTTTCTGATGCAATTGTGAATGGAATTGTTTTCCTGATTTCTCTTTCTATTGGTTCATTGTTAGTGTATAGGAAAGTTACAGATTTCTGTATGTTAATTTTGTACCCTGCAACTTTGAAATCAGTTCTAGAAGTTTTGCTGTGGAGTCTTTAGGGTTTTTTATGTACAATATCAAGTCATCTGGAAATAGTGACAGTTTAACTTCTTCTTTACCAATCTGGATTCCTTGTATTTCTTTGTTTTGTCTGATTGCCATGGCTACGACCTCCAGTACTATGTTAAATAACAGTGGGGAGAGTGGGCATCCCTGTCTAGGTCCCGATCTCAGAGGAAATGTTTTCAGCTTCTCGCTGTTCAGTATAATGTTGGCTGTGGGTTTATCATATATGGCCTTTATTATGTTGAGGTACTTGCCCTCTATTCCCATTTTGCTGAGAGTTTTAATCAGGAATGGATGTTGAATTTTGTCAAATGCTTTTTCAGCATCTATGGAGATGATCATGTGGTTTTTGTCTTTCTTTTTGTTGATGTGGTGGATGATGTTGATGGATTTTTGAATGTTGTACCAGCCTTGCATCCCTGGGATGAATCCCACTAGGTCATGGTGTATGATCCTTTTGAAATACTGTTGAATTTTTTTTGCTAATATTTTATTGAGTATTTTTGCATCTACATTCATCAGGGATATTGGTCTGTAATTTTCTTTTTTGGTGGGGTCTTTGCCTGGTTTTGGTATTAGGGTGATGTTGGCTTCATAGAATGAGTTTGGGAGTATTCCTGCCTCTTATGTTTTCTGGAACACTTTAAGGAGAATGGGTGTTATGTCTTCTCTGTGTGTCTGATAAAATTCTGAGGTAAATCCATCCGGCCCCGGGGTTTTGTTTTTGGGTAGTTTTTTGATTACCGTTTTAATTTGTTTGCTCATAATTGGTTTGCTTAACTTTTGTGTTACTTCGTTGGTCAGTCTTGGGAGGTTGTATTTTTCTAGGAAGTTGTCCATTTCTCCTAGGTTTTCCAGCTTGTTGGCATATAGGTTTTCATAGTAATCTTTAATAATTCTTTGTATTTCTGTGGAGTCTGTCATGATTTTTCCATTCTCATTTCTGATTCTGTTGATTTGTGTTGATTCTCTTTTTTTCCTAATAAGTTTGGCTAGAGGCTTATCTATTTTGTTTATTTTCTCAAAGAACCAGCTCTCTTAGTTTCATTGATTTTTGCTATTGTTTTATTCTTCTCAATTTTGTTTATTTCTTCTCTGATCTTTATTATGTCCCTCCTTCTGCTGACTTTAGGCCTCATTTGTTCTTCTTTTTCCAGTTTCGATAACTGTGATGTTAGACTATTCATTTGGGATTGTTCTTCCTTCTTAAAGTGTGCCTGGATTGCTATATACTTTCCTCTTAACACTGCTTTCACTACGTCCCACCGAAGTTGGGGCTTTGTGGTGTTGTTGTCATTTGTTTCTATATATTCCTTGATCTCTATTTTGATTTGTTCATTTATCCATTGATTATTTAGAAGCATGTTGTTAAGCCTCTATGTGTTTGTGAGCCTTTTTGTTTTCTTTGTAGAATTTATTTCTAGTTTTATACCTTTGTGGTCTGAAAAGTTGGTTGGCAGAATTTTAATTTTTGGAATTTACTGAGGCTCTTTTTGTGAGCTAGTATGTGGTCTATTCTGGAGAATGTTCCATGTGCACTTGAGAAGAATGTATACCCTGTTGCTTTTGGATGTACTGTTCTATAGATGTGTATTAGGTCCATCTGTTCTAGTGTGTTGTTCAGTGCCTGTGTGTCCTTACTTATTTTCTGCCTGGTGGATCTATCCTTTGGGGTGAGTGGTGTGTTGAAGTCTCCTGAAATGAATTCATTGCAGTCTATTTCCCTCTTTAGTTCTGTTAGTATTTGTTTCACATATGCTGGTGCTCCTGTGTTGGGTGCATATATATTTAGAATGGTTATATTCTCTTGTTGGACTGAGCCCTTTATCATTATGGAGTGTCCTTCTTTATCTCTTGTTACTTTCTTTGTTTTGAAGTCTATTTTGTCTGATATTACTACTGCAACCCCTGCTTTCTTCTCACTGTTGTTTGCCTGAAATATGTTTTTCCATCCCTTGACTTTTAGTCTGTCCATGTCTTTGGGTTTGAGGTGAGTTTCTTGTAAGCAGCATATAGATGGGTCTTGCTTTTTTATCCATTCTATTACTGTGTGTCTTTTGATTGGTGCATTAAGTCCAATTACATTTAGGGTGACTATTGAGAGATATGTACTTATTGCCATTGCAGGCTTTAGATTTGTGGTTACCAAAGGTTCAAGGTTAGCCTCTTTAGTATCCTACTGCCTAACTTAGCTCGCTTATTGAGCTGTTATATACACTGTCTGGAGATTCTTTTCTTCTCTCCCTTCTTATTCCTTCTCCTCCATTCTTCATATGTTGTGTGTTTTGTTCTGTACTCTTTTTAGGAGTGCTCTCATCTAGAGCAGTCCCTGTAAGATACCCTCTAGAGGTGGTTTGTGGGCAGCAAATTCCCTCAGCTTTTGCTTGTCTGGGAATTGTTTAATCCCACCATCATATTTAAATGATAGTCGTGCTGGATACAGTATCCTTGGTTCAAGGCCCTTCTGTTTAATTGTATTAAATATATCATGCCATTCTCTTCTGGCCTGTTGGGTTTCTGTCAAGAAGTCTGATGTTAGCCTGATGGGTTTTCCTTTATAGGTGACCTTTTTCTCTCTAGCTGCCTTTAAAACTCTTTCCTTGTCCTTGATCCTTGCCATTTTAATTACTATGTGTCTTGGTGTTGTCCTCCTTGGATCCTTTCTGTTGGGAGTTCTGTGTAATTACATGGTCTGTTCGATTATTTCCTCCCCCAGTTTGGGGAAGTTTTCAGCAATTATTTCTTCAAAGAGACTTTGTATCCCTTTTCCTCTTTCTTCTTCTTCTGGTACCCCTATAATATGAATATTATTCCTTTTGGATTGGTCACATAGTTCTCTTATTGTTGTTTCATTCCTGGAGATCCTTTTATCTCTCTCTATGTCAGCTTCAATACGTTCCTGTTCTCTGGCTACTATTCCTTCAATGGCCTCTTGCATCTTATCCATTCTGCTTATAAATCCTTCCAGGGATTGTTTCACTTCTGTGATCTCCTTCCCTAAATCTGTCATCTCCCTTCGGACTTCATCCCATTGCTCTTGCATTTTTCTCTGCATCTCTGTCAGCATGTTAATGATTTTTATTTTGAATTCTTTTTCAGGAGGACTGGTTAGGGCTGTCTCCTTCTCAGGTATTGTCTCTGTGAACTTTGTCTGCCTGTAGTTTTGCCTTTTCATGGTGATAGAGATCATTTGCAGAGCTGGTATGAGTGACCGCTGGAGGAGCTTCCCTTCTTGTTGGTTTGTGGCCTTCCTTTCCTGGGAGAATAGTGACCTCTAGTGGCTTGTGCTGGGCACCTGTGCTCAGACAGGGCTTCCGCTTCCTGCCCAGCTGCAATGGAGTTTATCTCCGCTGTTGCTGTGGGCGTGGCCTGTCTCCGGCTGCTGCTCCAAAATCGTGGAGCCCCGTTGCAGGGGCAGCCGCTGGGAGGCGATTTATCTCCATAAGGGGCCTCTGTGCTACCTGCTGCCCAGGGGGTTAGAGTGCCCAGTGATCCCCAGATTCCCTGCCACTGGACTAAGTGTCCTGTCCTGCCCCTTTAAGACTTCCAAAAAGCACTCTCCAAACCAAAACAACAACAGCAACAACAAAAGAAAAAAAAAGAAAAGAAAAATGCAGGATTTTCTTTGTCCTCAGGCGCTGGTCTCAGGCACCCGCTCACTGGTCTTGCTTCCCTCTTTCCCTAGTATTAGGGTCCCTGTCCCTTTAAGACTTCCAAAAAGCACTCGCCAAAAATAAAAAATGGCCGCTCCCATTTCTTTGTTCTCCGCCGTCGGCCTCAGGCACCTGCTCACCGGTCCTGCCGCCATGTTTCCCTAGTATCCAGGACCCCATGCTTGCCCTGTGTCTGCGCTCTGGTCTGGATGGCTGGGGCTGGGTGTTCAGCAGTCCTGGGTTCCTTCTCCCTCCCTGCTGACTCCTCTCCACCGGCCAGGAGCTGGGGGGAGGGGCGCTCGTGTCCCTCCAGTCCGGGGCTTGCATCTTACCCCCTTCGCGAGGTGCTGGGTTCTCGTAGGTGTGGATGTGGTCTGGATGGTGTCCTGTGTCCTCTGGTCTCTATTTTAGGAAGAGTTGTCTTTGTTATATTTTCATAGATATATGTGGTTTTGGGAGGAGATTTCTGCTGCTCTACTCACACCGCCATCTTGGCTCTGCCTCCCTTGTGTTAATTTTTAATATCCAGGGAACACTTAACAAGCCTTTTATCTGTTTCCCAAAAGTCTTCAACTGCCTATAAAACCCCTGAACAACACACCTCTATGGGTTCTTTTGTCCCCTCCTGGCATGAGCCAGGAGCTCTGTCCTCTCACTGTATCTCTCAATAACAGTCTCCCTGCCTCTCCTACCTTGGGTGTTTGCTAAGTTCATTCTTCAACTCTGGAAACAAGAACCCCAGCACCATGAATACATGTGTGTATGCGCAGCCTTCTAGAGAGTGTCTGGATCTTTCATCCCATTCTTAACAGGCATCTGTGAACCCACATGTTAAGAACCCCCAACCATAGACTTTAGGGGAAGATGGTTAGGAACAGCAGACCAGTGTCCTTGGCTTTCAGCAACAGCAAGCTTTTAAAGTTGTGTTTAAGTTCTGAGGTTGGCCCTTTGTACTCAGAGTTGGCAGTATCTCCCTGAAAAAGAAAAGGATTGTAAGGAAAATTTGTGCTTCAGTGGAAAATTACAGCACACCCTTCTGAGTCATCTGATTCTGAATCTTTGTGAGCTTTTTTCGAACTCTGTAATTTGTAGATACTGATAGCAATAGAAAATAATCATATCTATAGACATACAAGTTAGTTCTGTCTGGTGGTGGGATATTTTCTCCCTACCCAGCTGCTCCCCCACCATCCCTCTGCAGGAAAGCCAGTTTTGACCTTGTTAACACATTCATTTCAATATTCCTGATCTATAAAAGGCACTTATTCTTTGAGTTCTCCTTTGGATTGGTAATAATACCTCACCAAGCTCATTACTGAGTTAACTTAAATCTTTTAAAAGGATTTCTTTTTATATTTGTTTGAGAGTTATGACTGCACCGTTAAAAAAAATTACCCTTTAATGAGACTGCACTCGTTTGACTGGAAGGATTTTTTTGTGCCACCTCCCCATAACCATGGCATCTAAAGCCTAAAGCAAACCGTAAAATTCCTAAATCCCTCACTGCTTTGCTCTTCTTTGGGGTGACCACTAAAGAGCGTCACTAGGCTCGTTTCCCTTCCCCCTGGCTTTTGTTCCTCTCCTCCCTTGCTTTTGCTTACCTGCCTCCTTCCTCTTCCCGGCTTCTCTTTGTTCTCGATCCTCTCCTCCTTTCCTTCTCTGTTTCCACTCCATCCTCCTCTTCAACTCCCCTTCTTTTCACGGCCTGCCGGGACACAAAATATCCCCCTCTTCCCAAGCAGATTAGAAATTAGGCACACAAGGCTTTCGGGGCCTTGGAGCACTGCGTTTAGATACCCAGGAAGATGCTGAAGCAGGAGCCTGCACTGGCGAGGCGCTAGCACCCGCCCGGTGGCCTAACGGGCCGCAGAGTCGCACCCGCGCCAGCCTCCATCGTGGCCTGGGGCGCTCTCAAGTTGCAGAGGGAGGGCTCCTGAAAAGAAAGTGTAGGACCCCAACCTCCCTGAGAAATAAGTTAGCCTAAGAGTGGCCATCTTGAAGCCCAAAAAGCCATTCTGATATATGACTCAGAGGGAACAACTGAAACCAGGTAACTCCTCTGGAAAAACAAGTTAATCAATCATGACTGCTGGCAGCGCTAACCTCTCGGTTAGTTAATCATAAATGCTGACCCTACCTTGCTACACCCCCAGGACGTGGCACTAACCCAGAAATCGTAGGTTTGAAAAATTACTGCCTTTGTAGTATTGTTATCTTGCTATGTAGTATTGTTATCTTGTTATTACAAAACAATCTGTAACCATGGTAATCCTCTAGGGCTGAATGCCTCAGAAAATCCTATATAACCACTTAGTTGTAAGTGCTCAGGGTCCTCGTTGAGACCTGCTGCGACGGGCTGACTTGGACCCCAACTAGTTGGCTTCCGAATAAATTCCTCTTGCTTGTTGCATCAAGAAACGTCTTTGGTGAGTGATTTGGGGTGGCGCCTTCCTCAGGGGAATCCAACAAAAGGAGGAAGGAACATGGCGAGGTTCTAGTCAGTAAGAGCGAAGAACAATCTAAGCATCTTTTTGAAAATGAAGTATAAGTTAGGAATGAGGTAAAAATAACACGTAAAAATCATTTCTAGAGTGAGCATTCCACCCACTCCACCCTCCTTCACGGAAGCATTGGTGGTTCAGTGGTCGAATTGTCTTCTGCCAAGCGGGTAAACCTGAGTTCGACCTCCGGCCAATACAACCCCTTATATTTTTGTTGTCATTTTGAAAACTCTCGAGTGGAAATGGGTATCTTCCACATTCGAAACCAACATATTTGTATGTTCTGCGACTATGAAACCTGGAGTCGTTACTGCTAGGTGAAAAGGGCAGGCTGGCGATGAGCTGTTTTCCTGCCTGCAAGGTCAGATATTTTCAGGATGTTGCAAATCAACTTACTTTTGGATTTATTCTTTTATTTGAAGCATGGGTAAGACCTATGACTGACCCTTAAAGAAAAAAAGAAAAATTTCGACATACAAAAGTAAAGGCAAGGGAATTTAATAGAATACTGTATAAAAGCTCCCCCTCCGCCAGGCAGCAGAGTGGCGCAGCGGAAGCGTGCTGGGCCCATAACCCAGAGGTCGATGGATCGAAACCATCCTCTGCTACTTACTTTTCGAAAACCTTAATGGAGGCGTCTGGAATATGATTTTAGTAATCTTCATTTCTGTATCTATCGGAAGCTTGGGCAACCTCAGGGAAAGTATTTCTATCCCAGGAAAACTTGGAAATGAAAATAATTCATAAAACAAAAATGGTCTGATGAAGAAGTGTCAGATGTCTCCTGTTTTAGAGCAGAGTTAGTTAATACTAATCCTTCAAGTATAGAAGGTCTCCATCTTCAACCTACTGACATATTATTTTTTAACATCAATTTACTTTAGAGATTCAGTAGAAGAGACTTGAGAGTATTTAAAATAACTCTTTCAACAATCTTTCCCCCCTGCCTGTTTTCCTCATTAGCACTTACTTTCATATAACATATATTTATTTATTCATTTAGTAAATTCACAATAACAGAGTTTTCTCTGTTTCGTCACTATGGTTGCTGCAGTATCTAGAACACAGACTGACACATCTTAGTCACTGGTTTGGTAAATATGTTAAAAGCCACATTTTTTAATACTCCTGACACCAGTATATGACATTTTTCTTCACCTTCTAAAAAGTGACAGAAGAGTACAAAAAATGACCACACAGAACTGATCCACTATTTAACATCTTGACATATTTGTGACAAATATCTCTCATATTTAAAAGAAAAAAACTCACATAAAATGAAAGCACTTCAAATGTATTCCTAATACTAATATCCCTCTTTCCAGGGCAACTTTATCATGAACTTGATGTACATATCTCCCATTCCATTTTTTTATTTTATTTTATTGATTGATTGATTGATGAATAATTTTTATTTGTGAAGAGCCTGGGAACAGCTCACGTTAAAGCTTTCATATAAATAACACAACACTTTATTTTAAAAACATTTACCTTATTAATATCCTTGTGAAAGGCTTTCCTTTACAGCCCTATTAGTCTACTTCTGTGCATTAATCTGTGACCAAGCAGAGCTAATGTTTACACAGATGTTTGGAATAGGAGGCTGAAGGACTCTATTTGATGTCCAGTTGGTTCCTAAGTAGAGGCAACATTTTATAAACCTGGCCAATAGAGGTTTTAGAAATCCTGTCATAACAGTTCTTTTATTGACTGTATTTAATATTTTTTCCACATGGAATTCCCATCATAGTAAAGAACCACAGTATTCAGTTGAGGTGCCAGGTGAGATCCAATCCATGTTCACTCTTGCCTATATGTATGTGTATGTGTACGTCATATATATATGTATGTGTATGTGTATGTCATATATATACACATGACAAATACAATTTCCATCTGAGGTGAATTTTAAAACACTTCCAGACCACCAGAGGCACATGTGATTAATCTGAAAGAAAAAAAATGCCAAAAAAAATGAAACATTATTGGATATTTTCTCCTGGATCCTAATTAAGAAACAGATTTTTTGTTTTTTCTTGGATATTGTAACCATAGGTTGGGCATATTCTCAAAGTGGTAAATTCAGTTCACCTAATCTTTGTCAATGTACTAGCTCTGCTCTCTGTTTGGAGAGTTTCTTATCAATGAGCAAAAAAATGAAAAGAGAGCAGCTGTAGTAGAATAGTCATGTTGAAAAGAACCTGAGATTGTGGGGCCTGAAAGCACATTCTCATTGTATATAGTACTCCTTTTTACAAAATCAAAACATAGCTTTTCATATGTTACATTTGTTAGCAAAGGCTTCAAGTGACTTGCCTGAAGGAGATTTATTTTTAGAAACAGATTATTTCTGCTGGGAGCAACATCAGAGATCACTTTTAGTTGAGGAACAGAAAACCACGAAGTTCAGAAAATCCATTAAATTACCACTCAGTGGCAATCGGGTGGGTGGGAGATGGATAGAACTCAAGCCTTCTGATTCCTCAAAGTATTTGTCTTCACTTACAGCATTCACTTTATAGCTTTAGATACTGACTATACTGGAGATTTCCAAACCTCCGAATTTCCTAGAGTGGCCTAAAAACTCCTTGTATGGGACAATATTCCCCTGGCAGAGAGCAGAGTGTCTATCTGATGAGGTTTGGAGTAGGAAAATAGGACTGAGACCAGTTTACCTCTGACCCCCCATCTTCCTTTCCACACTCATTACCTAGAATCCTTTGCATTTTATTAATATCTACAATATACATTCTACCTCTATTTGAACTGTAAAATAGCCTAATTATTCAAAGGCAATAAAAGATGTGCACTCCCATGATCAGATAATCCTAGAGGTTCTGCCACAGGACACCACAGTGCACCACTGAATAGACATCCTTGAATGCCTTCATCCACTTCCAAGTCCTTGGTAATTTATTCTGACAGCTCACTCACCTTTTGTTAATAACCTTCTTTTGCCTTTTTACTTCTCCATGCCAAGTTTTCATTATCAGGCCTGCTTTTATCACTAGGTACTCACTAGTGGAATTCCAGCACTAGCCTTGTAAATACAGACTGTTTTCAGTGCTGGAGACAGAAATCCCCTTCTTCAGAGCTGCAGAGTGTAAGGTAAAATCGAGCCAAAATGACCAGGTGAGGAGGCAACAAAGGAGCCAAAGGTTTCATAGGGTGCAATCCCGGGTGATGTTCACTGGTCTGGTTAGTCACAGGCTGGAGAAGTCATGCCCAGCAGGGCAGGCAGTGAGTTTACAAAGAAGTTAGGGGGAGGGAGAGCATAGGTCTACAGTGGCACAAGGATTGGCTAGCCTAAGGCACATGTCATTGGCCTTTACAGTAGACAAAGGACTGGAAAGTTACTACTCCTTTTCCAGGTTGGGAGGGGGCAGCACCCGGGGATTTTGGCACATCATCAGGCTGGAAATCTGTTGCTCTCTTTCCCTTATTAGGCTGTGGTTGGGGGCTTTGCTGCCCCCTTTCCTTATTTGGTGAGGGCTGAGCTCTTCTGACATGCTTACCCCTCCCTCCGGTGCCTCCAGCCTTACATTCCAGCCTTTTGGTTATAATGAGTGCCGACTCAATCTGGCTACTTCCGGCTGAGGAGGGGCAGCATGGGCAGGGTTAAGGCTGCTGGGAGGTCGGAGGAGGCTTGGAAGGAAGGGGCAAGTACTGATGTACCAGCATTTGGTTTACTACAACACAAGATAGTTCAGCCAGGCGTTGTTGTGGGAACTTAAAAATACAAGGAGCTGCTGACAGAAGAATAAATATAAATTAGTAGGGTTATAATAGGGAGGAGCCAAGGTAGGAGTTGAGACTGCCACCATCCAGAGAAAGGGTTTTTAGTTAGGTCTTCTCTGCATTTTTAAAGGTTTTCTTATAGTTGTTTGATGCTGTCTTTGGCTATGCTTGACCTGTTGGCATAAAAGGAACACTCTTCTTTTAGGAACAGGCATATTCCCCCTTCCCCAGCTGTTAGTAAATCTAGGCCTCTCTGATTTTGGAGGACCATGTCAGCAAGGGAGTCTAGTTGTGTCTGTAAATCTAAGACCATGTCTGCCACTTGTTGTATCTAGGCCTCTCTGATTTTGGAGGACCATGTCGGCAAGGGAATCTAGTTGTGTCTGTAAATCTAAGACCATGTCTGCCACTTGTATATCTTCTATTAGTTGTGATGATAGTTGTTTATAAAAATGAAGCGAGGACCCTAGTCCTGCTGCCCCCATCCTTACTGCCACAGTGATGCCTAGGCCAACCATTAACAGTATGAGTTCAATTGCCCTCTTTGTCCCTGTAATAGAGGAAATGATCAGGAGGATTGGCAGGCTCTAATTTCCGGGTGCTTTTGAGATGGAAGGAAGCAGAATCACCAGGATACAGGATCCAGACCATCCCGGGGGCAATGCTGGGTAAATGGTGGCTCCACACTGTAAGGCCGTCCCATTCAATGGAGGGCAGAGGGTCTGATTACTGGAAATCACCAGAGTCCTGGAGCAGGCCTGTGGAGGGACCCAGCTTACCCCTAGGGAGTCATTTCGTGTGATGCATTGGGCTGTAGGTGAGTCAGAGGGTAAAGAAATGGCAGGATGGGGGGACAATAAGCATTGTGTAGGCTGTGTAGTAGGCATCCAATTCCCAGTAATGGGAACTGCTGAGACCCAACTGGGACCGGATCTCAAACACAGCCAGTAGTCTTTGGCTAGACTGGGGTTTGTGGAATTAAGCAGAGAGTGGGTTTTATTGAGGACTGAGAGAAGCCCTGGGTCTGCCTGGTAAGAGTCTCAAGGTTTGGGAAGATGGGGTCTTACTACTACTGGCCTACTAAATTGTTGGATTAGTTTTTCTATGACCTGTTGAGTATTTTGTTTTTCTGCATAGTCTTTTGCGCCTCCAATGTCCGAGCTCCCTATCAGTGGCCGGAGGTCCCAGAAAATTTGTTGTGCTCATCTCCCAGGACAGACATATCCAGCATGATCACCCAGGCTTTGCCCCATCCAGTACTGTTGTCCGGAAGATGAGAGAGGCAGACCAAGGCTCGTTCATAGCAGGCAGCATGAATGAAGGAATGGAAAGATGAGCATTAGGCTGGACAGGGGGTGTCTTTCCTTGGGGATTTGGTGGAGGGTCTTGTACCCAGAAAATGGTCTTGCCGACTCCTCCTGGGAAGCCAGTTTGGAAATCTCTTAACATTATAGTGGCCCAGTACAATTGGTCTCCCTACTGACAAGGTATCTTTTGAAAGTAGCATGTCCGGGGGACCAGTTGGTGTAGTTGGAGCACACCTGATATGACACACTGGTTACAGACCCAGTTTGCCAGAGCCGGATGGGTTGTTGTGGCCAGCACCAGTGTGAGTAAGGCACAAATGGAGGGGCCCTGTCTCTCTAGACCTCCACCTATCATGACTGGGCACTCGTTTGAGCTTGGAGATGTGGTACCATGGGGAGTGTCCCAATAGCTTGGCAGCTATGATAGTGGTAAGGATCACCGTGTATGGTCCTGTCCACCATGGTTGGAGTGACTGAGGTTGGAGTTCTTTAAGGACTTTGTCTCCCAGCTGTAGAACATCTGTGATTCCTGGATCTGAGAGGGAGGTGGGTTGAGGCAGGAACTGGTCTGTGTGTTCCCTGAGGAGATGTCTTAGGAGTGAGAAGTAAGGTAGGTAGGAGGCTAGAGGGTGTGGAGTTGTAGGCAGGCCTGTGTTTAGAAGAAAGGGTCTATTATACATTAACTCAAAGGCACTTAGTCCGGTGGGTCCCCTAGGGGCTGCTCACAATCAGGTGAGAATAATTGGGAGTAGGTCTGGCCAGGAGACCTTTACCTCTAAGGAGAGCTTGGTAAGTTGATCTTGGAGAAGGCCATTGGCCCTATCCACCTTACCCAAGGACTGAGGGTGATAGGGTATGTGTAGTTTCCAGGAGATATTTAGAGAGTCAGCCACCGGCTGTGTGACCTTTGAGATGAAAGCTAGTCTGTTGTCTGACTGGAGCAATGTTGGGAGGCCAAAACGAGGGATGATGTGTTCCACCAATGTCTTTGCCACCACCAATGCAGTCTCTTGGCAGGTAGGAAAGGCCTTGATCCAACGTGAAAATATCAACTATGACCAGTAAATATCTGAGCTTTTTGTGTCTAGGCATGTGGGTAAAATCAATCTGCCAATCTTGTCTAGGTAGCACTTCTTGCAGCTTGTGGAGGACCACACAGCATTTGAGGGCGCCTTGAGAAGAAACATGATGACAGGTGGTGCAAACCATATGTACCTGGTTAATGGTCTTTTGGAGCCCAGGTAGGGCAAAGATAGGGGAGAGAAACCTGTATGTAGCCTCTGGACCAATATGGAGGAATTGGTGAACTGTAGATACCATTTCTCTGTCCTGGGCCTGGGGAAGGGCTATACTGTCCTTAAGATGTATCCATTCCTGTTGTCCAGCCAGCCCACCCTGGTCTAAAAGTTGTTGTTTTTCCTCTTTGGAATAATTAAGAGTTATAGAAGGGGAGAGAAACAATACTGGGGAATAATTAGGACCCAAGGTTAGTTGTTGGGCAGTAGCATCGGCTAGAGCCCTCCCTTTAGTGACCAGGTCGGTACCTGTCTGATGTCCTAGCAATGAACAATAGCCACTTCCTTGGGTTCCTGTAAGGCCTGGAGTATGTGATGAATTGTTTTACCATTTATAATCAGAGTCCCTCGGGTAGTAAGGAATCCCCTTTCTTTCCAGATCACTACATGGCTGTGTGCAATTATGAAAGCATACTTTGAGTCGGTATAAATGGTTACCCTAAGACCCGCCACCAACTGTAAGGCTTGGGTGAGGGCTACTAGTTCTGCCTTTTGAGAGGTGGTTCCCATTGGCAGAGGAGCCGCTCCACTATTTCTGATGAGGAGGAAACTACCACGTAGGCCACCTGCCTGCACCCATTTGAATCCCTGACTGAGCTTCCATCCACAAATAGAGTTAAGTCTAGGTCAGTGAGAGGTGTGCCCTGGAGACCTTCGAATGGGAGTTGAAGGGTTTCCACCAGCTCCATGCAGCAGTTGCTGGGTGTGGCAGATGAACCGGCAGGAGGAGGGAGGGTGGTTGGGTGTAATGATGGTGACACCTGTAAAGTTAACGGGGGGTGTTGAATAAATAGGAGGTGAAATTCCTGCACTCATGATGGGCTGAAAGAGGCCAAGGATTTGTGTCCCAGAAGGTCCTGTAAATGATGAGAAGAGTATATGGTTATCACCTGTAGGAGGGTTAGCTTCAGAGCTTCTTTGGTGAGGCACACTGCCACTGCCAGGGTTCTAAGGCAGGGTTGTCACCCTTTAGCAGTGGGATCTAGTTGTTTTGACAGGAAAGCGACTGGTCAGTGTCTGGGTCCTACTGACTGGACCAGCACCCCAGGTGCTATTCCCATCTTTTCTGTAGTATATAAGAGAAAAGGTTTGTTAGGGTTAGGCAGCATAAGCAGGGGTGAGGAGAGGAGGGCATTTTGCAGTTCTTCAAAAGCATGGGCCACTGCTGTAGGAGAGATGAGTAGCCCAGAGGGTGTTTCTTTGGCAGCAGCATACAGAGGCTTAGCTAATAAGGCAAAGTTAGGGACCCAGTGTTGGAAAAACCCTACCAGTCCAAAAAATGACAAGATCTCAGCTAATGAGGTAGGTGGTAGAAGAGCTCTAATGGAGGCTGTTTGGTTCACCATGAGTGCCCTGAAAGAGGGAGTTAGGGCCACTCCAAAGTATGTAACTTGTGGGGTGGATAACTGAGATTTGATGGAGACTCTATATCCCCACTGAGCCAGGAAGTTTAGGAGGGAAGCTGTGTCTTGAACAGAGGCCTCTTTTGTGGGGCTACATAGAAGGAGGTCATTGACATACTGGAGGACAGTGCTGACTCCTGTGTCATGATGGGACAGATCTTCCACCAGTGCCTGTCCAAAAAGGTGAGGACCATCCCAGAAGCCTTGAGGGAGGACTGTCCAAATTAGTTGTCTAGTTCAGCGGGTGTCTGGGTCCTCCCAGGTAAAGGCAAACAGTAACTGGGAATTGTGGTGTAGAGGGATGGTGAAGAATGCATCCTTAAGGTCTAAAACTGTAAAGTGGGAGGTATTTGGGGGAACCTGAGACAAGAGAGTATAAGGGTTAGGGATGACCGGGTGAACAGGGACTACAGCCTCGTTGATTATCCAGGGGTCTTGAACAAGCTGGTAGGCCCCTGATGGCTTCTTGACTGGAAGGATGTGAGTGTTTACAGGGAGAATTAGTTGGTACCAGAAGCCCTTGGGAAAGAAAATGGTTGATGATAGGTTGGATGCCCTTGTGATGGGCTTGGGAAATTGGGGCCTAGAAGGAAAGGAGGACTGGTCCTTGAGGCAGATCAGGACCAGAGAATGATGGCTTACCACTACAGGAGTAGAGGTGTCCCAGACCATCAGGTTAACATCAGTCGATGGTTCAGGAAGGTCCATGGAGGCCTCAGGTCCACAGCTTTTAATGGCTAGGGTGATAAGTGAACTCAGACGGGGATGACTAAGTGGCAGGGAGATCAAGGCACCAATCTTGGATAGCTCCCTCCCTAACAAAGGGATGAGATAGGATGGGATGACTAGAAATGAGTGGGTAAGAGGATGGCCCTCAAATATGCAGGTTACGAGACCTGTCTCCAGAGGCTTAGAGTGAATTCCTGTGACACCCACGACCAAGACCTGGGAAGGATGTAAACACCCATAAAAGGAAGGTAAAACAGAGTAGGTAGCCCCAATGTCCACCAGAAAGGAGACAGACTTACCTGCTACTCACAGAGTGGCCCTGGGCTTGGCAAGGATGATAGGGGTATTCGAGTCCAGGCATCTTCAGTCTTCAAGTAGGTCCAGCAGGTCTGGAGGGGAGTGCCTCAGGTGGTCCTGCCTCTTGCGAGACTCTGTCATGGGGTAGCAACCTTCCCCAGCCAGGAACTCTACCTTCCAATGACCTCTCTTACCACAAAGAGGGCAGGGTTTAGTCAGCTTATTGGTTGGGTTTGGGCACCTCTTTGCCCAGTGGCCTTCCTGGCCACACTGGAAGCAAGATCCCAGAGGCTCATGAGCTCCAGACCAGTCTTTGGTGTAATGAGACCCCTGTTCTGCTGGTCATAGGGCCGCCATGAAGGCTCAGGTCTGGGATGCTATTCTCCTCTCATGTTCTTCATCACGGGTATTAAAGATTTTAAAGGCCATGGTTACCAGGTCACAGAGTGGAGTCTGGGACCTCTCCTCTGCCTTTTTTAACTTACATCTTATGTCTGGGGCTGACTGGGTAATAAAATGAGTAGCTAACACTGAGGGCCCAATGATGAGTTGGGGTCAAGGTGGGTATGTATGGAAAGAGCCTCGGTAAACTGGTTAAGAAAACAGGCTGGGTTCTCATCAGGTCTCTGAGTAATCTCTCTCAGCTTATCATATTTAGTGGCCTTTTGAGCCATCTTATTCATACCTGCCAGTAAATACTGGAGCATTCGGTCCTGCTGAGTTCCCCCGTCTTGGATATTATAGTCCCATAGGGGGACTGTGAGAGGAACCGCCTCCATCCCAATTGGCTCGGCCTGATCCATGTTATGTGCCTTGTTTGCACAATGTCGGGCGGCAGAGGCAACACAGTCATATTCCTCAGAGGTAAAAGTGGAAGTTAGGATAACATGTATATCATGCAGGTAAGTTTGTAGGCCCGAGTTAGGTAGTCAAACTCTTTGGCATAAACTGTGGGGTTAGAGGAAAAAGCGCGTAGGCGGTTCTCAATCTGGGATAAGTCCCCTAGGGAAAAAGGGGCATGAACCCGGACAACCCCTTCTGCCCCCACAACCTCTCAGGGAGGGGCTACTAATTGGGCCTTTGTTTGGGGTGGCCACTGGGCCTTGGATATGGTGACCGGAGGGCTAGACCAACTGGGTGCTAAGGGCAGCATGGGCATGTAAGATGGCAGTGGGGTGGGAACAGGAAGTGAAGGACAAGATGGTGGTGCCACCAGAAGAGGAGGATACAAATGAGGAATGGCGGGTGTGGGAGGGGTGTAGGGTCGGGAGAAAAAGGAGGCGGGTCTGAGCTGGGAGGAGTCTTGTCTGTGGCTTCCAGAACCAGAGGGCAGTAGGAGCCTGTTCTGGTGGGGAAAAAGGGTGGTGAAGGTGTTGGATTCCCCTGAGGAAGGCGCCACCCCAAATCACTCACCAAAGACGTTTCTTGATGCAACAAGCAAGAGGAATTTATTCGGAAGCCAACTAGTTGGGGTCCAAGTCAGCCCGTCGCAGCAGGTCTCAACGAGGACCCTGAGCACTTACAACTAAGTGGTTATATAGGATTTTCTGAGGCATTCAGCCCTAGAGGATTACCATGGTTACAGATTGTTTTGTAATAACAAGATAACAATACTACATAGCAAGATAACAATACTACAAAGGCAGTAATTTTTCAAACCTACGATTTCTGGGTTAGTGCCACGTCCTGGGGGTGTAGCAAGGTAGGGTCAGCATTTATGATTAACTAACCGAGAGGTTAGCGCTGCCAGCAGTCATGATTGATTAACTTGTTTTTCCAGAGGAGTTACCTGGTTTCAGTTGTTCCCTCTGAGTCATATATCAGAATGGCTTTTTGGGCTTCAAGATGGCCACTCTTAGGCTAACTTATTTCTCAGGGAGGTTGGGGTCCTACATTCCCCACTTCTTTTTCTGAACATTCTAATCATGGAATGTTGGTTTCTTCTTGTTGTGTGAGGGTATGATACTGTTGTCTCAGCATTAGCACCTGCACAGCACTTACTCTTTCTCTAATAAAGGTTATTACTCGATTTAAAATGCAGGGACCTAAGGTGAGGAGCAATATTGAAATAAGCAGGGGTCCTGCCAAAGTGAATATTAGAGTTGTAAGCCATGGGGATCTAGAAAACCAGGATTCAAACAGGCTCTGGTTAGCTTCTCGTTCTCGCTTTCGCTGATCTAATCTTTCTCTTAATTTAGACATTGAGTCTCTTACTACTCCAGTATGGTCTGCATAGAAGCAGCACTCTTCCTTTAGAGCTGCACACAATTCACTTTCTTATAGAAATAGTAAATCTAACCCTCGTCTATTTTGCAGCACTACTTCAGAGAGAGGTTAGGGACTTTTCAAGTTTAGAAATAGACTGTTCTATAGTTCTCAAATTTTCATCGATAGCTATTCTTAGTCCTTCGTAATGTTGGTTTCCTTGTATAATTGCAGCTGCCCCTGGTCCTACTCCGGCTGCGACTCCTACTCTTAGTAATACAGCTAGAGTGAGTGAGACTGACTCTCTTTTATACCTTAGTTTAGGTTCTAATTCTGCCACGAATGATAAGTCATCATGATACATTAGTCTGGGTACTAACTGGACCATGATACAGAAATCACGGGAGGAGTTGAAGGCAGAAGTAGAGACACATAGGGTCACTCCAGTGTTACAAGCCCACCATCCCTTGGGAGGAGGGATTAAATACCTGTTTTTACCAGGGAAGGCTATGGGTATGGTCTCATTCTTTCTTCTACAGATAGAGACTCTAGCTGCTGCTAGGGAAAAGGGGCGATGACTGCTCTGGCTGCTTCGTGCTGAGAAGTGGGCGCAGTAAAGGGTACAGCTAGGTCTCCATCACTGGTCAGTTGAGAGGGCTTCAGAAGGCTGGCGCTTCTATTCTGGGTTTCATTTTTATTACTATTTGCAGTTTTGTGGCTTCTAGGCAAGATAAAACAAATTGTGTTATTAGGTTATGTAGCAACATCTGGAGTTGGATTTTTTATTCTGGAAGGAGGCTACATTATTGAAACGATACTTCTCTCTAAAATCACTCTCATTTTTACTAGAAGTAACTAGGTTAAGAAAATAATTAACAGCTGGCTTGATTATTTGCACAGGTGCAGCAAGAAGAGCAATTGATTACACAGGCTCTTTTAAATATGCTTTGCTGGAACTTTTTGTAAGGAATTTCAGATTGAACTTTTAAAGGCCTCTTGAGGCCAGACAGCCAAGCCAGACTTGCCATCAGGCTTTGCCTGCAGTACCTGTAGATTTGGATGAATTCTTCTCTTCTCGAGGTCTCTGCACCTGCCAGGAAGTGACCTTCTTTACTCACATGGTAAGGCTGCTGGGAACTCTGTAAGCAAGATACTAGGCCAGTTCTTCCAAGGGGCTTTGTTGGCTTTATAAAGTCAATCTTAGTTCTTTAAAGTTGTTCACATCTGAGTCTATGCACATGTCTCTCAGGTACGACATTCCAGTCAAAGCCCTGGTAGTATAACCAGTGTTCTTAAGTAGTCTTCTCACAAGGAAAGCAGATTCTTATTGAACTCGTGCAAATAAACATACTGCCATGGAATATAAAAACAGTCACTGAAAGTTTTTAAACTCTGGAGGGATCAAGTAGAGAGAAGGATGTTTCAATTCTGCTCATAAAGATAGTCATTTACTAAACTGTTGTCAGTTTAAGAGAACAAGGTTAAAACATTTTACCAGCAACATTTGAAACAAAAAGACACAAAATCATTTTCTTTAGTTTATGTAATCTTATGTAACTAATACCTGTTCTGCTGAAATCTAGTTCTTTACCAGTTTAGGGATAATACTATAAATGACAAAAGACTTACAAATGACAGTGGTTAAAGATCTGATGAGAGCTTACTGTAAAACAGTTGACATAAGGAAATTCTGATATTTCTGTAATACAAAACATTCAGTAACAAAGTTTAGCATCATTCTATTTGACAGTGCTTTCCTGGTAAATAAATATATATATATATCAGATAAATAAGCCAAATTAGTCAAATACTTTCTCTAGTGAGAAAAAATTCTTCTGACATGTTCCAGGGGCCCTCTGGAAAATATCAGAGTTAACTAGAGGTAAAAGCACCTTTTTGCATTTAATTTTTTTAGAACTATCATTACACATTTATTGTCTATATACTCAGCACAGTAAATGAGATATCTTAAAAAGTGGGGCAGCAGGGGAGACTGCTGCTGTCAATTTTTAAAGACAACATACAGAAAGTCAAACTAATTCTAGGTTACTAAGCATTCTTGAGAGAATGGTAGCAGATGGTAGATTCTTCTGCTTTCATCTTCAGGAGGGGAAAAAAGCTACAATAAGAATTCATATTTAGCTGAAAGAACTGTCTAAACTCAAGGCAGAGTATAATATCACCAGGCATACAAAAGACCTGTTAGAGATACATACAAAGAATGAATATGGCTATAGTCAAATTCAACTTAAAAGTTTAAGCAGAATCTCAAATTTAAATGTCTCTTTCTTTCACACAGATATTCAGATATGACCAGAAATATGATTTGAGATGAAAGAGATCAGGCATTTTACTTCTTCATTTAGGGACTGAGAAATGATGACCTTTGGCTTACAATCAATAGCTTACAAACAGTGAAAATAATAAGAACATAACTCAGCATAAGTGTCTAAGACCAGATACAAAAAAGCAGAGAAAGTGCTTAAGTTTACAGGTCTTCCCTGAAAGCTTCAAGAATGTTTTACTCTTTAATAGTAGATATCCCCCATGGTTTTTTTTTTTGTTTTTGTTTTTTTTTAAACATACAGCATATAAATTAAACAAGAAGACCTGGTGGTTCTCAAAAAATCTATTACAACTTTTCTCAAAAGTGGTCACACGTTCGTCTATCTAAACCTTTACAGTGAAACCTGTTTTTCTGGGAGAAACATAATCTTGTCCAGATTCTACAGTTTAATAAATTTTGGTTTGTTAACTAAGTGCATTTAATCAGCTGAAAAAAGCTTTGTTACTATTCTGCTTAGGAATTCAATTTTTCAGGCCATGCAATCATTTTTAATAACAAAATATTTCAAAGGCAAATAAAGGTTATACAGTTGTTAACAAACTTTAGCTTTTAGTCTCTTTAACATTACGATTTCATGGCAACTCACTGAGACTTTAAGCATGAGAAACTGCTGTGATCTTTCAACATAGAGAAATGCCCTCTCTATCACTTTAAGCAGTTCTAACCAGAACTCAAAACTATTAGAAACTTCAAGCTCCAGTGAACACTGAGAAGCAGGACACTGCAAACTGTCAAACCAACATTTCCTAGACTGACAAACTTACGAACACATTCTACAATTTCTGCAACCATGAGATTCACAGCACAATCTCCCAGCAAACACAGAGCACATCTTCTCAACTTAACAAAACTCTAAGGCCTTAAGTTACTACAAAGATTCTCAGGCTGCAGGTAGGCATACACACTGCAACACACAATTAAAAAGGTGTTCACTTGCCACACTTATCCAGTTCACCTACCTGCAACAACTATGCTAGCCTACTCACAAGACCCCCAACTGAACACTAGACAAAGCCAAGCTTCTAAGCATTCTATTCTTAAAAGATTTAGCAGATAACATGACTCAAATGACTCTAGGTAAACTCAGGCAGCCGACAACTACCAGGACATGCCCGCCTCAGGCAAACTCAAATTAGCATTAATGCTTAACACTTTTTTATCAGGTTTTCTGGAAGTTTTAGAACACTCAATTTTCACAAGCGCTTGTCTTTAAATCAATTTCATTAATACCATCCGGAGGTAGAAAGATATATTCATTTACACACTTAGGGGGTTGTCTGAGTCTGTCCCATTGTCAGTATAACAATTATTAGGCACATGAAAGACACAAAAAACAGAGACACACACAGATTAGACATACAGCGGCCGCTTTTTGTTTTTTCTCAGATTTTCAAACAGAAACCGAAAGGAATCAGAGGGTTGATATTCCTGGCGCCTGAAAATCAACCCTATCTCATCAGATTCACCTTGCCAGAAAAACAGACGGGAGGCTACCAGGCGTCCCTGGCCTCCCAACCTCCCCGAGGCGTTCCCCAGGGTTGCAGCCTGCGGTGCTCCTAGTACGTCTACCGACCGCAGTCTCGACCCCTTTACGGGATCGGGACAGCTGCCAGACAGTGGGTACCCCTTTTCAGAATTCTGACCGGTCTCACTGAAAAACAGAAGACAGAACACAGACAACTCAAGGCGCCACTAATCTTACCTCTTCCTCCAAGAGCGACTTCGGGAGTGAAGCGGGGTGAGCGCATGATCCCGGACGAGCCCCCAAATGTTGGATTCCCCTGAGGAAGGCGCCGCCCCAAATCACTCACCAAAGACGTTTCTTGATGCAACAAGCAAGAGGAATTTATTCGGAAGCCAACTAGTTGGGGTCCAAGTCAGCCCGTCGCAGCAGGTCTCAACGAGGACCCTGAGCACTTACAACTAAGTGGTTATATAGGATTTTCTGAGGCATTCAGCCCTAGAGGATTACCATGGTTACAGATTGTTTTGTAATAACAAGATAACAATACTACATAGCAAGATAACAATACTACAAAGGCAGTAATTTTTCAAACCTACGATTTCTGGGTTAGTGCCACGTCCTGGGGGTGTAGCAAGGTAGGGTCAGCATTTATGATTAACTAACCGAGAGGTTAGCGCTGCCAGCAGTCATGATTGATTAACTTGTTTTTCCAGAGGAGTTACCTGGTTTCAGTTGTTCCCTCTGAGTCATATATCAGAATGGCTTTTTGGGCTTCAAGATGGCCACTCTTAGGCTAACTTATTTCTCAGGGAGGTTGGGGTCCTACAAAGGCAGAAGGGAAAGGGGAAGGGGTGGCACAGACACTGGAAGAGGAGAGGAGCAGGGAGATGGTATGGCTGAGAATGAAGGACCTAAAGATGGCAGCGACGCCTGTGAGCACAAAGGACCAAAAATGGCGGTGATGTGTGTGAGGACAAAGGACCTAAAGATGGTGGTGACTGTCGGGGAGGGGATTGCAGGCTGAGGGAGATGGGCAACCGAGGTCGTCTGGCAGATCTGAAAAGGAGGAAGGACTATGCAGAGTAAGAGGCTGGCATTCCTTAACTGGAGATCAGGCCAGGAGAACCTGGGTCATTGAACACTTAAAGTAAAGGTCAGGGCAGGAACACAATGTCCAAAAAGCGTGGACATACAGGACTTCAGACCACTTCCCAGTTTAGTGACAGAAGTTAGGTCGGTAAGGAGGCTAAAATCAAAAGTTCCCTCTGGCAGCCAGTGAGATTGATTGTCCAGAGGATACTGGGGCCAAGTCTGAGAACAGAGTCGGACCAGTTTCCATTTACAGATCTCCTCCACTATATCTAGGGTTGCCAGATTGGATATGAGACACCACAGAGGGATCTGATACTTCAATTTAGAGGACTGATTCCCCCTGTCTGTTACCCGTTTCCCAGAGCACCTAAACTGGCAAGCCCAGTGTCCCAAACTCACTCAGGTTAGGAGGAGACAGGGAAGTATTGTACTCTTCCCTGGAGATCTGGGAGCCCAGATGAGGACATCTCCTCTATCTCGGGACCAGGACAGGTGTAATGCCTGGAGAACCTAGATGTAGCTACGATTTTGAAGTTAACTGAACCAGGTGGATACAGGACTGGAAAACAGACCAGGGGAAAGGAGGGACTCACCAAATCGCAGTCCTAAGGGCTGGGAGTAGGCGGAGATCCCAGATCAGGGAAGGAGGGGTGGGAGCTACTGGTGGCTGGCCAGAGCCACGCGCACTATCTCCTTCCCGGGTTTCAGCACCAGATGCAAGGTAAAATTAAGCATAAATGACCAGGCAAGGAGGCAACAAAAGAGCCAAAAGTTTCATAGGGCACAATCCTGGGTGATGTTCACTGGTCTGGTTAGTCACAGGCCGGAGAAGTTGCACCCAGCAGGGAAGGCAGTGAGTTTATAAAGAAGTTAGGGGGAGGGAGAGCATAGGTCTACAGTGGCACAAGGATTGGCTAGCCTAAGGCACATGTCATTGGTCTTTACAGTAGACAAAGGACTAGAAAGTTACTACTCCTTTTCCAGATTGGGTGGGGGCAGCAGCTGGGGATTTTGGCACGTCGTCAGGCTGAAATCTGTTGGTCTCTTTCCCTTACTAGGCTTTGGTTGGGGGCTTTGCTGCCCCCTTTCCTTATTTGGTGAGGGCTGAGCTCGTCTGTCATGCTCACCTCTCCCTCCAGTGCCTCCAGCCTTACACAGAGGAACAAATCCTCTAGGACCTCATAAAACGACCTAGCATTTCTGATGAAGGTACTGGTATTTCTGGTGAAATATTGTCAGACATAAATCTCAGAGATTGTTGCTATGACCTATCAAAGTAACATTTAACTTCTAAGTCTGTAAATTATTGTCTTTCTCTTTAAAAATGTGTCAGACTGATGCCGGGGTTCTTGTTTTGCAGAATCGAAGAATGAATTTTACAGACACCCAAGGTAGGAGAGCCAGGGAGAGGCTTTTATTGAGAGATACAGTGGGAGGACAGAGCTCCTGGCTCACACCAGGGGGGCATAAGAGAGCCCGTAGTGGTGCGCTGTTTAGGGGCTTTCAAGACAGTTGAGGATTTTTAGAAACCAGATAAAGGCTTAGGGGTGTGGACTTGTTAAGTGGTCCCTGAGTTAACTTAACAGAAGCAACTTCCTGCTTTGATGATTTCTCCCTGAGATACCATCATCTTGGTCTGGGAGCAAATCAAACAAGGCTGCCTGCCCCACCCTCATGGTGGGCTGAGGTACTGTTTGCTAAAGCGTAAGTGAAGAATTTCTGACTTAACTTCCTGGGTATTAAAACGCAATCTTATCTTTAAGGTGGAATCCTTCTGGCCTTTAACTATGTTGTTTACAGCTGGGTCTTCATGCTAAATTAGTTGCTTAGTTTGCAAATCACCTCATCAGGTCTGAAGGAGGAAAGACAGCACATAGACCTGGGCCTTTTAGCATGCTAAAGTGAATCTTACACATGATTACAAATGATTAGCATAGTAAAATCATGTGGTACTCTTCTTTATCTGGAGAATATTAACTGATCTCACTGAAGAATGACTCTAGAGATTAATGTTTATCAGAGAATTTTGGTAGGGGGTTTCCTTGCATGTAGTTACACTGCTCTGACTGTAATTATCCTGCCTTGCTTTTTCCAGAGGCCCTCACCATATTCTGCCTAAGCTCATGGTCTCTGTCTCAATGCTAGTAATAAGACGTTAACTGGCATCTCCTCTTTGCCTTGACATCTTTATTTTTGGTGATATTTCTTTGTTAAAATAGAGGACAATTGGTTCTTCTTCTCCCTTATGCATGGAAGTACAGTAAAAAATAAAATCGGTGATTTACTAGAAAGCTGATTTAAACAGAATTCAAGAGTCTGTGTCTCATTTAAATAGACAATTGGAAATAATGGACTTGAAGAGAGAGAGACAAGCTGGGTTCAGAGAACAAGTGTGGGTCATTCACAGAAGGGAGTCACACTAGGAAGGGAAGAGGCAGAGCTTCAGTTTAAGACCCTGGTAGCCTCTATCTTCCTCTTTCTTTTTATTCATTGCAAGACAGGAGAGATGAGAACCATCAGTAAAGAAAAGGGAGGAAATTTTGAGACAGGACCAAAGAAAACTAGGTAGAGAAGAATATATGAGAATAAGAAAAATGTACCACAATTACAAACAATGGGTTTACTTATCCAGGTAAATATTAAATCCACAATAAAGAACTCCAAACACCTTTCACCACTTTTACCTCATTGCTGGTAGTGAGCCTAAATAAATAAAATTGTTTCTTGTTGTGGGTAAAATTGTAACATTTCCAGAATATCTCGCCTGGCTTTAGTTCATCTGCATATTAATAGGTGTTCAGTGGTGGAAAGAAATATGGCTTTAGTGCATTTGCGTCATTCCTCTGGGGTGGAGAGATGTTCATTTCCATATCAATTACCTGGGCGACGGAGGGCTTATCAGCACCTGAGAGGAGAGGGGGAGGGCTGGTTTTTGGCTTCTGCTGGGGGCAAGAAAGAGAAAGGGCTCGGACTGCAGTTTGTGAGCAATAAACGGATTTTAAACTTTATTTCTCCCTTTGACTGATTTCGGTTTTTAGAAGTATTTTGCCCAGGATTTCCTCTACCCGGATTTACACTTGTAGTTTTTTCTTTATTCATTTACTTAAATGGCAAAAAATAGTCTTGAATGCCTGCTGTGTGCGAGACTCTTGCGGTCTGGCCAGAACTGCCAAGTGAGAGATTCTTTTCAGTTGAGAATTTAGAAAGCTGGGAAGATCTGGGCATTTCATCTGTTCTTTGGGGGCAGGAATAGTATACTAGACAGCTTGTCATGGGGACAGAAATCTTTGTTAATGTCCAGAGATCTTCAGTTATGACATGAAGGATTTGATGGAGCTTTCAGACCTGTTTTGTTTAATCTGTGCCATACTATAAATTTTTTAATAGTTGTCCATATTGAAAGTATTGAGCATTCCATGTTAAATGCTTATCTCATATTAAAATCCACACTGTCCCTGGGCCTGTAGCCCCAAAGAGCAATGATTAAGTGAAACCCCATGTAAGTCCCAGAAGAGGAAATCCCAGGGCAAAATACCTCAAAACTGAAATCCACAGGCCACCCCTCCAGAAATCTCACCTTACAATTTACTCATTCTCCCTCTTCCAACCAATTTAATAACATATAATAGCAACAGCAATAAAATCTTGATAATCCTCAAACCAGAGGATTCAGCCTATGCAGATTAAGTAAATGTACTTAACAGCACAATCTAAGCACAAAATATGTTTCTACACTTGTTTACTGATTCCTAACAACCATGCTAGATGGCTCACAAAACTTTTACCAAACATTAGACAAAGTCAAGCCTCTCTTTAAGCAGTTTTTTCTTGACAACAGCAACACAATCATAATATATCTCAAGCCAGAGGGTTCAGCTGGATTCAAAGTCCCATGCAGATTAAGTCCAAACCTCATCCATTCCAGCCATCATGCAGCAGCTGCAGCCAGAGGGCGCATCCAAGACACAAGGACTGTAGAAACAACCATGATTGTGGGGGATCACTTTGCTGTTATTCCAGGAATACACAGGAGGCCAGCTTCAAGGCCTTTTCCCCAAGGTACGAGAAGAACGAGCCATTGCCGATCAATGTGTTGAAATGTTCAGGGCCATGTCCATTTTACTCCTAATTGCTGCACCCATCCTTGCAACATGTCGCAACCCTCCAAAACAACACGCCAAAGGTCTTGATTCTTCTCTAGGCTTTATTGTCTAATCTCTCGCGGCGGTTACAGCAGTTGTCGGGAAGCTCTTCTCCCTCCCGGCGGGCTCCCTTATATTCAGTCACCCAACCAATCCGGGACAGTATCATGCGTGACCTTTAAGCGGATAGGTGTCACGTGCCACTCTAAGCGGGCAGCACGAGCTGTGCACGGGTACGGAAGTCTGCTGGGCCAATAAGCAGGTGCCATCTTTAGGGTGTTGTCCAGCTAGAGTGGGGCTCAGCCTCGGCCGTAGGCCGGGCCCCCACACAACACTTGTCCAGTAAAGTGGGCTTGATCGCTCTCAACCACCAGTGAATGGCCATAGGCTGCAAAGAGACACTCTAGGTCCCTCTTGGTGATTTGCTGATCTGCACAACATGCAGGGCACTCCTTCAGGGCTCGGCTGACTTCTTCAAAGGTCAATGGCAAGCCCCACCGATGGGCCCACATTGCCTTTTACCCTGCATGCAATAAAAGCTGATGTAGCCATTGGGACACATCTGAGGCAGGCTTTCCTTCAGTCAGCAAACTTGGGCCAATGTGTCTGCTTCACCGTTCCCTGGGGATGCCAAAGGCAAATGACTGGTCACATGATATACGGTTGGTGTCTGTGCCACACAACTCTATGGCCTTTGGGTCCTGTCTCTCACCCACCCCACGATAGGATAATGGTTATTATCTTGGTTGGAGCTTTTCCAGCGATGGGCTCTGTAGCCAATAAGGTGTGGTACACAGCAGCCATTGCTTCTCTATTAAGATGTACTGGACCTCTGCTCCTTTCTATAGTTGTGACCAGGCTCCAGCCAGCAGCAGCAGCAGCAGTGGCAGAAACAGTAGCCTCAGGCTCTGGCTACGGACCGGGTTTGGCATGGCCAGCAGCGGTGGTGGTTGCACCCACAACCACATGAATGTAGACACACGTCCCTCAGCGGGAGTGCCACTTCTCCCCATCATTTCTTGGGGCAGCCCTCACAAAGGTCACACCCATTATGACAGACTTTGGGTTCAGAGGACTCCTACCAACTATGCCAGATGCAAAAATACCTCTAAAAACCAAAATCAAAGGAGAAATAAAGTTTAAAATCCATTTATTGCTCACAAACTGCAGTCTGGGGTAGTTTTTCTCTTTTCTGCTCCAGCAGAAGCTAAAACTGGCCCTCCCCTCACCTCTCAGGTACAGATAAGCCCTCCTTGCCCAGGTAACTAGCCAATGATATGGAGATGAACTTCTCTCCACCCCTGAGGAATGATGCAAATGCACTAAAATCATACTTCTTTCCACCTCTGAACACCTATTGATATGCAGATGTACTAAAGCCAGGTGAGATATTCTGGAAATGTTACAATTTTACCCACACCCCACCATACAGGCTTTGTGTGCTTCCCGTTAGTCCCCTTAGTGTCCACATGTTAGACAACAGATATTAACATTCTTGTGATGTGGTTGTTATAGCAGTGTTAAGAGAACAGTGAAACATGCATGCTATTAAACCTTGGAACATGAAATGTAGTGTCAGAAGTCTGTTTGCTTTAAGGAAAATAGCAAAGAGCTAAAGTGTGAAGGTGAAACATAGTTTCTAATGCCCAGCCAGGTTTGCTGTTACCTGCTGGGCCCTTGTGAGCAGTTGATTTTTAACCCCTGGCTTAGGAAATGTCACAATTGCCTCTTTTGCTGAAGTTTAAGCTAAATGTAGATGCTTTATGAAAGACAATTTAGAATAGAGGGTTCAGGTCAAAGCATGGAAAATGGCTGTTATGGACTAAACTGTGTCCCCTCAAAATTCATGTTTGAGTCATCAGCCTAATGTGACTGTATTTGGTGATAGGGCCTTTGAGTTAAACAAGGTCATAAGGGTGGAGCCCTAATCCAACAAGACTACTTGAACTTCTGTTGTGGGGAAATCCAGTCTGGGGAGGCCTCCCTGTGTCCTAGGTGACATCTCAACTTGGGAAAGGATTCTTGACTCTGATGGAGAAAGAATTCACCAGCAGGTTGTGCAGGTACAAGCAAAGAGTAGTTTAATAAAGAAAAGGTACACACACTCAAGAAGGGGTTGCTCAATAGGTGAGCAGTGTGGTTAAAATGGGTTGGGTGGAATTTTGGAATAGGTGGGTTTTTCTTGGAAGAGAGAGGCTATGTCCTCTTTTTGTCCTGATGTGGTCAGCCTCAGAACTATGAAGGTGCCAAGAGGTGTGATTTTTAGTATGCTAATGAGCTTTGGGGTAACTGAGTTATTTTTGTTCCCATCTTGAACCTAGTTGGTTTGAACTGGTTAGAAACCACATTCTGTTCTGCCATTTAATTATTTTCCTAGAATCTAGCTGGTTTGTTTTTGCTTAACCAGTTCTGCCAACTAGCCACATGAAGTGACCTTCAAGCTTTTCTTGGTTTGCTCAGTGCCTGGCTCTTTTCCTGAACTACACTTACTACGTCATTTATAAGATGAAGAGACGCAAGAGGTGTGCATACACAGTAAAAAGTCCACGTGAGAACAGAGCAAGACAGCCAGCTGCAAGCCAAGGGGGAGAACCCATCTTGCTAACACCTTAATCTTGAACTTCTCTGACTTGTGCCCCAGTATTCCTAACTGTGAACTCTCAAATCCTAGCCTGAAAACTCTCTCCCTACCCGAGTCTGAGCATTCCTCTCTCCCAAGGCTTCCTTTTTTAAAACATTGTAAGAACGCGGCTTTCCCAAGTTGCTGGGTTCCTTGTTCAACATTTATTCTTAAGAGGCTTTCCTGACTTTAATGTTCCCATTGCTCTTTGACATATATCATTTAACTCACCCTAGGATCTCCGTAGGGTAGGCAGCGCTGGTATTACAGTGACTATTTGGTGGTGTCTGGGAAATGGACAAGAAAGCTAACCTCACCCAGGACTCTTTGGTTCCAGAGCACGGAGCTTTGAGGCAGATAAGGAAGAAATGATAATTTTACTATCAAGATACTCTAACGGAAAAGCACAACCCGTCAAAATACTAGCTGGCAAATTGCAGCCTATGGCGGGCTTCTTATATACAACCGCTGCCCAATCAGAATTGGGGTGTTACTTGCTTTGATACAGTGTAACCAAAAGCCAAACTGTGGCTATTGTAGGAGGGTGAAACAGCCTTTTTTTCCTACCGGTGTCAAAAAACTCTCAGTAAAACTCATGAAACTGCCTTCTAAATGATTTCCCAAGAACGACTGCTCGGGGGAATTTTTTAGTATTTTACCCTTTGCATTTTATCTTCCATTACCAAGACAGCCCCGAACACTTAAGAGAAACTATGAGTACAGGAAAAATGCTCCAGCTATTTCTCTGAAAGGATGGGTGGCTCTGAAAAGAGCCATTGGTTTTAACACAATTACGGGACCAAGTTTACTTGGAGCTGGTGTACTTGGTGACGGCCTTGGTGCCCTCGGACACGGCGTGCTTGGCCAGCTCCCCTGGCAGCAGCAGGCGCACGGCCGTCTGGATCTCCCTGGAGGTGATGGTCGAGCGCTTGTTATAATGCGCCAGGCGCGACGCCTCGCCCGCGATGCGCTCGAAGATGTCGCTGACGAACGAGTTCATGATGCCCATGGCCTTGGACGAGATGCCGGTGTCGGGGTGGACCTGCTTGAGCACCTTGTACACGTACACCGAGTAGCTCTCCTTGCGGCTGCGCTTGCGCTTCTTGCCGTCCTTTTTCTGCGCCTTGGTCACCGCCTTCTTGGAACCCTTCTTGGGTGCTGGAGCGGATTTAGTAGGTTCGGGCATAGTAGAGAGAGATCGTAAACTCCTTGAGAAACAAAACAACGCTGGAGGAGTAAAGCGTCTCCTTTCTAAAATTTATAAGTATATGCAAATTAGATACGGTGAAGTCTTATGTCTGATTGGTGGTTATTCGGATGATGTTAATGTCAATATTGTCCAATCAGAAGAGGCATTTTAAGGTACTGCATTTGTATTGTTTAAAATGGAACTACAAGTATAGCCAATGACACAGCTTCCTTTTCGCGCCCAGTTGACGCTGTGAGAAGTACGAGTTTATACTTTCTACCAGTCTTTGCGTCGGTCGCAGATCATTGTCATGTCTGGACGCGGCAAGGCTCGCGCCAAGGCCAAGACCCAGTCGTCGTGAGCCGGTCTGCAGTTCCTCGTGGGCCACGTGCATCGCCTGCTCCGCAAGGGCAACTACGCCGAGCGGGTCGGGGCCGGCGAGCCCGTGTACCTGACGGCGGTGCCGTTGTACCTGACGGCCGAGATCCTGGAGTTGGCGGGCAACGCGACAAGACGCGCATCATTTCCTGCCATTTGCAGCTGGCCATCCGCAACAACGAGGAGCTTAATAAGCTGCTGGGCAAAGTTACCATCGCGCAGGGCGGTGTCCTCCCCAACATCCAGGCCGTGCTGCTGCCCAAGAAGACCGAGAGCCACCACAAGGCCAAGAGCAAATAAGGTCTGAATTCATACTTTAGTCTTTAAGACCAAAGGTTCTTTTCCGAGCCACCCATGGTCTCTGTGGAAGGACTGAACACTACGTCAAACCTATCACACTGGCTAACCTTAAAGAGCATGAACCGTAGTCTCCCTATTGATTTCACTAAGTTAACACATCCGGTAAAACTCAGATAGTTTGGTCAACTAAAAGACCATGAGGCAAGTCTTGCCTTACTGCTCCCTCCCCACCATTCTGGGTACTTAAGCAATTTTCTGGTCATTATTTGCGTCATCAAGTAGATAGGTTGTTTTGTTTCTGAGTCTTAATAGAATCTTTGTTCACTGGTCCACTAAAACAGTCCTAGCCCAAACTCTTCAGAGTTAGTACTCTTTCCAGGAAAAACTAATTACTGATCAATGTAAACATCGTCACTCCGCACTGTTAAGGCCACAGTTTACATATTAAATGGTCCGATACGCCATTTGATTGTATCAACATCAGTTAATTAAGGTGTCAGATAACCACTCACCGGTATTTAGTCAACCCCTTATCGAGGCCCCCTTCCCAACCCAAACTGGGCCAACTAAAGTCCTTGCAGGGACTGTGTGCCAATAGTCTTTCTGAAAACTTTTCTAGGTCTTCGTACAGTCATTAAAAAAGCAGGTCGGTTTTAAGGATGCAGTTTTGAAACGGAACTACTTTTTAGAGATCCTAACCTGCTATATTCTTCAGTAATTTCCATATTATCTAAAGAGGGAAAAGGTCTCCAATAAAAATTCAATTCTTTAAGAACAATGTAGGGGCTGACTTCACAATTACAGATCAGATTCCCTTTTCATCGATGGAATCTTAATGTTTCGGTCGAAAACAGTAAGCTCAGACATGATAGAGTACATTAATAATTATACATGTTAAAATAGAAAATAACAATAGCAAGGAAAACAAAATCGTTTCAGAGGAACCAAATGAAGATAGGATTAAAAACCAATCAGGTTACTCCTGCAACAGTTCTGGCCAATCAGGGTCGGATCATCAGTATAAAGTCTGGTCCCAGCCCCACTCTCCTAGTTGTTTTCGCAGCAGAGGTGATCTAGCGATGGCCCGAACGAAGCAGACAGCTCGCAAATCTACCGGCGGTAAGGCTCCGCGTAAGCAGTTGGCCACCAAGGCGGCCCGCAAGAGTGCGCCGGCCACGGGCGGCGTTAAAAAGCCCCACCGCTACCGGCCCGGCACGGTGGCGCTGCGCGAGATCCGCCGCTACCAAAAGTCCACTGAGCTGCTGATCCGCAAGCTGCCGTTCCAGCGCCTAGTGCGCGAGATTGCGCAGGATTTCAAGACTGACCTGCGCTTCCAGAGTTCGGCCGTGATGGCGCTGCAGGAGGCTTGCGAAGCGTACCTGGTGGGGCTCTTCGAGGACACCAACCTGTGCGCCATCCACGCCAAGCGTGTCACCATCATGCCCAAGGACATCCAGCTTGCTCGCCGCATCCGTGGAGAGCGGGCATAGACTAACCCAGTTTGAGCACCTTTATCCTCCCAAAGGCTCTTTTCAGAGCCACTTTTGCTTTCACTGAGACTAGCTGTTATACTACGTTGCACACTGAATCTGGGGGCAGTTGGAAAAAGGGAAGGGACATTGGGGTTTAACCCAAATTGATTTTCTCACGTAAAATAATCATACTTTATACAGCCACACGTGATCTTATTACACATTAGATAATTACAGAGGTGAAGTTAGACTAGACAGCTAGCTAGCTTAAAAGAAGAGTATCTGAAACCACTTGGATTTGAGAAACTTTGCCAAACTAAAACCAGCTTCAGAGCATAGATACTGGCACTTCCCTCTTCCCCTTGGGATATATAAACAGGCTGATCAGACCTCTGGTTCACTTTGCCTTCAAGGTATCCAGAGTGCATGGAAGAGCACCTTGCAGGCTGCTATTCTCACGAGCTGGCTGGTTTGAACTGTGCAGGTCCCCAGAGGGTGGGAGCTCTAGGTTAAGTAAGCTGACCAATGTTGGTGTCCTGCCTAGAACCTGGCAATAGCAGGCTGACTTCAAGTTTTCTTAACTGATCCTCAGTTTCTTCTCTAAAACTCCAAAAAGAACAAAAAATGAATTTTGTTGAAACTAGCTCTGTTTACCCAAGAAAGCGCTAGTGTTCACGCAGCATTTTCATTCTCATGATGAATGGGTTTCTGTTTACCAGTAAAAACCTGGTAACTGTCTAGGATAAAGCTCTGAAATGTTCACTCATATCAATTCCAAGATTTGATATAAAATTTGCAAATTAGCTCTGGTTTTTATTTGCCAGCTTCTTCCAAAAGTCTGGTAATGCAAACGTGCATGAGAAGTAATATACAGGTACTATGCCATCTGATTGCCAAGCCCAGAAGGCCAATTGCCTGACATATTGATGACTTCTCTGAGGTACAGAGGCCACAGTGAGACCCTTTGGAGCAGTAATACCCTCCATCCCACCTGAGGGATTCCCTGTGACTCATCCCTTACATGATATTCCCTCGTTGACACTCACATGTATGAAACTAGTTCCAGGAGAGTGTTCCTCTCAACCCTGTGAGCCTGTTTTAAAAGTCAAATTTTGCCCCATCTTCCTACCCATAAACGTGTCATAAAGTCAAAGATCTTTTCACTCTTCCCTGTTGCATCCCTAGAATAGAAAAAGCCTGGCACATCGCAGTTGCTCATTAAATTTTAGTTGAATGAATGTATTGCTATTTTGCTATCTTTTAGACACAAGATACCTCAACCTCACCGAGTCACTGAGTGCTTCCCACCACCTGCATTACACATTTCATCCCAGATGGTTTGCCACCATTTTGATTCCCATGATGAGTAGCTATAATGCCGACAACAGTTATAAAGCTTTAGTTTCCAAAGTATGTTCACGTATCTTTTTATGTGTGAACTTGACAATAGTTTTCATGGTTTAGAGAGGACATCTCAGATTAGAAGGATTCTTTCAACAAACCCTAGAAAGGATGGAGATCTGGGTTAGCCTGCAATGGCACAGTAAATAGTTTTTAAAAAAATTGCGAGGCATAAATGCCTGTTTTCTTTTAAGTGGAAAGGCAGCAGTTAGATTGTTCCAATGTCTTCCAACTTCTCAGCAAGGACATCTGCTGGGATTTGGGAGTTTATAGATCAGTGAGGACATGTTCTATTTGAAGCCTAAATTTGGGCATAGAAAAGTTAGTTTTAGGAAATGTTCAAATTCTCTCCTCTTCAGTAAGTGCTGGATTTAGAGACTGGCATCCAGGGAATAGAATAAAGCAAGTAGCATGAAATCAAAGTGATGGTGAGCTACTCTGGAGACAGGTCATAGAATATACTCTGCTTCCTGCTTGCTCTCTCTCAGGTCACTTGCTCTGGGGGACCCGAACTGCCATGTTGAGAGGGCTCTTAGGCAGCCTTAAGGAGAGGCCTTCATGATGAGAAACTGGTGTCTTCTCTAATAGCCATGTGAGTAAGCCATTTCCAGCCCTAATCAAGCCTCAGGTGACTTGACCCATCACTTCTTGAGAGACCCTGAACACCCAGCTAAACCATTCTCTGATTCCTGACCTTCAGAAACTGTATGAGATAATAAATTTGGTGTTTTAAGCTGCTAAGATTTTGTGTAATTCATTACACAACAATATATAACTGGGGCAATGGGGCAATAGGGGAAGAAAATGGTTAGAAGTCATCCAGTAAGACTCCACTAGTCTAGATGAGAGGCTCACATTCCCCAGCTCTGCACTTCCTCACAGGGAAGCCTGAGCTCACAGAAACTTGTCTTGGTCATTTCCCAGTAATCAGCAGGATTTTCTTTTGCTGCTATCCAGAGAGGTTGGAGATCAGAGCTTAATGCTGCTAAGGATTTAGAAAGAGGAAATCTATTGTCTGCTCAGGTAGGACTGCTTTGCAGGTATGCACCTGATGTGGCCATCTCTAGTTGTCAACTTCAGAGTGGAAAAAATCCTCACTAGCAATGAGTAAGACCCTAAGGAGTCCCTTTCCCTGTGATCAGACATTGACTTACAAATCATTACTCCATTAAAAAATAGTATTTTTTTACCATTTCCCAGAAGAATAGTTAACAAATAACACACGTCCTTCACTTTATTTATAAAGTTTTTAAATAATTATTGTCAGATTTGATTGTTAGAAGAAAATTGTGAGGTACCTTGGAAGTGGGAAACCTAATTAGGGCCCAGCTATTTCACAAGCAGGAATTCTTGGCATGGGAAGTTTGGTATTAATGCAGGCTGGGCTAGAAATTGGAGCTGAAATTTTCTTGCTCTCAATAGCCTTCTCTTTTTTTTGGAAAACTTGTCAAAGGTATCATTTCTAATGGTCAGATATATTTGTTCAAAAAGCCATTGCAAATCGTTTTTTCTGTGGCTCCTTTTTTCAGAGCCCACACAGATAGAAACTAGCAATCAATTCATTTATAGGTTATTTTAGATGCGATTTTCCTTATCTATGACATGAGTTCTTTATTTCCTCAAGAGACTGTTTTAAAGGTTAAGTGCAGAAATATATGAAATTGTATAGGACAGTGCCTCAGAGAACACTGGGTGCACAATAAGTACTCACTGAAGTTAATCTCTTCTCAGAATCTTAGTTTGGTGTACCTCTCATGAATTGGGGAAATATACCCAAATCCTCTGATAAGATTAGGTTGAGGAGTCACTCTCATCATTGACTGAGATTTTGGAAACAATCCAATTTGATCAATAATACATAAGCAAGTCATTTTAATGATGTCACTTCTGCTAAAGGCCAATCTTTGAGGATTTTTGTTAATTTCTATCTAACAAGGTGAAATTTCCCAAACTTATCTTCCAGTTTGGGACACTGATGCTTTCAGAACTGCTTCCTCCATTCCCTCTAAAAGGGTTGAAGGTTCTAAGAAGGTATCAAACAGGACAGCAAGCAAAATCACCAAGAATTCATTGTAAGTGAAGCTTTGGAGGATATTCACTCTTCAATCAGATATGCTGTCAAAAGTCTTTCCCACTGATGTGGTTCTCATTACAAAAGAGGTTCTTAAATGTAAAACATGGTTTAAAAAATATATAACTCTGAGAAACTGGTAGAAGGTGTATTTAAATTTTTTCACCTATGTAAATCCTGAATGAGGGTTTACAAGAATGACAGTTCTGTGTAAGAAAATATGCCTTGAGCGTATTAGTTGATTATCTATCTTGAAGAAAATAAATCTCAGATTTTACATGGAGACAACTGAAAGACTAGCAATTATATGAAGAATTTTAAAAATTTCACTTGCAGTCAGGTAACTGCAAATTAAAACAATGAAATAGTGCCTAACAGATTGGCATATTGGCAAACTCAGAAAGCTGGGTATAACCAAGTGTTGCATAGATGGTTAGAGAAACTTACTTTCAACTGGTGGTTTACTGATGGTCATTTTACACAAGATATTTTGAAGAACTGTTTAGTTTATTTAGTAAAAGTGGGTGTGCCCAGGCCTATGCCCCAAGGAAATTCTCCTACAGACCCATAAGAGGACATATTAAGAATATTCATCAAAGAGCTATTTGTGATATCACACAGGTAGACATGATTTAAGGGGATTAATAAATAAAATATAATGGATACAGTGTAAGAAATGGTCTCTCTCTTTTAAGGTCAAGAAAAAAGTAAATGGCCAAAAAAGAGCCGAACCCAAGTCTCAGTGAACCTTACTATGGTTATTCAGTTCATACCTGGACATCTGCCAGGATTTCAACAGAATTTTCTAGCTTTACTTTCAAATAACCTAGAGTAACCACCAAAACCAAAGACACCAAATCTGAGTACTTTTCAGGCATGATTAGCAGAATACCAGTGCTAGTCTGCTCAGGCTGCTATAACAGAATACCATAGATAGGTAGCTTATAAATAACAGAAGCTTATTTCTCACAGTTCTGGAGGCCGGGAAGCCCAAAGAGATCAAGTCTCTGTCAGATTCAGCATCTAATGAGAGCCTGCTTTCTGGTTCACAGACAGCCATCTTCCTACTGTGTCCTGTAGGCTGTAAGAGATGATGCATGGATGGATCTGTTACAGAGGCACTGATCCCATTCATGAAGGCTCCAAGGTTATGACCTAAACACCACCCAAAAGCCCCACCTCCAAATACCACATTAGGGAATAGGTTTCAACATGTGAATTTCTTTCAGTAAGACACAACATTTAGTCTACAGCAACCAGTCCATTTTCAAAGAATAGAAGCTTAGGAACTGTGTTCTTAGCCTCTCTCTTGTTCTGAAGCCAGGAGGGAAAGGCAGCAGGGAATCCAACATCAGCGACCCTCACCTTCACCTTCATTCTTATTCTTTCAATATGCAGCCTTGAAGGTATTGGTAGGGTAAGGTGAATAAAAGAGAATCAGTTTCTTGTAACTATAGTTAATATATTTCAGGCATGAAACTGAGCTAAATTAAGAGACATTTTGAAGGGTCACATGATAGTAAGAAATTGCAGAAACAAGGTTAAGACATGAGTAAAACAAGGAGGGAGAACCAGGCATAAAAGGCTTTGCCTATTAGAGAATACATTTAGGTCTTGAGAGAGTTTTAGAAGGTAAGGGATTCCTCTGATAGAAGTTTTGCAGATCATTTTCAAGTTACAGTGAACCTCAGAAAAGAGGGTATGGTTAAAATGAGGAGAGGAAGAGGCCAGTGAGGGCAGTGGATTCTGATTGTTCAGATTTATTTATCTGGTTTTAATAGCACATTAGGCATTAGAAGTTTAAGGAGGCTCTAAGGATGAGAGCAAGGATGGTGATTGCTTGAGGTTGGGCCACGGATGAAGGGAACTCATATTTAAAGTTATGTCTCATATTTAAAGTTATGATCTGGTAAAAGGCCAATATATATGGAAGGGCAAGACACTATGGAATGGAGGGAAAGATTTGAAAGGATAAGTTCATGGAGTAGGAGAGACTCCAAAGGGCTAGAGGTATTTTGGATTAGTGTATATGGGTATGTTAATGTGTGAGTGTGCATGCGTTTTGAGGACAGGAGAAATAAAAATTAGATGCTGATTATCAGTAAGTAAACTGATTTTCATTTGAAGGACAATGAAAGAAAAGTAAAAAAGAACAATCTACCAGCTAATTTCAAAGCCTTAACCAAAACAAATGAAACAAAATCAGGTGTTAAGGAAATAAATACATAGACATCAAATTGAAAATGTAACAATATTGAAAAGAATTGAGCTTGACACTTTGAACTAAGAAGATCAACAAATTGTCGTCTACACAAATATGGATCACTAAGCACCCCTCAAAGCCTTGGACAGGCAATTATAATTCATTTATTCATCTAACTTGGGGTGAGGAGGGAATTATATGGGATTTAAAACACTCCCAACATTTATCTTGGAAAAGAATATCTCTCCTAAAGTGAGAGAAAAAAACAAGTATTTATCTCAATTTGAACTCGAATTTATTGGGCAACTCTTGTCAATTGGCATCATTTCCTGAGAAAGACAAAAAGGAAGCATTTTAATAGTACTTAATTTAAATGAAATGAGATTCTGAAACTCTTTTTAAGCTAAGAAATCTGCAGAGCCAATTTATTTCCTCCATGCTGGTGGTAGAAGAGAATTAACAAACTAATTAATAAAAAGAATTACACACTTGGGAAACAATGTAAATATTATTTCCAGGGCAAATTATTGTCAATACAAACCAAATTACAGATTTTTCAGAGTCTGTTACCTTCAGATAAAGGAGCACTCATATTTCAAGACTTTATCTTACAAACATGAGCTTTAAAATAACAGTCAAGAACAGCTGCTGTATAATAGAATGCTCCTCTGTTTTCTATAGGTGCAAGGGAAGGATTGCTGAGATTATCCCATCAGCCAATACAGGGTTTACATCTTCAAGATTAAGTGCTCAGTCTATTATTAAACAGGGATAGAAAAAAAGGCCTGTCTAGCTCAGTAAGAAATTGATTAATTAATAGAACATGTAATGTTTTACACTTAGAGTAATTATAGAGGAGTTTATAATAAACTTGTGACTAACTCCTAGAATAAAATATTTCTTCACACACATTGAAATAGAAAGAGTAAACATTACTGATGCTTGAGGAAAGAGAAGGGACTGTGGGTAGGTGGAAGAAGGCAGATTCCTGGGGGAAATGGAATCTGATACCTGGAAGGCAAGCCATGGCCAGAGGGAGGTCATTCCTAACAGCCAGAGTCCTGGCAATCCACTACTCTGCCTTTGAAAGAGTTACATTTTCCTGGAATAAAGTCGTTCCTGGCCTCTACATTCTGCACATCATTTGTAAATTAAAGGCCCAAAGTTTCTGGGTCACAGTTGATTTCCTGGTTTAACAAAGGAGAGGAGGGAGCTCTGAGAGCTATTTTCATCTGCTCAGGGGCCCTCCAAGGAAATGGCAGGAAAAGCTGACCTACCCCAACTTTGGAAACAATATGGTTCTAACATGGATGAAGAAAATATGGCAGCAAGGAAGGGATGGGAAAGGAAGGCGATAGGGTGAGTAAAAAGTAAGATAAGGAGCAAGTAAGATAAGGAGCAGGAAATCAAAGTTGAGAATAATGAGGAAGTCCACCTTGAAGCTCTCTTATACTCGGGTGTCATTAGTTTCAGTGTAACTCTGGGAAAGGAAATCCTGAAGCAAATTACCTAGCTGAAACCAAAACCAGTCAAAAGGAGAAATAAAGTTTAAAACCCATTTATTGCTTATAGATTGTCATCCAGGAGCCCTCTCTTCTGCTCCAGCAAAAGCAACCAAAGCCTCCCCACTACCTCTCAGATTCAGATAAGCCCCAGATTCAGATAAACCCTCCTGTCACTCACGTAATTATCCATTGATGTGGAGATGAACTACTCCTCTCCACCCCTTAGGAATGCCTGTTCATAGGGAGATGCACTAAAGCCAGGCAAGAGATTCTGGAATATTACAATTTTACCCACAGGCCACACCTCCAGAAATCTCACCTTACAATCTAACTCGTTCCCCCTCTTCTGCAATGATCCCTGGGTAAGAAAAGTGGAGAATTGTGACCAGATTAATGACATACAACATCAACAGCAATAAAATCATGATAATCCTCAAGGTGGAGGATTCAGCTAGGTTTAAAGTCCTATGCAGATTAAGTCCAAAGAGCTCATCCATTCCAACAAGCAGTAGCTGAAGAGGTAGAGGTCAGAGCAATGATCACGTGGCAGCTGCACCCAGGGGGTGCATCCAGGCCACAGGACTGTAAAAGAAAATAACCTTAAGGGTGATAAGATACATGTTTTAATGACACCAGCATAGGCAAATCTTGTCCATCAGATAGGATACATGCAAATGAATGGTCCTGTGATAGAACAGTGGCAGGAATGAGATTTTGTCCTGCTCCAGTATACCAGACATTCACGGCCTCTCTATGGGAATTACTGATGGGTCAATATATAGGACTACTGGAGGTACACCACTGACCATAAAGATAAAACAAAACTTCCCCATAAGATGCTCTGGACGTTTTGGATATGCTATCATGATCTTTGGGAGCTGCTCTGCTGTTACTCCAGGAATACACATGAGGCCAGCTTCCAGGCCTTGTCCCCAAGATGCCAGAGGGCCTATCTCTGGTCCATGTATTGAAATGTCCAGGGTCCACTCAACAGTGTCTCCAGGGTTTAATGCAGTAGGGGCTGGCAGCAAGCAGGATGTTGCTCTGCTGGCCATATCCTCACTTTAGGAACTCTTCTTTGGTTTGCACATAGCTGTACAGGAGAGGCAGCAATGTGTGTTAGCATATCCACAGGGCTCAAAGCTCCCTTTTGGGGCTTCTCATTCAAATGCCATAGCACTGTCCATAAGCAAACTGACTAGCCCTCCCCCAAGACTATTGGTGTCCAACTTCAGGCCGGATTTCAACAAACCGTTGTACCCCTCTGTCATGCCTGACCTGGTAGCGTTGTATGGCACATGAAACTTCAATTTATTCCTAATTGCTGCACCCATTCTTGTAATGCATGTCCAGTAAAGTGGGTGCATTGATCCCTCTCAATTACCTTTAGCTGACCATAGGCTGCAAAGAGACACTCCAGGCCCCTCTTGGTGGTTTGCTGATCTGCACCACATGCAGGAAAAGTAACCAATAGTCCAGTAGCCATGTCCACACACGTCATGGCATACCAGTATCCTTCTGATATGGGCAGAGGCCCAATATACTCTACTGCCACCTGACAAGGGGTATCAGTTCCTTTACTATTGTCCCATGTTGCTGTGGGACTCGATGTAAGTCCCTCTTAGAGCATGCAAAGCACTCCTTCCAGGCTCTGCTGACTTCTTCAAAGGTCAGTGGAGAGAACTGATGGGCTACAGCCCACACTGTCTTTTGCCCCATGTGCAACAACACTGGTGTAGCCACTGGGCCACATCAGAGGCAGGCTTTCTTTCTAGCCAGTGTGCCTGGGATAATGTGTCTGCTTCATCATTAGCCCAGGCTGGGGATGCCAAAGCCAAATGGCCAGTCATATGATATACAGTAACAGTCTTAGTCTGACCAGAGGCTCATAGGTCTTGCCACAAATCTTGCCCCCAAAGGGGCTGGTGACCAACCATCCAACTGGCATGGTATCATGTCAGTAGCCACAGGGTCAAGCTATGATAGATGGCCCAGCTGTCAGTGCAGACAACCTGGGTGATCACGAGACATACTGCCCACAACTCAACACATTGGCTGCTCTTCCCAACTCCATCCTCTATCCATATTATCTGTCTTAGGATGGAAAGCCAAAGCCCTCCACTTCAGGGGTTGCCTATGACTAGAATCGTTCGTATACAAAGCATCTTCAGGTGTAGGGGCTTTTCCCTCCTGATAAGGACTCTCTGCTACCAACGGCTCAAAAGCAAGTTCTTCCTTGCTTTCCACTGGTATAGGACTCTGGCCCCAATAAGTGCTAGAGTTTTTCACTTAAAGAGCTAGGAGAGAGGGCGCTACACTGCTGTAAATATGTGCCCCATTTGGCCAGTTGAGGCGTCTGAGCCACACCACTCTGGCCTTGGAATCTAGTCTCGCACCCACCCCATGACTGGATAGGTGGTTATTACCTTGATCAGATCTGTTCTAGCGAGGGGCTCTGTAGCCAGCAATGTGTGGTGCACAGCAGCCAGTTACTTCTCTATCAAGGTGTACTGGACCTCTGCTCCTTTCCATAGTTGTGACCAGAATCCAATAGGGTGGTGTATCCTTTCAAGCCTCTGCCAAAGGCCCCATCTATAACCATCTTTGGTTACAGAAACATCTAGCTCACAGGGCCTTGATAAGTCCATTACATTCAAGGCCTGCACAGCCTTGACTACCCACTTGGCATCAGTAAAAGCAGGTGCACATGTCTCATCTCGGTCCCATCTGATGCCCTTTTGTACCAACCAGTATAAAGTCTTCAGAATTTGTGCCAAGTGCAAGATTAACGCTCTCTAGTTGCTCAAAAGACCCAAAAACTCTTGTAATACTGCTACAGTACTAAGGGTGGGGAAAGCCTGGACCTTGTCTATGAGTGCTTCAGGTATAACTTTAGTTTTACCCGACCAGACAACCCCCAAGAATTTCACAGACAAACCAGGTCCGTGAACCTTGGTGCTGTTCATAGCCCATTCTTTCTCCTGCAGAAGTTGCAGCAGTCTAGGAACTGCCACTTCTAAATCTGCAAGAGAATCAGATGTGAGCACAATATCATTAATGCAGTAATACAATCACACCACTTGCAGGTTCTTGCATGTGGCCAAGTCCTGGGCTACAAGCCCATGACAGACGGTGGGACTGTGGAGGTGTCACTGTGGAAGGACAGTGAATGTCCACTGCTGGCCTTCCCACATAAAGGCAAACTGTTCCTGGCTTTCCTGTGCTATGTCAGTGGAGAAGTAAGCATTAGCAAGGTCTTCAACATAATACTTTCCCAGCTCATGGCTGAGAATGTCCGGAATGGCTGCTATAGAGGGGATGGCAGCATGAAAAGGGCATTTGACTTTATTCAATTCCCTATAGTCCATGGTCATACACCAGGAGCTGTCTGGCCTATTCACTGGCCACACTGGGGAATTAAAAGGACTATGCATGGTCTTTATGAAGTTCACCTTCTCCAACTCCTATAGAGTTTCTCCAATTTCCTTGTGCCCCTCCTCAGACAATTTATATTGCTTAGTATTTGTCACCCGCTGAGGTACAGGCAGAGCTACAGGTGGATGCTTCGCATATCCCCTCAGAATTGCCTTTTACCACATGTACCCTCAGTCTGCACTCACCTGCAGTGGTGTATAACCACAGGCCCTGCAGAACATCTACCCCTGAAATATACTTAAGGATGGGAGAAATGTACATAGTATATTCCTTTGGGGGTAAACACCCTATCCCCAAGGGGATTTGGGTTTTCTTCACTCTAATTGCTTTACCCCCATAGCCATCTCTCACAGAAGGGGTCCCAGGGAAATGCTAAGGGTTGCCATGAATCAGAGAACACTCACCTCCTATGTCCACCAGTGCCAGGACACGTTGTACATTCACAGGGACCCAATGAATTGCTAATTCTACATGTGGCCTCTGGTCCCCACCATGTCCCCCAAGGTAGAGACCTTGATTCCATACCCCCAGTCAAACCGCGATGCCCAATCCTCCTCCTGCAGGAGTGAGGGGGGCTCAGGCAAATCCTGAGTACTGTCCTCAAGGAAGTTTTTCAGGGACACAGGCCAGGCCTGAGGCCTTGACTCCAGTTTCCGTGTCCTGGACCTCAGTGGCTGGAACTGCTGTTCTGGCTTTAATTGGTGCCACAGTTCTAACAAGATTCTATCGGGCTGCCCATCGAGTTTTTCTTTCACTACTCTGGCCTTTATCAAATCAACCCACATCTGGATCCTCAAGACCTTCACGAGTCCTTTTGCACCTCTCCTTTTGGTTGTAGCCCATACTTCCCTCCGTGCCCTGTTTTAACCTCCCCCAGATCTGCTAGAGTACGAGTAGCCTCACGTATGGGTTGCCCTGCGTGGGGGGCAAGAGTATTCACTAGGGACCCAAAGAGAGATGTGGGAGCTGTATGCAGCACCAGATTTCTCATTCTTACAGTGAACACCTCCTCATTGGGGCCCTCAGGGTCCATATTGTAGATGATATTTTTCATACCCAATTCCCACTGTACCTGTTGGAGCTCTACAAACGTTTTCCAGCTAGTGGGTAAATATGATTAATCACCCTGATTAGGCCAAACTATCCTGATGGCAGCTGTCAGCCATTTCAGGAGTGTCTGATTCCCTGAGGCATGATGGGCATTTTGCAACTGCTGCCAGAGGGAAGGGTGAGTTGTCAGGGAAGCCAATCTACTCATTTCAGTACCCAATAAAACAATGTTTTCCACCCCCATATCCCAGAGACATAAGAGGCATGTAGGCAGAGATTCCGAAGGCTTCTGCCTGTAATGGACGCTCATGTCCACCAGCTCATCCTGGGTATAAGAACCGAGCATGGTGTGTTCCACAACCTGGGGAAGGGGCGGCTCCTCCATTTCCGGGGCTGAAGGCACCACTCTTTCCTCCCCCTCCCCACGGCCTCCTGCAATGCTGCTTTTCCTGCCGCCTCCCCCCTCACAGCTGCTAAGGAATCTTCCAGGATCGTGACCTGTCCTTTCAGTAACTGTCTTCCTTAATCGCATCCCATGGGTTATCACCCAGCTCCTCCAAGCGATGCTGAGGTGTGTCTTTCTCCTGCCTAACCCTCTCAATAATCCTCTTTCTCCTCCATAGCCCTCTCTCTCTCCTGGATAACATTTTCTACTATCTTGATGAAAAGAGACCCTACAATAACAGCTGCTACATGACCACTCAGGGATTCTAAGCAGCCTTCTATCACACGGAGGGCTAATTCTGCAGCTTTCGGCGTCTCCACCCTTCCCCACTTCCGGGGAAGGCCCCACCCCTCTAGGAGGTGCTTTACCCTAGAGCAGTTCCCCACTAGGGGCTCCCAATTGGAAGCCCCACAGATAGGGGGGCAATAACAGGTGAAGCTGCACCCTCTGCTGCTGCATCCACTGAGGCCTCCCGACCATCCACAGGGGACTTCCGGGCATCTCCACATCATCTCTGGGGTCAGCCTCACAAAGGTCACACCCATTATGACAGATTTAGAGTTCAGAGGTGCTGCCGCCCGCCAGATGTAACTGTGGTGGAAGGAAATCCCGGGCAAAGTACCCAGCTGAAACTGAAATCAGTCAAAAGGAGAAATAAAGTTTAAGTCCCGTTTATTGCTTACAAACTTAGGTCCTGGGGGTTTCTCTCTGCTGCTCAGGAAGATGCAAAAAACACCTCCCCAAACCTCTCAGGTTCAGATAAGCCCTCGGTTGCCCATTGATATGGAGATGACTACTTCTCCACCTCTTTGGAACGCCTGTTCATATGGAGATGTGCTAAAGCCAGGCCAGAGATTCTGGAATATTACAATTTCATCCACATTCAGTCAACAATTTCTCAGACCGATTAAATTGAGATTATGCAAAAGGCACTTTGCACACAAGAAGGCTTCCGAAGATTGCAGTCACTGCTGTTGGGTAGGGCTAACTTGACTCCAGCAGCCATAAATCTGTAGTGCGACGGATGCTACAGCAAAGGTGATAGAAAAAAAAAACAGCTAGGCCTGACCTAGACAAAGGAACGGCCTTCCAATGGGGGGGGGGCATGCGCAAAACGGTAAAAGTAGGATAGGAATTTTTAATCTGGAGTCATTTTAACCCAAGGAGTTTAAGTACCGCCCTTTCCATTTTTCCTGAAATCTTGGGCAGGGGTTCTGGTGGAGAAACTCACTGGGAGGCTACAGCTGGCCAGGAGGAGTTCCCAAACTGGTCCGACAAACTACTATATAAACACTGCTTCAAAGTCCGGTAAACAGGTGCTTCACATTGTAAACTTGTCAGGACGTGGGAAGGGCGGGCAGGGCCTGGGTAAAGGTGGCGCCAAGCGCCACCGCAAAGTGCTGCGAGACAACATCCAGGACATCACCAAGCCCGCCAACCGCCGCCCTGCTCGGCGCGGAGGGGTCAAGCGCATCTCCGGCCTCATCGAGGAAACCCGCAGGGTACTGAAGGTGTTCCTGGAGAACGTGATCCGGGACACCGTCACCTACACCGAGCACGCAAAGCGCAAGACGGTCACGGCCGTGGACGTGGTCTACGCGCTCAAGCGCCAGGGCCGCACCCTCTACGGATTCGGCGGTTGAGTTACTGTAAATATCCCAAAGCCTAAAGGCCCTTTTTAGGGCCGCCCACGGGATCTATTAAAAGACCTGTAGGTATATTTCCAAGGTGTTTTTTAGACTGTTTGGTATTCGGGGAACACCCTGTAACTTGAGAATTTTAAGTTTGATTTTGCCCCTTTACCCCAACCTTCCTGCATATCCATCACCCTGCAGGTAAGGTGGCAAAACCCTCCATGATTGTTAGTTATATAATGCTTGTTTTGACTGGAAGCCAGTCTGTTGACTGATTTACCCCATGAAGGCTATCGCAGTACCACTGGCAAGACGAAGGTTAAGACAGCATAGCCAGCAATGCCGCAAACTATTACGACCTTCCATAGAAAAAGTCTACCGACCCTTAATGTTATCGAGCTCTTCAGTGATTAAGCAAGCTCAAGTTTGAAAATATTGGGTGTAGCACAATAGGTAGAATTTCAAATCACGTTCATTTTATAAATGCCTCTACTTCATTTTGTTCCTTATCAAGTGTTACTTTTTATCAATCAAATCGTGACACTTCATTTACTATAGCAAGAGGCACTTTCTCGAGACATTTTCTTTAGAATTTTAATGCTTTTTAGAGGCTTTTTTTTTAGAAAGTACGATAACAATGCAAAAACCGAAGTTGAGGCTGGAAAATGCTTCCTTACAGGATGAAACCAAAACCAATTCTGTGTATCGGGCAGGGCGGTACAGGAGGATTCTATCCAATCAGAAAGCGAAGATCGCTATAAATTCTGGGAGGACCGTTCCTTCCTCTCGTTGTCAAGTAGTTCCCTTTACTTGACAATGGCCCGCACGAAGCAGATGGAGGGCTCGCAAGTCCACCGACGGCAAGGCCCCGCGCAAGCAACTGGCCACCAGGGCGGCCCGCAGGAGCGCGCCGGCCACGGGCGGCGTTAAAAAGCTCCACCGCTACCGGCCCGGCACGGTGGCGCTGCGCGAGATCCGCCGCTACCAAAAGCCCACCGAGCTGTTGATACGCAAACTGCCGTTCCAGCGCCTAGTGCGCGAGATCGCGCAGGACTTCCAGACCGACCTGCGCTTCCAGAGCTCGGCCGTGACGGCACTGCAGGAGGCGTGCGAGGCGTACCTGGTGGGGCTCTTCTAGGACACCAACCTGTGCGCCATCCACGCCAAGCGTGTCACCATCATGCCCAAGGATATCCAGCTCGCCCGCCGCATCCGCGGTGAAAGAGCTTAAGACATTCAGCATTTCTAGTGTATCCCCAAAGGCTCTTTTCAGAATCCCCCTCAGTTGTCAGCAGGAAGGATCTGTAGTTTCAGAACATGTGCTATCCGTGTGGAGAAAATGCAAGATGTTCCCATGAGACAATTTCTACCTCAGTTGTGTGCTGTGCTAGTGCTGGGCACTTTTTAGGGTTATGCCTTAAATTGGGGAGATTAATGTTTTGTATATTTAATCCACAGACCCGACTGATACTCCAGTGACGGGCCGTTTCTTCATAAGCCTTAAAAATGAAGCAACCGTTTTAGAGATCGAAACATTTTGAAATAGAAATTAACCCATTGTCAACAGTAAGTTTGCAGGAAATAGTCCTAGTCTTAGGAAAGTTTTGTTCAAGGTCAATTGAATGGCAAAAGCAGTTTAATTTTGCCAAAGTATTCCAGAACTTAGACCTGCCTGTTTGCTTACATTTGTTCACGTCTTTAAATGTGCCTGGGAAGGTGTGAGGTTGGATTTTCCTTATTTTAAAGAATTGTATTGATAATTAATTTTGAGGTGTCATTTAAAGTTGTTCTTGGTTCCCAAACTTCTGTGTTTTCTAACTGGCTCTGGCTCTTTATTAATATCTTCTGATACTTTAAGCTTCTCACAAGGTTTCACGTGCTCTTCATGTATGACTAATTGCCTAAGTAATGGTGTTCAACTTTTTAGGTACATATCCAAACTCCAAGAAGTAGCTGTTAATGTAAGAGCTATTTTTCTCCTGAGTGTTCTCGGGCAGGTCAGCTATCGGCCTTCCATTCTTTTGTTTGGATTTGCCCTTTCAGAGGCTTTTATCCCAACCACTGACTCCAAAATTTTGGGGGAAGTGTTGGAATTGATTCAGCAGAGTTCTAAGCAATGGGACCAGAAGCCTCTTCCTGTAGATTAGTTTAGAGCTCATGTTAGTGCTATTAGATGTAGAGACTTAATGCTGCTGCTGCTTCCAAACTTCAGATTCTCTCCCCATCCCTTCTAGAGTTTTCTCACATAGCATGAGGCCAGGTGGTCTAGGTCAGAGCTGTGGATTACTAACTGTATTGTGACCTTAGTTTTACAGTTACTCATCCTCTGGGCCTCAGCTTATATGGCTGCAAAATGTGGCAAATGAATTAAAACTATAGAGCATATTTAGATTAGTTCCTGACACTTAGTTAATGCTTAGTGAATGTTAGCACTTATTTTTATATTGACCCTTAAGATTGACAGATTTTTTTCCTCCGGGGTCTTCTGAAAGTTTGCGATTGAAAGAGTGGAAAAATCTTGGTTAGAACATTTTCTGGTAAAAACTTTCTTTTCATTAAATCTTGATCTGCATTGTTCTGAAAGAGGTAGGCCTGTAGCTATATACCATGATCTCTGTCTGTGGAAGAGTTCAAAACATAGTGAAAGGGCCAAATGGTAACTATTTCAGGTTTTGCAGGCCACATACGGTCTCCATCACATTTTTTCTAACCCAACCTAACGATATAAAAATCACTCTTAAAAATGACACCAAAGCAGGCCACTGTTCAGGTTTGGCCATAGTTAGAATTTTCTTGAATTCTTCTCAACTTCTATAACCTCTAGTCCCTCAGTCCCTATCTATCCTTCTCATAGTCTCAATAGCCAATTATTTTTCTAAAATACAGGTCTATGCTTAAATACACAATAATCCCCACATGTTGATGAAGATAAAGAATTTGAATAGGAGCACTGGGAAGAGCACCTTAAAAACCCAAAAAGCCCGATGTCACCTATACAGTTTGAACTTTGGAGGGTTCCTGGAAAGACCTTGAATAATTTTTTTAGAGGTTTCAGAGTTTTTGTAAAATACATTATTTGGGCTAAGCATTTTTTTTTGGCCTTATTTTAATGGATTTACATAGGAATTAAAGAGAAAGTATCTCAATCAAAAGTATACCCAATTTAAGTTTGAATTTGAATTCAGGTTGTTGGATCCTGAAGCCAAAGCAATTTCCTTTCCTCTTGCTGTAAGGTGGAAATCGTTCTGGCAACTGAACTTTTCCAACCTGCAGGATACCATTCTCTAAAGACATTGGCATGTGCAAAGTCCAAGAAAGTAGGACCAATTTTTAAAGAAAGGTTTATGTGGTTAATGTGGGGCTGTAGGTACCTAGCTGCTCTGCGCCTGTGTTACTTGCTACAGTTAGAAACAAAGTTTGTGCCCAAACCAAAGAACCTACTGTCTTTCCTTTTGCAGAAATTAAATGCCAAAACTAGAGACAAAGCCTATGCAAAAACGTTTATTTGATATATCCATGAAATTTATTGCAACCTTGAACTAAGCAGCGCGATGCCCTAAACACAGAGAATTCATCAGAAAAGCTGAAGGGATTTTTAAAAAAAGTCTTTTACCAAGTGCGCTTGATTCATGAAAACAGAAAGCATGTGAACCTGGAGGTTATTTTCCTCCTTTGGAGCTTCAAAGGGTCACATTCTGACCCACCGATTTTAGCTTTTAATCAAATCTTGGGGACTAACAAACACAAATAGGAGTCCAACCGCGAGAGGCGCCTGCCTGAGGGCGGTGGATTGGGCGCTCCACCAATCACAGGGCAGCACCGGCTTATATAAACTCCGGGCCCGAGTAAGAAAGCATTGGAAAACTTGCTCTTTGGATTTTAAACTCTCATTCTCTAGTAGTTATTCCTGTCGCCATGTCGGAAACAGCTCCTGCTGAGACGGCCACTCCGGCGCCAGTGGAGAAATCTCCTGGCAAAAAGAAGGCAACTAAGAAGTCGGCTGGCGGTGGTGTGGCCAAGCGTAAGGCTACCGGGCCTCCAGTCTCTGAGCTGATCACTAAGGCTGTGGCTGCCTCTAAGGAGCGCAATGGTCTCTCTTTGGCTGCGCTCAAGAAAGCTCTGGCAGCTGGGGGATACGATGTCGAGAAGAACAACAGCCGCATTAAACTGGGCCTCAAGAGCCTGGTGAGCAAGGGTACCCTAGTGCAGACTAAGGGCACCGGCGCTTCCGGCTCTTTCAAGCTGAACAAGAAGGCGGCCTCTGGGGAAACTAAGCCCAAGGCCAAGAAGGTGGGTGTCCCTAAGGCTAAGAAGCCGGCAGGTACCACTCCGAAAAAGCCTAAGAAGGCTGCGGGAGCCAAGAAAGCTGTGAAGACTCCCAAAAAAGCTAAGAAGCCTGCTGCGGCTGGTGTCAAAAAGGTAACCAAGAGTCCCAAGAAGGGGAAAGGTGCGGCAAAACCAAAGAAGGCTGCCAAGAGCCCCGCAAAGCCTAAGGCCGTCAAGCCCAAAGCTGCCAAGCCCAAGGTCACTAAACCTAAGGCAGCGAAACCCAAAGCTGCAAAGGCGAAGAAGGCAGCTCCGAAAAAGAAGTAAGCTGCTTTTATGAGAAGGCAACCAACCCCAAAGGCTCTTTTCAGAGCCACTCAGGTCTTTGGGAAATGGCTGTGCACGAGACGTGTAGGTTTTAAAACCCCGCGCCAGCTTTCTGTATACGCAAAACGTAGTTACAGCCGCTACGTAGGTACCGGCTGCCGCAATCTAGGCTCGCAGCTAGCTCCGTATTAGATACACTGTTCTCACCGTGGCTGCTGCTCGCGGGCTCTGGAAAAGAATGTTAAAGCGACTCTTAAATTTTTGCGTGGCTCTAAAAAGAGCCTTATTTGGCCTTGTGGTGGCTCTCGATCTTGGGCAGCAGCACGGCCTGGATGTTGGGGAGGACACCGCCCCGCGCGATGGTGACTTTGCCCAGCAGCTTGTTGAGCTCGTCGTTACGGATGGCCAGCTGCAGGTGGCGCGGGAAGATGCGCGTCTTGTCGAGGGCCGCGTTGCCTGCCAGCTCCAGGATCTCGGTCGTAAGGTACTCCAGCACCGCCGCGAGGTGCACGGGCGCGCCGGTCCCGACCCGCTTGGCGTAGTTGCCCATGCGGAGTGGGCGGTGCACGGGGAACTGCAGTCCGGCGCGCGACGACCGGTCTTGGCCTTGGCGCGAACCTTGCCTCCCTGCTTGCCGCGTCCGGACATTGTACAAATAAAGCCACTGGTTTGGCTAGAATGGGAACTGAATTGGCCAGAACTAACCGGCTTATAGTCTTTACTGGGCGCGAAAACGAAGGTACACCATTGGCTACAGCTACAGTTTCACTTACACCAATGGCGTCATGGTATTGAAGTACATTTGTTTTGATTGGACAAAATTAATTTCTTACGTTTCCATACTTAACCACCAATCAGACACAAGTTTATTCACTGCTGCCTTTAAGAAGCTGTGAACGTAGAATATACTTACAGCCTCATACTTGTTCTTCCTGTTTTCGAATTTTGTGGCACTTACTCCCGATCATGCCTGAACCTGCCAAGTCCGCTCTGGCGCCCAAGAAGGGCTCCAAGAAGGCAGTGACCAAGGCGCAGAAGAAGGACGGCAAGAAGCGCAAGTGCAGCCGCAAGGAGAGCTACTCGGTGTACGTGTACAAGGTGCTCAAGCAGGTCCACCCCGACACCGGCATCTCGTCCAAGGCCATGGGCATCATGAACTCGTTCGTCAAAGACATCTTCGAGCGCATCGCGGGCGAGGCGTCGCGCCTGGCGCATTACAACAAGCGCTCGACCATCACCTCCAGGGAGATCCAGACGGCCGTGCGCCTGCTGCTGCCCGGGGAGCTGGCCAAGCACGCCGTGTCCGAGGGCACCAAGGCCGTCACCAAGTACACCAGCTCCAAGTGATCCCCCCCGCACCGAAACTCGGTAAGGCTTGCTCCACACCCCAAAGGCTCTTTTCAGAGCCACTCTGTTCTAAGGAGAACTGGCACTAACTTTTTACAGCGGGTATTTATTTGCTGCAATGAAGCAATTTCCTCGTTTCCTTATTTTGATCTTGTTCGAAATTAACTTCAGTACAAAATATGCAGCAGCATCGCTCAGGGTATTTCTACATGGCTTTTTGCCAAGAAGGTTTAGATTTATCAGGTAAAAGTAGTAAAGAAAAAATATCCCTTGTCCTAATACGAAAATGTATGGTTTTAGGTCTAATTTTACCGTGTGCCTTACTAATGAGTCAGCTGGCACACGAAGAAAACTAAACAGCCTTAACTTTTTTTTTTTTTTTTTTTGCGGGGGTGAGATTAGTGGCTGGGGGTGCTGGCTCTTCTCTGAGTTTAGATTTGTCAAAAAAATATTAAAAGGGCAGAGGAAAAAATAAAAGTGAGAACCCAATTCAAGTTGCCGTACACCTCAACCTGGTGCCAACGCTGGCGTCGACAGCCAGTCCAGGCGCTGCGCGAAGTTAAGTTAAACACCGGTTTCCCTTTGTCAGTCTATCCTAAGGGAGAATTCTGCGGTTGTACTCCCTTTCTCTGAGTGAAATTCCTCTGTGTGGGAGGGATTAGGTTCTATTCTCTACCTCGTCTGTAAGAATGTCCATATTTTCGGTGTCACTTGTATTTACTACCAATTATTTGTAAGTCATTTAAAAGGAAAATTAGTAAGCAAAAGGGCTCGTTCCCACCAGCAGTTCAGGAAGTCCAATTCCATCTCCCCATTTTAAGCCCTTAGGAATGACATGTTTAAAACTATTTTGGTGTTTGCCTGGGCATCATTCTGGACACACTTTCACACCGAATTGTAGTTGCTGAAGGTTTTGATGATACCCTTTATCCAATTACGGAACTCCAACGACTTACGGTTACTCGTAGGTATTTATATAAGAACATTCTGCACACCTGCAGCAGGGGACATAGAAGAAGGGAGCAGTGCTATTCTTAACAGCAACCACATATTCATGCCCCAAACAATAAAGACATTGGCAGCACATTCATACAATGGCATTCCATATAGCAGAGCAAATGATAGAAATACACAGTACTTGATGGAATTTCAGAAACATTTCAGAAGGTTCATATATAATACCATTTTATAAAGCATATACGGAAGAATGTGTGATTTTAAAACAACTTTCTAAGAGACGGCTAAGTGAATATGCCTTTTAAAATATCAGGCAGTGGATACTTAAGTGATAGAAGATGGGAAAAAGAGAGATGTAAGTTGTTGCCAACATTCTAGATTTGAGGTTATGTCATGGGTGCTTGATATAATTTGCTTTATACTTTACATGTTATGTTCCGTTTATGTGTCAAATACTGTACTGAAAAATACAAGAAAAAGTAACCTTGTGTAAAAACAAGGTCTAAACATCATCTAGTTTGTCATAAAGGAAATCCTATAAATGAGAATCCCAAATCTAACAGTGTTTCTCTAGATAGTATTACTTTAAGAGAGCAGGAGAAAAAGAAGACCAACAGGCCACTGAAAAGGCCTGTTCATTTAGAAAACTCAAGATTTGGGCTACAGTTAAGTCAGCTGCCAATCTCCAGCTCTTTTCAAACTTCCTGTCTACTTAGCTTCCAACAAAATCTCTGTGGTAGCTCTGGCCTGGATGTGCATGTGTGCATTTTGTATATACTTTATGTATATGTATGTGTGTATATCCCTCCTTCAATTCTGTTAGAAGAAAAATATATTTTTTCATTTGTGTATCTCATCTACCATCTTTCTCAAGGTATTAGAGGATAATAATTTCATCATTCTTTTGGGGCTTTTATGCACCTTTGGTTCTGTCCGTTTATCCATTAATGAAGATAGTCAACAGCAAATTCTGGTATTGTTTTGTTTCATAGAATGAAAGACTCAGCAGAGAAAATGGGTAGAGAATTTAGAGGGATTAAGTTACGTAAACATATTTGGACCTGGGGAAAGGTGTGTGTGTGTGCACACTCATGCACATGGATATGTTTCAGCTATCAGAAACTGCTTAAATGATTTGAATTGACAGAGAAGAAGAAGCCTACAAGAATATGGAAGAGAAAGGTGGCTAAAATCTGCAAAAGGAATTTGTGGCCCCTCTACACAATATTCATATATCAGGTCCATTATACTGCAGTATTTAGAAAGTTAAAATTCTTGAAACAGAAAAAACTCAAAGGTAGATTTTATGGATCATTTGCGCTATGGTGAGCCAGGGTGCCTAAGCTTTTTATTCAAAGTATCTTGATTAATTCATGCCATTGCTGATAAGCCTTGGGAAACTGATTTGAGCTAATCCAAACCTGGATGTCACTTTGCTGTTTTACACTGGAATGTATAGCTAGTAACATCAGTAATTCACATGATTATCTCCAAATAGTTTTTTGGCAATATTTGTTCCCTAAAGAATAATTTATAGAACAGGAAAGAACAGATTGATGCACAGAAATGATGAAAGAATCTGATCCTAAAGGACAGTTTTTCCAACTTATGTCACCTGAAAATGGCCTTTGTCCAGCCTAGAGAAATTTGTTTTCCTTATTGGAAGCAGAGCACTACCTCCCACGGAGATTGTACAAAATATACTGACAAAGCTTATCTGTTTTTTCTACTCCTTTCTAGATTTCATGCAGTATACCATCTTTCAGTTATGACATTGTACCGAGTACATTTATTTTATCACAACATTTCTTACTAATATTTTAGATTTCTTGATGTAGAAAACACCTACATATCATCATCCATAAATGTCCAAACCATCTCAAATCTATATTACTTCTGCAGGCTACTGAGTGGAATATCCATTTCCTAATATAATAATTTTAGTTTCTACTGCAGAGGTTTGCCTTTTCTGATAGCATTGCCAAGTTATAAAAATAGTGCTACTAGGAGACTTCATGAGGTAAACCATATGTGTGGTATTAAAAAACAAAACAAATTAACAACAACAAAAAACAAGGAAATTTTCCCATACTTGAGTAAGGATAAAAAATTTCTACCAACTCCTACAGAGTTGAACATACATACATGTAAGTATTTCTCAGGGTCAATGAATCTGACTGATTTAACTCAACATGAGTTTATTGAGGGCCTGAAAGGTGCAAAGGACAATGCTAGGAACTGGGTGGGGATAGACTGAGGACAAATGACCCCATATCCTGCAGGTACATAAGACTCCCCACTGATAATAGGGGAGAATAAGTCCCTCAGCCAAATGCCTGTGTTTACATTACAAATAAGCAATTATTTTTTATGGAAAAATTATGAAGAGCTATAAGGGAATGCTGGAATCCCAAGGAAAATAATTTGGAGAGAATCTTAAATTTCAAAGAACAGGGCGGAGGCTCAAGGTGAGTCTCACTGCAGCCATTTGGAGTAGCACTGTGGGTTGTGACTGTCGCGACCCTTCAGGGACCGAAGCAACACGCCCAAAGTCTTGATTCTTCTCTAGGCTTTATTGTCTAATCTCTCACGGTGGTTACAGCAGTTGTCGGGAAGCTCTTCTCCCTCCCGGCGGGCTCCCTTATATTCAGTCACCCAACCAATCCGGGACAGTATCATGCGTGACCTTTAAGCGGATAGGTGTCACGCGCCACTCTAAGCGGGCAGCACGAGCTGTGCACGGGTACGGAAGTCTGCTGGGCCAATCCCCAACAGGGAAGAGGGGAAAGGGTGGTGAGCAGGAAGCAGGCGCCATCTTTAGGGCATTGTCCAGCTGGAGTGGGGCTCAGCCTCGGCCGTAGGCCGGGCCCCCACAGTGACCTGTGTTTACTGGCATCCTGTGAGGTCAGTGCTTAGATAGCTTAATAAACAGGTCACATTTCTTGAGGTCACAGTGGAGAATTTCTGAAAAGAAGTTCTTCTGTCATCCCCAAGGCTCCCTTTGTATATCTAATATTTCAGTAGCCCTTTCTCTAGCCTGAAATTAAATTCACAGGTAGTAACATTTAACTTAAATGCATGCATATTTTTTAAAGCACTAAAATACCTTGCCATTAAATATAAACTAAATAAGAGAGTTATCTTAATAATAAAGGAGAAGATCTCAACATGTAAATGCTTAGGCCCTACACTAGAAAGCATAAAGTAGTTAGGTATTTGTAACTGTTTTAGAGTTCCCTGGAGAAACAGAACCAACAGAATATGTGTGTGCATACTAAATATAGTATGAGATTTATTACAAAGGATTGGCTCATGCGATTATGAAGGCTGGCAAGGCCCAAGATCTGCAGTGTAAGTTTGCAAAATGAAGACCCAGGAGAACCAAGCAGCTCTAGCCTGAATGCCAACAGGTTTGAGATCCAGAAGGAGCCCATATTTCAGTTTGAGTCCAAACTCAGGAAAAGCCAATATCCCAGTCCAAAAGCAGTCACACAGGGGTAATTCTTTCTTATTTAGCGGATGAACAGCCTTTTCTATGTCTGATTTCAACTGATTGGATAAGGCCCACCCATAGTAGGTAGAACAATCTGTTTCACAAATTAAGTCTACCAATTTAAATGTTAAACTCTTCTAAAAATACCCTCACAGAAACATCCAGAATAATGTCTGACTAACTCTGGAACACATGTCCCAGTCAACTCAACACATACAATTAACCATCAGAGAACCTATATATAGAATCAGCCTGAGGGCCAACAATTCTTGGGTGACATGTGAAAAGAACAAAATACAATCTTTATAAAGTGATTGTATTCTTGGAAAATTCAGTGCATACTAAATTGCAAGCACACACATACTTCCTGTTTATTTGTAAAAGGACTTAGGTTCTAGGATCAGATAAACAGATTTTTTACCTTTAGATCTACTTTGAGACACTTTGAAGTCAGGCATAACATGATTCAGTTCTTCAAGGACATCTAGCATCCCTTGTCTTTTCCTAATTGTCAGTAGTACACCTTCCCCCCAAACATTGGAACAACCAAAAAACAATCTGCCTGATTTCTGTAATTCTCCCTAAGGGCCTAGGAGCCAGTATTGTTCTGTGAGAAGGTGGACACTGATTACATCCCTTGCAGAAGGTACATAGTGGACATTTCAAAGCTGGGAGTAGCTGGAATGCATTCCAAGAAGGCTGGATTCTCCCCAGAAATAGTCTGCTGTGCTGATATATCAGTTGCAGAAGAAAAGAGCTTGAGAGGCATCTGCACTGGATAAGCAATTGGTCTGTGTGCCTGGTTGAATAGTTTCAAACTCTTCTTCCCAGAGGCTTGCCTGTAGACCTATGAATAATAAATCAGGAGCCTTAATGCCAAGAAGAGGTGGACCACACTTGATGGCTAAGGGTCACTAACCCAGAAGTCTTCTCCATTTGCTATCACTCAGACCAGCTTATCCTTTACTAAAGCTTTGTATCTAGGTATACCACTTCACTGGCCCTGAACTAAGGCAGCAACTGTGAGGTTCACATTCAGCTTTAGCCTTTTGAACAGAAAAAGCAAAGCGAGACATTGAAATAGAAGTAGTTGGCCCCCTCTGTAGAGTCCACTGTGATACTAGAGCACCTATTTGTACCCTAGACCTTAAGAACATATGGGAACTCAATTCTCTTCAATATACAATACAGAGACGTGGTGATCCCAAAGAGGGAATGAACCCACAGCCACCTCCTGGGGCAGCTTTTGCAACACTCACCTTGCTGCATATGCCTCAGAAACCTCCTTCCCCTGGCCACCAGCTCCACCTGATGCATAAATATGTCCTTTCTCTTCTTTAAAATCAGTCAGAGATGTCGAAGAATTCCCCTTCCTAGAACTTTATAGCTGGACCTGGAACAAGAACATGTTCTGGGGAAGGTAAGGCTCACTGCAACTGCTTGTCCTAGGACAGCTCTCCCCAAACCTCTGAATTTACTTTCCATTTTCCTGTCCTTTCTCCTGACACGTTGTACAGACTAAAAGGAGAGAAATGAAAATAAATGGTTTGTGGGGTGGGGAAATAGAGAAAGGGGATTATCACTGAGTGTACCCTTGGAGAAACAGGCAATAACAAAAGGACATGGTCACTGTCCCAAAGGACATACATCATAAAATACAACAACTAAAGGAACTCTATATGATATATATGATGAATATGCAAGACGTAGAGTGGTGTGTCCTAAGGCAGATGGAAAAGAATGGGCAAATTCTTCAAAACAGACATCAGCACTTAGGGCTCGGGAAACACTAGCACCAAGGGTGACTAGTTTGGATCTATATGGGGAAAGGGAAACATTGTTTTGAAGGGGGTTTTTGGCAAGGAAGTGACATTTTTTTAAATTTTGGTATCATTAATCTACAATTACATGAGGAACATTTTGTTTACTAGACTCCCTCCATCACCAAGTCCCCCTCCACAAACCCCATTACAGTCACTGTCCATCAGCATAGTAAGATGCTGTAGAATCACTACTTGTCTTCTCTGTGTTGCACAGCCCTCCCTGTGCCACCCTCCACATTATACATGCTAATCATAATGCCCCCTTTCTTCCCGCCCCCCCAACTTATCTCTCCCTTCCCACCCATCGTCCCCAGTCCCTTTCCCTCTGGTAACTGTTGGTCCATTCTTGGGTTCTGTGATTCTGCCTCTGTTTTATTCCTTCAGTTTTTTCTTTGTTCTTATACTCCACATATGAGTGAAATCACTTGGTAATTGTCTTTCTCTGCCTGGCTTATTTCACCAAGCATAATACCCTCTAGCTACATCCATGTTGTTGCAAATGATAGGATTTTTTTCTTCTTATGGCTGAATAATATTTCATTGGGTATATGTACCACATCTTCTTTATCCATTCATCTACTGATGGGCACTTAGGTTGCTTCCATTTCTTGGCTATTGTAAATAGTGCTGCGATAAACATAGGGGTGCATCTGTCTTTTTCAAACTGGGCTGCTGCATTCTTAGGGTAAATTCCTAGGAGTGGGATTCCTGAGTCATGGTATTTCTATTTTGAGCTTTTTGAGGAACCTCCATACTGCTTGCCACAATGGTTGAGCTAATTTACATTCCCACCAGCAGTATAGGAGGGTTTCTCCACAACCTTGCCAACATTTGTTGTTTGTCTTTTGAATGGTGGCGATCCTTACTGGTGTGAGGTGATACCTCATTGCGGTTTTAATTTGCATTTCTCTGATGACTAGTGATGTGGAGCATCTTTTCATGTGTCTGCTGGCCATCTGAATTTCTTCTTTGGAGAACTGTCTGTTCAGCTCCTCTGCCCATTTCTTAATTGGATTATTTGCCTTTTGTTTGTTGAGGTGCATGAGCTCTTTATATATTTTGGATGTCAACCGTTTATCAGATCTGTCATATATGAATATATTCTCCCATACTGTAGGATACCTTTTTGTTCTTCTGATGGTGTCCTTTACTGTACAGAAGCTTTTCAGCTTGATATAGTCCCACTTGTTCATTTTTGCTTTTGTTTCCCTTGCCTGGGGAGATATGTTCAAGAAGTCGCTCATGTTTATGTCCAAGAGTGTTGGGAGCCGGGGCTATGTCCCTTCCCCCACGTCTGAACGCAGCATGGGAAAGCACAAGCTTGAGAGCAACCGGTGCAGTCCTTGGAAGTTATCTGCTCACAAAAACATACCTGGTCCTTGAAGATGGGCCAAGATTCCTCACTCTGAAAATAGGGAGACCTTGAGGATGTGTGAAAACACCTCCCCGCCAGCGCCACCTAAGGTCCAATTATCTCCTGACCCACCCCTTACTTGCTACTTGTATAAATTGAGCCTGTAAACAATAAACTTCGCCAGCTTGATCAGACATCCTGTCTTGCTGGTCATTCTTTGTGTCTCTTGCTTGTCTCATTTCTGCAGGTGTCTCCGGCACACTCCACGTTCGTCCTGCCTATGTTTTTGAGGTGACATTTTAGATTTTTAATTTGGCAGTCTTGTGCAGAATAATGAAATTGGGAAAGAAGGCACTTTGGGATCCTGACTAAGAGCCCCTCATGCTCCATTGCCACCACCATCCTAGCCCACACCCCCTTCTCCCCTCTTCTGGTTACTGCAGGAGCTTTTAACTGTGCCAGCTCCCATCCCTGGGCTCCTCATCTGTCTCCCCTAGCAGCCCAGAGATCTCTAAAACTATGAGTTACATCATCTGTTCTTCAGCTCCAAGACTTCAAAACCCTTACTTTGGTCTATGAGGTTTTACACACTCTGGCTCCAAGTGTGTCCTTGGCCTCATCTCCTAGGGTCCCACTTGCTTCCTCTACTCCACCCACCCTGATCCTGTTGATGTTCCTCAAACATGGGGAACACAATGCCCGTGGGAACCTCTGCACTTAACATTCCCTGTGGTTGCAATGCTCTTCCACAGTTCTTTCTCACTTCCTGCAAGTTGCTACTCAAATGTCACTCTAACATATTTTGGTGGATGTGATATTTCGTAGATCTTGATGTCCTAGTAGCCACCAAATACCATGCAAGCTCTCCCAAAGGACATAGCATAGAAAAGTTCACAGAATGTGCATTAAAATGCTTAGATTGGAATATGAAATCAATTAGAAACATATAGCAAGAAGCAAGGGGGGAAAGATGAACAAGTTAACAGTTCAGCATACAAGTGGGTGGGAAGGGCCACACTATCTGAATCAAGTGTGCAGAACTCTGTATGTCTGGTCTCTTCTCTCTGCCATGCTGGCATCAATCCATGGATAGACACAGGAACAGAATGCCTGGCCACACCTGTAGCTGGCCAGTTAGTCTGCTGAACAGCCACAGGCTTTATTTTTGATTTTGCGTAGAGAACTCCTGGTGTCTCCGGAGTGGGGCTGATTTAAGGTCTCATGAATACTGAACAAGAGCTTTATATGGCTTCTGGGTGAATATTTGGTTAGTGAATTAGTGAATTGTGAATATTTGGAAATTCTTGTGTATTTTGTGCCTCACAAACATCAGGTATCTCTGGATGCTTCCATCCCTTTCATCTGTATTTAACAACATATGCTCCATTTACTATTTATTTATACTTGAATATCTTAGACTTTTTCCTATAGTTTACTAAATAAAAATGTATTTATCTTTTATAATAGCTAATTTACAAAAGTAAATATGTGTTACAATCCATATTGTTTATGGGTATATCTATGGCATGTAACAGGCACTCAGCAAATATATGCAAACTGGATGAACTGTGCTCTCTTCCTTTTCCTCTCTCTTTACCTCCTGTGTTTCCTGCATTTGGTGTTTTGTGCACCCACACAAAGCATTGGACTGGAATACCAGAGACCTAAGTTCTGCTGTGACATGGAGCTTGCCATTTGACCCCTTTGGTTTTCATATCTTCAACTGTAAATAAGGGTAGGGTTTAACAAAGTGAGCTTTAAGTTTCCTTCCAGCATTTAGGGTTTTATCAGTGATTTCTTTATTTCTATGCTCCAAGGTTTCTTTGTCCTGTGGCTTACCCTTAGCCTATCAAACACATTTCAACAAAATCAAAACACTTCTGTTTTAATTGTCATCATTGTCAGGAGGATCACTGCTAACATTGCAAAGCAGAGGAGACTTTTCTTACAGAATATAATTGAATTTTGCATTAAGGGATCTGGAAAAGGAAATTTAAGGTCTTTTAAGGTGATATAAAGTCAAAACAATGACACATTTATAGACAAATATGTGAAACTTTCCAGAACTCTCTTTTTAACCATTTGAAAAGCTAACCTTCTTGTGAAAGGAATAAATAACAAGTAACATTATAGATTGTCATCACTATAAAATAAAAGATTAAAAGATAAAGATAATACCACTACACACCTATTAGAAAGACTAAAATCTGGAACACTGGCAACACCAAATGCTGACAAGGACAAAGTGCAATAAGAACCCTTGCTCATTGCTTGTGGAAATACAAAATAGTTCAGCCACTTTGACAGTTTTTATAGAATTAGACATACTCTTCCCATATGATCCCACAATCATGTTTTTTTACCCAAAGGAGTAGAAAACTTATGCACATGCAAATCCTGGATGTTTACAGTAGCTTTATTCATAATTGCCAAAACTGGAAGCAACCAAGATGTCCTTCAGTAGGTGAATGGATAAATTGTGTTATATCCAGGCAATAGAATATCATTCTGGGCTAAAAAGAAATGAGACATCATGCCATGAAAAGACATGGAGAAACCTTAAGTGCATGTTACCAAGTGAAAAAATCAATCGGAAAGGCTACATACTATATGATTCCAACTATGTGACATTCTGGAAAGGGCAAAACTATGGAGATAGTGAAAAGATAGGGGTTAAGAGTAAGGGAGGGATGAATTGGTGTAGCATAGTTTTTAGGGCAGTGAAAATACTCTATATGATACTATAATGATGGATACATGTCATTATATATTTATCCAAACCCATAAAATGTTCAACACCAACAGTGAACTTAGATTTGGGAGATCATTAAGTGTCAATATAAGTTAATCAATTGTAACAAATGTACCTCTCTGGTGAGAGATGTTGATAAGGGGGAAAGCAATATATGTGAGTATATGGGAAATCTCTATAACTTCCTCTTAATTTTTCTGTGAACCTAATACTGATCTAAAATATAAAGTCTTAAAAGAAAAAGAAAGAGATAAAGAAACATATGGTTGTTTATGTATTTCTTAACTATTTAGCCAGTAAATTTCTGAACTACCTTATCACTCAAGAACAAAAAATGCTATTTTATCAATGGACCACTTGATGCAAAATTTTGCATTCATTCAATTGCTTGTGAAAATATATAAGTGACTGTGGGTAAAATTACAATATTTCCAGAATCTCTCACCTGGTGTTAGTTCATCTCCATATGGATACGTAATTTCAAGGGGGAATGAGGGCATATCTGGACCTGAGAGATTGAGTGGGGCCCCTTCTTCTGCAGCTGGGTCATAAAGAGACACAGGCAAGCAGAAGTGGATGACTGCTTGTAAGTAATTAATGGGTTTCTCCCACTTTATTTCTCCCTTTGACTGATTTCAGTTTCAAAGGTATTTTACCCCAGGATTTTCCCCCCTGAGTTAACAGTGACTTCATATGCTTAATTTGCAATATGCCAAGACAAATAACTAGATAGTGAAAAATCTCATGAAAAGTCTATCAAAACTAGGATCTTGAGATAGGGGATGGGGAGGCTACCTTGAATCATATTCAAAGTTGAACAAGTATTTACTACATCTTTCAGAAAACTGTGTTACATTATTTTCTTCTAAGTGATCTGTAATTACAAATTTCTGAAATTTTATATTAGATGTGACCTTAAAAGAATAATTTTGTGTGTGTTATAATAAAACAGAGAGACAAAATATTTCTCAGAATTAAAAAAAATATATCCATTTACAATTTAAGGGTTTCTTTGGTGTGTTTTAACTATTTAAGAATGACCTCATCATGTCTACTTTAACTGTTAAAACAATACAGATTATAAAAATCGAGAGTGTAAGCATGGCATATCCATGCAAATATTCAAGTTTTGCATAAAAACACTTACATAAAAAAGTTTAATAATGATCACTGTCTTGAATCTTTGCACTTGTCTTATAAAAAACAAAACTATAAAGTTATACCTCAGTGAAAACTAAGAATATGTATGTGATATGAATTTGGAATTGCACCTAAAATATGTTATAATCTAATATATATATACAAATTATGCTAGAATAAGACAAAGGACTTTCAGTGGAAAGAGTAATATGCAATTAGCCTTTAAAAACAGGGTTTTTGATTTGTCACTAAAGTGGTCTTGAAATCCCCTGAGTCTGCCAGGTGTATCACTGTTCATGGAGAGCAATCCAACATACATTCCAGTATCTGGATTTTGGACCCTATTTAAGAACTGAAGGTACTTGAGGCAAAGGAAATCCTGATGAGTCTAGAATATCATGCTGGCTGAAAGTAAGGGTTGATAGTGTAAGAACAAGAAGAGTTAGGGTAGGAGAGAGACAAGAAAACTTAAAAAGGGACCCTGCCTCATAAGCAGTACTAATTTGAGAACTAAAATTAAACAAACAGAAGAATTTAGTTTTTAACTGGAATAGATTCAACATGTAGAAAGCCATGAATACATAATGATAACCAGTTGGAACAAATACTATGATGAGCTGAATAAGAAGTTGACACCGTGTGTCTCATGATTCATCTTTTCCCAGTTCATTGTGTCTGACATTGCTGAGGTCAGCATCATGTTCCCCAGAAAGCTTCCATCCTTGCACTCTTAAAGTTCAATTGTACTAACATTAGTGAAAGCTCCATCTCCAGCAGTGTTATAGATCAAAAAAGAGCTCCCTGAGAAACTCACTCATACTTTGTTCACTGAAATTTCATTTCAGGAGAGCAAATGTTATTCTAATGACTGCCATTGTTGGAAATCCAAACTAATTCCCAGAGCATTCTCAGATTATCCTGTATATCAGTGCTGCCACAGCCATCCCCAGCAGTACCACCAGCAGTGTGGTTATTAAATAAATAATTCACTGTTTCCTTTAATTTTGTTCTAAAGGCAGTGATTCTCAAACGACTGCTTGGGACCTTTCTGGAGAGTCTGTGAGGCTCCATATATTTTCTTAATAATCCTAAATTTATTTTTCTTTACCACTGTCTTTCACTTGACAATTGGGTTGCAACAGATTAAATGCAGAAACAAATACAAGAATCCAGCTGTCTTCTATTAAACCAGATAATAAAGATATTTGTAAAATGTTAAACAATGACACTTTTCTAAATTTTTTATTATTTTTCAGAATATAGCTATTTTTCATAAAATATGTATGCTGACATAAAATGGGTTCATTATTATAGTTTTAATTTGTAAAATAAATACCTTTTTCAGGTTTAACTTCTAATAAGGTGAGTATCAGCAGTTATTGTAAGGCTGGAGGCACCAGGGGAAGGGGTGAGCCTGCTGGACAAGCTCAGGCCTCACCAAACAAGGCGAAGAGACCAACAGATTCTGGTCTGACAACACTCCAGAAACTGATCAGATAACATTCCTAACTAGAGCCCTCCCCCAAGCTAGAAGAGTAGTGGTAACTTTCCAATACCTGGCTAAAGGCCAATGAGAGATCCCCACATACCCTAGGCGAGCCAATCCTCACGCCACTGTATACTTTTGCTCTCCTTCCCCCTGCCTTCTTTAAAAACTTGCTGCTTGCCCTGCTGGCCGTGACTTCCCCAGCCTCCATTTCTGTAGACTGAAAAACCTTGCCCAGGAATTGCATTCAAATAAACTACCTGGCCCTTTGTTGCCTCTCTTCACCTGCTTATTTCAGCTAGAATTTATCTTACAGTTATAACCCATGGTAATACAAACTCTTTGGACCTTCAGTACTTCTTTAAGAGGGCAAATGGCCATGAGGCCAGAAAGTTTGAGAACTACTGCCTTAGATTATTTCACACCAGAAATGTTCAAATTACTCATTTTCAAGTATTTGGAATACTCTTTCCTGGGTAGTTATGCTACTATTTTGATACACTGATCCATTTGCTTCATTTTGCTGTTTATGTTTGGGGTTTGGCTTTTGAAAATTTGGTTTTATCATAACATAAAATATTTTTACATAGCTCCAAGGTCAAATCAAGGCTTATTTAAAGAGGTTATCTTCCTTTATCCTGTAGCCTCTCTCTCACCTTATAGGTAACAATGTTTAATGTTACGATTTATCTTTCCGTTGTTTGTTAATTATACACATATGTGTATGTATTCTTAGCAACTCTGATATTTATTAGTTCTGCTAAATTGGGAACTTTGAGTTGTACAAGGAGATGAGCAAGAAAAATACATGAATTAAGAATAGAAAACTTAAAATAGGAAAGTTGGATGGGGTACATTGGATGTTATATAGATCATGTACCATTAGAAGAAATATAAGAGATTTTGCTCTCTTGGCTTGAGACCAGGGTGCAAATAAAGCCAGAAAAATTTAAAGAAATGTCAAAAAGTTTGAGATTCAGAATGGAAACATGGATCGAATGGTGGGCAAGGCTTTATATTTTTGAAAAATAATAGTCTTATATGTCAGAGGCCCTTGTTTGTGTGGTCCCTGGTGACCCCAGCTGGAAGCAGATTCAAAATTGGTGATTCTCCCATAGGAATTTGCTCATTTCACAGGCTGTGGAGAAGGAGACTATTCTGAAGCAAAAAGTAACTGTTGGGAGCAAAACGCCTGAAGTTCCTGTATCTATAAAGAAGGGTATGGCACTTCTCTGGGATCCCTGATGCCTTGACTCTGCCTGGGAATCCTCTTTCCCTCAAACCTCTCTGGGAGGTTTTAGCAAGTAAAAAGATACTTGCATACAGATAGAGCTTCTTGTATATTGTCCCTTTGAAGTCCAAGTTCAGGGTTTGAGATGAATCACAGATGATTACCCAAAACCCCCAGCTCTCTGAAGCCACTAAGAATTTGAAATGTGTGACAGTAAAATACAGAACCATTATACCATTCTACATATTGTGGAAAGCCCCCTCTCCACTTCTGTTAACCTACTTTCCTCCTTGTTCGTTCAGTTTCAGCCACATGTCCACCTTCCATTCCCTGACTAATTCTCCTTCCCATTCCCCACAACATGTACACCTTAAGGCCTCTTTACTTATTCCTTATGCCTAGAAAATTCTTCCCCAATGGCCCACTCCCTCATTTCCTCAAATTTGTTAAAATCACCTCGTTGAGAATTCTCTGATTATCTGATTTAAAGTGGAAAACAAAAACACACTCTCTACTTCCTTTTGCTTTGTTGTCCTCCCAAACATTTATTATCTTGACACTCTTTTTCATGTGTTATATGTCTGTTACTGTGCTAACATATTAGAAGAAAAAAACTCTGAGCGCATGACTCTTGTTTAGTTCACTGCTATACTTCTGGCACCTAAAAGAGTTACTGGGACATAATGTGTGCTGAACAAATACTCATTAAAAAAGAACATGAACTAGGAAAGAACTATAGTGTGAACACTATAGGCTAAACTTTGAGGCTCAGTTTGGTGAGTTAGTGAGGATGTCTGTAACTCCAGGGGGAAAAACCTATGCACTAAAGCCAGGTGACATAGTCTACAAACATGGCAATTTCACCCACAATGTCCTAAGCATTTCAAGTGTGAAATAAGTGCATAAGATTCATCTTTAATATATAAAAATGCATACATCCATAATAATCTGCAATTCATAAAACATTCACAAATGATTCTCACTGACCGTCACTGTAAGGCTGAAGGCACCAGGGGAAGGGGTGAGCCTGCTGGACAAGCTCAGGCCTCACCAAACAAGGCAAAGAGACCAACAGGTTCCAGTCTGACAACATTCCAGAAACTGATCAGATAACATTCCTAACTAGAACCCTCCCCAGGCTAGAAGAATAGTGATAACTGTCCAGTACCTGGCTAAAAGCCAATGAGAGACCGCCATGTACCCTAGGCAAGCCAATCCTCATGCCACTGTATACCTTTGCTCTCCCTCCCCCTTCCTTCTTTAAAAACGTGCTGCTTGCCCTGCTGGGTGTGACTTCCCCAGCCTCCATTTCTGTAGACTGGGAAACCTCACCCAGGAACAGTGCTCAAATAAACTACCTGGCCTTTTGTTGCCTCTCTTTGCCTGCTTATTTCATCTAGAATTTATCTTACATTTGGTGCCGAAATCCCGGGAAAGAGCGTGAGCACAGGGCCCTGACCGGCCACCGGTGGCCCTGCCCCATCCTTCCCCGACCCAGGACTCAACCTGCTCTCTGCTGCGTGGACTATTTTCTGGTGAGTCCCTCAGTTTCCCCTGGTCTGTCTCCCTTCCTAACTCCGTTTCACCTGGTCCATTCGAAATTGTAGCTACGTCCAGGTTAGGGCATTCAGCCCACCCCCTGCGGGAATCTGGCCTGCCCCTGGCCCTACAGTGCAGGAGACATCCCTAACCCAGGCCCCAGGATGTCTGTGGGCATCTGGCCCACCCCTGGCCCTGCGGTGGGGGAGACGTCCCTGACCCAGGCCCCCAGGACGTCTCCCCTGACTTGGTGCACTTGGGACACTGGGCACTCCTCTCAGTGGGATTAGTTGGGGGGGATTATGTAGACATGGGGAACCAGCCCTCGAAAGTAGAGGCTCAGACCCCACTGTGGTGTCTCATTTCTAATTTGGCTACTCTGTATTTGTCCCAGGAAGTTCACAAATAGAAGCTAGTCTTTCTTTGCTCTGAGGCCAGGTCTCAGTATCCCTTAGACAATCAATTTCGCTGGTGCCCTGAGGGAACTTTCTATTTTAGCCTCCTCACTGACTTGACTAATTATTGCCACTGGAGCAGAGAGTGGGGTGAAATCCCATATGTGCAGGCTTTTAGGACTTTGTGCTCCCACCCAGACCTTTTGTTAAGTGTTCAGTGGCTCAAGTTCTCCTGGCCCGATCTCCAGTTAAAGATTGTCAGCCTCTTACTCTGCCCAGTCCTTCTTCCTTTTCAGATCCACTGGAGGACCTTAGTCTCCCACCTCTCTCAGCTCGCTACCCACACCCATCTCCACCACCATCTTTAAGTTTTGTCCTCCCCCATGTTGCTGCCATCTTAAAGTCCTACATTCTCAACCACACTGCCTTCCTGCTCCTCTCCTCTTCCGGTAGCTGCACCACCCCCTCCCCCTCTCCTTCAGCCTTCACCGCCCTCTTCCCCCACTGGAACACACTCCTCCCGCCCTCTGGTTCCAGAAGCCATGGATAAGAAGCTAAAAAGAAAGAATGCGATTAAATATCAGTAACTCAAATCTTTATATCTGTCTGTGTATATGTTTTTATATGAAAGTGTTGCTAAGTGTAGTTGTTATGTCTGAATTTATATGTTTGTGTGTAAGTGAAATGAAAAAGTGTGTAAATGAAAAAGATTTTTCTACCTACGGATGGTATTAATAGAATTGACTTAAAGACAAGCGCTTGTGAAAACTGGGCATTCTAAAACTTCCAGAAAATTCTAATACAAAATATTAAGCATTAATGCTAATTTAAGTTGAACTGAAATGGACATGCCCTTATGGTATCAGCTGCCTAAGTTTACCTAAAGTCATTTAAGTTGATGTTATCTGCTAAATCTTTCAAGAATAAAATGCTTAGAGGCTTGACTTTGTCTAATATTCCGTAAAAGTTTTGTAAGTAATCTAGCATAGTTGTTAGGAATGAGTGAACTAAAAAAGTGTGGAAAGTGAACACCATAATAATTGTGTGTTACAGTGTATATACCTACCTACAGCCTGAGAATCTTTGTAGTAACCTAAAACCTTAAAGTTTTGCTAAGAAGGTATACTTTGTGCTTAGTGAGAGATTGTGCTATAAATTGTGATATATAATTAGAGAAATTATAAAATGTGTTCATAAATTTGTCAATCTAAAGAATGTTAGTTTAACAGTTTACAATAGCCTACTTCTCAGTGTTCGCTGAAAATTAAAGTTTCTAATAGTTTTAAGGTCTAATTAAAGCTACTTAAAGAAGAAAACATCTCTACTTGCAAAAAAAAAGATGTGTGTTTTGATAAGAGAAAGTATAAAGAATGGAAATCCATTCTGTTAAGGGTAAAAGAAGGTAATTGTTCTAAAGTACACATATTTATTTAAAGAGAGAGAACACTGAATGTAAAAGGAAAGTTGTAGAAAGCTTGTGGAAAAATTGATATAGTCATGCTATGTGAAATTAAAGCAAATGAGACTTGATGTGAAGTACACAGCAAAATTAGAATTTTGTTTTCAGTTAGAAAGTTTTCTTAAATTGTTAGTCTTCTCTTAATGTTGAAAGATTGTGAAAGATTTTCTAAGTGTTTTATCAAAGCAGTTTCTCATGCTTAAAGTCTCAATGAGTTGTCCGAGTATTTAAGAAAATGAGATCTTAATATTAAAAGGACTAAAAGCTAAACTATGCTAACAACTGTGTAACCTTCTTTATTCGCCTTTGAGGTATTTTGTTGTCATTCTGGTTAAAATAGATAAGTATTGTTTCATAGTGACATATAATTCTACTTAGGCTATTTAAGCAAGTTTCTTAAAACTTTTAACAGCTTCCCAAAATCAAATTCAAAAAGGTACTTTTACATCTAGTTAACTCTGATATTTTCCAGAGGGCCCCTGGAACATGTCAGAGGAACTTTTTCTCATTGGAGAAAGTATTTGGCTAATTTAGCATATTTATCTGATATATAATTACCTGCTTAATTACCTGGAAAGCACTGTCAAAAAGAATAATGCTAAACTTTGTTACTGAACATTTTGTGTTACAGAAATATCAGAATTCTTTATGTCAACTGTCTTACAGTAAGCTCTCATGAGATCTTTAACCATTGTCATTTGTAAGTCTTTTGTCACTTATAGTTACTGTTTTATTACTCTTAAGCTAGTAAAGAACTATATTTCAGCCAAACAGGTATTAGTTACATAAGATTAAGTAAACTAAAGAAGATGATTTTGTGGCTTTTTGTTTCAAATGTTGCTGATAAAGTGTTTTTAAGCTTTTTCTCTTAAGCTGACAACAGTTTAGTAAATGACTACCTTTATAAGCAGAATTGAAATTTTATCTTTCTCTCTACCTGATCCCTCCAGAATTTAAAAACTCTCAGTGACTATTTTTATATTTCATGGCAGTATGTTTATTTGCACAAGTTCAATAAGAATCTGCTTTCCTTGTAAATGGACTAATTAAAAACACTAGTTATATTACCAAAGCTTTGACTGGAATGTCATACCTGAGAGACACATGTGTAAAATCAGATACGAACAGCTTTAAGGAACTAAGGTTGGCTTTATAAAGCCAATGAAGCCCCTTGGAAGAACTGTCCTGGTACCTTGCTTGTGAAGTTCCCAGCAGCCTTACCAGGTGAGTAAGGAAGGTCACTTCCTGGCTGGTTCAGGAACCTCAAGATGTCTTGGGGACCTCGAGAAGAGAAGAATTCAACCAAATCTAGAAGTACTGCAGGCAAAATCTGATGGCAAGTCTAGCTTGGCTGTCTAGCCTCGAGAAGGCTTTAAAAGTTCAATCTGAAATTCCTTACAAAAACTTCCAGCAAAGCACATTTTAAAAAGCCTATGTAATCAATTGCTCTTCTTGCTGCACTTATGCAAATAATAAAACCAAATGTTACTTATTTTCTTAACCTGGTTACTTCTAATAAAAATGAAGGTGATTTTAGAGAAAAGTATTGTTTTAATAATTCAGTCTTATCTATACTAAATCCTAATACTAGTCATTGAGATGTAAACTCCATCCAGAATTCTAGTTTCCCCATGACACCTGGCTATGATTCTCAATTAGACTCTTCGTATTTCTAGTCCTCATATTCAGCCATGCATTCTTAATCTCATCAAGTTTGTCCTTCCAGAATATAAGCACCAACCTTCCGAGGCCCTCTCAACTGACCAGTGATGGAAACCTAGCTGCACCCTTTACTGCGCTCCCTCTCGGCATGAAGCAGCCAGAGCAGTCATCACCTCTTTTCCCTAGCAACAGCTAGAGTCTCTACCTATAGAGAGAAAATGAGACAAGGACCATAAGCTTAGACAGAATAAAGTGAGAACCTCTAGAGAAAGCAACGCAGGATATTTGCAGTCAGAGCAATGTAACTACATGCTAGGAATGCCCCCCCCCCCATGACACCCCTTGTCTGCTGGAAGTAACCAGATCAAGTTGGCCACCCATTATGACCAAAAGGCTAGAATGTAAGGCTGGAGGCACCAGGGGAAGGGGTGAGCCTGCTGGACAAGCTCAGGCCTCACCAAACAAGGCGAAGAGACCAACAGGTTCCAGTCTGACATTCCAGAAACTGATCAGATAACATTCCTAACTAGAGCCCTCCCCAGGCTAGAAGAATAGTGATAACTGTCCAGTACCTGGCTAAAAGCCAATGAGAGACCCCCACGTACCTTAGGCGAGCCAATCCTCGCACCACTGTATACCTTTGCTCTCCCTCCCCCTCCCTTCTTTAAAAACTTGCTGCCTGCCCTGCTGGGTGCAACTTCCCCAGCCTCCATTTCTGTAGACTGGGAAACCTCGCTGGGAACTGCACTCAAATAAACTACCTGGCCCTTTGTTGCCTCTCTTAGCCTGCTTATTTTGGCCTTATTTTTACCTTACATTCACAATATTCATGTGACTCTGAATTCCTGTGTAAGTCTGGGGAGAGGAAATCCTGGGACAAAATACCTCTAAAAACCAAAAACAGTCAAAGGTAGAAATAAAGCTTAAAATCCGTTTATTGCTTACAAACTGCAGTCCAGTGCCTTCTCTCTCCCCTGCTCTGGAGGCAGAAAGCAAGCCCCTCCCTTCACCCCTCAGACTCAGACACACCCTCAGTTGCCCAGGTAATTACCCATTAACATGGAGATGAACTTCTCTCCGTCCCTGAGGATATGCAAATGAACCAAAGCCAGGTGAAGTATTTTGCAAATGTTACAACTTTACCCACAGGGCACACCTCCAAAAATCTCGCTTTACAATCTACTCATTCCCCTTCTTCCACAATGGTCCCTGGGCAAGAAACTGGAGCATTATGACTAGTCTACTAATGACAAAAAAATAGTAACAGCAATAAAATCATGACAATCCTCAAGCTGAGGGATTCAGCTAGGTCCGAGGTCTTATGCAGATTAAGTCCTTAGCTCTTCCATTCCATAGGCAGGCAGTAGCTGAGGGTTCAGAGCAATCATGTGGCAGCTGCAGCCAGGGGACACATTCAGGCCACAAACAATGTAGGGGAAAATAACCTTAAGGGTGATAAGATACATATTTTAATGACACCACCATCGGCAAAACTTGTCCATCAGGTAGGATACATGCAAGAGAGTGGTCTTGTGAATAAGACAAAACAAAACGTCCCTGCAAGATGCTCTTACCTCCTGGACGTTTTGGGTACACTACCATGACCCTTGGGGGTAATTCAGCTGTTATTTTAGGAATACACAGGAGGCCAGCTTCCAGGTCTTCCACGCAAGGTACCAGAAGGACTAGCCATCATTGGCCCAAGTGTAGAAATGTCCAGGGCCAGGTCCATTCAACAGTGTCTCCAGGGCTTAAGGCAGTAGGGGCTGGCCACAGGATGCTGATCTTCTGGCAATTTCCTGGCTTCAATAACTCTGGTTTGGATGTACAATTGTATAGGAGAGGCAGCAAGTGTGTGAGCATATCCACAGGGCTCAAAGCTCCTTTATGTGGCTTCTTATTCAAATGCCACAGCACTGTCCATAGGCGAACTGATCAGCCTCATAAAAAATTGTTGTCTGAGGTCAGGACAGATTTTTTTTTATTAAGGTATGACTGATATACACTCCTATGAAGGTTTCACATGAAAAAACAATGTGGTTACTACATTTACCCATATTATCAAGTCCCCACCCATACCCCAATGCAGTCACTGTCCATCAGTGTAGTAAGATGCAATAGATCCATGATATGCCTTCTCTGTGCTATGCTGTCCTCCCTGTAATCCCCCACACCACGTGTACTAAACATAATAGTCCTCAATTCCCTTCTCCCTCCCTCCCCACCTGCCCTCCCACACTCCTCCACTTTGGAAACCACTAGTTCATTCTTGGAGTCTCCGAGTCTGCTGCCATTTTGTTCCTTCAGTTTTGTTTCATCGTTTTACTCCACAAATGAGGGAAATCATTTGGCATTTGTCTTTCTCCACCTGGCTTATTTCACTGAGCATAATGTCCTCCAGCTCCATCCATGTTGTTGCAAATGGTAGGATTTGTTTCTTTCTTTTGGCTAAATAGTATTCCCTTGTGTATATGTACTTCTTTTTTATCCACTCATCTACAGATGGACACTTAGGTTGCTTCCATATCTTGGCTATAGTAAAAAGTGCTGCAATAAACATAGGGGTGCATATGTCTTTTTGAATCTGAGAAATTGTATTCTTTGGGTAAATACCAAGGAGTGGAATTCCAGGGTCAAACGGTATTTCTATTTTGAGTTTTTTGATGAACCTCCATATTCCTTTCCACAATGGTTAAACTAGACTACATTCCCACCAGCAGTGTAGGAGGGTTCCCCTTTCTCCGCATCCTCACCAGCATTTGTTGTTCTTAGTCTTTTTGATGATGGCCATCCTTACTGGTGTGAGGTGATATCTCATTGTGGTTTTAATTTGCATTTCTCTGATGATTAGTGATGTGCAGCATCTTTTCATGTGTCTGTTGGCCATCTGAATTTCTTCTTTGGAGAACTGTCTCTTCATATACTCTGCCCATTTGTTGATTAGGATATTTGCTTTTTGGGTGTTAAGGCATGTAGGTTCTTTATATATTTTGGATGTTAACCCCTTGTCAGATATGTCATTTACAAATATATTCTCCCATACTGTAGGATGCCTTTTGTTCTGTTGATGGTGTCCTTTGCCATACAGAAACTTTTTAGTTTGATGTAGTCCCATGAGTTCATTTTTGCTTTTGTTTCCCATTCTCGAGTAGATGCATTCAGGAAGAGGCTGCTCATTCAGGAGATGTTTGCCTATGTTTTCTTCTGAGAGTTTTATGCTTTCATGACTTACATTCAAGTCTTTAATCCATTTCAAGTTTACTTTTTGTGTATGGGGTTAAACAATAATCCATTTTCATTCTCTTGCATGTACCTGTCCAGTTTGCAAACACCAGCTGTTGAAGAGGCTGTCATTTCCCCATTGTATGTCCATGGCTCCTTTATTATATTAATTGACTATATATGGTTGGGTTTATATCAGGGCACTCTAGTGCCCTGTTCCATTGGCCTATGGGTCTGTTCTTGTGCCAGCACCAAATTGTCTTGTTTACTGTGGCTTTGTAGTAGAACTTGAACTTGGGGAGAGTAAAAATCCTGCTTTGTTCTTCCTTCTCAGGAGTGCTTTGGCTATTTGAGGTCTTTTGTGGTTCCATATGAATTTTAGGATGATTTTCTCTAGTTCATTGAAGAATGCTGTTGGTATTTTGATAGGAATTGTATTGAATCTACAGATTGCTTCAGGCAGTATGGTTATTTTGACAATATTAATTCTTCCTATCCATGAGCATGGACCGTGTTTCCATTTATTGGTATCTTCTTTAATTTCTCTCATGAGTGTCTTGTAGTTTTCACAGTATAGGTCCTTCACTCCCTTGGTTAGGTTTATTTTTAGGTATTTTATTCTTTTTGATGCACTTGTGAATGGAATTGTTTTCCTGATTTCTCTCCTTGCTAGTTCATTGTTAGTATATATGAATGCCACAGATTTCTGTGTATTAATTTTGTATCCTGCAACTTTGCTGAATTCAGATATTAGATCGAGTAGTTTTGAACTGGATTCTTTAGGGTTTTTAAAGTACAATACATGTCATCTGTAAACAGGGAGAATTTAACTTCTTCCTTGCCAGTCCGGATGCCACTTATTACTTTGTGTTGTCTGATTTTCGAGGCTAGGACCTCCAGTAGTATGTTGAATAGAAGTGGGGAAAGTGGACATCCTTGTCTTGTTTCCAATCTTAAAGGAAAGCTTTCAGCTTCTCACTGTTAAGTATAATGTTGGCTGTGGGTTTATGCTATATGGCTTTTATTATGCTGAGGTACTTGCCCTCTATTCCCATTTTGCTGAGAGTTTTTATCATGAATGGATGTTGAATTTTGTCAAATGCTTTTTCAGTATCTATGGAGATGATCCTGTGGTTTTTGTTCTTCTTTTTTGTTGATGTGGTGGATGATGTTGATGGATCATGATGGATGATATTTTTGATGTATTTTTGAATTTGGTTTGCTAATATTTTGTTGAGTATTTTTGCATCTTTGTTCATCAGGGTTATTGGTGTGTAATTTTCTTTTTTTGTGGTGTCTTTGCCTGGTTTTGATATTAGAGTGATGCTGGCCTCATAGAATGAGTTTGGAAGTATTGCCTCCTCTTCTATTTTTTGGAAAACTTTAAGGAGAATGGGTATTAGGTATTCACTGAATGTTTGGTAAAATTCAGTGGTGAAGCCATCTGGTCAAGGGACATTGTTCTTAGGTAGGTTTTTCATTACCAGTTCAATTCCACTGCTGGTAATTTGTCTGTTCATATTTTCTGTTTTTTCCTTGATCAGCCTTGGAAGGTTGTATTTTTCTAGAAAGTTGTCCATTTCTTCTAGGTTATCCAGTTTGTTAGTATATACTTTTCCATAGTATTCTCTAATAATTCTTTGTACTTTTGTGGTGTCCATAGTGATTTTTCCTTTCTCATTTCTGATTCTGTTTATATGAGCAGAAACTCTCTTTTTTTCTTGATAAGTCTGGCTAGGGGTTTATGTATTTTGTTTATTTTCTTGAAGAACCAGCTCTTGCTTTCATTGATTCTTTCTATTGTCTTATTTTTCTCAATTTTATTTATTTATGTTCTAATCTTTATTATATCCCTCCTTCTACTGACTTTGGGCCTCATTTGTTGTTCTTTTTCTAGTTTCCTTATTGTGAGTTCAGACTGCCTATATGGGATTGTTCTTTGTTCTTGAGGTAGGCCTGTATTGCAATATACTTTACTCTTAGCAATGTCTTGGCTGTGTCCCACAGATTTTGCGTTGTTGAATTATTGTTGTCATTTTTCTCCATATATTGCTTGGTCTCTGTTTTATTTCTTCATTGATGTATTGGTTGTTTAGGAGCATGTTGTGAAGCCTCCATGTGTTTGTGGGGTTTCTCATTTTCTTTGCATGATTTATTTCTTGTTTCATACCTTTGTGATCTGAGAAACTGGTTGGTACAATTTCAAACTTTTTGACTTTACTGAGTCTCTTTTTGTAGCTTCGTATATGATGTATTCTTGAAAATGTTCCATGTGCACTTGAGAAGAATGTCTATTCTGTTGCTTTTGGGTGTAGAGTTCTGTAGATGTCTGTTAGGTCCATCTGTTCTAGTGTGTTGTTCAGTGACTCTGTCTCCTTACTTACCTTCTGTCTGGTTGATCTGTCCTTCAGAGTGAGTGGAGTGTTGAAGTCTCCTAGAATGAATGCATTGCATTCTATTTCCCCTTTTAATTCTGTTACTATTTGTTTCAAATATGTGGGTGCTCCTGTGTTGGGAGCATAGATATGTATAATGGTTATGTCTTCTTGTTGGATTGACCCCTTTATCATTATGTAATATCCTTCTTTGTCTCTTGTGACTTTCTTTGTTTTGAAGTCTATTATGTCCAATACAAGTACTGCAACTCCTGCTTTTTCTCTCTGCTAGTTGCATGAAATATCTTTTTCCATCCCTTCACTTTTAGTCTGTGTATGTCTTTGAGTTTAAAGTCAGTCCCTTGAAGGCAGCATATAGAAAGGTCTTGTTTTCTTATCCATTCAGTAACTCTATGTCTTTTGATTGGCGCATTCAGTCTGTTTACATTTATGGTGATTATCGATAGGTATGTACTTATTGCCATTGCAGGCTTTAGATTCGTGGTTAGCAAAGGTTCAAGTGTAACTTCCTTACTATCTAAGAGTCTAACTTAACTCACTTAATATGCTGTTACAAACACAGTCTAAAGGTTCTTTTGTTTTTCTCCTCCTTTTTCTTCCTCCTCCATTCTTTATATATTAGGTATCATATTCTGTATTCTTTGTCTATCCCTTGATTAACTTTGGGGACAGTTAATATAATTTTGCATTTGCTTAGTAATTAGCTGTTCTACTTTCTTTGCTGTGGTTTTATTACCTCTGGTGCCAGCTATTAAACCTTAGGAACACTTCCATCTATAGCAGTCCCTCCAAAATAGACTGTAGAGGTGGTTTGTGGGAGGTAAATTCTCTCAGCTTTTGCTTATCTGGAAATTGTTTAATCCCTCCTTCAAATTTAAATGATAATCTTGCCGGATAAGGTAATCTTGGTTCCAGGTCCTTCTGCTTCATTGCATTAAATATATCATGCCACTCCCTCCTGGCCTGTAAGGTTTCTGCTGAGAAGTCTGATGTTAACCTGATGGGCTTTCTTTTGTATGTGATCTTATTTCTCTCTCTGGCTGCTTTTAATAGTCTGTCCTTATCCTTGATCTTTACCAATTTTATTACTATATGTCTTGGTGTTGTCTTCCTTAGGTCCCTTGTGTTGGGAGATCTGTGGATCTCCATGGCCTGAGAGACTATTTCCTTCCCCAGATTGGAGAAGTTTTTAGCAATTACCTCCTCAAAAACACTTTCTATCCCCTTTCCTCTTCTTCTTCTGGTACCCCTATAATGTGAATATTGTTCCTCTCAATATTCTTTCATTCTTAGAGATCCTTTTTTCTCTCCGTGCCTCAGCTTCTTTGTATTCCTCTTCTCTAGTTTCGATTTCATTTATCGTCTCCTCCACTGAATCCAACCTCCTTTTAATACCCTCCATTGTGTTCTTCAATGATTGGATCTATGACTGGAATTCATTCCTGTGTTCCATGAGCATGTTGATAATTTTTATTTTGAACTTCTTTTCAGGAAAAGTCATAAGGTCCATGTCATTTAACTCTTTCTCTGGAGTTATATTAATTTTACTCTGGACCAGGTTCTTTTGGGGTTTCATATTTGTATATGGGGCCCTCTAGTTTCCAGACGGTCTGCTCTCTGGAGCTGCTCAGCCCCTGAAGCAATGTCAGGGGGTTGCAGGGGAGTAGTATTGGTGCATGGGGGAAGGAAAGAGCTGTTTCCTGCTTCCTGGTTGCTATGCCTGTCTCCTCTGCCTGAATCAGTGGGCTGAACACACAGGTATACGCTTTTGTCCCAAAGCAGCTGGATATGGATCCCTGCTTTCCAGAAGTGGCTGGATTCTCAGTTTCTCCAGGAATTCTGCCTGTCTTAGCTTTCCAACCCTGTGAGTATCATGAAAGCACCATGACATGTAGGTTTGTGCTCCCACAGCAGATCTCCAGACTTAGGTGTTCAGCAGTCCCAGACCTCCACTCCCTTCCTGCTCCATTTCTCTTGCTCTCACCAGTGAGCTGGGATGGGGAAAGTGCTTGGGTCCCACTGGGCCACAGCTTTGGTACATTACCATGTTCTGTGATGTCTGCTATTTACTCCAGGTGTGTGCACTCTGGTGCAGTCCTCTTTCCTGTTGCTGTCTCAGGATTAGTTGCATCAAATCTATTTTCAAATTGTATGCGGTTTTAGGAGGAAGCCTCTGTCTCACCTCTCACACTGCCATCTTTAATCCCATTCAGGCCAGATTTCAACAAACTGTCATACCTCTATATTATGCCTGCCCTGGTAGGATTATAGGGTACATGAAATTTCCACTGCTGGAGTCCAGCTCCAGCGAGTCCAGGCGTTCCTGAAGAATGGACGATGTCAGTGACTGACTGAAATGAATGAGGACATAGACACTAGCAAAAGCTGAGCCTGGCCTTTAATTCAAAGTAACAGCTTGATTATAAATTTTTTGATTACATAAAGTACAGATATTAATCATTTAATTGACACATAGCATGGTTACATGAGTTTGGAGAATGAGATTAAATGATTTGGCAGGTCTTAGCAGTTAAATTGTTCCTAAGTAAGCTTTGTTTTTAGTTATTATGGCTAGAAAATCTTACAAAGATTAGGTAGGTGCCAGATTCTTGGTTTCTTTACAGATGACTCTGTAAAGTTCACTATTTTATCATTTTTATGTAGGGCCCTCATTCTTTCTTAGTTATACTCCCATTCTTCATCTCCGGTAGGAAAAAAAGAGGCTCTCTCTAAAAGAACACAATGACATTTTGGCAAGCAAGGACAAGTTTTATGGACTGTGACTCAGACCTATTTTCAGTAAGACTTACAATGGAGATTTTCCTGATCTGGAGTTAGGTAATACCCTGCTCTCATTTGTTTTATAGTTTGCCAGGTTGTTCTTTGGCAGTCTAGCCACAGAATATCATTTGTTCTCTGAACCCACCTGTTGCCATTAATCATTGAGTATGTTATTTGGAGGCCATGTAGGGGTGGGGGAAGGAACCATGACACAGGTAAATTTTCCATATCTTTTTCCCATAAACTTGGGTCCAATGCTCATGGGGTCTCACTTTCTGACCATCGGGGGTAATCACAAGGACAGTGGTGTTTTTTTCCAATTTCCTTTAGGGCCAATACCCAAAATTTTCAGGGAGAATTGGATAGGGCCTCTTTCCTGAAAGGGCAGCTTGAATTGAAACTGAAATAAGCAAATTTATTAGGAGTGGCATTTTGAGCAGGAGGTATATCAGGGTTGTTCCTCTGGGAAGGCCGCTGTGCAGTCCCTTCCATCCGCCTGCCCGGACTGTGTCATCAGGCTGGCAGTTCAGACCGGCTCCAGACATTCCACTTTATTCCTAATTGCTGCATCCATTCCTGTAATGCATGTCCAGTAAAGTGGGTGCCTTGGTCGCTCTCAATCACCTGAGCCTGGCCATTGGCTGCAAAGAGATACTCCAGGCCCCTCTTGGTAGTTTGCTGATCTGCATGACATGCAGGAAAGCAACCAATAGTCTAGTAGCTGTGTCCACATAAGTCATGCCACACTGATATACTTCTGATATGGGTAGAGGCCCAGTATAGTCTATTTGCCACCTGACAAGGAGTATTGGCCCCCTTAGTAATGTCCCATGTTTCTATGGGACTTGATGTTAAGTCCCTTTTAGAGCACATAAGGCACTCCTTCTGTGCTCTGAGGACTTCTTCAAAGGTCAGTGGCAAGCCCCACCTACAGGCTGCAGTCCACATTTTCTTTTGCCCTGAGTGCAACAAATGCTGGTGTAGCCATTGGGCCACATCACACAGGCAGGCTTTCCAACTACCCAGACCACCTGGGCCAATGTATCTGTTTCATCATTCCTGGGGATGCCAAAGGCAAATGGCCAGTCACATGATATACAGTAACAGTCTTAGTCTGACCAAAGGCCCATAGGTCTTGCCACAACTCTTGTCCCCAAAGGGGCCAGTGACCAACAATCCAGTGGGCATGCACCATACCATGTCAGTAGCCACAGGGTCAAGCCCCGATAGATGGCACAGCTGTCAATGCAGACAACTATCAGGGAACACTCCTAGGTGATCATAAGCCATACTGCCAGCAACTCAGCCCATTGACTGTGCTTCCCCTCTCCATCCTCCACCATACAGTCTCTGTCTTAGGATGGAAAGTCACAGCCCTCCACTTTGGGGGCTGCCAAGGACTGGAGCCATCTGTGTACCAAGCATCTGCAGGTACAGGGGCTTTTCCCTCTTGATAAGGACTCTTGGCTACCAATGGCTCAAAAGCAAGTTCTTCTTGCTTTCCACTGGTATAGGTCACTGGCCCCAATAAGTGCTGGAGTTCTCCATTTAAGGGGCTAGGAGAGAGGGCACTGCATTGCTGTAAATATGCACCCCATTTGGCCAGTGTAAGTGTCTATGCCATGCCACTCTGTGGCCTTTGGGTCCAGTCTCGCACCCACCTTGCAATGGGATAGGTGGTTATTACCTTGGTTGGAGCTCCATAGCCAGCAAGGTGTGGTACACAGTAGCCAGTTGCTTCTCTATCAAGGTATACTGGACCTCTGCTCCTTTCCATAGTTGGGACCAGAATCCAATAGGTTGGGGTGTCCTTTCAAGCCACTGCCAAAGACCCCATCTATAATCATCTTCAGTTATATGAACACTCAGCTCACAGGGCCTTGATGAGTCCATTACATTCAAGGCCTGTACAGCCTTGATTGCCCATTTGGCAGCAGTAAAAGCAGCTGCACATGATGTCTCATCCCAGTCCCCCCTGATGGCCTTTCATACCAACTGGCATAATGGCTTCAGAATTTGTGCCAAGTGTGAGAAACACTCTCCAGTAGCCCAAAAGATTCAAAAACTCTGTAATACTGCCATAGAGGTAGTGGTGGGGAAAGCCTGGACTTGGAATATAACTGCTTCAGGAACAACTTTAGTTTTACCTGACCAGACAACCCCCAAGAATTTCAAAGACAAACCAGGTCCCTGAACCTTAGTGCTGTTCACAGCTCATCCTTTTTCCTGTAGATGTTGCAACAGTCTAGGAACTGCACCTTCTAAATCTGAAAGAGAATCAGATGTGAGCATAATGTCATCAATGTAGTGATACGACCAGCTTGCGGTTTCCTCCATGTGGACGAGTCCTGGGCTAAAAGTCCATGACAGATGGTGGGACTGTGGAGATATCCCTGTGGAAGGACAGCGAATGTCCACTGCCTGCCTTCCCATGTGAAGGCAAACTGTTCCTGGTTTTCTGTGCTATGTCATTAGAGAAGAAAGCATTAGCAAGGCCTACTACATAATGATACATTCCCAGTTCGTGGCTGAGGGTATCCAGAATGTCTGCTATAGAGGGGACAGTAGCATGCAAAGGGAGTGTGACTTTATTCAATTACCTGTAGTCTACAGTCATATCCCAGGAGCTGTCTGGCTTTCTCACTGGCCACACTGAGAAATTAAAAGCACTACACATAGGCTTTAGGATGCCTACCCTCTACAATTCCTATAGAGTTTCTCCAATTTCCTTGTGCCCCCCAGGCAATTGATACTGCTTAGTATTTGTCACTCGCTGAGGTACAGGCAGAGCTACAGGTGGCTGCTTAGCATGTCCCCTCAGAACTGACTTTACCACAGGTACCCTCAGACTGAACTCACCTGCAGTGGTCTGTAACCACAGGCCCTGCAGGATATCTAGCCCAAAAATATATTCTGGAATGGGAGAAATGTACACACTATACCCCTTTGGGGGTAAATGCCCTATCCCCATAAGATTTGGGCTTTCTTCACTCAAATTGCCTTACCTCCATAGTCATCTATCACAGCAGGGATCCCAGGAAAATGCTCTGGGTTGCCATGAATCAGAGAACACTCACCTTCTGTGTCCACCAGCACCAAGACACTGTACATGCATGGGGGACCAATGAATTGCCACTACTACACGTGGCCTCTGGTCTCCACCGTGTCCCCAAAGTGGGGGCTTTGAACCCCACCTCCATCAAACAGTGATGTCCAATCATCCTCCTGTGGGGCGAGGGCTTAGGCCAATCCTGAATACTGTCTGCCATGAAGTTTTGCAGGGGCCCAGGCTGTGCTTGAGGGCTTGACTCTGGTTTCTGTGTCCTGGGCCAGCTGGAACTGCTGCACTGGCTTTAATTGATGCCATAGTTCTAACAATATTCTGTTGGGCTGCCCATAGAGTTTTTCTTTTCACGTCCCTGGCCTTTATCAAATCAACCCACATCGAGACCTTCACAGGGCCTTTTGCCCTGCTCCTTTCAGTCGTGGCCTGTACTTCCCTCCATCTCTTATTGTTTCAACTGCCCCCAGTTCTTCTGAAGTATGAGTAGCCTCACTTTTGGGTTGCCATAGGTCGGAGGCAAGAATATTCATTAGGGACCCAAAGAGAGATGTGGGAGCTGTATGCAGCACCAGATTTCTCATTCCGATAGCGAATACCTCCTCATCAGGGCCCTGGGCATCCATATCATAGATGATGTTTTTCATACCCAATTCCCACAGTACCTGTTGGAGCTCTGCATACATTTTCCAACCACCGGGAAAATATGGTAAATCACCCTGATTAGGCCAAACTATCCTCACGGCAGCTGTCAGCCATTCCAGAAGTGTCTGATTCCTTGAGGAGTGATCGGCATTTTGCAACTGCTGCTGGAGGGAAGGGTGAGTCATCAGGGAAGCCATTCTATTCCTCTCAGTACCCAACACAATAATATTTTCCACACCCATATCCCAGAGATGTAAAAGCCATGTAGGCAGAGATTCCAATGGCCTCTGCCTATACCGGATGCTCATGTCCACCAGCTCATTCTGGGTATAGGGGCAGAGCATAGAGTGCTCCACAACTTGGGGAGGGGGCTGCTCCTCCCCCTGAGGAGCCCATAGTTTTTTCATTTTTATTTTCTTAATTACAGTTGGGTGGGCTTTTAAAACAGGAGAAGATGGTAGCTTCAGTGGTGGCCTGGGTAGCAGATTCACCAATGGCCCCATCTCCTCCTCTCCTCCCTCAGGCTCCTCCACCAACAGCTGCCCCTCCACCATTTCTGGGGCTGAAGGCACTACTCTTTCCTCCCCCTCCCCCACGGCATCCTGCAATGCAGCTTTTCCTGTTGTCTTCCCCCTGGTCGCTGTAAGGAATCTTCTAGGAGCGTGACCTGCCTTTTCTGTTCCTGTCTTTTTCCTTTAACAGCATACCACACATTATTACCCAGCTCCTCCAAGCAATGCTGAAGTGTTTCTCTCTCCTGCCTAAGCCCTTCTCTACTCGCTAACCCTCTCCATAATCGTCTTTCCCCTGTATAATATTTTCCAGTATCTCAATGAAAAGAGACACTACAATACCAGCCGCTACATGGCCCCCTAAGGTCTTCAAGCAGTCTTCCAACTCTCAAAGGGCTAATTCTGCAGCTTCTGGTGTTTCCATCCTTCCCCAGTTCTGGGAAAGGCCCTACCCCTCTATGAGCTACTTTACCCTAGACCAGTTCCCCACTAGTAGTTCCCAAATTGGAACCCACACTGTTGGGAGGATAATAACAGGTGAAGCACCACCCTCTGCCACTGTATCCACTGATGCCTCCCCACCATCCACAGGAGCAGATCCCCCAAAGGTCGCACCCATTATGACAGATTTTGGGTTCAGAGAGATCTTGCCCACTATGCCAGAATGTAAGCCCAGAGAGAGGAAGTCCTGGGGCAAAATACATCTAAAAAACGAAATCAGTCAAAGAGAGAAATAAAGTTTAAATCCCGTTTATTGCTTACAAACTGAATTTTCATTTTGCAGTCCAGATTTTTCTCTCTTCCCTGCTCCAGAGGAAGCAAGCGAGCAAGCAAGCCCCTCCCCTTAACCTTTCAGGTTCAAACATGCCCTAAGTTGCCCAGGTAATTAACTACTGACATGGAGGTGAACTTCTCTGCACCCCTGAGGATATGCAAATGCACCAAAGCCAGGGAAGATATTCTGAAAATTTTACAATTTTACCCATACCTGTTACCCTGAATTTACTGAAATGGAAACTGAGTTTCAGAGAAGCCAGTCTTGGCCTTTTGAAATAAGTTGGCAAATGTTTTAGGGATTGGTCTTATGATTTCAAAGCTAGGTGCCAGTGTAGTCCCCATAAGCCAACCATAACAAAGGAGATAGGTGCTGTTGGTTAAATATGGAAAGAACAAAAATATTAAATACTAGAAGATTATTGAGAAACAAATTACACTCCTGAGATTCTTAGGTCTATCAGAGATGAAAGTAAAAGCATAGGTATGCCAGGGATATCCCAGTTTGCACATTGGCAGGGTGTATGTGTGTAGGAGAGGTTGAAACAGGAAAGAAAAACTATGGAGAAGTTTCAAAAAGGGAAAACAATGCAAGCTGGAGTATTCAGAGAAGTTTTCAAAGGAGATGAGATTTGGGACTGGCATTGAAGGAAAGACAGGATTTGGTTGGTAGGCTCTGGGTAAAATTGCAATATTTCCAGAGTCTCCCAACTAGCCTTAGTGCATCTCCATACCAATAGGTGTTTCCAAGGAGTGGGGAGAAGTAGTCATCTCCATATCAGTAGATAATTACATGGGCCACTGGAGGGCTTACCTGGACTGGGCAAGGTTGGGGGGAGCTCAAAATTCTGCACCTGCGTCAAGACAGATGCGGGAAGACTGCTTGTAAGAAATAAATGCATTTCTCCCACTTTATTTCTCACTTTTACTGATTATGGTTTCAAAGCTACTTTACTCCGGGATTTTCCCCCAGTTACATGTGGCAGTGAGACAGGGACCGTGGGTGTAGTCAGGGTAGGGTGAGAGCCTCCGGGAAAAGCAGGGCAGAATATTTACAGTGAGAACAGTGTAACAATGGGCAAAGAAGTCCCCATTGAAACTCTGTTGAGCATTATAAAAGTCAAGGTCACACAAATTCTCTAGGGAAAGATACCTAAGAATATAGACATCTTCAGTGAGATCAGTTAAAGGTCAAAAGGCCAGGAGCTACTTGGCCTGGAATGTTTGAGTGTTCTGCAAGGATATCAGCATAATCAGTGACTCCGTCAACCCTGGCAATCAGACTATGACCCAGCCCACCTTGAGGACAGGGCAGGTGATGCAAGTCCACACCCCTAAACTTTTTTCATGTTCTCAAAAAATCCTCAGCTGCCTATAAAACCCCCTAGACAACGCACCAACGACGGACTATCTTGTCCCCTCCTGGCATGAGCCAGGAGCTCTGTCCTTTCACTTTATCTCTAAATAAAAGCCTGTACCTTGCTCTCCTACCTTGACTGTTTGTGAAGCTCATTCGTTGGCCCCGCAAACAAGAACCCCGGCATCAGCAGGACTCAGCAGGATCTCTGAACCTGAAATCTGTCTACATGGGTATGACTCTTGGGTGCACTGCCCCTAGAGATAGTGGGGAGGTGCCTGGAACCCCCACTGTGGATGGCAGTGTCTGCAGTGGTAGATGATACAGCTTCACCCCAGAGCCCCCTATCTGTGGGGATTCCAACTGCAGAGCCCCTAGTGGGGAATTTGTCTATGGTAAGGCACCTCTTTGAGGGGTTGGGGGGCCCTCCTCAGTATTGGGGAAGGGTGGTGTAAATCCAGTGAAAGGAAATCCCAGGGTAAAATACTTCTAAAAACCGAAATCAGTCCAAGGGAGAAATGAAGTTTAAAATCCATTTATTGTTCACAAACTGCAGTCCCCAGCCACCTCTCTTTTCCTGCTCCAGCAGAAACAAAACTGGCCCTCCCCCTCACCTCTCAGGAACATATAAGCCCTCCTCGCCCAGGTAATTACCCATTGATATGGAGATGAACTCTCCACCCCTGAGGAAAGATGCAAAGGTACTAAAGCCATACTTCTTTTAACCTCTGAACGCCTATTGATATTCATGAAAGGGTATCTCGTCGCGACCGTCCTTACCTAGGACGACTCCGGAGACAGGGGCCCATACAAGAGATTTTATTATCTGAAAGAGAGAGTGGCTGCCCCAGAGGGAGGAGGGAGGGGGGAAGGGAGAGAGAGAGAGAGAACTGGGACAGCAGGGGTTAGAGAGACAGAGACAGAGAGAGGGCAGCAGCGTGGTGCAGAGCATTGTGCCTTTTTATTGTGGCGGATCTGCTACGCCTGTTGCCTTGGGAGAGGGTTGGGATGTTTAGAGATAAGGTGGGGTAAGCCCAGGCAAGCCCCAGGAAGTCCAGTCATAATTCTCACCGCCTTATGTGCTTGGGACCATGGGGCAAGTGGAGAATAAATTACTATATTCTTAAAATGCAGATATACTAAAGCCAGGCGAGATATTCTGGAAATATTACAATTTTACCCACAGGTGGGGACACCGGAAGCAGCAGAATTATCCCTCTGAGAGATAGAAGACTGCTTATAGGCAAGGAGTGATGGGTTGCACTACTGGAAGATATGTTAGCAGCAAGGGAGGAGGCAGACAGAGAAACCACGTTGCAGGAGGCCATGGGGAAAGGGGAAGAAAAAGCAGTGCCTTCAGCCCAAGAGATGGCAGAGGAGATGTTGGGAGAGTATGAGAGGGTAGGCCTAAGGGTAGGCCACTGCCCCACACACCTACCTCTCCTGTATTAAATGCCCTCACAGTTGCAATAAAGAAAATAAAAATGTAACAATCCTGGGTTCATCATGGGGAGGAGCCTCTGCCTCCCCAAATTGTGGAGCATCCCATGTCCTACCCCTATACCCAGGATGAGCTGGTGGTCCTGAGCATCTGATTTTGGCAGAAGCTGATGGACCCTCTGCCTACATTGCTTTTGTGTCTCTGTGATGTGGTGGTGGAAAATATTGTTATGCCTGGTCCTTAAATGGGTAGACTGGTTTCCCTGATGACACACCCTTCCCTCCAGCAGCGGTTACAAAATGCCTATCACACCTCAGAGAATAAAACACTTCTGAATTGGCTGACAACAATCATCAGGCCAGTATGGCATAAACACTGTGATTTGCCATACTTACCCAATAGCTGCAAAACATATGCAGAGCTCCAGTTGAAAGGGCAAGCTCCCAGATTCTATTTCAGCCAATTGGGACCCGGATCCTACCTCAGCCAATTGGGACCCGGATCCTATTTCACCCAATCGGAGCTTGGTCTCTCTCCTCTCCAGTCAGCAAGGAGCTCACCCACCACCTTTAGACCCTGCCAATTGACCAGAGCCACAACCTATCACCCCACCAACTACCCCTAGATCCAGCCAATCAGCCAGAGCCACGACCATCACCCCACCAACTGCCCTAGAACCCCATAAAACCTTTGTGGTATTTAAACTCGCTCTCTTTTCTCTGGCATTTAGCCACTGTGTTGGTGTAGATGAGAGATTGAGCTCGAGCTAGCTCGAATAAAGGCTCTTTGCTTTTGCATCGGTGTTGGCTCCTTGGTGGTCTTCTGGGATTCGCGACTTTGGGCACAACACAGTAGGTGTTACAGGAGCTGGGCATGAAAAATATCATGTATACTACCGACCCCCAGGGCCCTGAGGAGTTTTTCACTGTAGGAATGAGAAATCTGGGGCTGCATACAGCTCCCCCTTCTCTCTTGGGGTCCCTAGTCACTATTCTTGCCCCCCACATAGGGCAACCCATAAGTGAGACAACTCATACTTTAGCAGATCTAGGGAGGTTAAAATAAGCATGGAAGGAACTATGGGCTAAGACAGAAAGGAAGGGTGCAGAGGGCCCTGTGAAGGTCTTGAGGACCCAGATATCGGTTATGATAAAGGCTGGAGTAGTGAAAAACTTGATGAGCAGCCCAATAGGATCTTGTTAGAACTGTGGCACCAATTAAAGCCAGAGCAGCAGTTCCAGCCACTGAGGTCCAGGACATGGAAACCAGAGTCAAGGCCTCATGCCTGGCTTGTATCCATGCAAAACTTCCTTGGGGACAGTACTCAGGATTCACCTGGGCCCTTACCCCCACAGGACCATTTGGCATCACAGTTTGACTGGGAGGGTCAAGGGCCCCACCTTCGGGATGTCATGGAGACTAAGGTTGAAGGCACTGGAGAGAGGGGTGAGCACTTAAGACACTGATGACATGCCAAAATCCCCAGCTGCTGCCCCTCCCAACCTGAAAAATGTGCCTTAGGCTAGCCAATCCTTGCACAGATGTAAATCTAAGCTCTGCCTCCCCCTACCTTCTTTAAAAACTGGCTGCCTGCCCTGATGAGTATGACTTCCCCAGCCTGTGATAGTCAGATGGGGGAATATCACCTGGGAATTTGCGTTCAAATAAACTACCTAGCCCTTTGTTGCCTCTCTTCACCTGCTTATTTCGGCTAGAATTTATCTTACAGGGACCAGAGGCCACATGTAGAATTAGCAATTCATTGGACCCCTGTGAATGTACAACACATATTGTGCTGGTGGATCTGACACAGGATCTGAGTGTTCTTTGATTCATGGCAACCTTGAGTGTTTTCCCAGGACCCCTGCTGTGATAGATGGCTATGAGGATAAAGCAATTAGAGAGAAGAAAGCCTGAATCTCATTGGAGACATGGCGTTGACCCCAAAGGAGTATACCATGTACATTTCTCCCAACCCTGAATATATTTTGGGGGTAGATATCCTGCAGGGCCTGTGGTTACAGACCCCTGCAGGTAAGTTCAGATTGAAGGTATGTGTGGTAAAGGCAATTCTGAGGGGACATGCTAAGCACTCATCTGTAGCTCTGCCCCACCTCAGTGGGTGACAGATATTAAGCAGTATAAATTGCCTAGGGATACAAGGAAACTGGAGAATCTCTACAGGAGTTGGAGAGGGTGGGCATCATAAAGCCCACTCATAGTCCTTTAAATTTCCCAGTGTGGCCAGTGAAAGAGCCAGATGGCTCCTGACTTATGACTGTGAACTATAGGGAATCGAATAATGTCACACTTCCCTTTGCATCCTGTCATCCCTTCTATAGCAGACATTCTAGACACCCTCAGCCATAAGCTTGGAATGTATCAGTATGTTGTAGACATTGCTAATGCTTTCTTTTCTATTGACATACCACAGGAAAGTCTGGAACAGTTTACCTTCACATGGGAAGGCTGGCAGTGGGCATTCACTGTCCTTCCACAGGGCTGCCTCCGCAGTCCCACCATCTGTCATGGGCTTGTAGCCCAGAACTAGGCCACATGGAAGAAACCACAAACAGTGCTGTCATATCACTACATTGATGATATGCTCATGTCTGATTCTCTTTCAGATTTAGAAGGGGCAGTTCCTAGACTGTTGCAACATCCACAGGAAAAAGGATGGGCTGTGAACAGCAGCAAGTTTCAGGGACCTGGTTTTTCTATAGTAGTCATGGGGGTTGTCTAGTCAGGAAAAAGTAAAGTTATTCCTGAAGAAGTCACAGAAAAGGTCCAGGCTTTCCCCACCCCTACTACTGTGGCAGTACTACAGAGTTTTTGGGTCTTTTGACTACTGGAGAGTGATTATCTTCCACTTGGCACAAATTCTGAAGCCATTATACTGGTTGGTACAAAAGGGCATGAGGAGGGACTGGGATGAGACATGTGCATCTGCTTTTACTGCTGCCAAGCATGCAGTCAAGGCTGTGCAGGCCTTGAATGAATTAGACTTATCAAGACCCTGTGACCTAGATGTTCATGTAACTGAAGATAGTTACAGATGAGGCCTTTGACAGAGGCTTGAACAGACATGCCAACCTATTGGATTCTGGTCACAACTATGAAAAGGAGCAGAGGTCCAGTACACCTTGACAGAGAAGCAACTGGCTGCTGTGTACCATGCCTTGCTGGCTACAGAGTCAATTGCCAGAACAGCTCTGACCAAAGTAATAACTATGTATCCCATTGTGGGGTACATGCGAGACTGGACCCAAAGGCCACAGAGTGATGTAGCTCAGACACATACACTGGCCAGATTGGGTGCGTATTTGCAGCAGCACAATGCATTCTCTACTAGCCTCTTAAGTGGAGAACTCTAGCACTTACTGGGGCCAGTGACCTATAACAGTGGAAAGCAGGAAGAACTTGCTTTTGAGCCATTGGTAGTTGAGACTCCTCAGGAGGGAAAATCCCCTATACCTAAAGATGCTTGGTATACAGACAGCTCTAGTCATGGGCAGCCCCGGAAGTGGAAGGATGTGGCTTTCCATCCTAAGACAGAGATAATATCAATGGAGGATGGAGAGGGGAAGAGCAGTCAATGGGCTGAGTAGTGGGCAGTATGGCTCATGATCACCCAGGAGCCTTCCCCCATAGTTGTCTGCACTGACAACTGTGCCATCTATCAGGGCTTGACCCTGTGGCTACCAACATGGTATCATGCCAAATGGATGGTTGGTCACCAGCCCCTTTGGGGGCAAGAGTTGATGTAGCAGACACATTGGTCCATATGCACTGGTTAGAAGGAAAGCCTGCCTCTGAAGTGTCCCATTGGTTACACTAGCGTTTGTTGCACACGGGGCAAAAGACAATGAGGGTTGTAGCCTGTAGGTGGGGCTTGCCATTGACCTTTGAAGAAGTCAGCAAAGCCCAGAGGAGTGCTTTGTGTGCCCTAAGAGGGACTTACACCGATTCCCACAGCAACATGGGAGAAGAGTAAAGGAGCCGCTATCACTTGTCAGGTGGCAGATAGACTCTATCGGGCCTCTCCCCATATCAGAAGGAAATAAGTATGCCATGACTTGTGCGGACATGGCTACTAGATTATTGATTGCTTTTCCTCCATGTCTTGCAGATCCTCAAACCACCAAATGGTTCCTAGAGCGTCTCTTTGTAGCTTATGGCTTGTCACAGGTGATTGAGAGTGATGAGGACCCACTTTGCTGGAAATGGGTTACAAGGCTGGGTATATCAATTAGGAATAAAGTAGAAATTTCATGTACCCTATAACTGTACCAGGGCAGGCATGATAGAGAGGTACAATAGTTTGTTGAAATCTGGCCTGAAGTTGGATACCAATAGTCTGTGGGGCTTATATGACTTATGGACAGTGCTAGGTGTTTGAATTGAGAAGCCACATAAAGGAGCTTTGAGCCCTGTGAATATGCTCTCACACCTTTCTGCCTCTCCTATATAACTGTATGTGCAAAACAAAGAAGAGTTTTTGAAGCCGCGATAAGGCCAGTAGAACAACATCCTGCTGCCAGCCCCTACTGCATTAAACCCTGGAGACACTGTTGAGTGGGCGTGTCCCTGGACATTTTGACACATGGACCAACGATGGCTGGCCTTTCTGGAACCTTGGGGAAAAGGCCTGGAAGTTGGCTTTGTGTGTATTCCTGGAGTAACAGCAAAATAGTTCCCAAAGATCACAGTAGTGTACATAATCGCCCAGGAGGTAAGAGCACCTTACAGGGAAGTTTTGTTTTATCTTTATGTCCATGCATGTACCTCCCTTAGCCCTATATATAGACCCATCTGTAACTCCCTCGGGGGGGGGGGTGAAAGTCTGGTATACTAGACCAGGATGAGATCCCATTCCTGCCACTGTTTTATCACAGGACTACTCTATTCCATGCATCCTACCTTATAGACATGATTTGTCTATGCTGGTGTCATTAAAACATGTATCTTATCACCCTTGGGTTATTTTCCCCTATAGTCCTTGTGACCTGGATGTGTGCCCTGGCTGCAGCCGCCATGTGATTATTGCTCCAAACTTTACCTATTTGGCTTCTGCCTGCCTATGGAATCAGTGAGCTACAGACTTAGTCAGCATAAGACTTCGAACCTAGCTGAGTCCTCTGCCTTCAGGATTATCATGATTTTATTACTGTTGCTATTGTATGTCATTAGTCTGGTCACCGTGCTCCAGTTTTCTTGCCCAGGGACCGTTGCGGAAGAAGGGCAATGAGTAAATTGTAAGGCAAGATTTCTCGAGGTGTGGGCTCTTAGGTAAAATTGTAGTATTTCCAGAATATCTCTATTGACTTTAGTGTATCTGCATATCAACAGATGTTCCTAAGGGGTGGAGCGTGTAGTTCTCCATATCAATCAGTAATTACTTGGGCAAACGAGGGCTTATCTGAACCTGAGAGGTTAGGAGAAGGTCTTGCTTGCTTCTGCTGGAGCAGGAAAGAGATGGCCCAGGAATGCAGTTTGTAAGCAATAAATGGGTTTAAACTTTATTTCTCCCTTTGACTAATTTCAGTTTTAGAGGTATTTTACCCTGGGATTTCCTCTTTCCATAGTTACAACGCACATCTGGGTCCTTGAGACCTTCACGGGGCTGTTTGCACTTCTCCTTTCAGTCGTATCCTGTACTTCCTTCCATGCCCTTATTGTTTTAACCTCCCCAGATCTGCTAAAGTATGAGTAGCCTCACTTATGGGTAACCCTATGTTGGGGGTGTTAGGCTGGAGGAAGGAAAAACAAGGACATGGAAACAGAATAGAGAGATGCCATAGGGGGAGAACAGACCAGACCCCAAAGTCCGTGCCTTATATGGTAAGAGGACAGCTCTTCCTGAATTCCATCCTTCTGATGTGCCAACTAAGACCCGGATATCAGCCTCCTCCCTCTTGTAAGGAAAAAAAGTTTCTAGTTGTCTATTATGTCACCTTTAGCCAATCATACCTCTCCACATCCCCTAGGATAGCTTGCCGACTCCTCCTCCTCCTAATCCCTTATAAGCCCCCACCTCCCTGACCAGGTGTGACATACCCTGCCTGTAGTACCCAGACCACGGAACATCACCTGGGAGTGGCATTCAAATAAACTACCTGGCCCTTTGTTGCCTCTCTTCGCCTGCTTATTTCAGCTAAAATTTATCTTACAGGGGGCAAGAGTAGTCACTAGAGACCCAAAGAGAGGTGTGGGAGCTGTATGCAACACCAGGTTTCTCCTTCCTACAGTGAACACCTTTCATCAGAGCCCTGGGGGTCCATATTATAGATGATATTTTTCATACACCATCATTGCAGTACCTGTTGGAGCTCTGCATACATTTTCCAACTAGTGTGAAAATACAGTAAATCACCCTGATTAGGCCAAACTACCTGACAGCAGCTGTCAGCCATCCCTGAGGCATGACAGGCATTTTGCAACCACTGCTGGAGGGAACAGTGAGTCATCAAGGAAGCCATTCTATACATCTCAGTACCTGACATAACAGTGTTTTCCACCCCCATATGCCAGAGACTTAAAAGCCATGTAGGCAGATTCTGATGGTGTCTGCTTATACCAGACACTTTTGTCCACCAGCTCATCCTGGGTATAGGGACAGAGCATGGAGTACTCCAAAATCTAGGAATGGGGCAGCTCCTCCACTGAGAGGCCTGCGATTGTTTTGTTTTTATTTTCTTAATTACAGACAGGCCTGCCTTTAAAACAGGAGAGCATGGTACCTTGGGCAGTGGCAGATTGGCCCATAGCCCCACCTCCTCCACTTCTCCCTCCCACCGATGAACCCCTCCACACCCATGGCCTCCAGCAATGGGGCTTTTCCTGCTGCCTTCCCCCTCATGGCTGCTAAGGAATCTTCTAGAAGCATGACCTGCCTTTTCAGTTACTGTGCCATTTCTTTAACGGCATCCCACAGGTTATTGCCCAGCTCCTCCAAATGATGCTGAAGTGTGTTTCTCTTTTGCCTAAGTCCCTCTGTCTCCTCGCTAACCCTCTCGATAATTCTCTTTTTCTCCTGTGTAACATTTTCCACCATCGCAATGAAAAGAGACCCTACAATGCCTGCGGCTACATTGCCAGCTAGGGTGTCCAAATAGTCTCCCAAATCACAGAGGACTAATTCTGCAGCTTCCGGTGTTTCCACCCTTCCTCAGTTCTGGGAAATTCCCACCCTTCTAGGAGGTACTTTACCCTAGATCAATTCCTCCCTAGTGGCTCCCAAATTGGAAGCCCCACAGCTGTGGGGATGTGGGTAAAATTGTAACATTTCCAGAATATCTCGCCTGGCCTTAGTGTATTTGCATATCCTCAGGGGTGGAGAGAAGTTCATCTCCATATCAATGAGTAGTTACCTGGGCAACCAAGGGTGTATCTGAACCTGAGAGGTTAAGGGGAGGGGTGAAAGGAAAGGAGCAACACACAGCAGCAATTCACATGATAAATCTGCTTTATTAGGGAAAGGTGCTGGGTTATATAGGAAGGGGCATGGGGAGATTGTGGTGTTACTTCTACGGGGCTGGTGGCTATTGGCTAGGTGCTGGGATTGGGAGGGGGGCGAGAGGTGATTGGGCTTCAGGTGGCGCCAGCGGGAACTGAGGACCCCGAAGAGAAGCCAGAAGTTCGCCATCTTACTGGTGGGGGCCCTTCAATATCCCCTTTCTCCTCTATGGGGTTGTGGACATTGCCTTCTCTCTGACTACTTCCTGCTGAACAGGGGTGGAGAAGGGAGTGAGGGCTTGAGGATTGGGAGGAAACGGTTGATAGGACTCCCCACAGTAAGGAAGAGTAGATGTGGACTTCCTCAGGTTGGAAATCAGTGAAGGTTCCCTGTAATCATAGGTCGAGAACTTGTTGATTCCAATGGTGCCAAGAGGACATGGGTGCCAGGAGCCAGGTGTCTGCGGCCATTGTTTCTAGGAACAGTTTCCAGCGGAGAGAGGGGTCCATCTCAGCATGTGGTGAGGTTAAGTGAGGGTGAGGGATCTTCTGTGGCCAGAAGCTGATAGTTCCTGAGTAAAAGCTGGTTGAAAATTGGATTAGAGATTTTTCCGACTTGGGATTTGATGAACTTTATTATACAGGGTAAGAAGAGACAGGTGAGAAGAATGATTATTATGGGGCCTGCAATGGGCCAGAGCCAGGTAAGGATGGGGTTTGTTAGTATTGACGAGAATGGGTTGGAATTGGAAGCAGAGTGGAGGCTGGAGACAAGGTCGGTGAGTTTGGTAATGTCAGTTTCTACAATGCCGGATTCGTTGATGTAATAGCAGCACTCCTCTTGAAGGAAGATGCAGGTGCTGCCCTTCTCGGCTGTAAGCAGATCTAAGGCCCGCCGGTTTTGAAGGGTGACCTTAGCTAGCGAAGTGACCTGTCTTTGGAGAGAGGCTAGGGAATCGGCAGTAGATGTCAGGGATCCCTCAAGTTTGGCGTTGAGATCTTTAATTGCCCAGAGAGTGACCCAAGGCTTCTCCCGAAAACCCTGCCCCAATGGCTGAGGTGGTCAAAGAGATACCGACAATGATGGGAAGGAAAGCAGCCCTTTTTGTGCGTGAGGGCAAGGGAGGTTGGAGCTCAAGAAATTCTGCCATGCTGTAAAGTCTAAACTGTGGGATTAGGGTGATGAGAATGCAGGGTGTATCAGAGTTGGGAGGCAGTGAGTTGAAAAGACTGCCATTACACCAAAAGAAGTCTCCCGGTTGCATAAAAGTCTTAGAGCCAGAGGTAGGGGTGTAGATAGAGAGGCAGTGAAGTGTGCTGGAGGGGGGTGGAGTTGGGCCTACACAGTGGTGGATGGTGAGATTACCTGCGTATTCTGGTTCCCATAGGGGTATGTCTGCCAGGGGGTGGAGGGGTTGTCCTTCTGCATGGAAGGAGTAGTTGGAAATATTGAGGGGCACAGCAGCCAGCAGCGGGTGCTGTAGTGATGTGCACAAGAAACAATTGGCGGTGTTGAGGGTGTGGTTGAGAAAGATGGTGTTGTCTTGAATGAGCTGTAACCAAGAGTAGGAGGAATAGGAAGATGAAGAGGTGCCGTCAAGAGTTTGGATAATGACTTTTTCGGAATGTCCAATATCTGATGCAACTTGAGAGATCTGGGAGTGAGAGGGAACATACTCTCGAGAGATATGAAGGGTACCATGGGGGGTCAAGGACCCCCCATAGTAAACTGAGGCTGTGACTCCAGCGGCCCATCAAGAGTCCCAGGGATCTGGGATTGATAAGGAGAATGAGCCATTGGGATATTACATGAAGCGGTTGGAGGAGTAATACTGTGGGTACTGGGAGTTACCCATGTAGTAAATGGTGCAAGACCAGTAGGGACATCCCCTGTAAGTGTCCTGCCATCGCCTGCAAAAGGCTTGTCTCTGGTCATAGAGGAAGCAGAGGTAGGGAGAATAAAGGTAGCTGCTAGTGAACACTTCGGTGGAGGGAGGAAAGTGGAGGTATAAAGGCTTAGAGCAGCCTTCCAGAGGGCAGTCTGATGTGGCAATGAGGGCAGTAACTTTTGTTTTATGCTGTGTGTAAGTTTGTCTGACTTTGAATCACCATACAAAGGAGGCCGGGGTGGCAGGAAAGACAATAGGAATGAGGAAAAAAAGCAAGAGAGCAGTAAAGGAGGAAAAAGTCATGATTCGGGTATGGATGGCAAAGGGGGTGAGCGAGAGATGTGGAGTTTTAAGGGATCAGAGGGATGAGGCGTGGTAGAGTAGACAGCGTCTTGGGCTGTATCTGAAGGACTCTGGATTGTGACTGATGGGTCTTGGGTATCCAGAGAAGGTGGGTCCTGGGTATTTCGTTTCAACCTGGAGATATGAATCCAAGGGGTGACAGAGTTATCAGGCAGTACGAGCTTGGCGGCCGAGGGGGTGCAGAGAATAACTGGGTGTGGACCCTCCCATTTCGGGGTGAGAGAGGGCCGATCCTCTGGCGGCTTATAAAACACTAGTTGGCCGGGCTGTAAGGCAGGAGGATTTGGGGAGGCGGATGGATCAAGAAGGAGCCAATCCTGATATTTCCACAATTCAGTGCAGAGGAGAGAGAGTAGCGGAAGGGGCATATTGGAAGGAATTGGTCCTTTGTGGGAAGGGAGGCCCGGGAGTAGAATCGGGTGGCCGTACATGATCTCAAAGAGCGACAAGAAGGAAGGTTTCTTTGGGAGGGCCCGAATGCGGAGTAGAGCTAAGGGAAGTAAGCGAACCCAGTCAAGGTGTAGTTCTAGAGATAGTTTGGTCAGGATGTCCTTTAGAGTCCTATTGGTTCTTTCTACTTTTCCCGAAGCCTGTGGTCGATAAGGACAATGTAAGTGCCAGGGTTGCGAGAGCGACTTGGAGAGGTTCTGGATAATTTAGGCAGTGAACTCAGGGCCATTATCTGATTGGAGGGAAGTGGGCATCCCAAAACTAGGAAAGATCTGGGTGAGGATAGAGGCAACCGTGGACGCTCGTTTGTTAGTGGTGGGGAAAGCTTCGACCCATCCTGAAAATGTATCTACTAGCACGAGTAGGTATCTGGTACGTCATACAGGGGGCATGTTAGTGAAGTCTATTTGCCAATCTGCAGCGGGGACACTGCCCCTTGGCTTGATGAGCCGGGAAGGGTCGGGCCTTGAGGGGAGTATTAGGGTTAGTGCGTTGGCAGATGGTGTACTTGTGAGTGATTTGGTCAAGTAGGTTTTTATCTTCAGGAGAGAAAGAAAAAAAGGTTTGTAAAAAATGGATCAAGGATTGGGGGCTGGAATGGAACAGATCATGTAAGATGCGGAAGAGAGACTCTTTGTCCTGGCAACAGAGGGTGTCTTGTGATAAGGCTAAAACCACAAGGGCAGACGGATTGTTGTCTGGTGTGTCTTCTGATAGGGCAACTGACCGGGTTACTCTGTCGGCTTCGTTGCTACCTCTTGCAATGAGGGAGTCATCCTTTTGATGTGATTTGCAGTGGACTATGCCTAGTCGATGTGAGAGTTGTGAAGCCTCTAGAAGTTTAGTAAGTAAGGCTGAATTAGCTATGGAATTTCCTTTTGTGGTGAGGAGGCCTCGTTCTTTCCATACTGCCGCGTGAGACAAGAGAATGTGGAATACATATTTGGAGTCAGTGTACAGTGTAAGAGACGTGTCCCGGGCCAGAGTGCAAGCTCTGGTGGCTGCAATGAGTTCGGCCTGTTGATTGGTTGTACCGGGGGGCAGCGCTCATGCCTCAATGACATCTTCAAGGGACACTACTGCGTATCCTGCGTAGTGGGTGCCCTCATGGTTAAAGGAGAACCCATCAGTAAACCACATGAGGTCAGAGTGTGAGAGGGCTCCTTTGGAGATCGTGGGGTGGCACGGAAGGAAGTTGTGAAGGGCTTCCAGGCAATCATGCGAGGGCGTATGAGGAGAGTAGGGTAGAGGAAGCAGAGTGGCCAGATTCAAGGTTGGCAGGGGAGGAAAGAAATGTCTGGATTTTGGAGGAAAGAGGACAGTAAGGTCAGGAGTCTGGAGGGAGGAAGATTCTATAAACTTTTGTAGGTTAAGAGATCTTTTAGGTGATGTGGGGACAGAATGGTAAGGGGCGCTCCGAATGTTAGTTTATGAACTTCTTTCTGCAAGAGCTGTCCAGCGGCTAATGCCCGTAGGCAGGGGGCCCATCCCCGAACTGTGGGGTCTAATTGCTTGGAGAGATAAGCTACTGGGGCAAAGGATGGGCCATAATATTGGCCTAGGACTCCTAGAGCTTGACTGGACCTCTCATGAATGTATACTGAGAAGGGCTTTGATAAATCAGGAAGATGGAGAGCTGGTGCTTCTACAAGGGCTTGACGGAGCTTAATGAAGGAGTGTCGGGGTGAGGATGATAATGGTTCTTCAGGGGGGCCCTTGCTGAGGTCGTACAGGGGTTTTGCCAGCAGGGAGAAGTTAGGGATCCATGCTCTAAAATACCCAGCCAGGCCTAGAAAGGAAAGGATTTCTGTCTTGGTTTTGGGAATGGGCAGGTCAGAGAGGAGTCATTTTCTGTCTAAGGTAATGGACTTTCTTTGTTGAGACAGAAGGAATTCGAGGTAAGTGACAGAAGGGGAAGAGATTTGAGCTTTGACAGGGGATACTCGGTAACCTCTAGAAGCTAGAAGGTTAAGTAGGGAAGCAGTGTCAAGTTGAAACTGTTCCCATGAAGGGCTGCAGAGTAGAAGATCGTCTATGTATTGTAATAAGGTGGACTCAGAGTGATCATGATGAAACTGTTTGAGATCTTGAGCTAGGACCTGTCCAAAAATATGGGGACTATCTCGGAAGCCTTGTGGCAAAACTGTCCAAGTGAGTTGTTCGGAATGTCTTGTGCATGGGTCTGTCCAGGTGAAGGCGAAAAAATCTTAGGAGGAGGGGTCCAGAGGGATAGAAAAAAATGCATCCTTGAGATCTAGGACTGAGAATTGGGATGCCGAGGCAGGGATCTGCGATAAAAGTGTGTATGGATTTGGAACTAAGGGACTGATAGGGATAACAGCCATGTTGATGAGGCGAAGGTCTTCGACAAAGTGGAAAGATCCGTTGGTTTTTTTAACAGCTAATATGGGAGTATTAAATGGGGAGTGAGTGGGTCTGAGGTAATGTTTGTTTAAGAGATCTTGAATGATGGGTTGGAGGCCTATGAGGGCTGAAGTGGTTAGAGGGTATTGGGCCAGACAGACATACTGAGAGGGGTCACGTAATTTGATAGAGGCAGGGGGACATAGGGCCACGGAGGGGCTTGAGATGTCCCAAACTTTGGGATTTACAGGGTGTATGAGGGTGGAAGTGGAGCTTTCATTGGGTAGAAGGGGGTCGTCGGCTATGAGGGCCATCAGAAAGGGAGTACTGGGGGCTGTGGGAGTGGATATAGTTATGGAAACGTGGAGGAGAGAAAGGATGTCCCGTCCTAGTAAAGGGATGGGACACTGGGGCATAACCAGGAAGGAGTGGGAGAAAGGTATGGGATTGTCTTGGATTGTGCATAAAAGGGGGGGGGTCAATGGGAAAATCTGTTTACCTCCTACCCCGACTATAGGAGTAATGGCAGGCGTGGCAGGGCCCCAGTATTCTCGCAAGACAGAGAAGGTGGCTCCTTTATCTAGGAGGAAGGAGATGGGGCGACCGTCTACTATTAAAGTAACCCTGGGCTCCTGTTTGGTGATGGAAATGGTCGGGCGAGAAGCCCCTGGGCCCTGTCAATCTTCCTCTGCCAGCCCCTCTACAGCGGTCTTAGGATCGGGGTTGTTTGTCCAGCCTCCCCTTCTGGTGGTTGGGCAATCAGACCCCCATTGGCCCTTTTTGTGGCATCTGGGGCATGGGGTGGTAGGAGATCTGGGGGAGGGGCACACCCTTGACCAATGTCCCTCTTTTCCGCACTTGAAACAAGCTCCTGGGCGGGGGGGGGCTTGTTTGTAGAGGGGGGCCCAGGTTGTGGTTTTATCAGCTGGGCCAACATTTGGAAATTGGCCTGATCAGCCTTTTGTTTACTGCATTCTTTCTCCTCCTCCCGGTTATGGAAGACTTTAAAGGCCACTGTTAGGATCTCAGTCTGTGGGGTAGCGGGGCCCTGTTCTAACCTTTTGAGTTTAGCTTTAATGTCGAGATAGCTTTGAGCTAGGAAGTATGTCATAAGGACATGACTTCCATCAGGCATTTCTGGGTCTAGGCTGGTATACTGTAATAGGGCTTGAGTGAGTCTGTCTAAGAACTCAGAGGGAGTTTTGTCCCTCTTTTGAATTATGTCTTGAAGCTTTTGAAAAATGACTACTTTATGAGCTGCCTTTTTCAGACCTGCTATTAAGCAGGAGGCAAAAATATCTCAAGAGCGGAGACCCACGGCGGTGTTATAATTTCAGTGTGGGTCTTGTTCGGGGACAGCAGTGGGGCCAGGGGGATAGGTGGGGTCAGTCCTGTGGGTTTCGGTAGCATGCATTTGGGCAAAGTCCCAAACTCGTCTACGCTCTTCAGGGAGGAGAGTATTGGCCAGGAGCATGAAAATGTCATGATGTGTGAGGCTGTAAGACTGGAGGGTCCATTGAAACTCTTTGAAGTATGTCGTGGGATCAGTGGAAAAGGAACCTAGGCATTTCTCAAGTTGGGCTAAATCTCCTAAAGAGAAAGGGTCGTGAACGCGCACGATGCCTTTGGATTCTTCTACTTCCCGGAGGGGGGCCATAATTTTGGGAGGCCCTCAGGACCGAGTCTGAGGGGGACTGAAGGGTTCTGGCTCTGTCTGTGGGGGGGAAACAGGTGATGGTGGCAAAGATGCGATAATTTTGGGAGGCCCTCGGTACCGAGTCTGAGGGGGCAAAGACGGAGGTGGCTCTTGGGACCTAGTTAGAGGGGGGCTGAAAGGCTCAGGCTCGATCTGTCAGAGGGGGGAAGGTGAGGGGGATGTAGGTGGAGGGGGTGAGGTGGGACAGGAGATGGTGGTGGATGAAGAAGAGGAGGGAGAAGGGAGAGGACAGGAGGCTTCTGCAGGGGTGGAGGCAGCGGCGACAGCAGTGGTAGAGGAAGGGGAAGGGCTGTTGTAGGAGAGGAGGTGGAAGGGAGAGGACGGGAGGCTTCTGCAGGGGTGGAGGCAGCAACGACGGTGGTGGTAGGCGAAGGGGGAGGGGCGGTGGTAGGGGCAGTGGGGGAAGGGAGAGGACAGGAGGCTTCTGCGGTGGTGGAGGCAGTCGCGTCTGTGGTGGAGGGCAGAGGAGTTGTAGGAGGGGGAGGGGCTGAAGGGGGAAGCCTGTATGGTGGAGGCTCGTCAGCTGGGTCAAAGGTAATCGAAGAGGGACTGGGAGTGTGGGGAGGGGAGGAAGACGGCTTGCAGGCTAGGAGAACTTGGGGCAGGGAACAGGTGGTGCAGAGGCTGGGATTTTGAGCTAGGAGGCGAAAAGCTTCGATATAGGGAATCGCCTTCCATTTTTTCAGGCGCTGGCAGTAGTTAAAGAGATCACGAGTGATGTTAGGATCAAGAGTTCCCCCTGCGGGCCATTGGTTGTTATTGTCTAGGGGGTATGTCGGTCAATCTTGGGAGCAGTATTTACGGAGAAGTTTTGGTTTTATATCATTTGTCAGGGAGACGGTAGCCAGATGCTTAAGCAGGCATTCAAGAGGTGAACTTTCAGGGAGGGCTGAGGAGGCTTCCATGGCTAAAGGACAGAGAAGGAGACAAACAGGGGAAGACAAACGGAAATCTTCGGACTGGAGGCAGACCGCAAGGAGACAAAGGGCGTCCCCCATGATCCTTGGTGGTCTGCAGAAACTCGTATATGAGTTGGAATTTCTTAGGGAAGTGTGGGTCGGTCATCACCCAGACTTCTCTAAGAAGGCAGAGTGCCGGAGTCACGAGGTACTTAGTACTAGGAATTTTTGGCAGACAGAACAGATTTCGGAGGACAGAATGGAAGGAGGAGAGGGGAAAAAAGGGAGTGTTCTCATCCGCAAAGGAGTCACCTTGTTTATGGCTGTTGGAGGGGGCCCTGAGGGTCTGCCACAGCTGTGAAGGCCTGAGGCGGGGATTTATGGCTGTCGGAGGAGGGACCTGAGGGTCCACTGCAGCCGTGAAGGCCTGAGGCGGGGAGAGTTCCCTCCTCGTCGCCGAGCGTCAGGGCCTTGCCAGACAATCACAGTCAATGGCACCGCTATAGTTCGGGGGAGAGTGGCCCACTCCGGGGGGGAAAACTTACCTAAAGGCCAGAGAGGAGTGGTGAGTGTGATGAGCCAGCGCCGGAAAAAGAGAACGAGGGCAAGCTGCTGCTGGTGTCAGGGGAGACAGGGCCCAGTTGGGGTGTCCCGTCTCCCGGGTTTCGGCACACCAATGAAAGGAAAGGAGCGACACACAGCAGCAATTCACCGGAGAAATCCGCTTTATTAGGGAAAGGTGCTGGGTTATATAGGAAGGGGCATGGGGTGATTGTGGTGTCACTTCTACGGGGCTGGTGGCTATTGGCTTGGTGCTGGGATTGGGAGGGGGGCGAGAGCTGATTGGGCTTCAGGTGGCGCCGGCGGGAACTGAGGACCCCCCCCACCAAGAGAAGCCGGAAGTTCGCCATCTTACTGGTGGGGGCCCTTCAAGGGGGCTGCTTGCTTGCTTGCTGGCCTCTTCCGGAGCAGAGAACAAAGACAACCCGGGATGCAGTTTGTGAGCAATACACTCATTTTAAACTGTATTTCTCCCTTTGACTGATTTCGGTTTTTAGAGGTATTTTGCCCCAGGATTTCCTCTCCCTGGCCTTACAGTTCTCCAAGAAAGGAATCTTGTGAAACTAGATTAGGAAATTTTGGATGGAAATAATCAAGATACCTGCCATACCAAATTATGACCTCTAATACAACTATGATTTAAAACATATCAATATATAACAAAAGAATAGAGTGAGGAAAAATAATTCCCCCTCTACCCTTCTAGGTTCTGTGGCTGAGACATCCCTGTAATTAAAGACAACTTAGCATGGGAAAAATAAATTGAAGTTTAAAAACATGTACATCTCCTGAGTACATGGGAGACACCAGGAGAACTGAGTAAAACTGGAACTAGCTCAAACAGACAGGGACCGTGGGTGTAAGAGTAGGGTGAGGTGCTCAGGAAAAATACCCCTACGAAAACTCCTTAAACAATTAAGCAAAATCAGAATCACATTAATTCTCTAAAGTAAAATATCTAACTAGGAATATAAGCATTCTTCAGTGAAGATTAGTTAAAACCAAAAAGCCAGGAGTAACTTGGCCTAGAATGTTTGAACATCCCCCAGATAAGGAAATTCCTCAGCATGGCCCACGTCTTGTTTGTGTCAATTAAATTGATGCAGGAATTCTTGTTCAGGAAGCCGAATAATGAACTTTACAAACACTCAAGGTAGGAGAACAAGGTATATATAGGCTTTTATTTAGAGATAAGGTAAAATCAGACAGCTCTGGGATCATGCCAAGGAGGGGACCAGAGAGTCTGGACTGGTGCATTGTTTAGGGGTTTTATAGGCAAATGAGGATTTTTCGAGAACATGAAAAAAAGCTTAGGGGTGTGGACTTACTAAGTGTTCCTAGGACATTTAGAATTAACTTGATACAGGTAACTTCCTGCTCTGTTGATTTCTCCCTGATATACCAGCATCTTGGTCTGGGGGCATATGAAACAAGGCCACCTGCTCAGCCCACAAGGTGGGCTGAGGCATTGTTTGCTAAAGAGTAGGTTAAATGCAATCTTATCTTTAAGGTGGAATCGTTCTTGCCTTTTACTGTGTTATGGCTGGGCTTGCATGTTAAATTAGTTTGCCCAGTTTGCAAAATCACTTCATCAGATCTGGAGGAAAGACAGCACATAGGCCTGGGCCTTTTAGTATGCTAAGGTTAATCTTACACATGATTATAAATGACTAGCATAATAAAAATATATGCTACTCTTCTTTGTACATGTTGAAGTTTAATAACATGTACATCTCCTGAACACAGGTACACCAACTGATCTCACTGAACAATAACTCTAAAGCTGAATGTTTAATAGAGTTTTACTAGGGGATTTCCTTGCATGTAGTTAAATTGCTCTGACTGCAAATACCCTGCCTTGCTTTTTCCGAAGTCCCTCACCCCACTCTGACTACACTCACGGTCCCTGTCTCAAAATGAGGCTATTGTAAAATTTACTCTAGCCTGTTGAAAGGCCCAGTTTATTTTGAACTTTACCTAGATGCTGCTTTTCCTCCTCCAGCCCCTTAATCAAGTAATATATAACCTGGGCAATTATATAGCAGGAAGGCCCAGCTGTAAACAACATAGTGAAAGGCAGGAAGGATTCCACCTTAAAGATAAGATTGTATTTTAACACCCAGGGTGTTAAGAAATAAGATTCTTAATTTACTATTTAGCAAACAGACAATAACTCAGCCTACCTTGGGAGCAGGAACAGGCATCCTTGATTGATATACTCCCAAAACAAGAAACTGCTGTTCTGGGAAAGAATCAAAGCAGTAAATTTCTTATGTTAACTCTGCAAAATAGTCCGGAAAACTGATAAGAAACTTAGTGTCTCTTCAAAGATAAACATTTAGAGACCATTTGGTGGTTCTGAGTTCCTAGCTTTTTGTCTTTCAACGGCTTATAAATCCCCTAGACAATGCACCACTACGGACTCTCCTGTCCTGTCCTGGCATGAGCCAGAATCTCTGTTCTCTCACTGTATCTCTAAATAAAAGCCTCTCCCTGGCTCTCCTACCTTGACAGTTTGCTAAGTTCATTCTTCGACTCTGCAAACAAGAACCCCGGCATCAAAACTACCATTTTAATACTATCTTAAGCTAAAGACAAAATGCTTTGTAGGGTGCGGAGGTGGGGATCCACCTTAAGGTAAGGTTGTTTGGTAAAGTTCAGAGCCTTCACCATTTATAAGTTCCGGCAATTTAGTTATTCTCTTTCTAGTACAGAGATAAATTTACAAATAGAGATTTCTCTGTTAAATGTAAAATTCCCTTTAAGGAGATCAAACTCTATTGTTTTTAGAGCTTCTCCTGCTTTTACCCCAAAATAATTAGTTCAAAATAATCCTTGTGTCAAACAGGGATGTTTTGGATTGGCACGTTCTGCTGCTCTTCATTACAAATGTCTATACAGCATAGAGTACCCAAGTACAGTGAAGTAAATTTATTAAGTGCAGAAAAAATAAATCATTAAAAATACAAAAACTGGCTACTAGAGTTGGTCCAAACTATATTAAAGAGAACTCATAAGAAGGAATAACAAGCAGACATTAAAAATAAATTTTTCTTGTATCTAAGAAAATTGGTTACAATAAAATCGGTGTAAAGAGGTTTCAAAACACGATATGCAGCACCGTGTAATTTTCTTTGGGGGAAGGGAAAGTGCTTTTATCGTTCACCAAAATAACGAGTTGCCAGCAGTAGCTATCTGTATGGCGGTGAGACAGGGACCATGGGATTAGGCAGAGTAGGGTGAGGGCCACGGGAGAAAAAGCAGAGCAAGATAATTAGAGTCAGAACAATGTAACAATATGCAAAGAAGTCCCTGTCAAAACTCTGTGTTAAGCATTATGCAAAGTCAGAGTCACACTAATTCTCTAGGGTAAAGATTTGTATACATGACTAGGAACATAGACATTCTTCAGTAAAATCACTTAAAGCTCAAAGGCCAGGAGCAACTTGGTCTGGAATGTTTGAGTGTTCTGCAGATAAAGAAGGGTATCTCAGCACAAACCATCACTTTATTGTATCAATTACAGCATGACAATGTAAAATTTACCTTATCCTGCTAAAAGGCCCAGTTTATTTTAATTGCAACTATGTGCTATTTTCCCTTCTCTAATCGTAATCTGCAACCTAAGCAAAAGACTATTTTAGTAAGCAATCTTAACTATAAACAACCCAAGCAAACAGACAACAGCCCAGCCCACATTGAGGGCAGGGCAGGCGGTCTTACAAGTCTGCACTCCTAACCCTTTACCCTCATTCCTGAAAATCCTCAACCTCCCATAAAACCCCTAGACAATGCACCACCACGGACTCTCTTGTCCCTCCTGGCCTGAGCCGGGAGCTCTGTCCTCTCACTTTATCTCTAAATAAAAGCATGTACCTTGCTCTCCTACCTTGAGTGTTTGTGAAGCTCATTCTTCCGCTTCGTGAGCAAGAAGAACCCCAGCATCAGCGGGACAAAGCGCTGTGGTTTGTTATTGTTTGCTACAACACTTATGTTTGGCGTTCACATTCAAAAACAAATTTTAAAGCTTTAAACATGGTAACAAGACTGTTATACTGCTGTGGTACAAAGCAGGACAAAAGAACACAAGAAAGCCACTTGGTGAGGTTGTGCCCTCCCCCCACGTCCCGGCCGGGGCGGGACTTCCTGCCTCCTTTCTTCGGTTCTCAGTTCGGTCCGCCAGCGGACGTATAAAGGCCTGCATCGGCCGCGTTGGTGACAAAACGCTGGCTTCTCTCGTTATTATGTCTGGACGCGGGAAGGGCGGGAAGGGTCTAGGTAAAGGCGGTGCCAAGCGCCATCGCAAGGTGCTGCGGGACAACATCCAGGGCATCACCAAGCCTGCCATCCGCCGTCTTGCCCGGCGCGGCGGAGTCAAGCGCATCTCTGGCCTCATCTACGAGGAGACCCGTGGAGTGCTGAAGGTGTTCCTGGAGAACGTGATCCGCGACGCCGTCACCTACACCGAGCACGCCAAGCGCAAGACGGTCACAGCCATGGACGTGGTATACGCCCTTAAGCGCCAGGGCCGCACCCTCTACGGATTTGGTGGTTGAGTTGTCCTAAATATCCCAAAACCCAAAGGCCCTTTTCAGGGCCCCCTAGTTTTCCATCTGAGGAGCCGTTGCACTGGTTTGTCCGTAAATTGTGTTTCAGTCACATTTAATCCCTAACCTTTTTCTGGGCTTCGTTAAAGACTAGATTGCTACTGACTTACTGTGATAATGTAGTAGGCAATCATATAGTTTTAACATTTTCTGTGGTATTCCTACTCGAGTATTCCACTGTCAACAAAACTTGGCGAAACCGTCAAGATTTTTCAGAACGAAACTGATCAGCTCAGTAGTAAGCATGTGTTAAAGAAAACCTGGTGTCCGGACACTAATTGGTGTGATGTGATACGTTTAGGTATACATGAGGCCTTCTAACTTGATAATAGTTTGGTGACAACCTATTCTGGCACTTTGTGTTCTGTGCTCAAGAAACAAAGTTCATGACTTAGGTGTTAAAACAGGACGAGCCATTCTTAACGTCTCCTTTCTGATAGACCGCCTGGTTAGCACTCAGTACTGAAGGCCAGGAAAGTACTCAAGGTCTAAGTAATATGTCAGAACAGTTTAGGGTGTGCTGCAATTGAAAGGCATTTAGACTAAATTATAAGGGAAATGAGGTCACATTGTTACGGATTGATTTCCTTCTTGGTCCTTGTCCCCACAGCATCAGAGTTGAAAGCAGAGGACAGTAGAAGAGCAGAGTGAAAGTTTTATTTGAATACACTCCCCACGGGAGGAGCTGGCCAGTGTGGAGGTAGACAAAGGATTCCATCTGTTAGGTGGGCGTCCTGATAGTGAATTCTGGCTAGGAAGTGCCTCTTTGATTGACAAGGTGGGGTTATTTGATTGATGGGTCCACCTGTATAGATGAGACAGGGACCATGGGGGTAGTCAGAGTAGGGTAAGGGCCTCTGGAAAAAGCAAGACAGGGTATTTGCAGTCAGAGCAATTTAACCACCTGCAAGGAAACCACCTACTAAAACTCTTAAACATTCAGCTCTAGAGTCATTCTTCAGTGAGATCAATTGGTGTACCCCAGATAAGGAAGAGTAGCACATGTATTTATTTTGCTAATCATTTATAATCATGTGTAAGATTCACTTTAACATGCTAAAAGGCCCAGGCCTATGTGCTGTCTTTCCTCCTTCAGATCTGATGAAGTGATTTTGCAAACTGGGCGAACTAATTTAGCATGCAGGCCCAGCCATAAACAACCCAGTAAAAGGCAAGAAGGATTCAACCTTAAAGATAAGATTGCATTTTAATACCCAAGAAGTTAAGACGTTAGAAATTCTTCACTTACTCTTTAGCAAACAATACCTCAGCCCACTTTGGGTGCTGAGCAGACGGCTTTGTTTCATATGCCCCCAGACCAACATGCTGGTATCTCAGGGAGAAATCATCAGAAGAAGTTGCTTGTGTTAAGTTAATTCTAAATATTCAGGGACCACTTAATAAGTCCACACCCATAAGCTTTTTTTCGTGTTCTCAAAAATCCTCAACTGCCTATAAAACCCCTAGACAACGCACCACTATGGACTCTCTTGTCCCCTCCTAGCATGAGCCAGGAGCTCTTGTCCTTTCACTTTATCTCTAAATAAAAGTTTGTACCTTGCTCTCCTACCTTGATTGTGAAGCTCATTCTTTGGTTTCGTGAACAAGAACCCTGGCATCATGGATAGCCATCCTCCTCAGTGGGCAAGTTCCTTCCTCGGATAAGGCGTGTTTTGGGCAGTCCTTAGTTTTGTTTTATTGCGCCCACACTGGAATCACGTTGAGACCAGACTGATAGGTCCTGATAGGCAAAGAAGTTATTTCCCTGTAAAGGTTTTCTCTTCTCCCTGCCTGGGCAGTTTGGGCAGTTTTTCCTTGAACTTTATCTTCCCCTTCCCCCAGCTGCTCATGTGTATCTTTCTACCTAACATTACAGAAATATTCTCTATGGTGAAAAAAATAACAAGGCAGCTCTTTAACGCATAAGGATTACTAAAAAGAAATCCTTGGTACAGAGTGGAAAAGAACTAAAGGGATTAGGAAATGCAAACCTAAATTCATAGGAGCTGTTAGCTTGCCCCTGAGGAGGTCTTAGAATCTATAGAAAGAAACCCAAAGCCAAAGGTGAAAACCTTGACTACTGCAGATACACGAAGTAGCAATTGGCCACCTGTACATAAAAAGAAAACAATGACCGGATTTACATGTCTTAAAACTACCCCTCTAAAAGTTAATCTTTGTAAAATCAAATGGCAAATATGCATCTAGCCTGTCTCCCAACTCAGAGCTTTCCTCAAGAACCCTAGAACCGTCTCTGAAATGCAGTCATTAAGATACTTGTATTTCCTAGTTTGCTGGGAAGACATGGTCCTAACTTTAGTTATCATATGACTTGAAATTGTAAAACCTTCCTAATGTTTTAAATGTGTTGTATCCACTTAGTTACGTAAAAGTGAGATTTCTTTCTATGTTTGTTATTCCTGTAGCGGATTGCCTGTAATATGCATCACATTCTGGTTTTCATGCTTATTCAGTAACTTTTCTATTTTTACTACCTTTGTGGAGAAGTTTCCTGGATTGAGAAATTTTGTTTTAAATTATATTTCCCCAACACCTTCAGAGGGTCTGTATCTATTTGTGGCTTTCCATTGATTCCAGGAATAATTTTGACAAAGCCTCTCAGGTCTTAAATACCAAACAATCAACCAAAAATATCCCCAAGTATTTTGTGCATAATTCTGTATTTATAGTTAATATTTTAGTATTTGTCTTTAGAAATCTATGACAGTATTCATAGCCTGATGTAATGAGACATTTGAAACTTTTTGATATTATGTTTCCTAAATCCATGCCCAAATTTTGAATAATGAAATGTATTTATTATCTAAACTATTTTTGTAGTTTCCCAAATGGCCACTAGGCCACACATATTTGTTCTCTCATTGATGCCAGGGTTCTTGTTTGCAGAGTCGAAGAATGAATTTAGCAAACACTCAAGGTAGGAGAGCCAGGGAGAGGCTTTTCTTTAGAGATAAAGTGAGAAGACAGAGCTCCTGGCGTGGACAAGAGAGCCCCTGGCTGTGCACTGTCTAGAGGTTTTATAATGTGATAAAGGTTTAGGGGTGTGGACCTGTTAAGTGCTCAAAATGTTCATCCTTGAGAAGACATTAGGTCTTTTTTATCAGTTTTCCAGCTTGCCATTATTAATTTTCCAGATTGCAAATCACCTCATCAGGTCTAAAGGAGGAAAAACAGCACATAGGCCTGGGGCTTTCAGTATGCTAAAGTGAATCTTACACATGATTACAAATGATTAGCATAATAGAGGCATGGGCTATGCTGAGATACTTTCCTTTATTTGTGGAATATTAACTGATCTCACTGAGAATGATGCTAGAGTTTAAAGCTTAATCTGGACTTTTGGTAGGGGGTTTCTTTGCATATTGTTACACTGTTCTGACTGTAATTATTTTGCCTTTCCTTTTCCAGAGGCCCTCACCCTACTTTGACTACACCCATGGTCCCTGTCTCATCATTTTATTAGAAAGTATACTTTACATTTGTAATTAGCCATACATAATAGAGAACTGCTGTGTTATATGTTGTGCAACATGAAAAAAGAGAGCCAATCCAAAAAAACTTCCAAACCTAAGTTAGCCACATAAAGTATTAATATAAATGCTTAACAATTTATATTTTTCAAGATGGATAGAACTTACTTACATTCATATAAAAGACTCATGCCAAGGTGTCAACAGATTTTGTTCCTAAGTGTAAATGCCCTTCTCATTTGGTGGCCCTAATAGCAAATACCTTACGGATTACATCAGAAGGCCCTTGGATGTTTGTTAATGTTCTCACAATTCATGGTATCATGCCTAAATAGGATTCTATCCTAGTCTTTATTGATAACATTGATTAATATAATGAATTAACAGACATGTTCTCTGATCACCAACATGTTACTGTTTTTCCATACACTTATCTCTAAAGGCTCTGCTATAAAATATAAATATGAAATTCAGTTTTCCAGAAGCATCAAAAAAAATAATACATAACCAACTGGATATCTGTCAGACTCTACCACAGGACTAATTTATGATTTTCCAAGCTGTATTAGAAGCAGGCCACTTAACCTTGGATCAACAAAGCAAGAAATAATCACTTAGAACTGAATGAACTAATCTGATTGATCCTTTACTAAACACTTCTTATACTTGCACCCTTATCCTACATCTTAATGTATCTGGGTCTTTTCCCTTTGTCTCAGGCTATGTGTTTAAATTGGTTTTAAAAACCATCCATCCCCAGCATTTTAATTTGGTCTGAGTCTTTTAGTGACATGGGAAGGCTTGCCTGGTAGTGTATTTGGAGGCTACCAAACAGAGCATAAGGGTAATTTACCATAAAACAGTTGGGAATCAAAAGTAGAAGCAGGGAAAACATATGGAGACTGTAAGTCTGGGGAGAGAAAATCCCGGGGCAAAATACCTCTAAAAACTAAAGTCAGTCAAAGGGAGAAATAAAGTTTAAAACCCATTTATTGATTACAAAACTGCAGTCATGCCCTTCTCTCTCTTCTGCTCCAACAGCAATAAAACCCACCCTCCCCCATTACCTCTCAGATAAGCCCTCCTTGCCCAGGGAATTACCCATTGATACAGAGATGAACTTCTCTCCACCCCTGAGGAATGATGCAAATGCACTAAAGCCATACTTCTTTCCACCTCTGAATGTCTATTGTTATGCAGATATACTAAGTCCAGGTGAGATATTCTGGAAATATTACAGTTTTACCCACAGGCCACCCCTCCAGAAATCTCACCTTACAATTTCCTAGTTCTCCCTCTTCTGACCAATCTAATAACATACAAAAGCAACAGCAATAAAATCTTGATAATCCTCAAGACAGAAGATTCAGCCTATGCAGATTAAGTAAATCTTTACAGCACAATCTCTAAGCACAAAATATGTTTCTACACTTGTTTTGTAAGAATAGAAATAGGTTAGCATAAGCATAGCCATCTTAAAGGCCTAGAAGCCATTTTCTGAGTATGTGACTTAGAAAGAAAAACTGGAACTGGGTAAGGCCTTGAAAAACAAGTTAATCATGAGCACCGGGTGGTGGGCAGCTGTGACCCTTGGTCAGCTAACCTTGGTCAGTAAATCTTACATACCAAGCTTATCGTGCAGAACCTCCCTAACCATTGAGTAGTCTTACCCTGCCCTTGCTTAACCCCAGGATATATGTCTTGCAAGAATAATGTATAGTTATAGAAAATTGCTATGAGTTAAGTGCTTTGAAATTGCTATATAAACCCTTGGCTCTGAGTGCTCGGGGTCCTTGTTGAGACCCGCTGCGTCGGGCTGACTTGGACCCCAACTAGTTGGCTGAATAAAGACTTTGCTTGAATTTACATCTCTATGCCTGTGTAGTTTGTTCTCTGGGGAAGCCTCGGAAGCCTGGACCCTAACAGTTTACTCATTCCTAACAAACATGCTAGATTGCTCACGAAACTTTTACCAAAGTCAAGCTTCTCTTTAAGCAGTTTTTTCTTGACAACAGCAACACAATCATGATAATTCTCAAGCCAGATTATTCAGCAAGGTTCAAATTACCATGCAGATTAAGTCCAAAGCTCATCTATTCCAGCCTTCACGTCGCAGCTGCAGCCAGGGACACATCCAGGACACAAGGACAGTAGAAGGAAACAACCATGATTATGGGGGGCCGCAGGCTTTTTCCCCATGGTGCCAGAAGAGCTAGCCATCGCCGGTCCATGTGTTGTAATGTCCAAGACCACATCCATTTTACTCCTAAATGCTGCATGCATCCTTGCAACACACTTCCAGTAAGGTGGGTGCCTTGATCTCTCTCAATCACCAGCCACTGGCCATAGGCTGCAAGGAGACACTCTAGGCCCCTCTTGGTGGTTTGATGATCTGCACAACGTGCAAGGCACTCCTTTCAGGCTCAGCTAACTTCTTCAAAGGTCAGTGGCAAGACCCACTGATGGGCTACAACCCACATTGTCTTTTGCCCCACATGCAACAAATGCTAATGTAGTCATTGGGCCACATTAGAGGCAGACTTTCCTTCTAGCCCAACACACCTGGGCCAATGCGTCTTCTTCAATATTCCCTGGGGATGCCAAAGGCAAATGGCCTGTTACATGATATATGGTAGGTGTCTGTGCCACACCACTCTGTGGCCTTTGGGTCCAGTCTCTCACACACCCCATGATGGCATAGTTGGTTATTACCTTGGTCAGAGCTTTTCTGATGATTGGCTCCATAGCCAGCAAGGCATGTTACACAGCAGCCAGTTGCTTCTCTATCAAGATGTACCAGACCTTTGCTCCTTTCCATGGTTGTGACCAGGCTCAAGCCGGCAGCAGAAGCAGCAGCAGTGGTAGAAGCAGTAGCCTTAGGGTCAGGCCACAGGCTGGGATCAGTGTGGCCAGCAGCGGTGGTGGTGCCTCCACGACGACGTGAGTGTAGACACATGTCCCTTGGCATGAGCACCACTTCTCCCCATCATTTCTAGGGGTGACCCTCCCAAAGGTCACATCCATTATGAAAGATTTCAGGTTCAGAGGAATCCTGCCAAGCACGCCAGAATGTATGTCTGGGAGAGGAAATCCTGGGGTAAGATACCTCTAAAGACTGAAATTAGTCAAAGGGAGAAATAAAGTTTAAAACCCATTTATTGCTTAAAAAATTGCAGTCCGGCCAATCTCTTCTGCTCCAACAGCAGCAAAACCCACCCTCCCCCTCACCTCTCAGGTACAGATAAACTCTCCATTGCACCTGGAAGAAGCCAGCAAGAAAGCAAGCCAGCCCCCTCCCCTTAACCTCTCAGGTTCAGACATGCCCTTGGTTTCCCAGGTAATTACCCATTGATATGGAGTTGAACTTCTCTCCACCCCTCAGGATTGATGCAAATACACTAAAGCCATACTTCTTTCCACCTCTGAATTCCTATTGATACACAGATATACCAAGGCCAGGTGAGATATTCTGGAAATGTTACAATTTTACCCACAGAGACTGAAGCCAATAACCCAGGGGAGAGATAATAGTCCTCACACCAGGGTCGTAGCATAGTGGTATTGAGAACTGGTCAGTGTCAATTTATATTTGAAGGCAAAACCAAGAGAATTTCTGGAAGAATTGAATATAAGTATAAGAAAAGGACAATTATGAAGTTATTTTTAACTAATGGGGGAGTCCTTAATAAAAGATTTTTGGGGAGAAGGGGGATAACCAATGTCCTATTTTGAACATATTAACCTTAAGAAGTCATTAAATATCCATATGAAGAAAGAAAATAGGGAGTTGGTGTAAGGTTGGAGTCTCCAGGGGAAGGGATGAGCCTGCTGGACAAGCTCAGGCCTCACCAAACAAGGTAAAGAGACTAACAGGTTCAGGTCTGACAACATTCCAGAGACTGATCAGATAACATTCCTAACTAGAGCCCTTCCCCCAAGCTGGAAGATTAGTGGTGACTTTCCTGTACCTGGCTAAAGGCCAATGAGAGACCCCCACGTACCCTACGTGAGCCAATCCTCCGTGCCAGTGTATACCTTTGCTCTCCCTCCCCTTGCCTTCTTTAAAAACTTGCTGCCTCCCCTGCTGGGCGCGACTTCCCCAGCCTCCATTTCTGTAGACTGGGAAGCCTTGCCTGGGAATTGTGTTCAAATAAACTACCTGGCCCTTTGTTGCCTCTCTTCGCCTGCTTATTTCGGCTAGAATTTATCTTACAGTTGGGTGTATGTCTATCTGGACTTTGACAAAGATGCCTGGGTTGGAGATATAAATTGGAAGTCATTGATGTACCGTTGGTATTTAAATCCTGAGCCTGGTGAGAACTCCAAGGGTGTGAATGTAGGTAGAGACAGAAGTAGTAAATACTTAGTCCTGTCTTCCCTAACATAAAGGGTTTGGGAATAAGGGATGAACTAGCAATAGATACAGAGCCTCTGGTAAGATAGAACCAAGTGAAGAAAATATATCAAAGAGAAATTGTAGTGTCAACTATGTCAATGTTTCCAATAGGTCAAATAAAATGAATACTAATAATTTGCCACTAGGTGTAGCAAAGTGATTTTTCTGTTAGTTTATATTTTCTCTCTTTCCCTAGCAAAAGTAATACAGAAAGGCAGGAATGTTTTCTTTACTACTTCACCAGCGCCAAAAAAATGTGCCTGAAGCATAATAGTCAATCATTCAGTAGTATTTAGTGAATAAATTAATTAATGTTCCTGATGCTATTGAAACCTCTTCTGACTGACTATACCAGGGTATATTCAGTAGGGTATAGTCCTAAACAAGTGATGAAACTGCCAAATCTGTGTGAAGTAAGCATTCTAAATCTCAGGGCATTTAGTCATGATACATTTTCCTATATGTTAAAAATTAAAAGATTATGGGGTTTTTTTTTAGAGGTAGTTTTCCCAGTATAGTTGAAAGGAAAGACAAGCAGTTGTTCTAGGTTTGTGAAGTCTTAACTCAAATTTACCAAACGTAGATGTTTATATGCAGCAAACTTTAATCCAGAAGCCATAGATAAAATAAACCCATGTGTTAGGAAAGAGTATAAAACCTAAATGTGATTTATTCCCACTAGGATGTTTATACATTTTAACAGTAAGGTGTGAACAAAGGGCCACGTGGTGGAAGCTGCTCGGGCTGAGAGTGGGGGTGGGGGAATTGATAAGGGCCTGGCAATACCTGTTTGAGTTTCTTAAGCCTACCAATAAAATTAAGACATGTAAAGGAAAGATATAACTGGCTTATGCAATGTCCGGGAAAGAATGTGAACCCTGTAGTACTCAGCCAATGAGAGACCAGGGGAGGGACTCCCATACTAGGAGATAAATTATTGGCGCCTAACTCCCCAGGTGTGCCTGTCCACCAGACACCCGATCTTGCAAGACCGTCATTAAAGTCTCGCTCCACTGTTCTGTCTCCGTGCCCACTTATTGAATTTGGACCAGTGAGTGTTTCTCACACATGAATGGGCTTTGACCTAAATCTTGGGAGAAATGTAAAAACTTGAATTCGTGGACTGTACTAAGTAGCCTCTCATCACAACGAAGAATGATTCTTTATCCTCTAATGTTGGTCAGAGCTTTGGGGCTGAAGTTATCTTAATGATACATATTTATAACATGATATTGAGACAGGGACCATAGATGTAGTCAGAGTGTAGGGTGAGGGCCTCCGGAGGGGTCATGCTGGGATATTTGCAGTCAGAACAATGTAACTACATACAAGGAAACCCCCCCTACTAAAATTCTATGTTAAATATTAAGCTCTAGAATCATTCTTCAGTGACATCAGTTAATGTTCCCCAGATAAAGAGTAGCACATATTTTATTATGTTAATCATTTGTAACCATGTGTAAGATTCACTTTAGCACAGTAAAAGGCCCAGGCCTATGTGCTGTCTTTCCTCCTTCAGATCTGACAAGGTGATTCTGCAAACTGAGCAACTAACAGCATGCAGACCCAGCTGTAGACGACATGGTAAAAGGCAGGAAGAATTCCATCTTAAACATAAGATTGCATTTTAACACTCAGGAAGTTCAAGAGGCAAGATTCTTTAGCAAGTAGACCAATACCTCAGCCCACCTTGGGGGCTGGGCAGGCAGCCTTTTGATATGCTCCCAGACCAAGGCACCGGTGTCCCAGAGAGAAATCAAGGCAGGAAATTCCTTACAGTTAATTTTTAATATTCAGGGACCACTTAACAAGTCCCCACCCCTAAGTTTTTTCATGTTCTCGAAAAATCCTCAACTGCCTATAAAACCCCCTAGACAATGCACCACTATGAACTCTCTTGTCCCCTCCTGGCATGAGCCAGGAGCTCTGTCCTTTCACTTTATCTCTAAATAAAAGCCTGTACCTTGCTCTCCTACCTTGACTGTTTGTGAAGCTCATTCTTCGGCTCAGCAAACAAGAACCCCGGCATCAATATTATATAATATGATTAATATATTACATAATATAAGTGTTCTCTTAAAGTTGAAATTGATGACATGCTATTAAAACACTGAGATTTCCCCCCTGAATTTGAAAAGGACTATAGGATCAGTATCAATGAGAATTGTTAATGAGTCACATTTGAGATTACCCAAATTCTTCTAATAACACAATTTGTTTTATCTGTCCTTTCACTTTATCTCTAAATAAAAGCCTGTACCTTGCTCTCCTACCTTGACTGTTTGTGAAGCTCATTCTTCGGCTCAGCAAACAAGAACCCCGGCATCAATATTATATAATATGATTAATATATTACATAATATAAGTGTTCTCTTAAAGTTGAAATTGATGACATGCTATTAAAACACTGAGATTTCCCCCCTGAATTTGAAAAGGACTATAGGATCAGTATCAATGAGAATTGTTAATGAGTCACATTTGAGATTACCCAAACCCAGGGAATTTTATCTAATTGGTCCAGGGTAACCACTTAATCATATTTAAACAACAAATCTTCTGCATGATTCTTACGTGCTGCCACATAAAAGATGTCTGGCCTACATAATGTCTAGGTTCCTTATTGGCAGTTAAATTCTATTCAGAAAACTGAGATGAGATTAATGGAAAGCTAGTGAAAATGTGGAGTTAGAGAAAAACAAAAATCATATCCCCTATCCAGTTATGCTGTAGTCATATTTAATAGGCAAAAGAATTCTCCTCTTACCCTTCATTTACCAACCAGAAAGTGAGTACACAGGAATAGGTATATGACATTGTAGGAACAACCAAGATAACATTTCAATTTACAAAAACTTTGAAAAACTGTACCGATGAGGTATTTCCCATTGCTCCATAAGACTAGAATTATCTCCTAATATCACACAACGGTTATGTTTATTTCCACTGGAATATGGTTGTTAAAAGTTGCTCACACACAGCAGTGACATCATCAGATGCAATTAGGGGCAAGGCATAGAGTAGTAAGCGCTTCACATCACAATCTGCCAGGTACAGGTGTTTAAACACTTTACATTTATGAGCTCAGTAGTCCTTGAAACAAACCTTTGAATGAGGTCCTGTTACTATCATCATCATACAATTGTATAAATGAGGAGATTGAGACCCAGAAAGCAAAATGTCACTCAACATGTTCTCACAACTAGAAACGATTATTATAGGTTCGATCCCAAGCCATCTGCTTCTAATGATTGTGCTTAAACATTTCACCATATTTCATCACGTTCGTAGTAAATCTGTAAACAGGACATTTACATCTTAACTTTTAAAGTATCTTTTATTCTTCACATCCTGAACAAATTCTTTTTTATGTCTAAAATATATGTGGGTCCGCTTAGCGGTGCCAAATTGAGACAGGGACCGTAGATGTAGTCAGTGAGGGCCTCTGTAGGGGGCAGGGCGGGATATTTGCAGTCGGAGCAATGTAACTACATGCAAGGAAACCGCCTACTAAAACTCTTATGTTAAACATTAAGCTCTAGGACCATTCTTCAGTGAGATAGATCAGTTAATGTTCCCCAGATAAAGAAGAGTAGTAATGTTTTATTATGCTAACCATTTATAATCATGTGTAAGATTCACTTTAGCATACCAAAAGGGCCAGGCCTATGTTCTGTCTTTCCTCCTTCAGATCTGATGAAGTGATTTTGCAAACTGGCCAACTAATTTAGGAAGTAAGCCCAGGCATAAACAACACAGTAAAAGGATTTCACCTTAAAGAAAAGATTGCATTTGATGTTAGAAATTCTTAACTTACTCTTTAGCAAACAATACGTCAGGCCACCTTGGGGGCTGAGCACGTGGCCTTGTTTCATATGCTCCCAGACCAAGATGCTGGTATCTCAGAGAAATCAACAGAGGAAGTTACTTGTGTTAAGTTAATTCTAAATATTCAGGGACCACTTAACAAGTCCACACCCCTAAGTTTTTTCCATGTTCTCAAAAAATCCTCAACTGCCTATAAAATCCCTAGACAACGCACCACTACGGGCTCTCTTGACCCCTCCTGGCATGAGCCAGGAGCTCCATTCTCTCACTTTATTTCTAAACAAAAGCCTGTACCTTGCTCTCCTACCTTGAGTGTTTGTGAAGCTCATTCTTCGGCTTTGTAAACAAGAACCCCGGTGTCAAAATCTGACAATTATCCATGAGTTAAAAATAGGTACACTTATCATGTAACATGCTTGCATCAGTGACAAACTCACTCTAAATAAAACACATGCACTTCATACATGGACCAGTAATTCTGTGCTTTTGCTGTATCTGAAATCAATTACTATCTATACCTCTCTTCGCAGGTTTTATCACTAACGATGGGTTCATCTTTTCACCAATGTCATAAATTAACACCTGAGTGCAGATTAAGACTCATCCTTAAAAAGTAAAAAACACCTTTAACTCACTTGATTCTATTAATACAATTTAAAGGTCCTCTCTACCCTTTGTGGTAAATGATCAAAACAATGAAGAGCTTAACTGCTCTTCTAGACCTACAGAGCATGTGGCCTTCTGACTTGACAAGATACAGCGATTACTCGTAGAGGGTAAGAGATATTATCACCGGCCTTATAAAAAATGATCATTTCTTCCTAATGACAAGGTCCCAAGATGTAGGACTGAAGACACTGAAAGTAAATTTAACATTGCCAGACATGCCTGATTTAATTATCTTCCCTGTGGCACGGTATTGACACTAGTATGTTCATAAGATATGGTCATACCCAAGTTAGAGTGCAACTTCGAAAGTTTTCCCCCCACAGCTTACGTTCCTTGAGCAAACTACTTGGGTCATATTGACCCACTACGTAAAAGATTGACTCAAGAATACAGAGTAGCTAATCTAATCGAACACTGGTAAGGAAGGCATGCGCGGCGACGCTAGCACAAAACGGTCCCTCAGCAGACCACTAAGTAGCTCGATAAATAACGGGTGCATGCCGTGAACCCCAGTATTTCCACGCGCCGTGTGGGTGCCACCCACCAGCCTCACAGCTCCTCAGGAAAGATGTCAGGGGCTCTGAAAAGGACCTTTTGTTGATAAAGCAAAAACCACTCAGTCCCCGAAGCTGTAGAGGGCACGGCCCTGGCGCTTGTGGGCCTAGACCACGTCCACACCCGTGACTGTCTTGCGCTTGGCGTGCTTAGTGTAAGTGACGGCGTCCCGGATCATGTTCTCCAGCAACACCTTCAGCACTCCACGGGTCTCTCCGTAGATGAAGCCAGAGATGCGCTTGACTCCGCCGCGCCGGGGAAGGCGGCGGATGGCAGGCTTGGTGATGCCCTGGATGTTGTCCCGCAGCGCCTTGCGATGGCGCTTGGCACGGCCCTTCCCTAGATCCTTCCCACCCTTCCCATGTTCAGACATACTAACACACAAGAAAACGGAGCGGTTTGTCACCAACGCGTTTGTCACCAATGCGGCCTATGCAGGCCTTTTTTTATACGTCCGCTGGCGGACCGAACTGAGAACCGAAGAAAAGAGGCGGGAAGTCCCGCCCCGGCCGGGACGTGGGGGGAGGGCACAACCTCACCAAGAGGCTTTCTTGTGTTTTTTTGTCCTGTTTTGTACCATAGCAGTATAACAGTCTTGTTACCATGTTTAAGGCTTTAAAATTTGTTTTTGAATGCGAACGCCAAACATAAGCTGGCAATTCGCTATTTTGGTGAACGATAAAAGCACTTTTTTTTTCCCCATAGAAAATTACACGGTGCAGTATATGGTGTTTTGAAACCCCTTTACACTGATTTTATTTTAACCAATTTTCCTAGATAAAAGAAAAAATATTTTTAATGTCTGCTTGTTATTCTTTTTTAACAGTTCTCCATAGTACAGTTATAACTAATTCCCTAGCAATTCTTTAACCAGCCAGAGGTTTAAAATAATTATTTTCCTCAATGATGAAGTACCATCTTTACCACTATACTTGGAACTATTACTAAAATTGTATTTCATGTTAATCAATTTCCTTTATCAAAGGAAATCTTCAGTTAAAAATTTAGAAAATTCACATTAGGAAAAAATTACCTCTATAATGTTCTATCATAAGCATTTCTATGATACATTTTTAACAAAATCTTATTTAACAATAATGTGCTATTTTTTATTTTAAAGGACATCTACATAATTTTTTTCCTGAGGATAGCCTAGGACTGAAATGCTTTGTTAGAAAGGATGCAGATTTTAGGGTATTTGATTCATATTACATTTTCTACAAAATTTTTATCACATTCACGCATGCCAACAGTAACTGTTGTGTATGTAAGTTTACCATGACTGGATTGTTTTTAAAATCTTTTTGTTACCATCAACTAAGTTTTGGTTAGATGACTGAATTTTTATCTTTGCTGAATCAACAACAGTCACCATAATGCAGGGGTTCTTGTTTGTTCAGCCAAAGAATAAACTTCTCAAACACTCAAGGTAGGAGAGCCAGGGAGAGGCTTTTATTTAGAGATAAAGCGAAAGGACAGATCTCCTGGCTCACATCAGGAATGGACAAGAGAGCCCGTGGTTGGCTCGTTGTCTAGGGGTTTTATTCGCTATTGAGGATTTTCAGGAATGGGAGTAAAGGGCTAGGGGTACAGACTTGAGTGGTCTCAGAATGCTCATTTTTGGAGAAACAGACGAAATTTGCTGCTCTGATTCTTTCTCAGGATAGCAGTTTTCTTCTGGGAGCATGTCAATTAAGACCACCTGTGCTGACCTGTAGAGGTGGGCTGGGTTTTGCCTGTTTGCTAAAGTGTGTTAAGAATCTTGCTTCTTAAATTCTTGGGCTGTTTACAGTTGGGCTTGCTTACTAAATTAATCTTTTTCCTAGGTTGCAGATTACTTGATTAGGGTTAGAGAATGAAACACATCACATAGGTACAGTTAAAAATAAGCTGGGCCTTTTAGCAGGCTAAGATAAATTTTACAGTGTCATGATCTAATTGATACAGTGAAGTCACAGGTTATGCTGAAATACTTTTCTTTATCTGCAGAACATGCAAACATTCCAGGCCAAGTTGCTCCTGGCCTTTTGAGCTTTAACTGATTTCACTGAAGAATGTCTGTATTCCTAGTCTGGTATCTTTACCTTAGAGAGTTAGTGTGCCTGACTTTGCATAATGCTTAACACAGAGTTTTGACAGGGACTTCTCTGCACATTCTTACATTGTTCTGACTGTAATTATCTTGCTCTGCTTTTTCTCCGGAGGCCCTCATCCTACTCTACGTAAACCCACAGTCCCTGTCTCAACCAGGCAAGATTTACTGATTTACTTCCCAGTGATAAAGTATCAGCTTTAATATAATTAACTTCTTTGCTGTTCTGGGAACAATTGTCCCTTCTGTCTCCTTTGAAATGTGTTTTAAACTGTGGGAGAGGGAAAATAATTTTCCCTCTGTTCTTGAGCTCTTGGCTCATACTCCCCTTTAGTAACAAACAAGATTAACTGGAGAAAAAAAATTATGTACATACCTTCATATGTATGGGTGTCCCACATAGGTATGACTCAATAGGTGGCCAGACTATTATTATTTTATATTGGCATATTATATGCCATCTTGACCTAAGGAAAAAAATAGGGATCTGGGATCTGGGGCTTTAAGGGGAGAAAGGCACAGGAAGGTCAGAAGAGGAAATGTTTGGTGAACAAAAAATTTCCTAGTCAGGCAGGTAGTGTCTTAGCTGGAAAAGTTATCTGGTAATAGCTCTCTTCCTGGCACAGGTACACTTTCTAGTGTACATTTCCTTTATAAATGCATATTTCACTACAAAAATGTAACTTTTACTGTTTTCAGAGCTTTCCAGTGTGTGCAGCTTTTTATAAATAATAAGCTCCAAATAACCCTTAGGGCAGGGCTATATTTTGAGAGAGAAATTTCTGCTTCCTTTATCCCTCAAATTCCCTTCACCTCCTCTTTCTGTCCCCGCCTTTGCCTTGGTTCTGACTCACCACCTGGTAGCATTTTCAAACTTTTGATGTCGGATTTCACCCACTTCGTCACCTTTCAATTGAGTTACCAGAATAATGAATCTGAATCATACATTTTACAAGATTTTAAACTTCTATATTGATCCCACTTGTCCTTGTAGATAAACCTTATACCTCCTTTCAAGGTGTGCAAAGCCCCTCAGCATCATAAGGTCCTCCTCCTTACTTTTGCACATTTCTCTTCAGCCATTCCAGGCTCAGCAACTCTAAAGGATTAGTCCAGTTTACTTGGCTCAGACCCTCAGTGTAGAGCCCTCTTCCCCTCCCCCACTGCAGGATATTACCAAATGAGGCAGGTTCCATTTTGGCCCCTCTCAGTTTCTACGCAGAGTACTTAACTGTTTCATCTTAGGCTGCAGAGTACTTAATTGTTTCATCTGACGTCTTTCCCATTTCAGGGACATTTCTTATCACATACTAGGCACTCCAAACCCATTTGCTGAGTAATTCTGAAAGAAAGGAATGGTGGATGCATGGAATAAGCAAACTTCAAAGTTTGCCTTAATGTTAAGTCCAGGGAGAGGAAATCCTCAGGCAAAATACCTCTAAAAACCGAAATCAGTCAAAGGGAGAAATAAAGTTTAAAACCCGTTTATTGCTCACAAACTGCAGTCATGCCCATCTCTCTCTCCTCCTCCAACAGCAGCCCAAAACCGACCCTCCCTCTCACCTCTCAGGTACAGATAAGCCCTTGGATGCCCAGGAATTTTCCACTGATATGGAGATGAACTTCTCCACCTCTGAGGAAAGATGTAAATGCACTAAAGCCATACTTCTTTCCACCTCTGAACGCCTGTTGATATACAGATGTACCAAAGCCCGGCGAGATATTCTGGAAATGTTAATTTTACCCACACTATGATTTTTACACCAAGACTAAAAGCCATTAATTCCCTTGTCAATGTTTATACCCTTATACTTGGGGATGGGAAGTGGTGAACCAGGATGTGGCCACCTGGGTGGAGTAAATTGTGTGGAGTTAACTAGATGAGAAGCAAGATCAATCTAAATTATGCTGTCTCACAACTTCAAGTCTTCAGTCAGCACTGTTATCCTTAAAATTACCTTGACTTCCGATACGGGTTCTTGTTCACGTAGTCCAAAGAATGAACTTCACATACACTCCAGGTAGGCAAGAAGAAAAGGTTTTTAATTCAGAGAAAGGAAAGTACAGAACTCCCAGCGCGTGCCTGAAGGGGACAAGAGTGCCCTTGTCTGGGCTTTTTCTAGGGGTTTATATCTCAGATTTAACTGAGTTGTCTTAATTCTGTTGATTCCCTCCTGAATACTGTTCATTGTTTCAACCCTTCTCACTGAAGGTTGTCTATATTTTTAAAAGCCGGCATTATTTATATCAAAATGTTTGCATGATTTTAACTATCAGTTAAACGTTTGCTTAATAGTTTCCTAAGAACTTCGTTGTACATCGCTACATTGTTCCAACTCCAGGTATTCTTTTTGTCCTTTCCTGAGGTCCTTATCCTGCTCTAACTAGACAGGGACTGACTGCCCAGTCTTTTCCCATTCTCACAATTATACTTTAAGTTTGAAAAGATGCAGATTGTGGGCCTGCTGCAGTTTGGACAGCAAGTACTCCACCCTCTGAGGAATTCTGCCACTTAACTGAGACCTACAACTTCCGGCGGATGGTGCTCGAATTCCTTTACTCTACTGCCATAGTCCTTAGTGTATGCTTATCTAGAAGTAGCCTGTAAGACCCCAGGAACAATTGCTACGTTCTAACCGCAGTATACTGCAGATTTTCAAATACTTAAGCAACTGAAAAGTACAGAGATGCTATTTACATTAGTTCTCCATGAACTACAGGAAAATTGTTATTAAAAATGTCAAACATGAAAAAATATAGGTAAGGAAAAAGCCCTAAAAGTTACTCTGGAATTTGCACTGTACCTAGTTATACCTACATTCAGTTAATGAGAATGGTCACTTATACTTTAAGCAGACAAGTAGGGTTAGCCGTGAATAATCTCTTTCTTGGAACGCATGGATGGCTCCAAAAGGTGGGGTGTGGGCCTAGGGTGACCCACCGCTCTGCAGCCAGTAGCTCGCTTGGAGCTGATGTACTTGATAACGGCCTCGGTGCCCTCCGACACGGCGTGCGTGGCCGCCTCCGCGGGTAGCAGCAGGCGCAGGGCCGTCTGGATCTCCCTGGAGGTGACGATCGAGCGCTTGCTGTAATGCGCCAGGCGCGACGCCTCGCCCGCCATGCGATCCAAGGTGTCGTTGAGAACGAGTTCACGATACCCATAGCCTTGAGCGAGATGCCGGTGACGAGGTGGACCTGCTTGCTTTTGAGCCCCTTGTACACGTAAAGGGAGTGAGTAGCAGCTCTCCTTGCGGCTGCGCCTTTGGCCACCGCCTTCTCGGAGCCCTTCTCCGGCGCTCAGGCAAACTCGGAGGGCTCTCCGGTCAATATAAAATAGAAATCCAAACAGGACCTCTTTAAGGTGCAACGGCTTATGCAAATGAATGGGGTAAAAGTCTGTGGTGAATTGTGGTTATTCGTGGGTGAGGCCATATTCCAGTTTTGCCCAATCAGGATATGCATTCCACATAGTCACGTTTCCATTGGTCTAAATGAAAATGAAACTAACCAGTCGTACAGCTCCCTTTTCGCGCCTAGCAGGGACTATAAATTCTGCGCTCGCGTACTGAAGTTTTAGAAGTTCTCAGCAAAGGCTGTCAGCGTTTAGCTATGTCTGGACGTGGCAAGCAGGGCGGCAAGACTCGCGCCAAAGCCAAGACTCGGTCGTCGCGGGCCGGGCTGCAGTTTCCTGTGGGCCGCGTGCACCGCCTGCTCCGCAAGGGCAACTATGCCGAGCGGGTCGGGGCCGGCGCGCCCGTGTACCTGGCGGCGGTGCTGGAGTACCTGACGGCCGAGATCCTGGAGCTGGCGGGCAACGCGGCCCGCGACAACAAGAAGACGCGCATCATACCGCGCCACCTGCAGCTGGCCATCCGCAACGACGAGGAGCTCAACAAGCTGCTGGGCAAAGTCACCATCGCGCAGGGCGGTGTCCTCCCCAACATCCAGGCCGTGCTGCTGCCCAAGAAGACCGAGAGCCACCACAAGGCCAAATAAAGACCAAGTTTGGAGGAATCTGAAAAACAAAGGCTCTTTTCAGAGCCACTTACATAGTCGTAAAAAAGGTAACACTACTTTTCGTTTTTAATTAGTTTAAGCAATTTGTGAAAATGCTGACGCTTTTAAGTTCGGTTTTAGCCCCCGCTAAACCTCACCTCACTTGACATGTTTCAGAGCAGGTGTTTAGGAGCCTTTATTTAACAGTTTGCATTGTGTTTTATACGAACTAGTTTCAAGGTCACTTGTATTGAATCTACACGAACATTGTATTGTCCCAATACTTATCCACATCTCGCAATTGTTTTTAGGTAACTGATTTTACTATGAAGTCAGTTCTACAGAAATCCATGGAGATGTCAGAAGATAGTATCTTGCATTTTAAAAAGTTACCTCCAAAGGAATTTTTTGATATGCTTACTAAAAGTAGTGAAGTGTAATTTGTATATGAGTATTAGTTGACATATATTACCACTGCCAAATTAGTAATGCAAACTCGATTGTAACAAGGATGATACTTGGATGCTAAATTGCTTTCCAAGAGCAATAATGGATACCTAGTTTGAAAAACCTTTCTGAAAGGGCAAAGGTTTTCTGAATAGTGAGGTCCAAGATCTTTATATTTCTATATGGGCAAAAGAAGCTCCATTTACTCTAAGCCTTGTAAGGAATTGAAATATTTATGTACTTAATTTTGCTGCTCAGTAGCTTCTCAAGAAATGCAAGCATAGACTTGTTTCCATCTTTTATTAAATCCTTAAGTAGTATGCACTAAGGATACAACAGTAAAGACACTGCCTGTCCTAGAGAAACTTGATCTAATGGAGAGAAACACAAAAATAAACCACAACATAGCAAGAGAAGTAAGCACAAGATATTAGAACATAGAGCAGTAAGACCTATGAAAGGTAATATTTAATCTGAGGGTTAAAGGAAAGAGAACTGGAGGAAAGTATGGGGATTCCAGCAGAGAATGAGCATCAGCAGGCTTGTGATTCAGGCAAATGACGAGTTTGATATTGGCAGTAAAGCACAAGTTAGGATACAGGAAGGAGCCAGATGGAATCTTTAGGCAACTCCCTTGATTTTGAATATTTTTACATATTAATGACACCTAAATGTTTTATGTCCATCCCGGGTTTATCTCCTGAATTCACACATACATATTCATTTATTTCCTATAATTGTAGATTTCCAGGACTCGAAATGCATATCCCAGGTTGATCATTATCAGTACTTCCCCAGAGATCTTTCCTAAGTGGATGTCACCATTTACCCATTAGTATGAGCCAAATGGTCTGGTGTCACTGAGTATTCATCTTTGTGTGCCATTATAGTACTGCAGCAAAAGTCAGTTCTTTAAATTAAATGGGGTGATGAAAACATGTTCAAAGTCCAGAAAAGCTTAGGTAAAAGGCCACCAGCCTACTAGCTCAGTGTTTTGAGAAACATGAAATATTCATGTCCACATAGCTAGAACTATTCAGTCCCTGAATAAATCTTCATATAATCAGAACTGAAAGATTAAATTGGAGTATATTGACTGCATTACTCCAGGAGAGTGTCCTACCCAACCAGCAATATTGATCAGTGCAGAAAGGTCTCTCTTGGGCCATTCCTGACTTAATAGCTGTTTCCCAACAGAGGGGAAGAAAACAGTTTACACACTCCAAAATACCAATCTGTTTTAGAAATTGGCTTTAGGTTAGACCAGCAGGGCTCTCCAAGTTTGGGAGGCAAGGCAGGCTTTCCTCCAATTATATCTTCCTTTCCAGAGGAAGGCTGATTATTGAGAGTAAACAATACTGTGTTCATTCAAACTAAAGGTACCACACCATCTAAAATTGGTAGAATATTGGCAGCATCTTAAATTCCAGATATGTAAATTGTAACTTAATACTTCCCACGAACCAACTGGCACAAGGTAATGAATAGGTTCTTGAGCAGATGATCTAACTGTTGCAATGGTCATCTCGTTACCTATTTTCAAAAAAGACAATATATCAGATTTTTCTGTCTCACAAGCAAAATTGAGGGACTGAGATGACATATATAAGCCAATTTGCAGGTATACTCCTCTAATGCTTGTATGACAGCTTTCCTTTTTCTCTTAAAAGGTAATGCACACCAGCAGTGAAAAGTTGACAGGAAGTATAAATTAGAGAACTAACCTGTCAAGACAAACAAGGCAGAAGCAATTGGAAACAATTTAATGGCCAGACCAAGAATGGACAGCCTTAAAAAAACAAGATTTTTAAATGTTTAGGAATGGAGCCCATCTGCCAGATAAAACACCAGCAACTGTAAGGACCGTCGTTTTTCATAATGCCATGTGGGCGGCTCCGAAAGGAGCCTCTGGGATTGAGTGGGAAACCTTGAGATTTAGGCCCTTCCGCCGCAGATGTAACAGGCAAGATGGGTGTCCTTGGATATAATGGTGACACGCTTGGCGTGGATGGCACACGAACTCCACGAAGAGGCCTCGCATACCTCCTGCAGCACCAAGACCACCGAGGTCTGGAAGCGCAGATCGGTCTTGAAATTCTGCGCGACCTCACGCACTAGGCGCTGGAACGGCACCTTGCGGATCAGCAGTTCGGTGTATTTCTGGTAGCAGCTAATCTCGCACAGCGCCACCTTGCCAGGCCAGTAGTAGTGGGCCTTCTTCACGTCACGCGTGGTAGGCGCGCTCTTGCGGGCCGGGCCGCCTTGGTGGCCAGCGGCTTGCGCGGGGCCTTACCAACGGTGGCCTAGCGAGGCGCTTGGTTGCTGAGCGCCGATTGGAACATTCAATTCCAGGAAATGGAGGCTGCCCGTAACATTTATAGTAAGAGTCAGGAGCTGATTGGACAAAAGGAAAACAAGGACTACCCAGCAGGTAACCGCGCTGGTTAAACTTTGTTGTATTCCAAATCCTGTTCTTAGTTTATGGCCTCTGTTTTTTCTTTCTCCTTTAAAGTTCCTCGCTCTATACAAGTTAATTGCAATAGAAATGAGAGCCACATAAATGTAAAAATTGTCTAGACCCACATTAGAACAAAAAAATTTTAATCATTTTATCCCAAAATATTCATTTCAACGTTATCAGTATAGTTCAGATATTTCATTTTTTTATTTTGCACTAATTCTTTGAAAACCAGTTTTATACAGAACTTGATTCGGAGCAGCCCGTTTCAGTGATCAAGTCACGATTGGCTGAGTGGCTACCATACTGGAAGGCACAATGTGCACCCACTTCTTTCAATTTTCTAACCTTTAAACACAAATATTATGAACTTCTTTTAACCTTCAGGAAAAAAATCTCATCTACGTTAGGAGGTCAAGGGCTAATTACCTTCATAGAGAAACTTCTTTACAAGAACCTTTAATTCTCAAATATAAAGCAATTCTACTACTGTAATTTTTCTATTCTAATGAATTCAAGACTGTAACTGGCAAGGTCGTAACAAAAATCTTTTGTATCGTTTCACTAATTTAGGGAGAGGGTGCTGGTATTGCCATGGCGATGATAAAGTGTCTAATTTAATGGGATTACTTGTACAGCATTGCTCTTAATCTAATCCCACCAACACCACCAGTTAACCTGTTTAGGACAAACTAAACAAACCCTTGAGTTTCCATCTGTAACCAATGGTTCTAATTAGTAACTGGTAAAACCATAGTACACCTTGCCTTGGTATCAGTGATCCCCACACTCCTAAGCTTATATATTCCAAGGCAAACTTTTTCTGAAAAATAATTCCATCATTGTATCAGTTAGATCTTTAAATCACAAAAACATTTTAAGAAAATAACTTATTCCGAAAATTATTTTATTAGGCATCAGTTACCTTCTCCAATTAAAAAAGGCTGCTTAAAAATTGTTTCCTTAATCAGCAACATGAAAACAGATTTAGTTTTGTGATTGAATCTTTCTCAGAAATAGCCTTAGGCCCAATATAGGAATTTGGAATGATCCCTGCATCAAGATGACTATTTGAATCGCTCAAACTCAGCAATCAAAATGCCTTAAGCTTCCACTGACACCCCAAACGCAATTAGACTCAGCAGAACTTCTTGTAGATCTTGGGTAGGGATAAGGGCAGGAAAATTAGAAAACCAGACTCAACATAACCCAACCTAATACTTCTGAGATTTGAAATACTAAATGTGTAGACAAGATTAATGAAATTAACAGACCTGAAAAAAAGGAAATAAAAAATGCAATTACCTGAACCGTTGAAGCTAATAGTGACCTTTTGAAGGCTTTTACAAAGACGAAAAAAAGATTTAAAACCAAGTGTTCAGTTCTCCTAAAAACTTCGGTGGCTCTGAAAAGAGCCTTTGGTTTGATGAGTGTAGGAAATTTATTGACTCCTACTTGCCCTTGGCCTTGTGGTGGCTCTCGGTCTTCTTGGGCAGCAGCACGGCCTGGATGTTGGGGAGGACACCGCCCTGCGCGATGGTGACTTTGCCCAGCAGCTTGTTGAGCTCCTCGTCGTTGCGGATGGCCAGCTGCAGGTGGCGCGGTATGATGCGCGTCTTCTTGTTGTCGCGGGCCGCGTTGCCCGCCAGCTCCAGGATCTCGGCCGTCAGGTACTCCAGCACCGCCGCCAGGTACACGGGCGCGCCGGCCCCGACCCGCTCGGCATAGTTGCCCTTGCGGAGCAGGCGGTGCACGCGGCCCACAGGAAACTGCAGCCCGGCCCGCGACGACCGAGTCTTGGCTTTGGCGCGAGTCTTGCCGCCCTGCTTGCCACGTCCAGACATAGCTAAACGCTGACAGCCTTTGCTGAGAACTTCTAAAACTTCAGTACGCGAGCGCAGAATTTATAGTCCCTGCTAGGCGCGAAAAGGGAGCTGTACGACTGGTTAGTTTCATTTTCATTTAGACCAATGGAAACGTGACTATGTGGAATGCATATCCTGATTGGGTAAAACTGGAATATGGCCTCACCCACGAATAACCACAATTCACCACAGACTTTTACCCCATTCATTTGCATAAGCCGTTGCACCTTAAAGAGGTCCTGTTTGGATTTCTATTTTATATTGACCGGAGAGCCCTCCGAGTTTGCCTGAGCGCCGGAGAAGGGCTCCGAGAAGGCGGTGGCCAAAGGCGCAGCCGCAAGGAGAGCTGCTACTCACTCCCTTTACGTGTACAAGGGGCTCAAAAGCAAGCAGGTCCACCTCGTCACCGGCATCTCGCTCAAGGCTATGGGTATCGTGAACTCGTTCTCAACAACACCTTGGATCGCATGGCGGGCGAGGCGTCGCGCCTGGCGCATTACAGCAAGCGCTCGATCGTCACCTCCAGGGAGATCCAGACGGCCCTGCGCCTGCTGCTACCCGCGGAGGCGGCCACGCACGCCGTGTCGGAGGGCACCGAGGCCGTTATCAAGTACATCAGCTCCAAGCGAGCTACTGGCTGCAGAGCGGTGGGTCACCCTAGGCCCACACCCCACCTTTTGGAGCCATCCATGCGTTCCAAGAAAGAGATTATTCACGGCTAACCCTACTTGTCTGCTTAAAGTATAAGTGACCATTCTCATTAACTGAATGTAGGTATAACTAGGTAAACTAATAAAGGCCCTCTCGAACTCAGGTTATTTTCAGAGCCACTTAGAAAGTAAAAGCTGGTGCGCTTATCAGTTCAAAAAAGGGATGTGTCTTTTGGAAGGACTACGTAATAGATAAAAAAAATCTAAAAAATCAGTTAAAGGGAGAAATAAAGCTTAAAATCCGTTTTTGCTTACAAGGTACAGTCGGCCCATTTCCTCCAGCGGAAGGCAGAAACCGGCCCTGCCCCTCACCTCTCCTGTACAGATAAGCCCTTCTTGCCCGGGTAAATTACCCATTGATAATGGAGATGAACTTCTCCACCCCTGAGGAATGATGCATGCACTGAAAAGCCATACTTCTTTCCACTTCTGAATGCCTGTTGATATGCAGATGTACTAAAGCCAGGCGAGATATTCTGGAAAGGTTACGGTATATACCGGTAATTTTTAAAAACCTCGGTCAGTGGACTGCGGTTTTCTAGTGTTAACGATACCAGAGTAAACTTGCAACTAGGTGATCCAGACCCAGAATTTTGCATTCTGCAAAATAAAACTGTGGGCATTTATGGTCTACCCAATGTGATTGCAGATAATTTTAAGTTTACAGGAGCTCCATATTCTTTCCCTATGCGTACGCAGCTCTCCTTGCGGCAGACCTCAAAAGCCATACACAAGGGCAGGAACTGAGCAAGTCATTCAGTTCTAAAAGGTAGCGGACTCTGAAGAGTGACTTTTACAAGTGGGAATAGAACAACATACAATGCAATCAGCAGGCAAAGCTGTAGAAAGTAGATCGCTAACGCTTGAGACCACAGACAACGTCCATGGCCCTGACCAGTTCGTTTGGTATGCACTGAAGATTACGGAATCACGTATCATATTCTTCTTAAGGCCTTTCCTTCAGCACCCCGCTGGTCTCCTCGTAGATGAGGCAAGGGAGTTTGATCGGACCGCGCCGGGCCAGGGGCCGGAGGGCGGGCTTGCTGATGGTCTAGCAACTTCCTGTGACAACTAACATTTTCGTGGTTCCTTTCCATCTTTGCAAATGCCAGACACGACAACAGTACCAACCTAAGTTTAAAGTACAGAATCACAGCACTGGGTACAAAGTGGTGGGGGGAGAAAAAAAGAAAGGCCAAACTTTATTTGGGTCTATCGGACCAAATTGAAAACTAAAGAAACAGGCGGGAAAGTCTCGCAGTTCTCTTCAGTCCCCTTCCTTGTTCCAACCAAAGGTCGGGGAGGAGCTACCCGCAGAGGCTGCTGCCCTGACGCTGACACCATCTTGGATAAAGGTGAGGTAGGCAATGCGGTAACACTCGGAGTGGAGGATGTAGATTTAGAGATTCGTGAATATATTGAGGCAGGAAAAGGATTATTCAGAGTGTGGGTCTTCACTTCCTTCTTGCAAAACTGAAAACATAGGCGTAGGGTATAATGAAGCTCACAGTCCAAACTGGATTAGGAACGGAAGGACTGGCTTCTGGCCCCAGGTTCCCCACTTGTGAGAGGGTAGATAAATTAACCACTTTGAGTACTGATCTGTAGAATGAACATCCTGGCAGCAAAAGCCTCTTGTACAATATGGTCCCCAACGAATTATTAACTTGATGGAACAGCTCTAAAGTAGGTATTGTCATCATCCCTTACCTAAACTCACACAGCAAAAAACAGTGGAATTTAAGCAGCCAAAAACAGTCCGTGCTCTTAATAGTAGGATCTGTTTGCCTGTTTCAGGTCATAATCCCCAACTCTCTGAAAACAGAGTGCAAATGAACCACTAAAACAGGTGTTTGTTTTTATCAGCTCCTCTTACATGGCCATTGTTTATTTATTCAAATTTATTGGGCATTAACCATGTTTCTAGCACTGTGTTGGATTCTTAGCACACTACTTGGCTCTGTCTTGCAGCAAATTACGTAATGTATGGATCTCCATGCCTTCTGTAAAATGGTAGTAACTTGAAGATTGCAATAATAAAGACAGCTTAGCAGCTCTCAATTTTCTTTTGCCCTTTCTTGCTCTTGTATCTTTGCATATATCAGAATCACATGAAATAAAGTGTAAAGACATTTTATCACAGTTTAATACAGGAAAGTCAGTTAATCGATGGGAATCTGGCCGCATTTCTATTAATGATCTTCCGCCACCCTGTTGTGTTATGGTATTTAAACTTTAGTAATGCTTTTTTTATCACCCTTTCCAGGTTCTAAAAGAAACCTCTATAATAGACCACCTTAAAGCTATCAGTAAAAGTTAACTATTTCTACCATGCCTTCTAATCTTCAATGATTTTACTGGGAAAGAAGATGCCAGAGTGGATTTTAAAATGTTTTTTGTGGTAACATCAAAACTCAACTCTAGTTCCTAAACAATTCTAGTGTCCAATTAACTAACACTTTATTCAGCATCTACTGTTCACTGTAGGACAGTCATATGATGGGATAAGAATGGAAAACCCTGAATAAAGACCCCTGAACTTAATTCTCAGTCACTGCTGGTGGTCCTGAAAATTGGTAGAACTTTCATGGATGAAACTTTGGCTCTATCTCAAAATTTTAAATGCATGTATCTTCACACCCAGGAACCCCACCTCTAGGGTTTTACCATTCTTGAAAATGTGTAAAATGACATATGAACAGGGTTTTGGCAGCCTAGTTTGCAGTACAAAAGACTAGGAGCAATCTGAATGATCAACAACAAAGCAATAAATTACAATACTTCATTCTATCTAATAGTAAAAACAAATGAGAAGGCTCTTTTGCATAATAATACTAGCTAGTGTCTGTTGCTATGTGCCAGGTAATGTCCCAAAAAGGTCCTTACATACATTAAATCATTTAATCTTCATAACAACCGTATGAGTTAATATGCCTGTTTTACAAACTACAAAATGGGGGTTCAGAGAGGTTGAGTAAATTTCCTGAGGTTGCACAGCTAATAGAACAATTAAAAAATAATCTAGTTTCAGAATTCATATTTGTAACCACTGTATACTACAAGGCCTCTCCAAGTATTGATATGTGGTGGTCTCAAAGATTTGCTGTCAAGTACAAAAAGGAAGTTACAGTCCAAGTTTGTGTATATATTTGCATGAGTGCAAAATATCTCTAGATGGATAATAGTTCAACTGCTAACAGCTGAATGACTGAAGGTCGCGGATGGTTGAAGGATCTTTTCAATTGTAACCCTTTTATGCACTTCGAATTTTGGATCATATGTATGCATTGCCCATGAATAAACAAATAGTACTAATAACCCCTTGTGGATGAAATTGTAACATTTCCAGAATATCTCGCCTGGCTTTAGTACATCTGCTTATCAATAGGCATTCAGAGGTGGAAAGAAGTAAGGCTTTTGTGCATTTGCATCATTCCTCAAGAGTGGAGAGAAGTTCATCTCCATATCAATGGGTAATTACCTGGGCAAGCAGAGTTTATCTGTACTGGAGAGGGGAGGGGAGGTGCAGTTTTTTGGCTTCTGCTGGAGTAGGAAAGAGAGAAATGGCCCCAGACTGCAGTTTGTGAGCAATAAACGAATTCTAAACTTTATTTCTCCCTTTGACTGATTTCAGGTTTTAGAGGTATTTTCCCGGGATTTCTTCTCCCTGGACTTACACCTCTCTTCTCAGATAATGTTTTCACATGTAAGATAACAAATACATTGTAAGAATGGGAATAAGTTAGCATAAGAGTAGCCATCTTAAGGGCCGAGAAGCCATTTTCTGAGTATGTGACTTAAAAAAAGAATTGGAACTGGGTAAGTCTTGAAAAACGAGTTAATCATGAACACTGGGTTGTGGGCAGCTGTGACCCTTGGTCAGCTAACCTTGGCCAGCTAATCATACATACCAAGTTTATCGTGTGGAACCGCCCTAACAATTGAGGAGTGGTCTTATCTTGCTCTTACTTAACCCCAGGACGTATGACTTGCAAAAATAATGTGTAGCTGTGGAAAATTACTATGAGTTAAGTGCTTTGAAAATGCTATATAAACCCTTGGCTTTGAATGCTCGGGGTCCTTGTTGGAACCTGCTGTGTCGGGCAGACACTTGGACCCCAGCTAGCTGGAATAATAAACCTCTTGCTTGTTGCATCGATCTGACGTGGCCCTCGTTTTCTCACCGGGGGGAAATGCTGACCGGAATAAGGCCTGTAGGTCTTACAACATCAGTAGAGATGTGCATAGAAAGCCCAAGGAATGTGGAATAAATATTACCAGTGAGGGTGGGCAGAGTATGAAACAGCATTCTAGGCAGACGGAAGTAAGAAAGTTGGTATCACATTTAAGGACTTGGAAATGCTTGGTGGGGCTAAAGTCTACAAGGGTAAGGAGAAGGGAGCAGCCCAACGGGCTGAGCAAGCAGTCTGACTACACCAGTGGCTTTGTTCTGGAGAGATTATTATGAGCTGTCTTCTCAAGATGACAGGACTTCAGGTTGAAGTAATTACGTATGAACTGTGAAGACCTTATCAAGTAAGATACTGAAATATGCACAGTTCTAGATGCCAATTTAACATCTAAATGAAGCTGGCTCTCAACTCTTAAATAAGCCAATGGGTCAGGATTGCACGCTGCATGCATAGATAGATGCATGTCTAAGGGATGTGCAACAATATGTAATGTTCAGACATCCTAGGTGATCTCTTGTGAATCAAGTGACTCCACCTTTACTAACAGAACAACTCTACCAGTTTCAAGTAGGCACAGAACTCTATTGTACACGAGAATCTAACAATGCATTAGATCACATTTGAACTACTTTTGTGAAGGACCTGTGAAGGGTCCCCACCAGTAAGATGGCAAACTTCCGGCTTCTCTTCGGGGTCCTCAGTTCCCGCCGGCGCCACCTGAAGCCCAATCACCTCTCGCCCCCCTCCCAATCCCAGCACCTACCCAACAGCCACCAGCCCCGTAGAAGTGACACCTCAATCAATTCATGCCCCCTCCTATATAACCCAGCACCTTTCCCTAATAAAGCGGAACTCTCTGGTGAATTGCTGCTATGTGTCACTCCTTTCCTTTCATTGGTGCCGAAACCCGGGAGACGGGACACCCCAACTGGGCCCCGTCTTCCCCCGACACCAGCAGCAGCTTGCCCTCGTCCTCTTTTTCCAGCGCTGGTTCATCACACTCACCACTCCTCTCTGGCCTTTAGGTAAGTTTTCCCCCTGGAGTGGGCCACTCTTCCCCGAGCTATCGCAGTGCCATTGACCGTCATCGTCCGGCAAGGCCCTGACGCTCGGGGATGAGGAGGAAACTCTCCACGCCTCAGGCCTTCACGGCTGCGGCGGACCCTCAGGCCCCTCCCCAAACAGCCATAAATCCCCGCCTCAAGCCTTTACGGCTGCGGCGGACGCTCAAACCCCTCCTCCGACAGTCATAAATCCCCGCAGGCCTTCACGGCTGCGGCTGACTCTCAGGCACCCCCCTCCAACAGCCATAAACGAGGTGACTCCTTTGTGGATGAGAACGCTCCCTTTTCCCCCCCTCCTCCTTCTGCTCCGTCCGCCGAAAATGCCTAGAGCTAGGTACCTCGTGACTCCGGCACTCTGCCTTCTTAGGGAAGTCTGGGTGACGACCCACACTTCCCAAGAAATTACGACTCGTATAGGAGTTTCCGCAGACCACCAAGGATCACCGGGGACGCCCTTTGTCTCCTTGTGGTCTGCTTCCAGTCCGAGGATCTCCGTTTGTCTTCCCGTTTGTCTCCTTCTCTGTCCTTTGGCCATGGGAGCCTCCTCATCCCTCCCTGAAAGTTCACCTCTTGAATGCCTGCTTAAGCATCTGGCTACCCTCTCCCTGACGCCTGATATAAAACCAAAACTTCTCCGTAAATATTGCTCCCAAGATTGGCTGACATACCCCCCTAGACAATAACAAGCAATGGCCCGCAGGGGGAACTCTTGATCCTAACATCACTCGCGATCTTCTTAACTACTGCCAGCACCTGAAAAAATGGAAGGAGATACCCTATATCGAAGCTTTCCGCCTCCTCCTCTCCCCGCCCCCTCCCAAGTTCTAGCCTGCAAGCCACCGCCCCCGCAGAAGCCTCCTGTTCACTCCCTTCCCCTTCTTATCCTACAACAGCCCTTCTCCCTTCCTCCCCAACCATCTCCTCCCCCATCTCACCTCCTCAACCTTCATTCCCTGCAGATTAAGCCTGAGCCTTTCAGCCCCCCTTTAACTAGGTCCCAGGGGCCTCCTCCGTCTTTGCCCTCATCACCTGTTTCTCCCCTGTTAGGGACCGCCTTTGTCTTCTCACATGTTTGTAGAGAGAATGGGAAAGCACCTCCCCCCATGTCTGAACGCAGCATGGGAAAGCACAAGCTAGAGAACAACTGGTGCAGTCCTTAGAAGTTATCTGTCCACAAAAACATATCTTGCCAAGACTCCTCACTCTGAAAATAGGGAGACCTTGAAGATGTGTAGAAACACCGCCCCTACTTCTAGCTATGCCCTTCCCTCACTTTCCGATGTGGCAGGAATAGAAAACAACGCATTCCATAAGCAATTAACTGGAGCCCTGCTGTAGCTCAGTAGAGCATGGGACTCTTAACCTCAGAGTCATGAGTTCAAGCCCAACTAAACGAGCAGAGGCAAGCAGCTGGGCTGCTAGCTGGCGACATGTGGGTCCGATTCTATCTTTATTTTCTTTGTACCCCTTCTGCACTTCAGAACCTGCTCGACTAGGCACGGCTAGACCGCGTCACTCCCCCACAGACTGAGCCAGAACCCTTCAGTCCCCCTCAGACTCAGTCCCGAGAGCCTCCCAAAATTATCGCCCCACTCCGGAAGGTAGCAGGATCCGAAGGCATCGTGCGCGTTCACGTCCCTTTCTCCTTAAGAGATTTAGCCTAACTAGAGAAACGCCTAAGTTCCTTTTCCACTGATCCCATGACATACATCAGGGAGTTTCAATAGACCCTCCAGTCTTACAGCCTCACACATCATGACATTTTCATGCTCCTGGCCAATACTCTCCTCCCTGAAGAGCGTAGACGAGTTTAGGACTTCGCCCAAATGCAGGCTACTGAAACCCACAGGACTGACCCCACCTATTCCCCTGGCCCCACTGCTGTCCCCAAACAAGACCCACACTGAAATTATAACACCGCCATGAGTCTCCGCTCTCGAGATATTTTTGCCTCCTGCTTAATAGCAGGTCTGAAAAACGGCAGCTTGAAAAGTAGTCAATTTTCAAAAGCTCCAAGACATAATTCAAAAGAGAGATGAAATCCCCTCCGAGTTCTTAGAAAGACTCACTCAAGCCCTATTACAGTATACCAGCCTGGACCCAGAAACACCTGAAGGAAGACATGTCCTTATGACATACTTCCTAGCTCAAGGCTACCCTGACATTAAAGCTAAACTCAAAAAGTTAGAACAGGGCCCCGCTACCCCACAGACTGAGATCCTAACAGTGGCCTTTAAAGTCTTCCATAAGCGGGAGGAGGAGAAAGAATGCCGTAAACAAAAGGCTGATCAGGCCAATTTCCAGATGTTGGCCCAGCTGATAAAACCACAACCTGGGCGCCCCTCTAAAACAAGAGCTTGTTTCAAGTGCAGAAAAGAGGGACATTGGTCAAGGGCGTGCCCCTCCCCCAGATCTCCTACCACCCCATGCCCCAGATGCCACAAAAAGGGCCACTGGGGGTCGATTGCCCAATCACCCGAAGGGGAGGCTGGACGAACAACCCCCATCCTAAGCCTGCCATAGTGGGGCTGGCAGAAGAAGATTGATGGGGCCCGGGGGCTTCTCGCCTGACCATTTCCATCACCAAACAGGAGCCCAGGGTTACTTTAACAGTAGACAGTCACCCCATCTCCTTCCTCCTAGATACAGGAGCCACCTTCTCAGTCTTGTGAGAATACTGGGGCCCTACCACGCCAGCCATTACTCCTATAGTCAGAGTAGGAGGTAAACAGATTTTCCCATTAAACCCCCCACCCACCCTTTTATGCACAATCCAAGACAATCCCATACCTTTCTCCCACTCCTTCCTGGTTATGCCCCAGTGTCCCATCCCTTTACTAGGACGAGACATCCTTTCCCTCCTCCACGTTTCCATAACTATATCCACTCCCACAGCCCCCAGTACTCCCTTTCTGATAGCCCTCATAGCCGACGACCCCCCTCTACCCAATGAAAGCTCCGGTTCTGCCCTCATACACCCTGTAAATCCCAAAGTTTGGGACATCACAAGCCCCTCCGTGGCCCTATGTCCCCCTGCCTCTATCAAATTATGTGACACCTCTCAGTATATCTATCAGGCCCAATACCCCCTGATCACTTCAGCCCTCATAGGCCTCCAACCCATCATTCAAGCAGACCCACTCACTCCCCATTTAATACCCCTATATTAGCTGTTAAAAAAACCAACGGATCTTTCCGCCTTGTCCAAGAACTTCACCTCATCAACATAGCCATTGTCCCTATCCATCCCTTAGTTCCAAATCCACACAGCCTCAGCATCCCACTTCTCAGTCCAAGATCTCAAAGACATACCCCCATATTAGCTGTTAAAAAAACCAACGGATCTTTCCGCCTTGTCCAAGACCTTCACCTCATCAACATAGCCATTGTCCCTATCCATCCCTTTGTTACAAATCCATACAGCCTCAGCATCCCACTTCTCAGTCCTAGATCTCAAAGACCCATTTTTATATCCCTCTAGACCCCTGCTCCCAAGATTTTTTCATCTTCACCTGGACGGACCCATACACAAGACATTCTAAACAACTCACTTGGTCAGTTTTGCCACAAAGCTTCCGAGATAGTCCCCATATTTTTAGACAGGTCCTAGCTCAGGACCTCAAACAGTTTCATCATGATCACTCCAAGTCCACCTTATAATACACAGACAATCTTCTACTCTGCAGCCTCTCGTGGGAACAGTCTCAACTTGACACTGCCTCCCTACTTAACCTTCTAGCTTACAGAAGTTACCGAGTATCCCCCGTCAAAGCTCAAATCTCTTCCCCTCCTATCACTTACCTCAGATTCGTTCTATCTCAACAAAGTCCATTACCTTAGACAGTAAATGGCTCCTCTCTGACCTCCAAATTCCCAAAACCAAGACAAAAATCCTTTCCTTTCTAGGCCCTTTCTAAGCCTAGCTAGATATTTTAGAACGTAGATCCCTAACTTCTCCCTACACCCTGTTGGCAAGACCCCTATACAACCTCAGCAAGAGCCCCCCTAAAAAACCATTATCCTCCTCACCCCGACACTCCTTCATTAAGCTCGTCAAGCCCTTGTAGAAGCCCCAGCTCTCCATCTTCCTGATTTGTCGAAGCCCTTCTCATTATACATTCATGAGAGGTCCAGTCAAGCTCTAGGAGTCCTAGGCCAATATGCTTTGCCCCAGTAGCTTATATCTCCAAGCAATTAGACCCCACAGTATAGGGATGGGCCCCCTGCCTACGAGCATTAGCCGCTAGACAGCTCTTGCAGAAAGAAGCTCATAAACTGACATTCAGAGCGCCCCTTACCATTCTGTCCCCACATCACCTAAAAGATCTCTTAACCTACAAAAGTTTACAGACTCTCCCTCCCTCCAGACTCCTGACCTTACTGTCCTCTCCTCCAAAATCCCATTCACCCCCTTTGCCATCCATACCCGAATCATGACTTTTTCCTCCTTTACTGCTCTCTTGCTTTTTTTCCTCATTCCTATTGTCTTCCCCACCACCCCAGCCTCCTTTGTATGGCAATTCAAAGTCAGACAGACTTACACACAGCATCAAACAAAAGTTACTGCCCTCATTGCCACACCAGACTTCCCTCTGAAAAGCTGCTCTGAGCCTTTATACCTCCACTTTCCTCCCTCCACTGAAGTGTTCACTAGCAGCTACCCTTATTCTCCCTACCTCTGCTTCCTCTATGACCAAAAACAAGCCTATTGCAGGCGATGGCCAGATACCTACAGGAGATGTCCCTACTAGTCTTGCACAATTCACTACATAGGTAACTTCCAGTACCCACAGTATTACTCCTCCAACCGTTTCATGAAATATCCCAACGGCTCATTCTCCTTATCAATCCCAGATCCCTGGGATTCTCGATGGGCTGCCAGAGTCACAGCCTCAGTTTACTACGGGGGGTCCTCGACCCTCCACAGTACCCTTCATATCTCTCAAAAGTATGTTCCCTCTCATTCCCAGATCTCTCAAGTTGCATCAGATAGCAGACATTCCAAAAAAGTCATTATCCAAACTCTTGATGGCGCCTCTTCATCTTCTTATCCCCACCCCTCTTCCCATTTCTCCTACTCTTCATTACAGCTCATTCAGGACACCGCCATCTTTCTCAACCACACCCTTAACACAGACTATTGTTTCTTGTGCGCATCACTACAGCGCCCACTGCTGGCCGCCGTGCCCCTTAATATTTCCAACTACTCCTTCCATGCAGAAAGACAACCCTTCTGCAACCTGGCAGACATACCCCTATGGGAACCAGAATACGCAGATAATCTCACCATCCACCACTGTGTAAACCCAACTCCACCCCCCTCCAGCGCACTTCACTGCCTCTCTATCTACACCCCTACCTCCGGCTCTAAGACTTTTACGCAACCGGGACACTTCTTTTAGTGTAATGGCAGTCTTTTCAACTCACTGCCTCTCAACTCCAATACACCCTGCATTCTCGTCACCCTAATCCCACAGTTAACACTTTACAGCATGGCAGAATTACTTGAGCTCCAACCTCCCTTGCCCTCGCGCACAAAAAGAGCTGCTTTCCTTCCCATCATAGTCAGTAGCTCTTGGACCACCTCAGCCATTGGGGCAGGGTTTTCGGGAGAAGCCTTGGGTCACTCTCTATAGGCAGTTAGAGATCTCAACGCCAAACTTGAGGGAGCCCTGACATCCACTGCCAATTCTCTAGCCTCTCTCCAAAGACAGGTCACTTCGCTAGCTAAAGTCACCCTTCAAAACCGGCAGGCCCTAGATCTGCTTACAGCCGAGAAGGGCGGCACCTGCATCTTCCTCTGGGAAGAGTGCTGCTATTACATCAACGAATCTGGCATTGTAGAAACTGACATTACCAAACTCACCGACCTTGCCTCCAGTCTCCACTCTGCTTCCAATTCCAACCCATTCTCGTCAATACTAACAAACCCCCTCCTCACCTGGCTCTGGCCCATTGCAGGCCCCATAATAATCATTCTTCTCGCCTGTCTTTTCTTACCCTGTATAATAAAGTTCATGAAATCCCAAGTCAGAAAAATCTCTAATCAAGCTTTCAACCAGCTTTTACTCAGGAACTACCAGCTTCTGGCCACAGAAGATCCCTCACCCTCACGTGACCTCCTCACCACATGCTGAGATGGACCCCTCTCTCCACTGGAAACTGTTCCTGGAAACAATAGCCGCAGACGCCTGGGTCCTGACACCCATATCCTCTTGGCCAACCTATGGTTACAGGGAACCTTCATTGATTTCCAAACCTGAAGAAGTCCACATCTACTCGTCCTTACTGCGGGGAGTCCTATCAACCCTTTCCTCCCAATCCTCAAGCCCTCACTCCCTTCTCCGCCCCTGTTCAGCAGGAAGCAGCCAGAGAGAAAGCAACGTCCACAAACCCATAGAGGAGAAAGGGGGGAATGAAGGGTCCCCACCAGTAAGATGGCAAACTTCCGGCTTCTCTTCGGGGTCCTCAGTTCTCGCCGGCGCCACCTGAAGCCCAATCACCTCTCGCCCCCCTCCCAATCCCAGCACCTAGCCAACAGCCACCAGCCCCGTAGAAGTGACACCTCAATCAATTCATGCCCCCTCCTATATAACCCAGCACCTTTCCCTAATAAAGCGGAACTCTCCGGTGAATTGCTGCTATGTGTCGCTCCTTTCCTTTCAAACTGCAATTGCAGATTCAGGGGATAAGGACCACCTTAGTATTTTTTAGAATCATCTTCTGTTAAATGATTCTAAAGTTAACTATAGACTTTAAGGCTAGATTCCAAAATTTTATTAATCAGTATTATAAGAAAGACCAGGCCTGAATCCATATTATGCATGAAGAAATAGAAAAAAGCTGAAGAGGATTTTATTTCATACAAAAGAATTTGGGGCATGTAGTATATGTAAACAGGGCTTTATCTTCCACCATCCAGGAGGTCCTTCTGACACAGGGACCATAGATGTAGTCACACTAGAGTGAGGGCCTCTAGAGGGGGCAGGGCAGGATATTTGCAGTCAGAGCAATGTAGCATGCAAGGAAAGCCCCCTACTAAAACTCGATGTTAAACCTTAAGCTCTAGAATCATTCTTCAGTGAGATCAGTTAATGTTCCCCAGATAAAGAAGAGTAGCACATTTTATTATGTTAATCATCTGTAACCATGTGTAAGATTCACTTTAACATACTAAAAGGCCCAGGCCTATGTACTGTCTTTCTTCCTTCAGATATGATGAAGTGATTTTGCAAACTGAGCAACTAATTAGCATGCAGACCCAGCTGTAGACGACATGGTAAAAAGCAGGAAGAATTCCATCTTAAAGATAAGATTGCATTTTAACACCCAGGAAGTTCAAAAGGCAAGATTCTTTAGCAAGTAGACAATACCTCAGCCCACCTTGGGGGCTGGGCAGGCAGCCTTTTGATGTGCTCCCAGACCAAGGCACCGGTGTCCCAGAGAGAAATCAAGGCAGGAAATTGAAAGGGTATCTCACCGTGGCCCTCCTTCCCCAGAAGGACTCAGGAGACACGGGCCCACGCAAGAGATTTTATTATCTGAAGGAGAAAGTGGCTACCCCAGAGGGAGAGGGGGTAGAGCGAGAGAGAGAGCAGCAGCGTGGTGCAGAGCATTGTGCCTTTTATTGTTTCGGATCCACTGGCTCAGCCTATTGCCCTGGGGGAGGGTCGGGATGTTTAGAGACAAGGCAGGTCATGCCCAGGCAAAATTCTCACTGGCTTATGTGCTTGGGACCATGGGGCAAATGGAGGACAAATTACTATCTTCTTATATTCCTCCCTTTTCTATTTTATAAATGGTAGAGGATTTGGAAAAGGGTGAAAGTTAGTCTTCAGTAACTGCTTCCTGCTGATTAGGGACGAGAAGTTCATTTTTGTATTGATGGGGGGCGGTCTTCAGATGAGCCCTTGGTCTGCAGCGGCCATGGCATGTTCCAGGTTTAATAAGGATCATCGTCTTTGGAGAGGGGTTGGTAATCCTGTAATACAAGCTGGTTAAAGTTTTAGTTAGAAATTTTTTGCATTTGGGCTGATTGCTATGTTTACATAGGGTGGCTGAATTAGTAGCATTTTGGGGGTCATATGTGTAGGCAGCAAAGCAACCCGTAGGGCAAAGGGAATCCTTTTGGACAGTCTGAAAGAGAACAAAGGGCTGGCATTGGGAAGATAAGTAATGAGAGAGTAAGTGTGGAGACCAGGGTTAATAATCCTGAAGCATGACGCATGGCGGTTGTAACGGAGGTCTTAGGACTCTGTGCTGGTGTAAGAATATAGTAATTTATCCTCCATTTGCCCCATGGTCCCAAGTATATAAGCCAGTGAGAATTATGCCTGGGCTTGCCTGGGGCTTATCCCGCCTTATCTCTAAACATCCCTATCCTCCCCCAAAGTAACAGGATGCTGCCCTCTCTGTCTCTCTGCTGCCTTCTCTCTCTGTCTCTGTCTCTGCTGCCTCTCTCTTTGTCTCTGTCTCTCTGTACCCCTGCTCTCCCCCTCTCTATCTCTCTATGCTCTGTGCTCTCTCCGTCCCATTGCTCTCTCTGCTGCTCCCTCTATCTCTCTCTCTCTCTCCCCACCCACCTCTGGGGCAGCCATTCTCTCCTTTAGAGAATAAAGTGTCTTGTGTGGGCCCGTGTCTCCTGAGTCATTCTGAGTAAGGAGAGTCACGGCGAGATACCATTTCATTGGTGCCGTGACTTCGGATGAGGCTCTCCCATTGACTTTGCTCTTCCTCCAGGAACCTGAGCTGCTCTGGGAACCTCAGCTGTCCGATCCTTCTCCACGGGCTCACCATCCATTTCCCCGGTCGCTCGTCTTCTCACCCAACACTGGCCTTCAATTTGGTGAGTTTCCCCTTCATGGTCGACTTAAATGTCCCTTTGGAACCTGGGAAGTGACCGTTGAGTGTCCGGCACCCCCAAGGGCTCCTCTGGGACAGGGTCACCCCCAACCATGACTTTCAGAGTCACGGTTGATCCCCATAGTCAACCCTTCTCTGCCTCCCCATGGTGAGAATCCATCCACTGAGGCCCGGTCTCCCTTTATGTTTCTACTCAACTCAAAAACTCCTGGTACCAGATACCGAGCCTCCCAGCGTTTTCGCCTCGACCCCACAGTTAGAGGTGGTGACGACCCCCTAACTGTGCCTGGTCTTCTCCATGACCTCAGTCGCTCAGGGATGCCTAAGCGACTTCTGAACGGTCTCGTTCTCACCATAGGACCTGGCCCCTCCATTCCCGCAGATTCACTGCTAGGGTGTTTAGTCAATAATCTAAAGCCCCTCCACCTAACTCCAGACCTCAAATCTGTTCGCTACTGTAATGAGATCTGGCCACAATATCCCTTGGACAATCAGTCTAAATGGTCCCCAAATGGCTCTTTAGATCCTAAAATTCTCCATGACTTCTACAACTTCTGTGAGGATACGGGCAAATGGAAAGAGATCCCATATATCCAGGCTTTCTCCTATCTCTGAACCAAGCTCTCTCTCTAAATCCCCTGCAATTCTAAACACCTACTACTTGCCTTAAAGTCCACACCCCTAAGCTTTTTTCATGTTCCCAAATATCCTCAACTGCCTATAAAACTCCTAGGCAATGCACCACCACGGACTCTCTTGTCCCCTCCTGGCTCATGCCAGGAGCTCTGTCTGTCCTCTCACTGTATCATTATGTCTCAATCTGTATGTTTGCGTCTAAGTGTGGAAATGAAAAATATTTTCTACCTCCGGATGGTATTAATAAAAATTGATTTAAAGACAAGCGCTTGTAAAAATTGAGCATTCTAAAACTTCCAAAAAATTCTAATAGAAGATATTAAGTATTAATGCTAATTTAAGTTGAACTGACTAGATATGTCCTTATGGGTATCAGCTGCCTAAGTTTACCTAAAGTCATTTAAGTTGATGGTATCTGTTAAATCTTTCAAAGAAAAATGCTTAAAGTGAAGTGTAGCTTTGTCTAATGTGAGTAACTATTTAAGCAAGTGCCTTAAAACTTTTAACAACTTCCCAAAATCAAATGCAAAAAGGTTCTTTTACATCTAGTTCACTCTGATATGTTCCAGAGGGCCCCTGGAACATGTCAGAGGAAATTTTTCTCACTGGAGAAAATATTTGGCTAATTTGGCTTATTTACATGCTTAATTACCTAGAAGGCACTATCACAGAGAATGAAGCTAAACTTTGTTACTGAATGTTTTATGTTACAGAAAGATCTAAATTTCCTTATGACAACTGTCTTACAGTAAGCTCTCATCAGATCTTTTACCATTGTCATTTGTAAGTCTTTTGTCATCTATACTCACTGTTTTATTTCTCCTAAACTAGTAAAAACTAGATTTCAACAGAGCAGGTATTACTTATACAGGATTATGTAAACTAAGGAAGATGATTTTGTGGCTTTTTGTTTCAAATGTTGCTGACAATGTGTTTTAAGCTTTTTCTCTTAAACTGACAACAGTTTAGTAAAGCAGAATTGAAACTTTATCTTTCTTCCTGATCCCTCCAGAATTTAAAAACTCTCAGTGACTACTTTTATATTTCATGGCAGTATGTTTATTTGCATAAGTTCAATGAGAATCTGCTTTCCTTGTAAGAGGACCAATTAAAAACAATGGTTATATTACCAAGGCTTTGACTGGAACGTCATACCTGAGAGACACGTGTGTAAACTCAGATATGAACACACAACTTTAAGGAACTAAGATTGACTTTATAAAGCCAACAAAGCCCCTTAGAAGAACTGGCCTGGTACCTTGCTTACAGAGTTCCCAGCAGCCTTACCAGGTGAGTAAGGAAGGTCACTTCCTGGCAAGTGCGGGGACCTCAGGAATGTCTTGGGAACCTCAAGGAGAGGAATTCACCCAAATCTACAGGTACTGCAGGCACAACCTGATGGCAAGTCTGGCTTAGCTTTTTGGCCTCCAGAAGCCCTTAAAAGTTCAATCTGAAATTCCTTACAAAAAGTTCCAGCAAACCACATTTAAAAGATCCCATGTAATCAATTACTCTTCTTGATGCACTTATGCAAATAATCAAGCCAACTGTTAATTATTTTCTTAATCTGACTACTTCTAATAAAAATGAGGGTGATTTTAGAGAAAAGTATTGTTTCAATAATGGAGTCTTATCTATACCAAATCCTAATACTAGTCCTTGAGATGTAAACTTGATCCAGAACTCTAGTTTCCCCATGATACCTGGCTATGATTCTCAATTAGACTCTTCATATTTCTAGTTCTCACATTCAGCCATACATTCTTAATCACGTCAAGTTTGTCCTTCCAGAATGGGAAATCCAACTCCAGATGTTGCTACTTAACCTAATAACAATTTGTTCTATCTTGCCTAGAAGCCACAAACTGCAAAGAGTAATAGAAATGAAACCAAGAATAGAAGCGCCAACCTTCTGAGGCCCTCTCAACTGACCAGTGATGGAGACCTAGCTGCACTCTTTGCTGTGCCCCCTCTCAGCATGAAGCAGCTAGAGCGGTCATCGCCCCTTTTCCCTAGCAGCAGCTGGAGTCTCCACCTGTAGAGAGGAGAATGATACAGGGACCATATGCCTAGACAGAATAAGGTGAGAGCCTCTGGAGAAAGCAAGGCAGGATATTTGCAGTCAGAGCAATGTAAAACTGCATGCTAGGAAACCCCCCCTCCCCTACTAAAACTATGTTGAAGATTAAGCTCTAGAATCATTCTTCAGTGAGATCAGTTAATGTTCCCCAGATAAAGAAGAGTAGCACATGTTTTATTATGCTGATCATTTGTAACCATGTGTAAGATTCAGCTTAGCATACTAAAAGGCCCAGGCCTATGTACTGTCTTTCCTCCTTCAGATCTGATGAGGTAATTTTGCAAACTGAGCAACTAACTGTAGACCCAGCTGTAGACCACATAGTAAAAGACAAGATTCTTTAGCAAATAGACAATACCTCAGCCCACCTTGGGAGCTGAGCAGGCAGCCTTTTGATATGCTCCCAGACCAAGACGCCAGTATCCCAGAGAAAAATCAAGGCAGGAAATTCCTTATGTTAATTTAATTTTTAATATTCAGGGAACACTTAACAAGTCCTTCTCCAAGGCTTTAGATATAGTCCCCACCTTTCTGGACAGGCTCTAGCCCAAGACCTCAAATCCTTACTCTCTCAAGCTCCACCTTCCTTCAATATGTAGATGATCTCCACTGCAGTACCCCCCTACAAACTTTTCAACAGGATTTTATTCTCCTTTTAAACTTTCTCTGAGAACACAGCTATCGAGTTTCACCCTCAAAAGTTCAGCTGTCTGCCGCTCAGATCACATACCTGGGAGTTAAACTCTCCCTGCGCTATGAAGCCATTACAATAGACAGGAAAAAATTCTCCAAAACCATGCCCATTCCAAGCAGCAAGCAACACCATCCCTAATGCCCATATGGCAAAGACCATACACAGTAATCCTTTCCACGCCAACTGCAGTTAAACCGCGGGGTCTTCCCCACTAGATACACAACTCCCACCTTAAGCCGTTTGTCTCAGCTTATTACCCTCCCACCAAATCTCCCACAGGTTCCTACTCCACTCTGACTGGACCTCTTACTCTCTGCATTTCGCAGCACTCAACTCCACTTCCACTTATCAGTGAACAAGTTTCTGCCAGCATGGAGTCCTAAGACCTCCCTTACAACCGCCATGCCTCATGCCTCAAGATTGTTAACCCTCTTCTCAACACTTACTCTCTCACCAGACCTATCTTCCCAATGCCAGCCCTTTCTTCTCTTTCAGACTGTCCAAAAGATTGCACCATCAAGGATTCCCTTTGCCCTACAGATTGCTTTGCTGCCTACACATATGTCCCAAAAAATGCTATTAATTCAGTCACCCTATGTAAACATAGCAATCAGCCCAAAAGCAAAAAATTTCTAACCAAACCTTTAACCAGTTTATATTACAGGATTACCAACCCCTCTCCAAAGACGATGACCTTATTGAACCTGGAAAATGCCATCACCACTGCAGACCAAGGGCTCATCTCAGGACCCCCCTCCCCCGCCATCAATACAAAAATAAACTTCATCGCCCCTAATCAGCAGGAAGCAGTTAGCGAAGACTAACCTTCACCCCTTCCCAAATTCTCTACCACTTATAAAACAGATAAGGGAGGAATGTAAGAATATAGTAAATTTATCCTCCATTTGCCCCATGGTCCCAAGCACATAAGCCAGGGAGAATTAGGCCTGGGCTTGCCTGGGACTTACCCCGCCTTATCTCTAAACATCCCAACCCTCCCCCAAGCAACAGGCTAAGGGAACCGCCAAAATAAAAGGCACCACGCTGCTGCCCTCTCTCTGTCTGTCTCTGCTGCTCTCTCTCTTTGTCTCTGTCTCTCTGTCCCCCTGCTCTTCCTGCACTCTCTCCCTCTCTCTCTCTCTCTGCATCCCACTGCTCTCTCTGCTGTTCTCCCCATCCCCGTCTGGGGCAGCCACTCCTTCATATAATAAAGTCTCTTGCGTGGGCCCATGTCTCCTGAGTCATTCTGGGTTAAGAAGGTCACAGCGACATACTCTTTCAACTGGCAGAAACTTCAGTGGTGAGTGGAAGTGGAGATGGGCAGTGCGAAATGCGGAGAGTAAGAGGTCCCATCAGGGTGGAGTAGGAACCTGTAGGAGATATGGTGGGAAGGGAATGAGCCGAGACAAACACCCAAAGGTGGGAATTGTGTATCTAATGGGGAAGACCCCGGAGTTTAACTGCAGTTGGCGTGGAAAGGACTACAGTGTATGGTCTTTGCCATTTGGGAGTTAGGGATGGTGTTGCTTGGTGTTTGGAATGGGCATGGTTTGGAGAAGTTTTTTCCTGTCTATGGAAATGGCCTTGTAGTGCAGGGAGAACTGATTCCCAGGTATGTGACCTGAGCGGCAGACAGCTGAACTTTTGAGGGTGAAACACGATATCTGTGTTCTGAGAGAATGAGAATAGTATCCTGTTGAGAGGTTTGTAGGGAGGGACTACACCAGAGGAGATCATCTACATATTGAAGGAGCATGGAGCTCAAGAGAGTAAGGGATTTGAGGTCTTGGGCTAGAGCCTGTCCAAAAAGGTGGGGACTACCTCTAAAGCCTTCGGGAAGGACTTGTTAAGTGTTCTCTGAATATTAAAAATTAACTTAACATAAGGAATCTCCTGCCTCGATTTTTCTCTGGGATACTGGCGTTTTGGTCTGGGAGTATATCAAAAGGCTGCCTGCTCAGCTCCCAAGGTGGGCTGAGGTATTGTCTATTTGCTAAATAATCCTGCCTTTTACTATGCCTTCTATAGCTGGGTCTGCATGCTAAGTTAGTTGCTCAGTTTGCAAAATTACCTCCTCAGATGTGAAGGAGGAAAGACAGCACATAGGCCTGGGCCTTTCAGTATGCTAAAGTGAATCTTATACAGGATTACAAATGATTAGCATAATAAAACGTGCTACTCTTCTTTATCTGGGGAACATTAACTGATCTCACTGAAGAATGATTCTAGAGCTTAATGTTCAACATAGTTTTAGTAGGGGGGGTGGTTCCTAGCATGTAGTTTTACATTGCTCTGACTGCAAATACCCTGTCTTGCTTTCTCCAGAGACTCTCACCTTATTCTGTCTAGGCCTATGGTCCCTGTATCATTCTCCCTGTCTACAGATGGAGACTAGCTGCTGCTAGGGAAAAGGGCCGATGACCGCTCTGGCTGCTTCATGCTGAGAGGGGGCACAGCAAAGAGTGCAGCTAGGTCTCCATCACTGGTCAGTTGAGAGGGCCTCAGAAGGTTGGCGCTTCTATTCTGGGTTTCATTTCTATTACTCTTTGCAGTTTTGTGGCTTCTAGGCAAGATAGAACAAATTGTTATTAGGTTAAGTAGCAACATCTGGAGTTGGATTTCCCATTCTGGAAGGACAAACTTGACGTGATTAAGAATGTATGGCTGAATGTGAGAACTAGAAATATGAAGAGTCTAATTGAGAATCATAGCCAGGTATCATGGGGAAACTAGAGTTCTGGATCGAGTTTACATCTCAAGGACTAGTATTAGGATTTGGTATAGATAAGACTCCATTATTGAAACAATACTTTTCTCTAAAATCACCCTCATTTTTATTAGAAGTAGTCAGATTAAGAAAATAATTAACAGTTGGCTTGATTATTTGCATAAGTGCATCAAGAAGAGTAATTGATTACATGGGATCTTTTAAATGTGGTTTGCTGGAACTTTTTGTAAGGAATTTCAGATTGAACTTTTAAGGGCTTCTGGAGGCCAAAAAGCTAAGCCAGACTTGCCATCAGGTTGTGCCTGCAGTACCTGTAGATTTGGGTGAATTCCTCTCCTTGAGGTTCCCAAGACATTCCTGAGGTCCCCGCACTTGCCAGGAAGTGACCTTCCTTACTCACCTGGTAAGGCTGCTGGGAACTCTGTAAGCAAGGTACCAGGCCAGTTCTTCTAAGGGGCTTTGTTGGCTTTATAAAGTCAATCTTAGTTCCTTAAAGTTGTGTGTTCATATCTGAGTTTACACACGTGTCTCTCAGGTATGACGTTCCAGTCAAAGCCTTGGTAATATAACCATTGTTTTTAATTGGTCCTCTTACAAGGAAAGCAGATTCTCATTGAACTTATGCAAATAAACATACTGCCATGAAATATAAAAGTAGTCACTGAGAGTTTTTAAATTCTGGAGGGATCAGGAAGAAAGATAAAGTTTCAATTCTGCTTATAAAGGCAGTCATTTACTAAACTGTTGTCAGCTTAAGAGAAAAAGCTTAAAACACTTTGTCAGCGGTGGGGCCCGGCCTACAGCCGAGGCTGAGCCCCACTCTAGCTGGACAACACCCTAAAGATGGCGCCTACTTCCTAGACACCACCCTTCCTGGCCCTACAGCTCAGCGCATAAGGAAGTCTCCATGATTGGCTTGTCCCCATTTCTGTGCTCATGCTCATAGCATGCTTTTCACATGCTTCCAATAAGACTGAACCTGGGGCATGATCAGTCAGCTGATTGGTTGCGTAATGCTATATAAGCTGCTACCCTGGAGGAAGTAGGTGTGGTTGTGGTTATTGTTTTTTGCTTTTGCCTTTCGCTAGATGGATGCTCGGATGCCCATAATAAAGATTCATAACCAACCAGGCCTTCGGTGATCGTTCTCCTGCCATCACCCTAGGTGGCGGGACGCAATAGCTGGTGCCAAAACCCGGGACAAAAACCTGGCATCCAAGGACGGAGTGGAACTTCTCACCCTGCGGCGATCCGAGTGGACACCCTTTGGAAGAGTTACACAAGTGACTGACATTTTGGAGAGTGGTGAGTATGGTCAGGGACAAAGTGAAAGCAACATCAGGTCGTGCGAATGTAAGCAATTGTGGTGTGTGTGTTTAGCCTTTGTGTTCCTTGTCTTGTTCTGTCTTAGTCTGTATATGTTTCTGCGTTTCCTCACAAAAGAATAAGAGCGCTGTAGAAAGTTCGCAGGTAAAGCGACGTAGACTAAAGTTCGCGGGAAGCGACGAAAACCAGTTAGCGAGGTCTCTCAGGCTGTAAGGAGACTCAATTCAGGGGTACAAGTGCGGGCGCACGTAACCTCAACTTAGAATAGAGTCAACCTCTTTTCCTCCGCACTATGGGTTCAGAGGTGTCTAGGATGCGGGTGGAGGAACCACTCTGGGCACTCCTAAGGGCTAATGGAGAGGGGGAGAAAGTCCTGGAAGATGTCCGGAAGGAAGATCCTCCACTAGGACCTCAGAGAGGGGGTCTGAGCGAGGAGGATCTACAGATGAGGAAGGGGAGCTATCGGGGGAGGAATTAGAAAAGCATATAAGGAGACTTAGAATTGCCCGGAGGAAGGAATGCCCTATCCCCCGCAGTTATCCCTCCCTAACGCAGCTGAGGCAACAGAAAGAGGAAGAGGAGTCGGAGGACACCCCCCTCTCAACAACCCTGAAACGTGTGATTGCAATCAAGGACTAGAAAGAGGGGGGTGGAGGGAGTGGCTGAGAGAACAAGGAAGTGCCGCTTTACCTGTATTTGAAGACCCTAATACATAACAGAGGTATAATCAAGCCCTAGATTTCAAGGTCATTAAAAGTCTGAAGGAAGCATCCACAACGTATGGCCCCCAGGTAGCTTTCACTGTTTCTTTAGTGGAGTCAGTAGCTTCTCTTAATCTGACGCCGGATGATTGGGCCAATGTAGCAAGAGCAGCCCTCTCTGGAGGTCAGTACCTGACATTTAAGACAGCCTGGCAAGAATTTTCACAGGACATGGCTCAGCGTAATGCCTCAGCAGGTAATCATCAATGGAACTTAGACATGTTGATGGGCATGGGTCCATATTTGGGTCAACAGAATCAGGTAGGATTCCCCCCAGCAGTATATATGCAAACAGCTACGCAGTAGTGAGGGCCTGGAAGATGCTGCAAGGCACAGGTGACCTACAGGGTCAGCTGTCAAAGGTGTTGCATGGATCTAATGAGCCATATGCAGACTTTCTAGCCAGACTGATGCAAACAGCCGGTCGCATATTTGGTGATGTTGATACTGCTATGCCCCTTGTGAAGCAGCTGGCCTATGAGCAGGCCAACAAATGGTGTAGGGAGGCCATAAGACCCTGGAAGAACAAAGATCTGAGTACTTATATTAAGGTTTGTAGGGACATTAATGACAGCGTGGTGCAAGGACAGGTTATGGCCACAGCCATGACTCAGGGATTGAGAGATGCTCGTGGCAGGTCAACCCCTCCTGGGGCCTGTTTCTACTGCAAACAAATGGGTCATTTGAAAAGAGATTGTCCCAAGTTGAAGGAAGTCAACGAACCTGCTAGCAGGCCCAAACCAAGATTATGCCCGAGATGTAGAAAAGGAAATCACTGGGCCAGTGAGTGTAGGTCAGTGGTGGATGTGGAAGGCTGACCGCTGCCCCTCAAGAGCCAAAAAATGGGAGGAGGGGCCCTCCACCTCAGGGCCCGCAAATGTATGGGGTGGTTCAACAGATACCCAGAACTCACCACCCTTTGACAGATCAGGGAGTTCACCCAGCACCGAGGGATCACGGAGAGCAACAGCAGGAAGCGCAGGAGTGGACATCTGTGCTGCCACCAGACTCGTATTGACCCCCGAGATGGGAGTTCAAGTTGTAGAGTCAGATTTTAAGGGACCTTTGGCAAAAGGAGTAGTGGGTCTCTTATTGGGCCGGAGCTCCACCACTAAAGCAGGGTTAATAGTACACCCAGGAGTTATAGATCCAGACTATGAAGGAATAGTTAAAATTATGGTCTCCTCCCCACAAGGAATCATGGCTATTAGCCCAGGAGATCGCATTGCTCAAATTCTTATGCTTCCTAGCAAACATGATTTGTATGCTCATAAAAATGCTGTTCAAGGACAGCAAGGGTTTGGGTCTTCTGGGGCTCCGCTGGCTTGTCTTACATTGGATTTGGGAACCAGGCCCATGCACACCTTAGAGATCAGAGGTAGGCATTTCTCAGGATTGCTGGACACAGGAGCAGACCGTAGTATCATAAAGGAAGATGAATGGCCGAAGGAATGGCCTTTAAATCAAGCTGCACAAACTTTAAGAGGACTCGGGATAGCCCAAGCGCCCCTATGTAGTGCTGCTTCACTGTCTTGGATGGACCAAGAAGGGCATGAGGGGATAATTCAACCCTTCATGCTAAACATACCCATGTCCCTCTGGGGAAGAGATGTACTAACCCAAATGAATCTCAAATTGACCACGGAAACTTTCTACAGCGAACAGTCTAACTGCATTCTGAAAAGACAGGGCTAGACAGGTGGACTTGGGAAGAACTTGTCGGGTCGAGAAAAGTCCTTTCCTTTGTCTAACATTACACCCAGTCAATTTGGAGGGCCCGGGCTTGGTTTTTCCTCAGGGCCACTGAAGGAGAACAGCAAATAAAGATTCAGTGGCGCTCTGAGAATCCTATATGGGTTCCTCAGTGACCCCTTACTAAAGAGAAGAAGGAAGCAGCCCACACTTTAGTACAGGAGCAGCTTGCTGCCAAGCATATTTAGGCCTCTACCTCCCCCTGGAACACACCTATTTTTGTGATAAGAAAGAAAACAGGGAAGTGGAGGCTTTTACATGACCTTAGGGCTGTAAATAAGCAGATGGTGCTTATGGGCTCAATACAACTGGGTTTGCCACTGCCCATGGCCCTGCCTAAGGCATCTATCATTATATGGATGACATCCTTTTGTGTCATGAGAGCAGCAGGGAGCTAGAGACAACCCTCAGGGTCAGGGTATGGTGGAACGCACGCACCTCACCCTCAAGAATGCCTTATATAAACAAAAAGGGGGAATAGGAGAAGACTTTAGATCCCCCAGAGACAAATTAAACATCATATGATTCATTTTAAACTTTTTAACACTGGACAAAAATGGCCGCAGTGCAGCAGAGCGGCACGGCCAACAATCCAATCCAAAACACATGCCTAAAGTTTTGTGGAAGGATGTGTTGGAAGGAACATGGAAAGGCCCGGACCCAGTGATAATCTGGACCCGATGCTCGGTTTGTGTTTTTCCACAGGACCAGCAGAACCCCGTTTGGGTGCCTGAACGTCTGATATGCAGAGTGGAAAACCCCGGAGCGGAGGTACAAGATGACTGCACTGCTTCTGCTCCTGCCGTGGATCCTACAGCAGGCGATGGCGGAGCCGAGCCGAGCTGCAGCTGCAGCCACCGCCACTCTGACTATCACCATTCCTACGGCAGAAACGCTGAATGATCTGTCCCAGGCCATTGCCTCGGCAATGACAACGCAGAACGTCATCAACGGCCATTTTAAGAATGGGATGGCCTTGGTCAACCAATGCATGAACCTTCTTCAAGAACAATTGGACCTCTTGGGGGAGGTTTTGTCTGTGGGCTGCATCCATTCTTATACGGGGGTGTATTACTGGTATGTTAAACGCCACCAAAGCCTGGTCAGGTGTAGGTGTCATAGGAATATTGCTAATTGTGGGCCCTCCTCCTGCTTGGGAGGAAAGTCTGTTCCATACAAAAACAGCAACGGGGAGAACGGAAGGTCCTGTTGCAGGCCATGGCAGCGCTAGAGGAAGGCATCTCCCCTAGAGTATGGCTTAATATCCTGGATCAGTAGTCAAGGACGGGTAAGATCGGGAGCTGCACGTATCAACCTATGACAGGGCACAGACCTAAGCTGTCTGTTGCCTGAGGACAGGTAAGAATGCCGCAGACTCCGGACGACCTAAGACAGGCATGATCCCGACAGCCCTTTGGTTATAAAACAATAAAGGGGGAGATGTGGGGGCCCGGCCGACAGCCAAGGCTGAGCCCCACTCTAGCTGGACAATACCCTAAAGATGGCGCCTGCTTCCTAGACACCACCCTTCCTGGCCCTACAGCTCAGGGCATAAGGAATTCTCCATGATTGGCTTGTCCCCATTTCCGTGCTCGTGCTCATAACATGCTTTTCACATGCTTCCAATAAGACTGAACCTGGGGCATGATCAGTCAGCTGATTGGTTGCGATATGCTATATAAGCTGCTGCCCTGGAGGAAGTGGGTGTGGTTGTGGTTGTTTTTTGCTTTTGCCTTTCGCTCGATGGATGCTCGGATGCCGATAATAAAGATTCATAACGAACCAGGCCTTCGGTGATCATTCTCCTGCCGTAGCCCTAGATGGCGGGACGCGATACTCAGCGACATTTGAAACAAAAAGCCACCAAATCATCTTCCTTAGTTTGCTTAATCCTGTATAACTAATACCTGTTCTGCTGAAATCTAGTTTTGTTTTTTTTTGCTAAAGCATTTTTTTTTAACTAAGGTATCATTAATAAACGATCTTACAAAGTTTTCACAGGAACAACATTGTGGTTTCAGCATTCACCCATCCCCCACTCCCGCCTCCACTATTGCAGTCACTTGTCTATCAGTGTAGTAAGATGCTATAGAGTCACTAGTCTTCTCTATGCTGTATTGCCTTCCCCAAGACCTACATATATTGTGATTGCTAATTATAGTGCCCCTTAATTCCCTTCTGCCTTTCTCCCCTTCCTACCCTCTCCACCCCCTTCCCTTGGTTACCACTAGTCCCTTCTTGGAGTCCGTGAGTCTGCTGCTGTTTGGTTCCTAAGGTTTTTTTTTTTTTTTGAGAGGGCATCTCTCATTTATTGATCAAATGGTTGTTAACAACAATAAAATTCTGTATAGGGGACTCAATGCACAACCATTAATCAACCCCAAACCTAATACTCAGCAGTCTCCAATCTTCTGAAGCATAACGAACAAGTTCTTACATGGTGAACAAATTCTTACATAGTGAATAAATTCTTACATGGTGAACAGTGCAAGGTCAGTCATCACAGAAACTTTCAGTTTTGATCATGCATTATGAACTATCAACAATCAGGTCAAATATGAATATTCATTTGATTTTTATACTTGATTTATATGTGAATCCCACATTTCTCCCTTATTATCATTATTATTTTTAATAAAATGCTGAAGTGGTAGATAGATGCAAGATAAAGGTAGAAAACATAGTATAATGCTGTAAGAGGGCAAATGTAGATGATCAGGTGTGTGCCTATAGACTAAGTATTAATCCAAGCTAGACAAAGGCAACAAAACATCCACGGATGCAGAAGATTTCTCTCAAAACGGCGGGTGAGGTTCTAAGCCTCACCTCTGTTGGTCCCCAATTTCTCACCTGATGGCCCCCCTGCGACTGTGCTTGTCTTAGGTTGTTCCTCCCTTGAGGAATCTTACCTGTCTCTGGCTAACCAGTCATCTTCTGGGACCATACAGGGAAATGTAAAGTTGGTAAGTGAGAGAGAAGCAATATTGTTTGAAAAGGTTAGCTTTTTACTTCTTTGCAGATTTATGCCCTGTGGCTTATGCCCTGCATTTGTCTTGAGGTATCTTTACCACTTGGAAGAATTATGCTACTCAGTAATTTCGATATGAGGCACGAATTCTACTTAAGTGTTGTAATTAAGAAGGAAGAAGGAAAGCTATAGAAGTAGCAGATGGAATAAAACATGGGAAGATTGATTATTTCTTTGACATATCTTCTTATAGAGTAACATAAGCATGTATAGGTTTTAAACTACTAATTAAATTGCATACACACATTAACATAATAGGAATACAGCTACATAAGCAAAGCAGACCTACAATTACCAGCCATCTCCAGTGAAACCAAAAAAACCTGAAATCTAGTTTTTTACTAGTTTAGGATTAATAAAACTGAGTATAGATGACAAAAGACTTACAAATGACAATGGCTAAAGATCTGATGAGAGCTTACTGTAAGACAGTTGTCATAAGGAAATTTGGATATTTCTGTAACACAAAACATTCAGTAACAAAGTTTAGCATCATTCCCTGTGACAGTGCCTTCTAAGTAATTAACCAGGTAAATAAGCCAAATTAGCCAAATATTTTCCTCAATGAGTAAAAATTTCTCTGACATGTTCCAGGGGCCCTCTGGAAAATATTAGAGTGAACTAGAAGTAAAAAACACCTTTTTGAATTTGATTTTGGGAAGCTGTTATAAGTTTTAAGGCACTTGCTTAAATAGTTACTCACATTAGACAAAGCTACACTTCACTTTAAGCATTTTTCTTTGAAAGATTTAACAGATACCATCAACTTAAATGACTTTAGGTAAACTTAGGCAGCTGATAACCATAAGGACATGTCTATTCAGTTCATCCTAAATTAGCATTAATGCTTAATATCTTCTATTAGAATTTTTTGGAAGTTTTAGAATGCCCTATTTTTATGAGCGCTTGTCTTTAAATCAATTTTTATTAATACTATCCAGAGGTAGAAAAATATATTTTATTTACACACTTAGACACAAACATACAGATTGAGATGTAATGATACAGTGAGAGGACAGACAGAGCTCCTGGCATGAGCCAGGAGGGGACAATAGAGCCCGTGGTGGTGCATTGTCAAGGAGTTTTATAGGCAGTTGAGGATATTTGGGAACATGAAAAAAGCTTAGGGGTGTGGACTTTAAGGCAAGTAGTAGGTGTTTAGGATTGCAGGGGATTTAGAGAGAGAGCTTGGTTCAGAGGTAGGAGAAAGCCTGGATATATGGGATCTCTCCATTTGCCCGTACCCTCATGGAAGTTGTATAAGTCGTGGAGAATTTTAGAATCTAAAGAGCCATTTGGGGACCATTTAGACTGATTGTCCAAGGGATATGGTAGCCAGATCTCATTACAGTAGCAAACAGGTTTGAGGTCTGGAGTTAGGTGGCGGAGCTTTAGATTATTGACTAAGCACCCTAGCAGAGAATCTGCGGGAACAGAGGGGCCAGATCCCATGCTGAGAACAAGACTGTTCAGAAGTCACTGAGGTGTCCCAGAGTGATTGAGAAGGTCACGGAGAAGACCAGGCACAGTTAGGGGGTCATCACCACCTCTAACTACGGGGTCGAGGTGAAAATGCTGGGGAGGCTCGATACCTGGTACTAGGAGTTTTCGAGTCGAGTAAAAATGCAGATAAAGGGAGACCGGGCCTCAGTGGATGAGTATTCTCACCATGGGGAGGCAGAGATGGGTCCACTATGGGACCAAGTGTGACTTTGAAAGTCGTTGTTGGGGGTGTTCCTGTCCCGGAGGAGCCCTTGGGGGTGCCAGACACTCAATGGTCACTTCCTAGGTTCCAAAGGGATATTTAAGTTGACCATGAAGGGGAGACTCACCAAATCGAAGGCTGGTGTTGGGCATCAAGACGAGCGACCAGGGAAATGGATGGTGAGCCCGTGGAGGAGGATCGGGCAGTGAGGGTTCCCAAAGCAGCTCAGGTTCCCAGAGGAAGAGCAAAAGCAATGGGAGAACCTTATCTGAAGTCACAGCACCAATGAAAGGGTATCTTGCCATGACCCTGCTTACCCAGAATGACTCAGGAGACACAGGTCCACGCAAGAGATTTTATTATCTGAAGGAGAAAGTGGCTTCCCCAGAGGGAGCGGGGAAGAGAGGGAGAGCAGGGGGACAGAGAGAGAGCAGCAGAGAGAGCAGTGGGAGAGCAGGGAGAGAGAAGGATGTTTAGAGACAAGGTGGGGTAAGCCCAGGCATAATTCTCACTGGCTTATGTGCTTGGGACCATAGGGCAAATGGAGGACAAATTACTATCTTCTTATAGAAATTCCTTATGTTAAGTTAATTTTTAATATTCAGGGACCACTTAACAAGTCCACACCCCTAAACTCTTTTTCACATTCTAAAAAAATCCTCAACTGCCTATAAAACTCCCTAGACAACACACCACTATGGGCTCTCTTGTCCCCTACTGGTGTGAGCCAGGAGCTCTATTCTCTCACTTATTTCTAAATAAAAGCCTGTATCTTGCTCTCCTATCTTGACTGTTTGTGAAGCTCATTCTTCGGCTTCGTGAACAAGAATCCCAGCATCACTTCTTTCTAATGTTCATATTAGTTTGTTGTCAGTAATAAGGGTTGTAAGTCCGGGTGATGCCGGGGTTGTTCTTTGCAGAGTTGAAGAATGAGCTTCACAAACATTCAAGGTAGGAGCAAGGTACAGGCTTTTATTTAGAAATAAAGTTAGAGGAAAAAGCTCCTGGCTCAAGCCAGGAGGGGACAAGAGAGCCAGGGTGGTGCGTTGTCTAGGGGATATATAGGCAGTTGAGGATTTGGGGGAATTGAGGGCTTAGCGTGTGGACTTGTACCACTTGCCCTGCTCTCAAGGTGGGCTGGCTTATTGTTTGTTTGCTAGCGCTGTTTGCAGTGAAGTCACGGGTTATGCTGAGATACCCCTGCAAAACACTCAAACATTCCAGGCCAAGTTGCTCCTAGCCTTTTGACTTTTAACTGATCTCACTGAAGATGTCTATATTACTAGTCTAGTATCTTTACCCTAGAGAATGAGTGTGACCTTGCCTTTACATAATGCTGAACAGAGAGTTTCGATAGGGACTTTACATTGTTATTGTTATGGGTCTCAGATCCCGTATGCCGGAGCAGGAGTAAGGAAACAGGTCCTCACAGAAAAGTAGATTATAAAAAGGGAGCCTTTATTTTAGCCTTCTGGTGACGGCCAAGGAGCAAGCTCTCCAAGTGCAGCACCAAGCCCCTGTTACAATCTTTTAAGCATTTTTACACATCCTGCTTAGTTTTTGCAACTTTTCCACCTTCACCTAATTTCAGCAGGCTGTATTCCTTGTTTAATGCTCACAGGGCTTAAGCATCCTGCTTTGCCCACCTGCTGCAGGAAACGTGTGATACAGCTGGTCTCCAACAAAGTGATGTACAGAGGCAAAAATAGCCTGGGGTTAGTTGAACATCCTGTTTCTCATGGGATTTATATATTTTCCTTTAGTCTCTCAGAGGTTGGTATGTAATTAGGGTCTGGGGCTAACTTTACAGAGAGCTTTGTGTCCTACTTTTATGTCTGAAACTGCTTCATCCTCTCACATTACATTGCTTTGACTGTATATATCTTGCCTTGCTTTTTCAGGAGGCCCTCTACTCTGTCTAAGCCCATGGACCCTGTCTCACGGGGAGAGAAAATCCGGGGGCAAAATACTTCTAAAAAATGAAATGAGTCAAAGGAAGAAATAAAGTTTAAAATCCATTTATTGCTTACAAGCTTCAGTCCAGGCCGTCTCTTTCCTACTCCAGCAGAGGCAAAACCAACACTCCCCCTCACCTCTCAGGTACAGATAAGCCTCCCTCCAGAGATCTCACCTTACGATTTATTTGTTCCACCTCTTCTGACCAATCTAATGATATACAATAGCAACTATAAGATAAATTTCAATAAATTCCAACTGAAATAAGCAGGCAAAGAGAGGCAACAAAGGGCCAGGCAGTTTATTTGAACACAATTCCCAGGTGATGTTCCTTGGTCTGAAACACAGGCTAGGGAAGTCACACCCAGCAAGGCAGGCAGCAAGTTTTTAAAGAAGGCAGGGGGGAGGGAGAACAAAGGTGTACAGTGGCATGAGGATTGGTTCATCTAGGGTATGTGGGGGTCTCTCATTGCCCTTTAGCCAGGTACTGGAAAGTTACCACTAATCCTTTAGCTTGGGGGAAGGGCTCTAGTTGGGAGTGTTATCTGATCAGTCTATGGAATGTTGTAAGATCCAGCCATCACTGGTCCATGTGTTGAAATGTCCAGGGCCACGTCCATTTTACTCCTAATTGCTGCAACCATCCTTGCAACACATGTCCAATAAAGTGGGTACCTTGATTGATCTCAATCACCAGCAATCAGCCATAGCATACAAAAAGATGCTCTAGGCCCCTCTTGGTGGTTTGATGATCTGTTGGTCTCTTCACCTTGTTTGGTGAGGCCTGAGCTTGTCCATCAGGCTCACCCCTTCCCCTGATGCCTCCAGCACTACAGCAACAGTAATAAAATCTTGATAATCCTCAAGACAGAAGATTCAGCCTATGCAGATTAAGTAAACGTACTTTACAGCACAATTTCTCACTAAGCACAAAATATGTTTCTACACTTGCTTACTCATTCCTAACAACCATGCTAGATTGTTCACAAAACTTTTACCAAACATTAGACAAAATCAAGCCTCTCTTTAAGCAGTTTTTTCTTGACAACAGCAACACAAACATGATAATTCTCAAGCCAGATGATTCTGCAAGGTTCAAGTACCACAAAGATTAAGCCCAAAGCTCATCCATTCCAGTCTTCACATGGCAGCTGCAGCCAGGGTACGAATCCAGGACACAAGGACAGTAGAAGGAAATAACCGTGAATTATGGGGGGCCACAGGAAACCAGCTTCCAGGCCTTTTCCCCATGGTGCCAGAAGATCCAGCCATCACTGGTCCATGTGTTGAAATGTCCAGGGCCACGTCCATTTTACTCCTAATTGCTGCAACCATCCTTGCAACACATGTCCAATAAAGTGGGTACCTTGATTGCTCTCAATCACCAGCAATCAGCCATAGCATACAAAAAGATGCTCTAGGCCCCTCTTGGTGGTTTGATGATCTGCACTCCTTCTGTGCTCAGCTGACTTGTTCAAAGGTCGAAGGCAAGCCCCACCTATGGGCCCACATTGTCTTTTGCCCAGCGTGCAACAAACCGTGATATAGCTGTTGGGCCACATCAGAGCCAGGCTTTCTTTCTAGCCAGTGCACCTGGGCCAATGTGCCTGCTTCATTATTCCCTGGGGATGCCAAAGGCAAATGGACAGTCACATGATATACAGTTAGTGTCTGTGCCACACCACTCCCTGGCCTTTGGGTCCAGTCTCGCACCCACACACTACAATGGGATAGGTGGTTATTATCTTGGTCAGAGCTGTTCCGGCGATGGGCTCTGTAGCCAGCAAGGCATGGTATACAGCAGTCAGTTGCTTTTCTATCTGGGACCTCTGCTCCTTTCCATAGTTGTGAGCAGGCTCTGCCTGGCAGCAGGAGCAGCAGCAGTGGCAGAAGCAGTAGCCTTAGGCTCGGGCCACAGGCCAGGGTCAGCACAGCCAGCAGCAGTGGTGGCACCTCCACTACCACACGAGTGTAGACACATGTCCCTCGGTGCAAGCGCCACTTCTCCCCATCATTTCTTGAGGCAGCCCTCCCAAAGGTCACACCCATTATAACAGATTTTGGCTTCAGAGGAACCCTGCCAACTGCACCAGAATGTAAGTCCAGGGAGAGGAAATCCGAGGGCAAAATACCTTTAAAAACCGCAATCAGTCAAAGGAAGAAATAAAGTTTAAAATCCGTTTATTGCTAGGTGTGGTACACAGCAGCCAGTTGCTTCCCTATCAAGGTGTACCGGAACTCTGCTCCTTTCCATAGTTGTGACCAGAATCCAATAGGTTGGCATGTCCACTCAAGCCACTGCCAAATACCCCATCCATAACCATCTTCAGTTACATGAACATCTAGTTTTTTTAGGGCCTTGAAGAGTCCATTACATTCAAGGCCTGTACGGCCTTGACTGCCTGCTTGGCAGCAGAAAAAGCAGCTGCACCTGTCTCGTCCCAGTCCCACCTGATGCTGTTTCATACCAACTGGTATAAGGGCTTGAGAATTTGTGCCAAGTGCAAGATAAACATTCTCTAGTAGCCCAAAAGACCCAAAAACTCTTGTGATACTGCCACAGTGGCAGGGGTGGGGTAGGCCTAGACCTTGTCTATAACTGCTTCAGGAACAACTTTAGTTTTACCTAACCAGACAACCCCCAAGAATTTCAAAGACAAACCAGGTCCCTGAACCTTGGTACTATTCACAGCTCATCATTTTTCCTGTAGATATTGCAAGTCTAGGAACTGCACCTTCTAAATCTGAAAGAGAATCAGATGTGAGCATAATGTCATCAATGTAGTGATACAACTGCATTGCTTGTAGTTTCCTCCATGTGGGCGAGTCTTGGGCTACAAGTCCATGACAGATGGTGGGACTGTGGAGATATCCCTGTGGAAGGACAGTGAATGTCCACTGCCAGCCTTACCATGTGAAGTCAAACTGTTCCTGGCTTTCCTGTGCTATGTCAATAGAGAGGAAAGCATTAGAAGGGTCTACTACAAAATGATACATTCCAGTTCATGGCGGAAGGTGTCCAGAATGTCTGTTATAAAGGTGACAGTAGCATGCAAAGGGCGTGTGACTTTATTCAATTCCCTGTAGTCTATAGTCATATGCCAGGAACTGTCTGGCTTTCTCACTGGCCACACTTGAGAATTAAAAGGACTATAAGTGGGCTTTATGATGCCCACCCTCTCCAACTCCTGTAGAGTTTCTGTAGTTTGCTTGTGCCCCCAGGCAATTTATACTTAGTATTTGTCACCCACTGAGGTACAGGCAGAGCTACAGGTGGTTGCTTAGCATGTCCTCTCAGAACTGCTTTTGTCACTCATACCCTCAGTCTGAACTCACCTGCAGTGGTCTGTAACCACAGGCACTGCAGGATATCTACCCCAAAATATATTCAGGGATGGGAAAGGTGTACATGGTATACTCCTTTGGGGGTAATCACCCAATCCCCAATGAGATTAGGGCTTTCTTCACTCTAATTGCCTTACCTCCATAGCCGTCTATCACAGCAGGACACCTGGGAAAACGCTCAGGGTTGCCATGAATCAGAGAACACTCAGCTCCTGTGTCCACCAGCACCAGGACACGTTGAACATTCACAGGGAACCAGTGAATTACTAATTCTACATGTGGCCTCTGGTCCCACCATGTCCCCCAAGGTGGGACGTTAACCCCCCCCTCAGTCGGGCCACGATGCCCAGTCATCCTCCTGGGGAGGTGGGGAGTCAGGTGAATCCTAAGTACTGTCTCCCATGAAGTTTTGCAGGTACACAGGCAGGGCATGAGGCCTTGTTTCCGTGTCCTGGACATCAGTGGCTGGAACTGCTATTCTGGCTTTAATTGGTGCCACAGTTCTAACATTCTATTGGGCTGCCCATCAAGTTTTTCTTTCACTACTCTGGTCTTTATCAAATCAACCCACATCTGGGTCCTCAAGACCTTCACGGGGCTTCTTGCACTTCCCCTTTCAGTCATGGCCCATACTTCCTTCCGTGCCTTTATTGTTTCAACCTCCCCCAGATCTGCTAAAGTACGAGTAGCCTCCCTTATGGGTTGCCCTAGGTGGGGGGGCAGGCAAGAGTATTCACTAGGGACCCAGAGATAAGGGAGCTCTATGCAGCACCAGGTTTCTCATTCCTACAGTGAGCACCTCATCAGGGCCCTGGGGGTCCATATTATAGATGATGTTTTTCATACCCAATTCCCGCAGTACCTGTTGAAGCTCTGCGTAAGTTTTCCAACTACTGGGAAAATACAGTAAATCACCCTGATTAGGCCAAACTATCCTCATGGCAGCTGTCAGCCATTCCAGGAGTGTCTGATTCCCTGAGGCTTGATGGGCATTTTGCAACCACTGCAGGAGAAAAGGGTGAGTCATCAGAGAATCCATTATACCCAGCTCAGTTTTCCACCCCCATATCCCAGTGACGTAAAGACCATGTAGACAGAGATTCCAGTGGCCTCTGCCTATACCTGACACTCATGTCCAACAGCTCATCCTAGGTATAGAGGCAGAGCATGGAGTGTTCCATAACCTGGGGAGGGGGCTGCTCCTCCCCGTGAGGAGCCCGCGGTTGTTTGTTTTTATTTTCTTAATTACATCTGGGCGGGACCTGAAAACAGGAGAAGATGGTACCTCTGAAGGTGGCCTGAGGGGCAGATCTGCCAATGCCCGCCCCCTCTTCTCCACCAAAGGCTCTTCCTCCACCATTTCCAGGGCTGAAGGCACTACTCTTTCCTCCCCATCCCCCTCAGCCTCTTGCAACATGGCTTTTCCTGCCCTCTCCCTCCTCACTGCTGCTAAGTAGTGTTCTAGGATTGTGATCTGCCTTTTCAGTAACTGTCTCTCTTCTTTAACAGCATCCCATAAGTTATCATCCAGCTCCTCCAAGTAATGTTGAAGTGTGTCTCTCTCCTGCCTGAGTCCTTTGGTAATCATCTCTTTCTCCTGTATAACATTTTCCACTATCTTGATGAAAAGAGACCCTACAATGCCAGCCGGTACATGGCCTCCTAAGGTCTCCAAGCAGTCTTCCAACTCATGGAGGGCTAATTCTGCAGCTTCGGCTGTTTCCACCCTCGGGAAGGGCCCACCCCTGTAAGAGGTACTTTACCCTAGACCAATTCCCCGCTAGGGGTTCCCAACTTGGAAGCCCCATAGCTGGGGGAATAATAACAGATGAAGCTGCACCCTCTGCCACTGCAAACACTGGGGCCTCACCACCATCCACAGGAGCAGCCCTCCCAAAGTTTACACCCATTATGACAAATTTCGGGTTCAGAAAGTACCTTGCCGACTGCCACCAAATGTAAGTACGGGGAGAGGAAATACCGGGACAAAATACCTTTAAAAACCGAAATCAGTCAAAGGGAGAACTAAAGTTTAAAACCCATTTATTGCTTATAAACTGCAGTTCAGGGTTGTCTCTCTTCTCTCCTCCTGAAAAGGAAAGCACGCAAGCAAGCCAGCCCCTCTCTTTAAATTCTAAGTTTCAGACACACCCTCAGTTGTCCAGGTAACTATTCATTGGTATGGAGATGAACTCTCCACCCCTGAGGATGCAGATATAGTAAAGCCAGGCAGGATATTTTGGAAATGTTACAATTTTACCTACACCATATATGTAACAGAGACATAATGAAGCATAATGTATAAAGGGAAGAACAATGATACAGAAATTATTGCAAATTGCAGTTATAAATCAGGCAAATAATTGTAGGTCCAGTGATTTTACCTCTATGTAACCCAGTCAATAAGTGTTAAAAAAATGATTGAATCATAAAATATGAGTACTTGTTATATGACAGCACTATTTAGCATTGAGGATTTACAGTGAAATGAGCCTGTGAAAGTCCATCTTCTTGTGGCTCATCTAGGGAAGGAGTGAGCTAGATGGTAAAAAATAAACTAATAAAATCCTTAATTTATCAGCTCCCTGATAAGTACTTTGGGTAAAAATAAAGCAGAGGATGGGATACGGACTTGTGGATCACAATTTAAAGGAGAGTATGCTGATGGGACCTCACTGAGGCATCACTGACATAAAGTGGTGCAAGAGTCACTATCGAGGGAAGATATTCCAGGTGGAAGGAAAGTTTAGAATTCCTAAGTTCAGGTTCCTGCTTAGCATGTTTTGGGAACAGCAAGAGAGGCCAGTACCAAAGAAGTTTTGAGCTTCCCACATCTGCCTGTTTTTCTTTTAGTTGAACTTAATTCCTGCACGGAGCTTCAAAACCCTGCAGGTTCTCTAAGTAGCTTCTAGAAAAAATTACCGCAAAGTAAGAGGAGACAGTCCCACTTCTGCTAGGATCTAGATCCAGGAAAGCAAACAATTATCCTGTAAAACTATCCCTAACTAAAGAGATGAATTCTAACAAAGGAGTCTTGTTCTCTGCCATACCCCAGCACCAAGACGAAAGCCTGCAAATACAGAGTGAATGACATCCCAGCAGATGTCTTTTTACTATGTAATATAACAGTACCCACTACTTAGAGGGTGTCTTGGAGGAGTTTTCTTATCCCTAATATACCTATTTAATGTTTTTTACTTTTTACATTTCATCCCACTCTTGCAGACCCTAAGCCTAACAATTTAGGAAATAATTATCATTTCTGAAAATATATAGCAAATTCTTAAACAGGCCCAGAAGATGACATGAAGACTAATGTTCACTAAAGCATTACTTAAGGTAGCAAAAAAACTGAGGACCATCTTATTGGGCAATAATGAGGGAGTAGATAGGGAAAATTGCTGTTTCTGGAGTTGTTTGGGTTACTGTTACTGCATAATAAGCCAGTCCAAGACTTGGTGGTATAAAACATTGTATTTATGGATTCTGTGGTCAGAAATTAGGACAGAGCATAGTGGGGATGGCTATCTCTGCTCCCAGATGATCTTAGGCCTCAGGTGGAAGCTCACTGACTTGAGGTGATTCTTGGGATAGCTGCTGAGGAGTCACCTGAAGACATCCTCACTCATGTGTCTGGCAATGGATACTGTCTGTCTGCTGGGACTGTCAACCAGAGCAGTTATATGTGGTTCTGGGCCTCTTAACAGTACGATTATGTTGGAGTAGTCAGACTTCTCATATGACAGCTCAGGATCCCAAAGGTGGGTCTACCAGGACACCCAGCAAGAAGCTGTGACTTCCTATCACAGGATAAAAGTCAACATCCTAATAAGGTCTTACACAGGATTGCCAGTTGTCTATGAGATGACTCAGTGGGAGGGTACAATGCTGGGAACAGGGATTTCACTGTTAGAAAAGGCCCTTAAAAAGTTGTGTAGTCCTAAGGATAGTTGTGTAAGTCTGGCCTGAGCACCTCGACTTCAGCATCTCTGATCCTGACCGGTAAAAGCCCATGGTGCCCCTGGCCATCAAGATAACCAAAACACTCACAATTTTCAAAATTCCCCTTTAGGGGGCTGTACAATTTTGTCAAAAAACAAATATTGCTAAGTTTTAGTAGTTGAACTGGTGCCTCAGGAATTTATCTTTGTCATAAAGGACATTAGCCAGCACTGAGTTAGTAGTCCAATGGTGTGATGGCTAGAACTCTGGATTTTGAGTCCAACGATCTGAGTTTAAATCTTGGTGGGACCCCTTTTGGTGTTTCTTTGCTTTTCTTCTGGGATCTCGTACTTCAAAACTAACATTTTCCCAAGTAACTCAGCCCACTATTCCTCAAACATAATGAGCAGTAGTATCATTGCTAGTTTTCGGAAGTCGGAACCCACACGCCAGAGCAGACCACATGTAAAAACCAGCCCTGCAAGAAGCAGCCGCCAGTCCTATAACATGTGCCCAGACCGAGGTGGGGAGGGGCTCCTCTCTGCGGTGTCTTCCCTTGGCTTGATTCCTAGAAAGCAATTTGTGTGTGCTTAAAAAAGAACTTCCTATTTTAAAATGAGTGGCCATGTTACTTTAAGACTGAAAAAGGGAGTTTAAACTGCAAAGTGGTAAATATCTGAAGGTATTTCTGGTAAGACTGAAGTGGTAAGACTGAAGCACAGTAAATGCATTTCTGCTCTTCCTCTCAGCTTCTCCATTGAACGCTCTTAGAGGGTGACATTCAAGCCCACACAAGCAGGGCTAATGAATTATCAGTCCCTGGCTTTAACCATTTTCAAGCTACCTCACCCCATGGTAGCCACAATTTTTTGACATTCTTTCTTAGACCACTTTTAATAGTGCCTCTGCCCTTCCACTAAATTGGTCTGTGTGGTACTGGAGCAACCATAAAGGAGAAGCCCAGGCTGTCACCTTAGAAAATTCTAATATAAGACAAACTTTTCCACTATGCATAGGCAGCTTTCTATATTTTAATAATTGTTGTCCTAAACTACCCACGTCTCCAGCCCCATTTGCTACTGTTCTTGCCACACACATACCCCCAAATTAGCTTCTAGTCACCAGCTACAGTAGAGTTATCCCTATTCTTCCTTTTTCCCCCCTCTCTTTTCTCATTTTCTACCTTTAAAACGTTTTTGCCCTCTCCTTTGCCCTCATCTTATGAAATCCAGTCCTCTACCCATTCCTCAAACATTAATTAACTTAGACCTTTCAGCCCTTCTCACTGAGGCCTTCACTGGCTGCCCTTATCTGGGCTTAAGTGCCCCATCTGTGTTTCCTCAAGATCCTAGAATCCCCTTCTCATACCACCTCATTTTTAGTTGCTTGTTTAATAAGCACCCACTCCTGCCCTCCTAGGGGAGGGACCAGTACTGTGGCCTGGTTCACCTTACAATTATCAGTCCCATAGTTCCTGGCTGGTGTTGGAAGTTCAAAAACACTTTCTGGGTGTATGAACTTTTCATCTAATCTGGGGTGATCATCCCAGAACCTAGGATAATTCGTGTCCAAGTTTGGCTCCAAAATGTTCTGCTCTGCTTCTTCTCAGATTGGTTTTCACTCCTCTTCCTTCAATTATCCGAAATCTACACTCACTCTAAGAACAAGTTTTTACCCAAGACTGGAGAAGTCTTCCTGGAGGTGAATGTCACCTCTATCTTAAAGAGGCCACTCAATAACTAAAGGTGAGGGGAGAGAGAATGTTATTGAACCACTACTTTATGCATGTTTTAGATGAGAATTCACCTCAGGAAAGAAAGGCTCTTTTCATTACTTTCTTGCCCAGTCCTGAAGTCTGTACGTGCCTAGTTTTGGTCACCTGTTGGTTATATGGAGCCCTGCACCTGTCCAGGGCGTAGCCTCTGGAAAGCATGAGGTACATGTTTGTGATGAAATTGAAGATTTTCGAATACTGCAGATGAACAAGGATTTAGGCTGAAAGTGCTCTTCTTTCCTTTTCAAGGTGCAGGAAGAAGACATTAGCCTCTGAACTCTGCACTTCATCTTCCCTACTCGTCCCCTACTGTTGCTCTCGTGGCATTTCGCCTGAGAGGGGGAGTCTGGGAGGGCTGAAGGACGAGGCCAGGGAGAAGCACGGATGTATTGACTCTAAACCCGAAGAGTCTACTGCTCAAGTCACAGGCACCCCATGCATGCGGTGCACTTTTGTTAAACGGGTACCCCGCAGGGTCAAGGCCTTCGGAACTGTTTTTCCCTATGGCGTTAGAAAATGTGATTGAACTAGTGCATTCATCCTGGCTGGTTATGTCCAGGGACGAAAAATCTACAAGGCTTTCCCCAGGCGGTTATAAAAGCATCTCCTTGGTACTGACCCTCTCCTTGTTTCCCCCAGTTTTGACAGTTTGGAGTATCAAGAGGATTTTTACCCTCTCTTCTGAGGATTTCCTACTTCTTCTGCAAGTCAAGAACCGTCTTTGACCATCCTCGACGTGTTCTAAGCTTGAGGAAAACTCCCACCCCAGCTTTCCAGAAAAGACTCGATTTAAAGACTGTCCAATGACAGCTACCCTCCAAAAGTCTAATTAAAAGTGATTCCCCCAAGAAGCCTGGTGTTTACTGGGAGACTTGCAGGACTGTGGAGGACTTTTTTGGTTCGTTCCTTTGTTTAGGGGGTTTTGTGGGGGATTTTCATTTTGTTTTGTTGCGCTTTATAGTCTGTGTCCACAGGAGAGCGCGCCGTCCTCGAAACCCGCCTCCAGGGCTTCTTTGCTTAAAATGCGAAATCCTGAAAGGCAACTCCAATCCGCAAGCCAAGAAATTCAATTTACGCTAGGCAGACTCTCATCCAACAGGCATCGAATCCCGTTAAACTACGTGGCGCAGAACTGGACCCTCTCTACCACTAAAGAAACTGCCCGGGCTCTCACTCCTACACCAGTGCTGAACGTCGTCGCGCTCCCAGCCAAGCCAAAGCCGGCCCCAGGAGTTTATGAAGAGACTGGGTTAGGATGCGACTCAGAACGTTCAAGACGCCTCACAGAAACAGATTTGTCCTGTGGGTTTTCATAAGGGGTGGGCCCCTCTGTGTGCGGGGATTGGACATGGCAGGCGGGGTGGGGAATCTTTGTGTCCTTTTGGGAGTCTCCCCTGCGCATACTTTCCTTTGATGACAGGGAAGCAGTGGGATCCCTGAGAGCCCTTTCCTTTCCCCCTTCCCTTCCCAGCCCCCTAGCCCGAGTTGCGCTCCGGAGGCGGCTGGTATTCTCTTCCAGCCTTGTCCAAGCAGATTTATTTCAGTTTTCCGTAAACACCAACGTCTCCTCTGTGACTTCAATCAAGTATTTCCATAACGCGTCCCCAAAAGCTCCAGATACCGCCCTAGTAAAAGACCTTTTATGAAAGCAATAGGATGATAGCAGGGTGAAGGATCTCAGGTCTGTGCACAGGTTCCTCACCTGTGAAATAGCGTTAATGGACCCCCATCTCACAGGGCGGTTGTGAGCTTTAGGTGAGGTACGAACACAAACACTTGTCACAAAACCTCAAACACGGTAAGGGCTCAGTCCTACTCAACGACATCACTTGTTTCCCAGTGAAGAAATATAGGTCCTGGGGCAGGAAGTTTCGCAGCCGCTTAGGAGGAAATGACGCGGTGGGTTGGTGGAGAGAAGGATTCCTGACATTTGACAGTCACTGTTTTCCATTGAGATCTGGTTAAAGGATGTTGGATGCAGATACGTAGTAGGTAAGTGCCCCTGGCTTAATCCTACGAAAAGGGAATGTGCTTATATCTTTTAGGTAAATTGGAGGATTTGGCGAAGAGAAACTATACCACCAAATGTTTCGACGACAGAGCTCAAAAGTGGGAGCCGCTGTGTAGCGGTTAGCACTCTAAACTCTAAATCCAGTGATGTGAGTTAAATCTCGGTGGAATCTAAGACTTCACTCTTCTAGCTCATTTCCTAGCTTCTTTCTACACATTACTGGTTCTTTTGCTATTTCTACCAAACCCTTTCCATTGCAGCCCCTGGAAAATTTCATGGACAGACGAACAAGCTAACTGGGGGGAAAAATTTCTGTCCCTTTCATTGTTTCAATATAATTTTATTTTTCATATACTATATAAGCACTTAACAAAAATACATTTTTGATTGCATGCTACTACTAAATTTAAAAACAACTCAAACCAGAAGAAAACCCCTTAAAATACAGAGATTTACAAATATTCTATTCATATATATATGTATTTTTATTTCATAGTAGTGTGATAGGGTAATCAGTCACAGTCTTTAAGCCTAAAAATGCAACATATTGGGATTAAATTCCATGGCAAATATAGAATAAATATCTTTGAAAGAGCAAAACAATTTATGAACATTTTTTGACTGTTGAATAAGTGTGCCATATATACGCATATTTTTTAACATTAGTTTCAGGTGTCAAGGTAATGATTCAATATTTGCATATATTGAGAAATGATCATCACAGTAAAACTAGTTAACTTTCATTACCATACATAGTTACAATTTTTTTCTGTGTGATGAGGATTTTTAAGATCTACTCTCTTAGCAACTTTCAAATATGCAATACAGTATTTATTATCTATAGTCACCATGCTGTACATTACACCACAGGGCTTATAACTTGAGACTTGTACCTTTCAACCACCTTTACCCATTTTTCCAACCTCCCTCCTACAGTCACCAGTCTGTTCTCTGTATCTTTGAACTCTTTCTGTTATATTTTAAGACTCCACGTTTAAGTGGGATCATACAATATTTATCTTTCTCTGTCTGATTTATTTCATCAAGTATATTTTTAAAAGAATGCTAGTGCATGTCAAATTGTTAGAGTTTTTCTGTTCCATGATTGATTTGACTCATTTAATGCTCCAATTTTATCATCTGCTGGCAATTACATTCTTTGGAATCATTTAAATTTATGAAGAAACATTTTAGAAGATCACTGGATAAACAGTGTGTGAGAGCACAAAAATATTGTGACAATTCCTAAAGACTCTAAGGAATTAAAATAGCCTAAAGACACTGCTCCTGGTTAGAACAATGAAGTGACAGACCAAAGCAGCCCCTTCCCCATCTTCTCATGCTCAGACTCCTTTATTTCTAATTATCAGGTGGAATTTTTTTCTAATGTGAATTTTCCATTTGTATACATCTAATTTAAGATGGTTTGATTTAAGAGTGGTTTATTATGATTTTGTAGGCTTTCATTAAAGTGTTTTCATTATTTGTTAATCAAATATTTTTAATGGAATAAAGTTGATATACAATATTACATTGGTTTTAGATATAGAACATAATGACTCAATAATTATATACATTACTAGATGCTTGCCACAGTATGTGTAGTTACCCCATTACCATATCAAGATAGTACAATATGATTGTTTATAGTCTCTGTGTTGTACTTCCATTTCTATGTCTAACTTATTTTACAATTTGCGGTTTGTACTCTTTATCCCCTTTCTGAATTTATCCATCCCATGAACCAACAGTCTGGTTTATATGTGTGGGTCTACTTCTTTTTCATTTGTTTTTTAGATTCCACATAGTATTTGTCTTTCTTCTTCTTGGCTTTTTTCACTTAGCGTGATACTCTCTAGGTCCATCCACGTTGTCACAAATGGCAAGATTTCCTTCTTTTTTATGGCTGAGTAATATTCCAATGTGTATATTCCAGTGTGTATATTCCATTGTGTATATGTATGTACCATATCTTCTTTATCCATTCATCTATTGATGGGTACCTGGGCTGCTTCCATATCTTTATTATTGCAAATAATGCTGCAATGAACATGAGTATGCATATATCTTTTCAAATTAGTGATTTTGTTTTCAACTCAACCCCCCACAAAAAAAATAATCTGATTAAAAAATGAGGAGAAGACAGAACAGGCATTTTCCAAAGAAGATATACAGATGGCCAACAAGCACATGAAAAGATACTCAACATCACTAATCGTCAGCATAATGCAAAACAAATATTTCTCATGCAACAGTTTCCAAGTATATACTCCTATGAGTTCTACTAATTGAAACTATGTGTTTTATTATTTTATTTTTAAATCACTAATCTATTTGGAACTTTATTTTTTTATACGGTAGAGAGATAAATGTCCATCTTTGTTTCCTCAGTTGCACTGTCACAACTTCTTTTAAAATCACCTTTGCCTGCTGAGTTGAAATACTAACTTTATCATATGCCAATTTCCATTTATACTTGTTTCCAGTTTTAAACTTATCTTTTTTCCTTTTTGTATACTTAGGACAATTCTAAGATCTTCTGATTAGATCAGTAAAGTTGAGCCATCCTGGGTTCTGGTTAAAATCAAAACATGGTAAATTATAGGTCATGTTCCAAAAAAGTTTATTAACTCCTATTCTGACCAAGGCACTGTGCTAAGCAGCAGGAACTCTAAGGAGAACAAAGCCTCAGGGTGCACTGGGGAGCTTGCTAGAGCACAGGAGGGAGATATTACTGAATAAGCAATTAAAATATGCGGTGGCCTGATAAGGGCAACTTGAGCACTGAGGAAACGTAGATGGGAGCAACTCAGCCCAGATACAGGAAGCCAAAGACACCTCAGTGAGCAGAGCTGGAAAGGCTAAGTGGAGATCTGAGGAATGAGTAAAGAAGGGAGGCAGGTGAAGTGAAGGCAGCTAAAGAATGTCACAAGTGAAAAATGAGGAGAAGGAGAAGATGGTGCTTGAGGAGAAAAGAATTTTACCAAAGCTGGTGCCTGGGAGGCAAGTGCAGGGACCCAGGAAGGAGATGCAGCAGGCTGGCACAGAAGCATCGAAGTGTCAAGTGCTCCTTGGAGCTTTATTTCCTTATTTACCAGCCTGCACTCAACTTTCTATTTTATGCAAGAGTTCTCCTCTTTCTCCATTAATTAAATATCTGTCATTGATATAGATTAATGGAATCTTACTGTTTCCTCATGGTTTATACTGTACTATTGTCCTTAATTATATTGAAGCTCAAAATAACGTATATTTAACCAGAGGGAGCCCCTTCAAGCTGGCTTCTCAGTCCTGGTAACGTGTCACACAGTCACTTGTCTAAGTACTGTCTTCTTTTCGGGAATAACAATTTGTTTCAGGGCCAATTAACATCTACCCTGCCCCAGCCCTAAATCATCATTTCTCAAAGATACCCTGGTTTCTTTCAGTATTAGAGACTAACCTCTGGGAGTTTAGTGTACTAATTGCTTCTATGATGTCTGCTTCTTGGTCTTTTAATGGAAAGATCTAGGAAATGCATGTACATATACATACATGTACCTTATGTACACATATCCATATATACTTACACATGCATTCCTATACACACACATATACATGTTTTAGAAATCATAAGCTCACACCAATACCCCCAACTCCAATCTGTCTCTAGGATTCTTTCTTTCATTTCCTCATTCTGTATTTGTATTGTCCCTTCTTCCACACTGAAATCCCTAGCTCCAACAATATCGGTATGTTTACTCACTTGCTGTTTGTGCGCCTACTGTAATGTCAGAATTGCCTTGGCCATTCACTACCAAAAACATCTACTAAACAAAGTTGGAGATTGGTTTGCAGTTCCTCCCCTTCTGCTCCCACCTCCTTGATCAAGAGTGAAGATGTACCATCAAATGATTTCTTCATAAATTACATTCCTTTCCTTTACATGTGGTTATAATAAGGAATAGAACTGAGTTCATTTGCTGAGTCAGTTTTGGCTTTTTTTATCCAACTACTTCCCATCTTTGTTGATATTATATTGATTTTCAAAAAAGAAGAAAATTCAAATGCTTTCCAAAGATAAAGGTACACCAAAAAGTACTGTCAGGGGGAGAGTCACCCCATATTCCTTATACTCCATTTCCCCCACAGCTGTAACTACCCTTTTAGATAACAAGCTTCACTGTTTATCTTTGCTATGTTTTCTTTTTGGAATGAAAAACATCGATTTTATGTGTATGTTTTCATAACTCCTCTGCTTTCTTGAAAAAAGGTAGCACGCTATAATACTCACTTGCACAATTTCTTCACTTAACAGTATCTACTGGATATCACTCGTACCTTCTTTGAAGCTGCAGAGTGCTTCTCCTTTTAGTCTGTATGTCACATTTATTCAACCAATTTCCTGTGCCTGAATGTTTAAAGTTAGTGAAAATGCTTCTGGGGGTAAGCAAGCAAAATAAATTGAAGGTGGTTGATCTCGCCAAACATGAACATCTTCACCAGCAAGGTAAAGGAATAAAATAGGTCTATCTCATGCAAAATTTTTAATGTTTTTCCCTTCTGATATTTTGCTCTGTGAATTCTCATTGTTTAGAAGAGTTTGTATTTTCTTGTCATACCATAGGCACTCAAAATGTATTTTACTTAGTAATTTTCTCCTGCAAATATATCAGTAAGACTTCTTTTTATTTCTGAGTTTGTCCATGGAATTCTGGAATTAAGACAAAATGTTTTGTTTTAATACAATCTAATGGTTTCTACCATATTCACATTGATTTGGTTCTTGTTTTTCTCATAGCACTCCCATAAATCAAGTTTATGTAAACATGAACAGGGACAGGGTATAAAGATTTATTTCCCATTATTGTACATAGATTGCTTTAGAGAAGAATTCACAGCCATTACCATTAACTTGAAATGAATTTAATAAATCATGCATCAGACTGATTGCAAAAGAGGCAAGAAACTCCCACCCAAGTGAAAAGACAATATGGATTTACAGAAACCAATGGTTAGGTTGCTTCAGGCAAAACTAACAACGTTTTCCCTTTAAATGTAAGAACATTGCAAGAAAATATAAATTCTATCTCATTGTATATTCTATTCACTGGAAGATAGGCTAATTTGTTTGAAGTAAACATCGAATTTGTTACCCTTTAGAGGTAAGATTTACCTCTTTTTAAATGAACAAAAAGGGAGGGTGCAGTCAGCTGACTCGGTGTTGCGTGGCAGGGAGGAAAATACAATACATAACCTCTGGAAATAAGATACAACGTCAGAGATTAATTTTCTTACATCAAGTACATAGCTATTTTCTTAATATCATCAGAACTCTTGGTACACGAAAATGTTGTAGCAGAGGATGGTTTCGATCCATCGACCTCTGGGTTATGGGCCCAGCACGCTTCCGCTGCGCCACTCTGCTGAGCAGTTTCCTCTGGTAGTCGTTCTTGACCATGTGGAAGATTTATCATTGCCAGAATAAATGTTTCATATTTTCTTATCTGCTTTTCCTTTCTCTTCCTTCCTTGTTCTCTTAACTTCTCTAAGACCAGTTTCCACAAAAACCCAATAACCCCAGCAATCCCTTTCTCAATCTGCCATAGATGCGTCAAGCCCTGACATTTTATCTCCAGAAGTTTCTCTGAGCTCAAAGAAAGAACTCTAAAGCAAGTCAAGCCAAGCCCTCAGAAGTACTTCCTTAGGGATAGGCGTGCTGAGACAAGCATGAAGTCACACTTACTGTCCTTAGAGAGGAAGTCTATTAACTGGCACACTCAAGAAAATTTATTTGAGGAAACTAGAAACAGTATTTCCACACACTGACTAATTAAATGCCATTTGCAGCTTCCCGGCCATCCGGTTTACCTGGGTAATACTCTGCCTTTGAATTCAAGAACAGGGGCTTTCCATCTCTTTGAGGTCATCCTTATCTCCATGAAGTCATTCTTGTGAACGGTTTTCTCTTGCCCTCAGGGAATGTTGGCTCTCACTAATGGCCTAGATAGAGACCTCCTGCACCTTTTTATATGCATTAACAGGTTTTATGTTATCCAAGTCCTTCCCCAGCTTTCCTCTTGTTCTTTTCACTATCTTTTCCTGTCTTCATTAAAGACTTGTTTTTCCGTCAGGACAGATAGGGTGTTAGTGTCCATTACTCTTGTGGGGGAGGAAAAATGATTTTCCCTGTATTCTTCCTGGCTGGGAACCCTGTAGCAAAGACAGATCAGCAAAAGAAAAACAAACAAAAAGATTTTAATATGTGTACCTCACGTATACATGGGAGACACCCAGGAAAAAATGACTAACTCCCAGGGGTGGACTAGGACTCAGCCTAAATACCATCTTCAGCTAAAGACAAAAGAAAGAAAAGTGTTAGGGAGGCCATTGGGAGGAGGGAGGTGAACAGGAAAAGTATGGTAAACAAGAGTAAGGTTTGTTACACAGATTTAAGTTAGTGCCTTGTCCATTGATTAAGGGTCTAAACTTGTCTCTGGGGAATAACCTTTGTCTTCCCAAGTAGAAAGGAGAGGAGGGACACCTTTATAAATACATGTCCTGTTTTTAGGTAAACAGTGGGAGGGCAGATGCTTTTCTTATATCTGCTTCTTCTCAATTGTCTTCAGCTCAGAATAATCCCTATGACAAAGTGGTGTGTTTTGGAGTGGCATATTCTGCCACCCTTCACACTGCAGCAATTCCATTTGAGTTTTCTCCTTTCCTTGTCCAATAAACAGACTGAGACACTGGGACCTATATACTGGAGTTAGGAAGATGTTATGGAACAGGGCAATGAGAAAACTGGCAGGAATGATTCATGCGGACAAGATGGATCCTGAGCAAAACAGACCTAGGTCCCACAAGACATTGACCTAGTGTAAGATTAATGGGATTAATACATAAATCAAGCAGAATAGAAACCAAATGTACAAATACATATGACTTGATTATTTTTCCTACAACTCTTGAAGCGTGATCAAAACTGGAATGATTAGGGCCAAAACAGGTCCTGTGACATGACCACCTTCACATGGTTTTGGTATTCTTGAGGAGCATCACGCCCTAGGGCTAGGCTCAAGGTCAGATAATTATTGTGTGCTGATTTTGTGTTGAACCCCCTACACAGAATTCTTTAGATGTTTGAGTTCACTTGCTCAATAAATATGAGGAGTGCCTTCTTGGCATTACTCTTGTGCTGCAACTTCTTGAGTTCCTTGGCTGGTCCTTTCAGATCTTCAGCATCTCATCACGCTCCCTCCAAATCTGCGAGTCAGAAGCAGTGGGAGGCGGGCTGACAAGTGGCGCCTGAACAGGGATCTGAGGCTCAGAGCAGGGAAGCTGCTGAAGATCTGAAGCTCAGAGCAGGGAAGCTGCTGAAGATCGTCCATCCAGTAAGACTCCTGGGAAAGCGTACGTAGGGACAGGATCGAGACGTCAGGGACACTATAATGGGCCAAAATGAAACTAAAGCAGGTAAACTGGAGGATCACTTAAAATTACTGCATACCCTTGATGCCGGGGTTCTTGTTTGTGGAGTCAAAGAATGAACTTAGCAAAGAGCCAAGGAGGCTTTTATTGAGAGATGAAGTAAGAGGAAGGAGCTCCTGGATCATGCCTGGAGGGGACAAGAGAGCCCAGGGTGGTGCGTTGTCTAGGGAATTTACAAGCAGTTGAGGATTTAGGGGAATTGAGAGTTTAGGTTGTGGACTTGTACCACCTGCCTTGCCCTCAAGGTGGGCTGGGTTGTTGTCTGTTTGCTAGGGCCTTTTACAGTGAAGCCATGGGTTATGCTGAGATACCCTTGTGGAACACTCAAACATTCCAGGCCAAGTTGCTCCTGGCCTTTTGACCTTTAACTGATCTCACTGAAGATGTCTATATTCCTAGTCTGGTATCTTTACCCTAGAGAATTAGTGTGACCTTGTCTTTGCATAATGCTGAACAGAGTTTCCATAGGGACTTTACACTGTTACATTGCTTTGACTGTAAATATCTTGCCTTGCTTTTTCTGGAGGCCCTCACCTTACTCTGTCTAAGCCCATGGCCCCTGTCTCACCCTCCTAAAGACTTCAGGAATGAAATTTTCTAAAAAAGATTTTGCTCAACTTCACAAATATATTAAAAAACACTGTTACTGGTTGCCCCCACAAGAAACCCTCAGACAGGATGATTGGAGTAATGTATTAAGAGATTTCAAAAAAGCTCACAGACAAGGAAACATTATCCCTGTACCTGTTTGGTCATTGTGCAAATTGATTACTCTTGCTTTACAACCCTTACAAACTCCCCCATCATCTGAAACTTAGACTGAAACACAGGTCCATGAGAAAGAATTACTAGAGGATGTGGCAAAAGTAACTGTACAATCTTCATCACCACATCCGCCTGATTCCTCTTCGTTCTCCAAGACTGGTGATGACAGGTTTTTTTGCTTCCTTTCACTGTCAAAGGCCCGCTGCTCCCATTCCTGCTGGGTCTGCTTTCACAGCTGGGATATGGAAGGCCCAGAGAGGTGATTTAGATGCCTATTTGACACACTTAGTGGCACGGGTAAGTGTTGTTCCTTTTGGTCCCAATGAGGACCCTGACTTTCCCCAAGGGGGTGTCAGAGTACAGTATGCACCCATTCCTTACAAAACATTAAAAGATTTTAAAGAAGCTATTTCTTCCTATGGAACTAATTCTCCATATGTTGTGGGTCTTTTGAGGGGTTGGCAGAACAAGAAAAGATGATTCCTTATGACTGGGATCTATTGGCTTGCACTTGTCTAGATTCTCCTGAGTTTTTGCAATTTAAGACATGGTGGTATGAGGAAACAAAAGCACACGCTTTGACAAACCAGCATGCTAATCCTCTGATTCTCATAACTACTGAACAACTAGCAGGCCAAGGAGATTGGCTGCCATTAGATAAACAAGCAGGGTACAATGATACAGCTGTAAGGTAAATACATTTGTGTTGCCTAAAAGCCTGGGAGAAAATACAAGCAGCTAAAAAGTGTGCCTGACCATTGAACAAACTTAAACAAGTATTAATGTTGATTTTGTTGTGAAATTGCAAGATAATTTGAGAATGACACTAGCACATCCAGATTTGAGAGACCTGTTGTTACAAATATTAGCCTATGATAATGCAAACACAGAGTGTCAAAGAGGTCTTAGACCTTTGAAGGCCATGGGAGCTAGAATGAAAGATTATATTAAGGCCTGTGCAGATGTAGGTTCCTGCTGGAGTCCAGCTCCAGCGGGGAAGGGGGTGAAGACCAAAAGGATAAGATGGAGTCGGTGCACGGGGAGACAGGACACAGAGTCAGATGGAGGTGGTCTCTCGACAACGTGCCGATGACAGCTTTATTTATGCCATTTGGACAAGGATATGATTATTTTTTATTTGTTCTTTTGATTAACAAGCATAGGCAAGCTTTTTCTTTCTGTTTCCTTCTAATCTATACATGGTTAGCCAAGTGTTAGGTGATTTTTTTTCTGTTCCTTGACCTAAACTTTTCTTAGCAAAATGGACTCTATTGTGTTTCTTGTTTCTATGCAAAGCAGTTTCTAAGTAATGCACATGACCACAGAAACATGCAGCATGTAGCAGTGACAATGGAGTCTATCAGCTCAGGGTGAAATACAAGTCACTCACTACTACAGTTAGCTAGGCAGGTATCATCATCTATATTTCTAATGCAATGGGTACATTTTATTTCATAATATTTATTCTATCATAGGTAGATGCAAGATAAAGATAAAAAGCATGATTTAGTGTTGTAAGTGGGCAAGTGTAGATGATCAGGTCTGTGCCTATAGACTAGGTATTAATCCAAGTTAGACAAGGGCAACAAAACATCCATGGGGGTAGACAATTTCTCTCAACACTGGGGAGGGGTATGAGGTTCTAAGCCTCACCTCTGTTGGCCCCCATTTTCTCATCTGATGCCCACCCCTGTGACTGTACCTGTCATAGGTTGTTTCTCCCTTGAGGAATCTTACCCATCTCTAGCTAACCAGTCATCTTCCAGGGGCACACAGGGAGATGTAAAGCTGGTAAGTGAGAGAGAAGTAATGTTCTTTGAAAAGGTTAGTTTTTCACTTCTTTGCAGATTTATGCTCCATGGCTTCTATGCCCAGCACTTGTCTTGAGGTATCTTTACCACTTGGAAGAATTGTGGTACTTGGTAATTTCACATATGAGGCACAAATTCTAGTAAAGGGCTGTAATTAGGAAGGAAAAAGAAAAACTATAGAAGTAGCAGAGGGAAGAAAACATGAGAAGATTAAGTGTCAGACAGGGTTATTCCATTCAGTATTCCCCTATAACTCTATTTCTCTAATTTTCCTATAAAACTCTTCATCACTAATTTCACTAGTGATGCCAGGGTTCTTGTATGTGGAGCCGAAGAATGAGCTTCACAAACAGTCAAGGTAGGAGAGCAAGGTGCAGGCTTTTATTTAGAGATAAAGTGAAAGAAAGGACAGAGCTCCCGGCTCACGCCAGGAGGGGACAAGAGAGTCTGTAGTGGTGCGTTGTCTAGGGGGTTTTATAGGCAGTTGAGGATTTTTCGAGAACATGAAAAAACTTAGGGGTGGGGACTTGTTAAGCGGTCCCTGAATATTAAAAATTAACTTAACTGTAAGGAATTTCCTGCCTTGATTTCTCTCTGGGACACAGGTGCCTTGGTCTGGGAACATATCAAAAGGCTGCCTGCCCAGCCCCCAAGATGGGCTGAGGTATTGTCTACTTGCTAAAGAATCTTGCCTCTTGAACTTCCTGGGTGTTAAAATGCAATCTTATCTTTAAGATGGAATTCTTCCTGCCTTTACCATGCTGTCTACAGCTGGGTCTGCATGCTAAGTTAGTTGCTCAGTTTGCAGAAGTACCTAGTCAGATCTGAAGGAGGAAAGACAGCACATAGGCCTGGGCCTTTTACTGTGCTAAAGTGAATCTTACACATGGTTACAAATGATTAGCATAATAAAACATGTGCTACTCTTCTTTATCTGGGGAACATTAACTGATTTCACTGAAGAATGATTCTAGAGCTCAATGTTTAACATAGAGTTTACTAGCGGGGTTTCCTTGCATGTAGTTACATTGCTCTGACTGCAAATATCCCACCCTGCCCCCTCCAGAGGCCCTCACCCTACTCTGACTACATCCATGGTCCCTGTCTCACTAGCATTACAAAAAAGGGGGGCATTCCCACTTAGGTGGAGATGGGGTAGTCAATGTTTGACTAGCTACCTGCAGGTTTTGGTATTCTATGCCAAGATTGCTATCTGGCCTCTGCATGTTCTATTCTTCAGGAGCAGTGTCCTGAAAAACTTCTGGGAAGTTTATGTTCTCCTTTCCATGGTGCTTATCAAAGGTTAGCTTAGTCTTTGGCAAAAATGCAAGCAAAAGCAAAGCCAATAGTACAATGGAGAATAACAAAATCAAGGTGGGTAATAGGGGGAGCCAGCTGCAAAGGCCCTTGATTTGTGGGGATCTTCCTCCAGCCTGAGTTTTGCTACACAGCTTGAGTAGCATGGCTCCCACCACTTTCTTTAATGAATTCTTTCCTCACTCTGTCCTCTGACATCCCTGAGTCACCAAACCAAACACTCCCTAACAATTGCATTGAATCTGTAGATTGCTTTAGGCAACATGGCCATTTTGACAATATTAATTCTTCCTATCTATGAGCATCGGATATATTTCCATTTATTGGTGTCTTTTTTAATTTCTCTATGAGCGTCTTATAGTTTTCAGGGTATAGGTCTTTCAACTCTTTGGTTAAGTTTATTTCTAGGAATTTTATTCTTTTTGATGCAATTGTGAAGGGAATTGTTTTCCCGATTTCTCTTTCTGCTAGTTCATCATTAGCATTTAGGAATGCCACAGATTTCTGTGCATTAATTTTGTATCTTGCGGCTTTGCTGAATTCAGTTATTAGTTCTAGTAGTTTTGGAGTGGATTCTGTAGGGTTTTTCTTTACAAGACCATATCTGCACATAGGGACAGTTTAATTTCTTCCTTACCAATCTGGATGTTGCTTATTTCTTTGTGTTGTCTGATTGCCATGGCTAGGACCTCCAGTACTATGTTCAATAAAAGTGGGGAGAGTGGGCATCCTTGTCTTGTTCCCAATCTTCGAGGAAAAGCTTTCAGCTTTTTGCTGTTAAGTATGATGTTGGTTGTGGGTTTATCATATATGGCCTTTACTATGTTGAGATACTTGCCCTCTATACCCATTTTGTTGAGAGTTTTTATCACGAGTGGATGTTGAATTTTGTCAAATGTTGTTTCAGCATCTATGGAGATGATCATGTGATGAACTGCTGTAAAAAATAAAGTCTTTAATAAGAAAAAACACAAACACACACAAAAGTATTCCCTCCAAATTCACTCAAATGCCATCTCTAATATAACAAGCAGGTAAATGGTTCAGTCTAGAGTGGGGAAAGGTCAGCATAGGAGTCAGATTTAGACCTTCCCAGGCTTCTGGGCAGTGGCATCAAGCCCTTTATATACAATCTTCCTTTCAAAAGAACAGGATGATTGTGCCAGGTCCCTGGCATTAAACATGAGGTCATAACAGACAGGTAAGGAGACTCATCCACCAGAAATTACAGATTCCATTCCTATAAGGAACCAGCTGAAAACCCTGGCATGCAACTAGGGAAGTTTCCTCTCCCTTCTTTCCTTGCCAGGTGGCTCCTCCCTCATCCATACCTCTCCAGAGACTCAAGGTGGTGCACAGGGCCCCTCTCCACCCTGCATCACACACTCTCAAAAACCAGGAGTTGGGATGCAAAGGGCCCTCATGGGGAAGGAGAGCTTGGGAGGGGGTCTCCCTTCACCAGTTTCACCCCTACAGAAGACCAAACTCCTTCTCTCCCATGTGTCTGGAGACCTTCTCCAGGAAAGGATTTTCCACCTGAATGGATATCTCACCGCGACCCTCCTTACCTAGAATGTCTCAGGAGACACAGGCCCACGCAAGAGATTGTATTATCTGAAGGAGAGAGTGGCTGCCCCAGAGGGTGGTGGGCAGAAAGAGGGGGAACAGCAGAGAGAGCAGTGAGAGAGAGAGAGACAGCAGAGAGAGAGAGAGGAACAGCAGAGAGAGGGACAGAGAGACAGAGACAGAGAGAGAGGGCAGCAAAGAGAGACAGAGAGAGTGACAGAGAGACAGAGACAGAGAGAGAGCAGCAGAGAGACAGACAGAGATAAAGAGAGGGCAGCAGCATGGTGCCTTTTATTGTGGCAGATCCACTTGGCCTATTGCTTTGGGGGAGGGTCGGGATGTTTAGAGATAAGGCAGGGTAAACCCAGTGAAGCCCCAGGCAAGCGCAGGCATAATTCTCACTGGCTTATGTGCTTGGGGCCATGCGGCAAATGGAGGATAAATTACTATATTCTTACACCACCTGAACTTTAAAGGTGAGATAGGAAGGAGGGCCGGGAGCCATGCTACTCAAGCTGTGTAGCAAAACTCAGGCTGGAGGAAGATACCCACAAATCAAGGGCCTTTGCAGCTGGCTCCCCCTATTACCCACCTTGATTTTGTTATTCTCCATTATACTATTGGCTTTGCTTTTGCTTGCATTTTTGCCAAAGACTACACTAACCTTCGATAAGCAGCATGGAAAGGAGGAGAACATAAACTTCCCAGAAGCTTTCAGGACAGTGCTCCTGAAGAATAGAACACGCAGGGGCCAGATAGCAATCTTGGCATAGAATACCAAAACCTGTAGGTAGCTAGTCAAACATTGACTACCCCATCTCCACCTAAGTGGGAATGCCCCCCTTTTTTTAATGCTAGTGAAATTAGTGATGAAGTTTTATAGGAAAATTAGAGAAATAGAGTTATAGGGGAGTACTGAATGGAATAAACCTGACACTTAATCAATCTTCTCATGTTTTCTTCCCTCTGCTACTTCTATAGTTTTTCTTTTTCCTTCCTAATTACAGCCCTTTACTAGAATTCGTGCCTATATGTGAAATTACCAAGTACCATAATTCTGCCAAGTGGTAAAGATACCTCAAGACAAGTGCTGGGCATAGAAGCCATGGAGCATAAATCTGCAAAGAAGTGAAAAACTAACCTTTTCAAAGAACATTACTTCTCTCTCACGTACCAGCTTTACATCTCCCTGTATGGCCCTGGAAGATGGCTGGTTAGCCAGAGACGGGTAAGATTCCTCAAGGGAGGAACAACCTAAGACAGGCACAGTCACAGGGGTGCCATCAGGTGAGAAAATGGGGCCAAAAGAGGTGAAGCTTAGAACCTCATCCCCCCTGCCCAGTGTTGAAAGAAATTGTCTACACCCATGGATGTTTTGTTGCCCTTGTCTAACTTGGATTAATACCTGGTCTATAGGCACAGACCTGATCATCTACACTTGCCTTCTTACAGTTCTAAATCATGCTTTCTTGAAGGGTCCCCACCAGTAAGATGGCAAACTTCCGGCTTCTCTTCGGGGGATCCTCAGTTCCTGCCGGCGCCACCTGAAGCCCAATCACCTCTCGCCCCCCTCCCAATCCCAGCACCTAGCCAACAGCCAACAGCCCCATAGAAGTGACACCTCAATCAATTCATGCCCCTTCCTATATAACCCAGCACCTTTCCCTAATAAAGCGGAACTCTCCGGTGAATTGCTGCTATGTGTCGCTCCTTTCCTTTCATTTCTATCTTTACCTTGCATCTACCTATGATAGAATAAATATTATGAGGGGATAAAATGTACCCATTGCATTAAAAATGTAGATGATGATACCTGCCTAGCTAACTGTAGTAGTGAGTGACCTGTATTTTACCCTGAGCTGATAGACTCCATAGTTACTGCTACATGCTGCACGTTTCTGTGGTCACATGCATTACTTAGAAACTGCTTTGCATAGAAATAAGAAACACAATAGAGTCCATGTTGCTAAGAAAAGTTTAGGTCAAGGAACAGAAAAAAAATCACCTGTCTTAACACTTGACTAACAATGTATAGATTAGAAGGAAACAGAAAGAAAAAAGCTTGGCTATGCTTATTAATCAAAAGAACAAATAAAAAATAATCATATCCTTGTGCAAAATGGCATAAATAAAGCTGTCATCAGCACTTTGTCAAGAGACCACCGCCATCTGACTCTGTGTCCTGTCTCTCCATGCACTGACTCCATCTCATCCTTTTGGTCTTCACACTCCCCCGCTGTAGCTGGACTCTGGCAAAAGAAGGGCAGGGAAGATGGGAACCTTGTACTAGGACTGTGTTTTGCCAGGAGAGGATCCAACACACAGGGTGATGGCAGCCCAGGGATGGTGAGAGGGCAGGAGAGAAAGAGCCTGTGATCAAGAGCATCATTTCTGCAAAGAGGTGATTGGGCCCCAGCTCCTTACTGACTTCAGCAGGAGACAATGCCTAACAGGAAAATGTCACTATTGAACAGCTCTCTTGACCCTGGAACTAACTTCATAATAGCTTAATTTACTGAATATGATTTACCCAAATCCATTCACATATTTCTGGTATAAATTTATTTTCCAAGGGACTGTTGCAATGACTATCATTAAATGAAACCCAGTTAATTATTTGCCTGTATGGTGTCAACCTGAAAATAAAAAGCTATAAAGAGAAGTAAGCGAGTGTTTATTTGAGATCGAAGAATTACAGTTTGGGAAGCACAGACTCAGGTAGATAATCAAGTAGTGTTTCCACTTGTAAGGTAAAAGAAAGGTTTTATGAGGAAAGGAAGGCGGTGGGTGGGGGTGCAGGGGAAGTGGGTAATTGCATGAGGTAAGAAGAGAAAAAAACAGTTTTCTATAGGTATTTTAATAAGCTAAGTTAACTCTGGGTTATATATTATTCAACTACTGATTCTATCTTCAGAAAATTCACATCCATCAGACTTGTGATCAGGATGTTCATTTTCCCCATGACTTCTCAGACAATTGCTATCTTGCCTAGTCCAAAGGTTTTGGCCCAGTTCAAACAAAGGTGGGGAAAGCTATTTCTCTCCAGTAACCACTCCAACTCCATCCTAAAATTACTCCAGTCATGTCAATTTTCACAATGGGAAGTAGCTTAAAAGCTTAATATAACAATATAATCAATAAAGTGAAAAAGACCAGAGAAAAAATATATTGTAAATCCAACTGATTTACAGTAATGGATACTTGAGGTAATATTCTAAAATACTTGAATTGTCTAGAATCAGTGATAAGAAATAAATTAATCTTATTTAGATAGCTATAAATTTCAAAAACTGTGGGGGAGAGAAGAGACTTCTTACTTAGATACAAATATTCTGTTGCAACCAAATAACTGATTTTCACAAAGTATTATAAAGTTTAATCTAATTTATAAGTCTCATTCCAAAAAGGGTAAACTGGAAAAGCATCATTTTCCTGAGAATTTGAGACATAAATAGCTTTTAAATACATACTAAAATGAATAATTCTAGTCAGTATAAAATCAATAATGAATGTGAATTTTGAAGTAAGTCCATTTAAATACCATCTGTGAACAATAAGTTCCTTCAAACTCTCCCAGAGCTGCAAACAGAGGCAGCTACAGCCCATCTATCTGAGCCCTTCAGATGTTGCTGATCCTTTTGTGCTGGGTAGGGCAGTGTACTTGTCCTGGCAATTCTTGGCAAGCCTGGACAATAAGTCCTACCTGCCATCTTAGAGCCACTGTGGCCCCTGTGGATGCTGAGTGCCACTAGTGCTACCCATCTGGGGAGGGTGGCCCAGATTCAGCCTCAAAGGAGATCCTGGTGGGACTAGGAGGTGGTGGCACCTTGTACTCTGTCCTCTAAGTGGGTGAGAGGCTGTAGACCACCTAGCAAGATATGGCAGGGACCCATGAGCCCCATGGCCCTGTGTTCAGCAAGCTCTGCCCCCAGTCTCCCAGCTGGCTGGTACTGTCAATGTCTATCATGGCTGTGTGGTGCTATCAGCTTCACAGTTTCTGAGCCTACAGTCCTGAGATCCCTGAACTAACCCTTCACACACACCTCAGAGCTCATGTCCTGCTGCACATCCAGATGCCTCTGGGTCCCTGAGCTTAGACCCTTGAGGCCAGGTGCAACTTGAGCCTGGAGATCCAGCCTCAGCTTGGTTCCAGCTTGTGCAGATTGGTAATCCTGGGCCACATAGCTCCCCAAGAATGGAGTATCTGGGGACTGTGTACCCAGGAGCTGTTTGCCTCATCAAGGGCTGCTCTTTCCATGCCACACTCTGGAGACTATGGAGAAGAGGGCAGAGCCCTGAGCTCATGCCTCAGCACCAAATAGTAGCACACACTGGCCAACCGCTGAGGGCCCACATATCCCCTGTGCCCATGGGCTCTGGCTTGATAGGTTTGGGACCTCACAGCATGGAGGTTGCCAGCTCCCTGAGACCCATACTCTTGCCTTTGCCTTGTACCTGACACCAACAGTCAGCAGAACAATGTGCATTTCACTTCCCACATCAGCAAACAACAGGCACTGGAAGGTCTGGGATCCACAACTCAGCCACACTACCCATGGGTGGCTACCAAGACAAGCCAACCCCTGCTGTCAGTCTCAGCCCAGGTTTACACTGGCCTGCCCAAGATGCTTGTGCTCTGCCCACCTGTCAAGTCCCTGCATAGCAACCACCATGTTTAGCTTGTCCACCAGAAGCACCCAGACCTTAATCCTGTTCATCTCACCACCTGCATGCTCAATGAGGTTAGTAGGCACATTTAAGAAAATATTTCTGTCTGCTCATAGAGCGGTGTGGAGCCCAGTGACAATCAAGATCAATCCTTCTGAGAAGAGTGACCCCACTCCATATCCCCTCTGTTGGGCTCTACCATCTGAGGAGCCCCAGAGCCCTTGTGCAAAAGTGGCAATGCTGAGGGCCCTCAGAGAGTGTAGGGAAGGAATAGTGAGGTTGGAAGACCCTACATTCACTAAGAACTCAGGCAGACAGAGAAATAGCAAGGGAACCAGACCATCTGCACTGAAACCCCTAATAGAAAATGGAGAGCTTGCTTCTTTTGTGCCCAGGTCTAAACCCCAGAAGTCTCTACTCTAGGAGCTTAGATCACAGTTTGAATAAGAGAAACCATTCATCCTCCATGAGCTACCTGACCAGCTCGGAAAAAAACTGCCATTAGAAGTTCTTACAGTTCGCTTGGAGATTTCTCAGAGCCATGGAAGAGAAAGAATTGCAGTACATCACTGCAGCCGGTGGAGCAGCCAGCAAAGAAAGAGACAGATGGGAGCTGATCTTACTGTCTAGCTCCAGTGGTATCAGGCAAGAGTTTCTGTCAGCACCTGGCAGTTCTGGGTCACAACATTAGAAGATTCTGCTGTTCCCACCTATGCCAGGTGCTATGGCTACCTAGGAAACAGGTGACAATTGACCACATTTCCCAGGTTGTAAGAGCTAAAAGTAAAAACTCAGAGGAAAACATAGGTGACATCTTCATGACATTGCATTTGGCAATGATTTCTTGGACATGACAACAAAAGCACAGACAACAAATAAAAAAATAGATAAATTTCACTTTGTCAAAATTAAAACTTTTGTGCATCAAAGAACACTGTTATTAACAGAATGAAAAGGCAACCCACCAAACAAGAAAATATTTGCAAATCATATATCTGATAAGTGATTAATATCTAGAATATATGAAGAATTCCTATAACTCAATGATGAAAAGACAAAAATTCAATTTTAAAATGGGCAAAAAACTTAAACAGACAGTTCTCCAAAGAAAATAAAAAGATGGCCAGCAAGCCATGAGAAGGTGCTTAACATCACTAACCATTAGGGAAATGAAAATCAAAATCATACTGAGATACTATCTCACACCCATTAGGATGGCTATTATCAAAAACATAAAAAATAAATATCAGAAAACATGTGGAAACTTGACATAACTGTGCATTGCTGGTAGGAATGTAAAATGGAGCAGCCACTGCAGATAACAGTATAGCAGTTCCTCAAAAAGCTAAACAGAATTATCAGATGATCCAGCAATTCCACTTTTAGGTATATATCTAAGAGAATTTAAACCAGAGACTATAGCCAAAAAAGTAGAAAAAAGTCAAATGTTCATGGACAGATGAGTGAATAAGCAAAATGTGGTGGAAACAAAATAAAATATTATTGAGCCTTAAAATAGAATTAAATTCTGATGCATGCTACAATGTAGATAACATCGAGTACATTATGCTAAATAAAATAAGCCACACAAAAGTACAAATATTATATTATTCCTTTTATATGAGCTATCTAAAATAGTCATATTCATGAAGACAAAGCAGAACAGTTGTCACCAGGGGCTGGGTACTAGAGAGCTGGGAGTTTGTGTTCAATGTGTACAGAGTTTCAGTGTGGGATACTTTAAAAGTTCTGAGATGGTTAACTGTGATGGTTAAAGTATCAATGTTTATGTTATGTATAATTCTACTGCAATTTTAAAAAAAGAAAAGACAGAAAATCACTGCACATACACACACAGACAAGCATTAAACTAGGCCCAATCTGATGAAATGCTCTCCTCCATGCTTATCATGATCAAGGCGTTTCTCTCCATGAGAATGAGTAAGATGAAGACATGAAACTTGAGGTTGTCCTTAAGGTGTATGTACTCGACACCAAGCAGAGAAGAATACTGTAGACTAAGGACAAAACGTGCACAGACAGGTGAGGAAAACAGAGCAGGATCTATTGGGACAATTGCTAAGGAGCCAGGCATGGCTAGGAGGCAGCTGGAGGGGCTGATCATGGACAAGTTTATAAATCAGTGATGCAGTGTGAATAGCAACCTATTTACAGTGGGAACATGGAAAGATTTTTAAGTTGGAAAGGCATGAGTTTGTATTGGGTTTCAATTCCCCTGGCCATCATGTGAGTGTGGAATCAAGTAGAGACAGACTAGAGGCTGTGGGACACTCAATAGGGACACCAGGAAACATTACTGATATGAGTTTGAGCCAAAAGGGTTAATAGTGGGCATGGGGAGGCAGTAGGAAAAAAAGAGATTAAGAACCTGGTGACAGATTGTGCAGTTCTGGATGAAGGGGATTGTCAGAGTGAAATTTCCATGAAAAACTTCTAAAATATTGAGAAATGTAGGAAAAATGTGAGTTGTATGCTATACCATTCTCTTAATTATCTTTCTAATTTTAGGGAAAGATAAAAAGTATTGTTTCTTCCCCCAAAGGAACTGGATTTGTCTATTGTAAAGGTCCAACAAGCAAAATACACAAATCTTCCTGCATTTTGGGAATGATGAATCCTCTAGATTCTGGGAAGGTAGTCCACTGGGCCACCTTTACTCATGTTGAATGGTTCCTTGTATGTTATATGGCTCATTAATGAGTCAGGAGAACCAGTATTAATCTTTACATAACCCATGGGAGAGACAGTTTAGCTGTGTTGTGCTGATATTCTCATATGTCCTCCTTTTGGAATAGAAGATGTAGGGGAAAATGGGAGAATTTCTGAATAAATAAAGATTAACTTCAAAGGGAACACTACTTCTCCCTGGGAATTACTTGAGTCTATCAGGGTTCAACTCAAATCAAGAGAAAAAAACCATTTTTCATAACAGAAGGAAAAACAGAGTTACAAGAAATACTTCCAAATGTCTCAAGTGCACTTGAAAAGCACCAGGGTAAGCACTTCTTTGTGTTTATTGTGCTTAAACAGAACAACTTCAAATTAGGGTAAGAACAAAAAACTATATTAAATACAAAAGCCATAAAAACAAAAGTTCCCTGCAGCTTATTCAGGGAGCAGCCAAGTATCTCCTTGAGGAATGGACTGCCTGTGGCAGTTGGTGATCACTGAGGATGAACACTGACAAACAGGTGTTTTTCACATCAGAGATTTCTGCAGGAAGGCATTTTGTCAATTTAATTTAATTCAGAATGCCTAAATTTTCCTCATTTATTTTCTGTGTTAGTCCTTCCATCCAAAAGAAAAAGAGAAAAGGTGGTATCTTAGCAGCATGTAATGCTAAATTCATTTTCAAATTTTAGTTAAAGAAAATCAGTGCACACATAGACACAAATACACACACATACACATCTTTGGGCCTAAACTGGAGATATGTTTTCCTCAACACTTAGAAGAGTGAAGGTTTTCTTCTTTAAGATGAGGCAAATTCACCATTATTCAAGTAATAATCTAAATCTTATTTCTCAAAGATTTCCAGCTTCAGAATCACCAGGCAGTTTCTAAGAATGCAAATTCCTGGGCCACACTGGAAACTTTCTGGATTAGAAGGGAATACCCAGGGAGCCTAGGAACAGTCCACACTAAGAACCATCAGCTTACTTTCTGGGCTGCATGTTCTTTGGGAAGGATCCCAGGCACATGCAGCCAGCAATTTAGGAAGGGCTGGACTTCACCACTGACCTGAGGGACAATGGGAGTTCTAGGACTCCCTGGCCCAGCATCTCTCTAGAGCAACTCAACCAATTTCTTCCTGAGCCACAAAATTAAATGAAGGCACATACCACTAAAATCCCACCAAAAAAGGATGTTGCCTTCAAAAAACCTTTAAAAAGGTCTAAAATTGGCTTCAAAATTATCAGGGGCATGGGTGGGAGAGCCTAACTGTAGAAATAAGGTCATAGGGATAAGGGAGTCCATGGTATTATTTTCCAAAAGTCACTTTTTAAATAATAAACAGGGTTTAAAAAGCTACTTAGCAAGTACAACAGCATAGTAATCAAGAATATGAGTTCTGGAGACAAATACACTGGTTGCTGTCCCTTATAGCTAGTATAATCTCAACACATTGTTATCTCTAAGACTTAAGTTGCTCATATATAAACTCAGAAAAACAAGGAAAGATCTTGGTTAATGAGGCTTGATAAGCAGAAAGTAATGATAAAAATAAAAGTAGCAACCACTTCTATGTGTCAGACACTGTCTGAAGCATTTAAGAGAGCTTTTCCACAATTGCATTCATGACAATACTATGAGGTTGACACTATATCCATCTTCATCTTACAGGGACAGAGTCATGGAGAAGCCACATAACTTGCCTGTGGCCATATATCAAAAAGTGGCAGAGGCAAGAATTGAATATAGGTGGTCGGGCTTCTGGCAGTATCTGCCCACAAGGACTAGGGAGATGCTCCTCCTCTGCACCCCAATAAGAATGGCCAGCAGTGTGTAGGTCTATTGCTCCACTTTGCGATTTTAGTATAATTTACTGCTTACATCCCTTGTTCCTCTCCTTGAGGATAAGGACTGTGTTGTCTTGTCCTTCATTCCTTTGTAGCACTGGTGCCAACACAAGGCCTGGCATATGGTGTGTTGCTCAATAACTTATTTTAATAAATGTGGAGAAAATGTGTTCAGAACAGTATTTCTAAAGATTATTGTTGCTGCTAATCTGGGTTTAGAAAAGAAAGGTTCTCACTTGTTAAATGGAAAATACAGTCTTTTTGTCAATTGTTACCCATAACATCCCAACTGTCCATGATTCAGCTGCTACAGACTCACATTATTTCACAGGAGAGAAGTCACTTTCTCTGCCCAACCCCTACCCCCTACACACACACCTATGGTGGAAAGAAATCTGAGGGAGAGGGAAAAGTAAGCACACACTTCTCCAGACTGATCTGGGAAATCCAGCCCTCATTTCTAGGCTGAGCACAGAGAGCATGTGGTGTTTATCAGCAAAATGAAGTCATGAGGAGGAATCTTGAGGAAGGCAGCTCAATTTCTAGCCATGCAGGAAAAGTATACAGAGGGAGGAAAGTGAAAAGGAAGAGAAGAACAAAGAAAGGGAAAAAAACACATTACTCCTCCGCCTACCTGAGGTTTTCTTTTCTGGCATTTGGAGAGAAACTGGTCTGTGGTGGAACACTCTGATTGCTATGAGCAATAGAGTTCAGCTGTTGGTTTTAGCATGCTGAAAGTGCAAAGGAAGGAAACACATCACTATAATAACAATTTCCTGACAGAAAGGACAGCTTCAAGGTTATGGAGCCTGGAACATACAGAAAAATTCTATTCTACCATATAGAGAGGACTTAGCACCAAAGATAAAGGTTCATTGGTGGTGTGGTTATCACATTTGCCCAATATAGGAAGACCTTCAGTTTGAAAGCAAAGGGGATTTTTTTTAAAAATTAGAATTGAACCTTCCTCTCCTCTCTGCTGTTCTGGATTTGAAATCAGATTATCAGTGGCTAGAGGTGCTGAGAATATTGTCCTTTCCCCACCCCCACATGGAGATAGTTTCCTCACCTTCTGTTCAGTTTGCCTGGATTCCAAGGGGACCCCAACTGCTGTTCACAAGAGGAAGCACTGGATTTGTCTGTGCCTTTCTGATGAATGTGACTGTCATCAGAATCCAGACTCAGAATAGTCAGGTGTTTGGCAAAGAGGCTCCCAGGGATTAATAGAAGGAAAAGAACTCTGCTTCTAAATAGAGAACTACACAGGTGTCATTTAGTCATTAGCCAGTTATACGTGTGTGTGGTTATATACACATATATTTATCACGTGGTTGTGTAGACTGAGAAGTTCTATTATCTGCCATCTACTAGCTGGAAGATGAGGAAAGCTAGTAGTGTAATTTGGCCCAAGTCCAAAGGCCTGAGAATGATGGTGAGGGGGTGATGATGTAAGTCCTGATGTGAGCCTAAAAGCCTGAGAACCAGGAGCAGCAATGCACAGATGTGCAAGGGCAGAAGATAGACGTCTCAGCTCAAGCACAGAAAATGTAAATTTGGCTTTCAGCTCTTTTGTTCTATTGAGGCCATTAACATATGATGTTAACCTACCTACACTGGGGAAAGCCATCTGCTTTGTTCAGTTCATCAGTTCAAATGTTAATCTCTTCCAGAAACACCCTCACACACATACCCAGAAATAATGTTTTACCAGCTATTGTCATTGTCCTTAGCCCAGTCAAGCTGACACATACAATTAACCATCACATGGGTAGTAAAGGGAAAGTGACTGAAGGAAGAATACTACAAGTCCCCAGACCTCAACAGAATTTGTCCAGCTGAAACTTCTCAACTGGCCACCCATGTGCCCTTTCCCTCAATCATTTCTTGGACAAACCCCAAGAAAATCCCCCAGGGAATGGGTATGTATTGGGGTTTAACCTACATCTCTTCTGCTTGGGGGCTTTCCAAACAGGCATTGCATGGCCTCACCTTTGAGGAAATCTGGGATATATAGGGAACTAGAACCTAACCCCCCTCTCCAGGTCCATGCTCCTGGACTCATAGCTTTGGCTCTTTTTGCCTCTGGCCACTTTAGGCTTCCTAGTTCCACAGATGCAACACACAGTTCTATTTAGAAAAATAAAACTCCAGGAAGGGAACATGGAAGGATGGACCAGGTGGGGCAATTTCAGGAGAGAAAGAGAGAGAGAGAGACAGAGAGACAGAGAGTGTCACTCATATAAAATGACCCTACTCTTCTGTGCCTTTCAAAGAAATGGAGGGGTACCTGCTCAGTTCAGGTCAAGACCATCCAGAATGAGAGGGGGTCCAATTGTTCTTGAAGTGAGGGTGGCATACTCAAAGACAAAAGTATGAAAGCTCACTGGCTGCTGAGTCCCTGATGTGGGGGATCCATGACAACCTGACAGGCCTTGGAAAGCATCTGAGTAAGAGGGGTATTGAAATATCCAAGGTAAGTGTTGACCATATTTGGCTTAGCGATTTTTTCCAGTAAGGAAAACTTCTAAAGAATTAACACTTCCATGTGATCTAGAAATTCACTCCTGGGCACTTATCCAAAAAAATTGAAACCAGGGCCTCAAAGAGATATTTGCAATCCTGTGTTCACTACAGCACTAGTTACAATAGTTGGGATGTGAAAAAATGTTTATGTCCATTAGCAGATGAATGGATAAAGAAGTTGTGATGCATACATATAATGGAGTATTATTCAGCCATAAGAAGAAAAAAATCCCGCCATTTGCAACAACATGGATGGAGCTAGAGGGTATTATGCTCAGTGAAATAAGCCAGGCAGAGAAAGACAAGTATCAAATGATTTCACTCATCTGTGGAGTATAAGAACAAAGAGAAAAGTGAAGGAACAAAATAGCAGCAGATTCACAGAACCCAAAAATGGACTAACAGTTACCAAAGGGAAAGGGACTGGGGAGGATGGGTGGGAAGGAAAGGAAAATGGAGCATTACAATTAACATACATAATGTAGGGTGGGAGGCACAGGGAAGGCAGTACAACACAGAGAAGACAATGATTCTATAGCATCTTACTACACTGATAGACAGTGACTGTAATGGGGTGTGTGTAGGGGGGTACTTGATAATATGGATGAATGCTGTAACCACAATGTTGCTCATGTGAAACCTTCGTAAGAATATGTATCAATGATACCTTAATAAAAAAGAATGAAAAAAAGATCAGGAAAACTTTGACTTCCCTTTATGTTTTTTAGCAAAATATGAGACAAAACCAACACTAATGAGTACTTGACTTGGAATCTCTTCTTTCTCTTTTTACCCAGGTCCATTAATTCTATCCCTGGCTCCCTAAACTTAGGGCTCATGGGCACCATTGCAACTCCAATGATATACTGCTTCCTCTTCAAGCTCTGGATCATCTTGACTTTCTAAGCTTGCACTTCAGGTTGAACTAGATTCAGAGTCCTGGGGAACTTTCCACTAATCCCACCAAACAGCTCTTGGCAGCAGCTGAGCACCCAACCCAAGGGGTCTTAATACCAGGAGAACCAGTCAGTCTCCAGTACCCTGCGCTGCAGTCAGGGCAGGAAAGACACAGCCCTGCATTGACCTGAAGTGGAACTTCACAAGCAGAAGAGCTTTAGATGAAGCCCAATTAAGTACTAAGGCACTGGATGTCTTTCGGGGCCACGAAGGAAACTGAAAGACCAGGATCGCGAGAGTGAGTTGAAGCAGTTGCCTCTGAAAGGCAACTATTTGTGCAGATCCTGAGGGCAGAAATCTTGTCCTTCTTCTCTCTCATTTCTGCAAATACTCCCCATCCATAACTCCTACCCTCTCCCCAGCATACCCCCGCCCCACCCCACCCCCACAAACAACCTGTACAGAACCATTCTGAAAATATTTCTGGCAAGAAAATAAAGATGAAAAACAGTTGGTGGGGGGCGCTCAAGATGGCAGCATGAGTAGGGCGGTGGAAATCTCCAAAAAACCATATATATTTTTGAAAATACAGCAAATATAACTATTCCTAAAAGAGAGACCAGAAGATACAGTACAACAGCCAGGCTACATATACATCTGCAAGAACCCAGCATCTCATGAACAGGGTATATACAAAGTCATGACTCAGCAGGACCTGAGCACTTCTGTAACCCCAGCTCACCAGCAGGAGGAAAAGAATCAGAGTGGGGAGGGAGTGGAAGCACAGGACTGCCAAATAACCAGCCCTACTAATCTGCACCAGGAGTACAGACACACATCATATGGTGTACTGGATATTAGAGAAATGGAATAGTAATATCCAAGGAGACTGTGGGTGGATCCCCACAGCCAGCTCCACTGGGAAAAAAGAAAAGCCAGTGCTTTAAAAGTCTTAAAGGGACAAGGGATTAACAGGTGGACAAAATCATTCCAGCATGTTCAGCCCAGCAGGCTGGGAATCTTGAGGAACTTCAGGCACCCTAACCCCCTGGGTGACAATGCAGCTCCAAAGCCCCTCATGGTGATAAGCAGCCTGCCGTTCATTATCTCCCCCCCCCCCCCACTGGTACTTCAAGCAAACCGGCTGACTCACCATTGCTGAGGACCAGCCTGGGAGCAGCCTGGCCCACAGCAACCACACAGAGTCTACTCCCAGTGTGCAACTAACTGGGCCAGACCCAAAGGCTGCTGCCAGTGCACAGCTGCCCAGCATAGGAAGAGGAAACCAGTGCAAGATCTGAAAGGCACAAAGGGTTGCCATTCTCACAGGAGAATACACCCTGTGCATCTGTGACCACCCCACAGTGCCCTAGGCTATCCCGAGGGCTGCCCCAACCACAGCAGCTCAGGATATTATCCCAGAGACAGCTCCCTGTGTGCAAGTAACCAGCACAGGCAGCGGAGAAGGAAAAGGCAACCAACAAGCAGGAAGGGACTTTGTTGTTCCAGCTGACACATGTGCCACCTGCTGGCAATCACTTCTATCACCATGAAAAGGCAGAAGAATCTGGTACAGTCAAAATTCACTCAGACAACCTCAGAGAGAGGGCCTGGTGAGATAGATATAACCAATCTTCCTGAAAACAAACTCAAAATAAAAGTTATAACCATGCTGATGGACCTGCAGAGAAATAAGCAAGAGCTAAGGGATGAAGTCCAGATGGAGACAGTAGAAATTAAACAATCAATAGAAGGACTTAAGAGCAGACTGGATGAGGTACAAGAGACTGTTAATTGAATAGAAATCAAAGAACAGGAATACAGAGCTGAGGCAGAGAGAGATAAAAGGATATCTAGGTATGAAAGAATATTAAGAAAACTGTGTGACCAATCCAAATGGAAAAATATTTGCATTATAGGGGTACCAGAAGAAGAGAGAGAAAAAGGAATAGAGAGTGCCTTTGAAGAAATAACTGCTGAAAACTTCCCCAAGCTGGGGAAGGAAATAGTCTCTCAGACCATGGAAGTCCACAGATCTCCCAACACAAGGGACCCAAGGAGGACAACACCAAGACATATAGTAATTAAAATGGAAAAGATCAAAGACAAGGACAGGGTATTAAAGGCAGCCAGAGAGAGAAAAAAGATCACCTACAAAGGAAAACCCATCAGGCTACTATCAGACTTCTCAACAGAAACCTTACAGGCCAGAAGAGAATGGCATGATATATTTAATGCAATGAAACAGAAGGGCCTTGGACCAAAAATTCTGTATCTTGGTGATCAATAATCACACTAAGTGTAAATTGACTGAATGCACCAATCAAAAGACGCATAGTAATAGAATGGATAAATTAGCAAGACCCATCTATATGCTGCTTACAAGAGACTCACCTCAGACCCAAAGACATACACAGACTAAAAGTGAAGGGATGGAAAAAGATATTTCATGCAAACAATAGGGAGAAAAAAGCAGATGTTACACTACTTGTATCAGACAAAATAGACTTCAAAACAAAGAAAGTAACAAGAGATAAAGAAGGACATTACATAATGATAAAGGGGGCAGTCCAACAAGAGGATATAACCATTAAAAATACATATGCACTCAACACAGGAGCACCCACATATGTGGAACCAATACTAAAAGAATTAGAGGAGGAAATAGAATGCAATGCATTCATTTCAGGGACTTCAACACACCACTCACTCCAAAGTACAGATCAACCAGACAGAAAATAACTAAGGACAAGGAGGCACTGAACAACACACTAGAACAGATGGACCTAACAGACATCTACAGAACTCTACACTGAAAGCAGCAGGATACACATTCTTCTCAAGTGCACATGGAACATTTTCCAGAATAGACCACATACTAGCCCACAAAAAGAGCCTCAGTAAATCGAAAAAGATTGAAATTCTACCAACCAACTTCTCAGATCACAAAGGTATAAAACTAGAAATAAATTGTACAAAGAAAACAAAAAGGCTCACAAACACATGGAAGCTTAACAACATCCTCCTAAACAATCAATGGATAAATGACAAAATTAAAACAGAGATCAAACAATATATGGAAACAAATGACAACAGCACAGTGCCCCAACTTCTGTGGGATGCAGTGAAGGCAGGTCTAAGAGGAAAGGATATAGCAATCCAGGCCTATTTAAAGAAGGAAGAACAATCACAAATGAAGAATCTAAAATCACAATTATTGAAACTGGAGAAAGAAGAACAAATAAGGCACAAAGTCAGTAGAAGGAGGGACATAATAAAGATTAGAGGAAAAATAAATAAAACTGAGAAGAATAAAACAATAGAAAAAATCAATGAGACCAAGACTGGTTCTTTGAGAATATAAAGAAAATAAATAAGCCCTTGGCCAGACTTATGAAGAGAAAAAGGGAATCTCCACACATAAACAGAATCATAAATGAGAAAGGAAAAATCACAACAGACAACACAGAAATAAAAAGAGTTATTAGAGAATACTATGAAAATCTATATTCTAACAAGCTGGATACCCAAGAAGAAATGGACAACTTTCCAGACAAATGCAACCTTCCAAGACTGACCAAGGCCCAAACAGAAAATCTAAACAGACCAATTACCAGCAACGAAAATTGAATTGGTAATCAAAAAACTACCCAAAAACAAATATGGATTCACCACTGAATTTTATCAGACATATAGAGAAGATATAATATCCATTCTCCTTAAAGTTTTCCAAAAAATAGAAGAGGAAGCAGTACTTCCAAACTCATACTATGAAGCCAGCATCACTCTAATACGAAAACCAGGCAAAGACACCACACAATAAAAGAAAATTACAGACCAATATCCCTGATGAACATAGATGCAAAAATAGTCAATAAAATATTAGCAAACCGAATTCAAAAATACATCAAAAGGATCATACACCATGTTCAAGTGGGATTCATCTCAGGGATGCAAGGATGGTACAACATTCAAAAATCCATCAACATCATCTACCACATCAACAAAAAGAAGGACAAAAACCACATAATCATCTCCATAGTTACTGAAAAATCATTTTCCAAATTCAACATCCATTCATGATAAAACTCCCAACAAAATGGATATAGAGGGCAACTACTTCAACATAATAAAGCCCATATATGATGAACCCACCGCCAATATCATATTTAACAGCAGGAAGATGAAAGTTTTTCACCTAAGATCATGAACAAGACAGGGATGCCCAGTCTCCCCACTTTTATTCAACATAGTACTTGAGGTCCTAGCTAGGGAAATCAGACAAAACAAAAAATATAAGGCATCCAGATTGGTAAAGAAGTCAAACTGTCACTATTTGCAGATGACATGATAGTGTACATAAAAAACTAAATACTCCACTCCAAAACTACTAGAACTAATATCTGAATTCACCAAAGTTGCAGGACACAAAATTAATACACAGAAATCTGTTGCTTTCCTATACGCTAATGATGAACTAGAAGAAAGAGAAATCAGCAACCAATTCTATTCACAATTGCACCAAAAAGAATAAAATACCTAGGAATAAACCGAACCAAGGAAGTGAAAGAACTATACCCTGAAAACTACAAGACACCCTTAAGAGAAATTAAAGAGGACACTAACAAATGAAAATTCACCCCATGCTCTTGGGTAGGAAGAATTAATATTGTCAAAATGGCCATCCTGCCTAAAGCAATCTACAGATTTAATGCAATTTCTATCAAAATATCAACAGCATTCTTCAATGAACTGGAACAAATAGTTCTAAAATTCATACAGAACCACAAAAGACCCTGAATAGACAAAGCAATACTGAGAAGGAAGCATAAAGCAGGGGGGATCTCACTTCCGAACTTCAAGCTCTATTTCAAAGCCACAGTAATGAAGACAATTTGGTACTGGCACAAGAACAGATCCACAGACCAGTGGAACGAAATAGAGAGTCAGATATTAACCCACACATATATGGTCAATTAATATATGATAAAGGAGCCATGGATATACAATGGGGAAATGACAGCCTCTTCAACAGCTGGTGTTGGCAAAACTGGGCAGCTACATGCAGAGAATGAAACTGGATCATTGTCTAACCCCATACTCAAAAGTAAATTCAAAATGGATCAAAGAATTAATGTAAGTCATGAAACCACAAAACTCTTAGAAAAAAAAACAGGCAAAAATCTCTTGGACATAAACATGAGCAACTTCTTCATGAACATATCTCCCCAAACAAGGGAAATAAAAGTGACAATGAACAAGTGGGACTCTATCAAGCTGAAAAGCTTCGTACAGCAAAGGACACCATCAATAAAACAAAAAGACATCCTACAGTATGGGAGAATATATTCGTAAATAACATCTGATAAAGGGTTGACATCCAAAATATATACAGAGCTCACACATCTCAACAAACAAAAAGCAAATAATCCAATTACAAAATGGGCAGAGGAGCTGAACAGACGGTTCTCCAAAGAAGAAATTCAGATGGCCAACAGACACATGAAAAGATGCTCCACATCACTAATCATCAGAGAAATGCAAATTAAAACCACAATTAGATGTCACCTCACACCAGTTAGTATGGCCACCATCCAAAAGACAAACAACTACAAGTGTTGGTGAGGATTTGGGGAAAGGGGAACCCTCCTACACTGCTGGTGGGAATGTAAATTAGTTCAACCATTATGGAAAGCAGTATGGAGGTTCCTCAAAAAACTCCGAATAGAAATACCATTTGACCTGGGAATTCTACTCCTAGGAATTTACCCAAAGAATACTGCAACCCAGTTTGAAAAAGACATATGCATCCCTATGTTTATCACAGCACTATTCACAACAGCCAAGAAGTGGAAGCAACCTAAGTGTCCATCGGTAGATGAATGAAGAAGATGTGGTACATATACACAATGGAATGTTATTCACCCATAAGAGGAAAACAAATCCTACCATTTGCAACAACATGGATGGAGTTAGAGGGTATTATGCTCAGTGAAATAAGCCAGGCAGGGAAAGACAAGTATCAAATGATTTCATTCTTCTGTGGAGTATAAGAACAAAGAGAAAAGTGAAGGAACAAAACAGCAGCAGACTCACAGAACCCCAAAGTGGACTAACAGTTACCGAAGGGAAAGGGACTAGGGAGGATGGGTGGGAAAGGCTGGATAAAGGGGAAAAAGGGGCATTATGATTAGCATACAGAATATAGGGTGGGGGGCACTGGGAAGGCTGTATAACATAGACAAGACAAGTAGTGATTCTATATCATCTTACTACGCTGATGGACAGTGACTGTAATGGGGTCTGTGGTGGGGACTTGATAATGGGGGGAGTCTAGTAACCATAATGTTGCTCATGTAATTGTAGATTGATGATACAAATTGAAAAAACACTTCAAGGAAAAAAAACAGTTGGTATCTTTTGTCTGGCAGTTCTTGCTGCTCATTAAAACAAACAGCAATCTGTTTACTGAGGTACCACCGTGTGCACTCTGTACTCATTTCATTGATCATTAATAGAAATGCTCATTCAGGTCTTTTCAAGGTGAAAGGTAAATATCTCAGTTACTAGGAGTAAAAAGCATAAAATATCTTTGTGACATTGGGGAGACAAAGATTTCTTAGAGTCTGAACAGAAAGATCTAAACCTTAAGCAAAGTGGACTTCGTGAAAATTGAGAATTTTGGCACAAGAAACCATTAACCTGTTTCCCAGAGCTACAAGAAGATATTCATAATGCAAATATCTGGCAAAGAACTCTTAACTAGCTGATGCACGCTCATCAGAAATAAAAAAAGACAACCCAGTAGAAGGTGCACCACTGTGATTCAAAAGGGAGCTCCTTTCTTGTCTTAGAAGGAGCCTTACTCTCTGGACTGGGAAGCACACTCAGGCCCACCTGGGCAGGGAGACCAGTGTGGCAGGTGGGCCCCTCAGTCTCCTGATTCCGAGGAAGAACCCCCTGAAGTCCATCCATAGACCATGCTCAGGGCAGAGCAGAGTCGGGGCCTCACTGCAGTACTCCATTTGGCACAATCTCAGCGTTCCCGCCCTCGACTGGAGTTGAGCTCTATGAAATTAGAGATTCCCCAAGCTCAAGCAGAGGGAGAAAAAAATAACAGGGGGTGTTTCCACCCAGTTTTCTTACTGAGAAGCTCTCCCTTGGGATGCGACCTTAACAGCCTCCACACAAGCTACATACACTCAAATTACTTCTGAAATTTTAAACGGACATTTCTTTGAAGTCCCATGTTCAGTATTGCTAAAATGGGGTTTTTTCCTTTAGAACATTTTCATACATGCAGCATTTTTTCCTCTTCCTTATACCTACCATTTATCAAAATCAACAATATCAAAACTCCATGATCAAGGTCAAGGAAGCCTTTTTTCTAGTGACCAAAATTATTCACAAATCCAGGCCGGGAAATCTCAGGGTGCATACAGAAGAATTTGAATCCCAGAACTTTCTTGGTGCTCTCATGTGCCTGTTTGTCTCTCTGGATCATGCATTCCAACATATAGTTCTTGATTAAAAAGAATGACCTTTTAGAACCAGGATTCCTTGGAGATGCCAGCATTTTGTGTCCAGGAAATGAAACACACAGTTGAAGAGAGCCTGCAGCCTGCTAGGATTCATGTGGGATGGGCTGTCCCAGACCAGTTATCTTCTAGGCCAGGATGGGGGACTGCAGTCCCAGGCTTAACCAATAGTCTTCCAACAAGTGGTGAGGGTACCAGTCAGCTAACTTGAGTCTACTTCTCAGCATCTTCACACAATTTGCCACTTTCCTCCAGGGCTGAGTCATTCAGCTGCTGTTTTACCTGTCCGTTTTCTATGTATCTCTGTGATTTTTAACTTTGATATTGTGCTGGTGATCCCAATGTTTTTTTTTCTTTTACTTGACACTGAACAATTCACTCCTGTTTTCTATGTGTGTATCTGCTTCAAAGTTGTAACTGTTTCATGCTTTAAAGAAGTTTTAGCCACTGTGGTTCTCACTCATTCTGTTGATGAACATGCAGGTACCTCAATTCTCTGCTACTTCAAATTGCTACAATGCTTCAATCCATGAAGCTACCTGCCTGGCTAAGCTGGAATTTCACTAAGGAACATTCCTAAAAGTGTGATTGCTGGGTACTAGTTAAAGAGGTTCTACAAAAATGAACACTTCTTATGTCAGTGCAGCAAATCTAAGACCTAAACTTTTAAGACTGCACTCTTGAAGATACCATGTTCGAAATTCATACATATAGGAAATTCATACATATGACAATTGGAAACAGAGGAAAGATATCTAGCTCATATTGGTCTGAGAAAAAGTCCTACTGGGAAGCTGACCTTTGAGGTAAATCTACAAATTAGTAAACTTGAGGTGAAGAAGGAGGTAATTTGAGCAGAGGGAATTTTTAAGTTTAATGAGTTACTTGCTATTAATAAACATTTCTTGCTACTAATGGCCTGAAAATATTTTCACCAATGCCATAACCTTTTATGGGGCTGCTCTTTTATGAATTTGAAGTAACATGGGTAAACCCATTTTATAGAATCTTATAACAGATATTTCTGATCAGTGATTTTCCCAGTAAGTCTCTGCCCAGGAAAAGCACAGTACCCAAGTGTGGACGCTCCATGAACTGAGGCTCTTAGCTTATCAGCATGTCTTCCTCCTTGGCACAGTTTCAAGTGTCCCCCATCTTATGGGAGTCCCGAGTTGAGTCTCTAACCAACGCACAGGAATTTAAGTTTTGTCTCATGCCTAGAGCAATCTAGGTTGTTCCAGGGAAGAGAGTTTTCATTTTGTTTGTGTAGGTGTAATTTTTTTAAATTTTTTAATAAAGGGATTATTGATATATACTCTTACGAAGGTTTCACATGAAAAAACTATGTGGTTACTACATTTACCCATATTATCAAGTCCTCACCCATACCCCAATGCAGTCCCTGTCCATCAGTGTAGTAAGATGCCACAGATTGACTATTTGCCTTCTCTGTGCTACACTGTTTTCCCCATGACCCCCACACCATGTGTACTAAACATAATACCCCTCAATCCCCTTCTCCCTACCTCCCCAACCACTCTCCCACACACCTCCCCTTTGGTAACCACTAGCCCCTTCCTGGAGTCTCTGAGTCTACTGCTATTTTGTTCCTTCAATTTTGCTTCATTGTTATACTCAACAAATGAGGGAAATCATTTGGCACTTGTCTTTCTCCACCTTGCTTATTTCACTGAGTATAATGTCCTCCAGCTCCATCCATGTTGTTGCAAATGGTAGGATTTGTTTCTTTCTTATGGCCGAATAGTATTCCATTGTGTATATGTACCATATCTTCTTTATCCATTCATCTACTGATGGACACTTAGGTTGCTTCCATATCTTGTCTATTGTAAGTAGTGCTTCAGCAAACATAGGGGGGCATATATCTTTTTGAATCTGAGAAGTTGTATTCTTTGGGTAAATTCCAGAGAGTGGGATTCCAGGGTCAAATGGTACTCCTATTTTTAGTTTTCTGAGGAACCTCCATATTGCTTTCCACAATGGTGGAGCTAGCTTACATTCCCACCAGCAGTGTAGGAGGTTTCCCCTTTCTCTGAATCCTCACCAGCATTTGTTGTTCTTAGTCTTTTTGATGCTGGCCATCCTTACTGATGTGAGGTGATATCTCATTGTGGTTTTAATTTGCATTTCCCTGATGATTAGTGATGTGGAGGATCTTTCCATGTGTCTGTTGGCCATCTGAATTTCTTCTTTGGAGAACCGTCTCTTCATATCCTCTGCCCATTTGTTAATCACGTTATTTGCTTTTTGGGTGTTGAAGCATATGAGTTCTTTTATATTTTGGATGTTACCCCCTTGTCAGATACGTCATTTATAAATATATCCTCCCATACTGTAGGATGCCTTTTTGTTCTGTTGATGGTATCCTTTGCTATACAGAAACTTTTAGTTTGATGTAGTCCCATGAGTTCATTTTTGCTTTTGTTTCCCTTGCTCAAGGAGATGTGTTCAGGAAGAAGTTGCTTATGCTTATATTCAGGAGATTCTTGCCTATGTTGCATTCTAAGAGTTTTATGGTTTCATGACTTACATTCAGGTCTTTGATGCATTACAAGTTTACTTTTATGTATGGGGTTAAATAATAATCCATTTTCATTCTCTTGCATGTATCTGTCCAGTTTGCTAACACCAGCTGTTGAAGAGGCTGTCATTTCCCCATTGTATGTCCATGGCTCCTTTGTTATATTAATTGACTATATATGGTTGGGTTTATATCAGGGCTCTCTAGTCTGTTCCATTCACCTAAGGGTCTGTTCTTGTGCCAATAGCAAATTGTCTTGATTACTGTGGCTTTGTAGTAGAGCTTGAAGTTGGGGAACATAATCCCCCCAGCTTTGTTCTTCCTTCTCAGGATTGCTTTGGCTATTTGGGGTCTTTTGTGGTTTGGTATGAATTTTAGAACTATTTTCTCTATTTTGTTGAAGAATGCTGTTGATATTTCAATAGGAATTGCATTGAATCTGTAGATTGCTTTAGGCAGGATGGCCATTTTGACAATACTAATTCTTCCCAGCTATGAGCATGGGATGTATTTCCATTTATTGGTATCTTCTTTAATTTATCTCATGACTGTCTTGTAGTTTTCAGCATATAGGTCTTTCACTTCCTTAATTAGGTTTATTTCTAGGCATTTTATTGTTTTTGATGCAACTGTGATTGGAATTGTTTTCTTGATTTCTCTTTCTGCAAGTTCATTATTAGTGTATAGGATTGCCACAGATTTCTGCATATTAATTTTGTATCCTGCAACTTTCCTGAATCCAAATATTAGCTCTAGTAGTTTTGGAGTGGATTCTTCAGGGTTTTTTATGTACAATATCATGTCATCTGCAAACAGGGACAGTTTAACTTCTTCCTGGTTAGTCTGGATGCCTTTTATTTCTTTGTGTTGTCTGATTGTCATGGCTAGGACCTCCAGTACTATGTTGAGTAAAAGTGGGGAGAGAGGGCATCCTCGTCTTGTTCCAGATCATAAAGCAAAACTTTCAGCTTCTCACTGTTAAGTATAATGTTGGCTGTGGGTTTGACATATATGGCATTTACTACATTGAGGTACTTGCCCTCTATACCCATTTTGTTGAGAGTTTTTATCATGAATTGATGTTGAATTTTGTCGAGTGCTTTTTCAGCATCTGTGGAGGTGATCCTGTGGTTTTTGTCCTCTTTTTTGTTGATGTGGTGGATGATGTTCATGGCATTTTGAATGTTGTACCATCCTTACATCCCTGGAATAAATCCTACTTGAACGTGATGGATGATCTTTTTCATGTATTTTTTAATTCAGTTTGCTAATATTTTGTTGAGTATTTTTGCATCTATGGTCATCAGGGATATTGGTCTGTAATTTTCTTTTTTTGTAGTGTCTTTGCCTGGTTTTGGTATTAAAGTGATGCTGACCTCATAGAATGAGTTTGGAAGTATTCCCTCTTCTTCTATTTTTTTGAAAACTAAGGAGGATGGATATTAGATCTTCACAAAGTGTTTGATAAAATTCAGTGGTGAAGCCATCTGGCCAGGAGATTTGTTCTTAGCTAGTTTTTTAATTACCAGTTCAATTTCGTTGCTGGGAATTTGTCTGTTCACATTTTCTGTTTCTTTCTCAGTCAGCCTTTGAATGTTGTATTTTTCTAGAAAGTTGTCCATTTCTTCTTGGTTGTCCAGTTTTTAGCATACAATTTTTCATAGTATTCTTTAATAATTCTTTGTATTTCTGTGGTGTCTGTAGCGATTTTTCCTTTCTCATTTCTGATTCTGTTTATGTGAGTTGACTCTCTTTTTTTCTTGATATGTCTGGCTAGGGGTTATCTATTTTGTTTATTTTCTTGAAGAACCAGCTCTTGGTTTCATTGGTTCTTTCTATTCTTTAATTCTTCTCAATTATTTTTATTTCTGCTCTAATCTTTATTATGTCTCTCATTCTACTGACATTGGGCCTCATTTATTCTTTTTTTTCTAGTTTCATTAATTGTGAGTTTAGACTGCTCAAATGGGATTGTTCTTTGTTCCTGAAGTAGGCCTGTATTGCACTATACTTCCCTCTTAGCATGGCCTTCACTGCATCCCACAGATTTTGCAGTGTTGATTTATTGTTGTCATTTCTCTCCATATACTGCTTGATCTCTGTTTTTATTTTGTCATTGATCCATTGGTTATTTAGGAGCTTGCTGTGAAGCCTTCATGTATCTGTGGGATTTTTCATTTTCCTTGTGTAATTTATTTGTGATTTTATACCTTTGTGGTCTGAGAAACTGGTTCGTACAATTTCAATCTTTTTGAATTTACTGAGGCTCTTTTTGTGGCCTAGTATATGACCTATTCTTGAAAATGTTCCACGTGCACTTGAGAAGAATGTGTATTCTGCTGCTTTTGGATGTAGAGTTCTGTAGATGTCTGTTCGGTCCATCTGTTCTAATGTGCTGTTCAGTGCCTCTGTGTCCTTACTTATTTTCTGTCTGATTTATCTGCCCTTCAGAGTGAGTGGTGTGTTGAAGTCTCCTAGAATGAATGGATTGCATTCTATTTCCCCTTTTAATTCTGTTGGTATTTGTTTCAAATATGTAGGTGCTCCTGTTTTGGGCACATAGACATTTATAATGATTATATCTTCTTGTTGGATTGTCCCCTTTATTATTATGTAATGTCCTTGTCTCTTGTTACTTTCTTTGTTTTAAAGTCTATTTTGTCTGATACAAGTACTGCAAATCCTGCATTTTTCTCGCTATTGGTTGCATGAAATAGCTTTTTCCATCCTTTCACTTTTCATCTGTGCATGTCTTTGAGCTTAAAGTGAATCCCTTGTTGGCAGCATATAGAAGGGTCTTTTTTTTAATCCATTCAGTGACTCTATGTCTTTTTATTGGTGCATTAAGTCCATTTACATTTAGGGTGATTATCAATAGGTATGTACTCATTGTCATTGCAGGCTTTAGATTCGTGGTTATTAGAGATTGAAGTTTAACTTCCTTTATACCTAAGAGTCTAACTTAACTCCATTAATATGCTATTACAAAAAAAATCTAAAGGTTCTTTTTTCTCCTCCTTTTTCTTGCTCCTCCATTCTTTATATATTAGGTATCATATTCTGTTCTCTTTGTCTGTCCCTTGATTGACTTTGGGGATAGTTGACTTAGTTTTGCATTTTCTTAGTAATTAACTGTTATACTTTCTTTACTCTGGTTTTATTACCTATGGTGCCAGCTATTAAACCTTAGGAACCCGTCTATCTGTAGCAGTCCCTCCAAAATACACTGTGGAGTTTGTTTTGGGGAGGTAAATTCTCTCAGCTTTTGCTTATCTGGAAATTGTTTAATCCCTTCTTCAAATTTAAATGATAATCTTGCCAGATAAAGTATTCTTGACTCCAGGCCCTTCTGCTTCATTGCATTAAATACATCATGTCACTCCCTTCTGGCCTTTAAGGTTTCTGCTGAGAAGTTTGATGAGAGCCTGATGGGTTTTCCTTTGTATGTGATCTTATTTCTCTCTCTTGCTATTGTTAATAGTCTGTCCTTATCCTTGATGTTTGCCATTTTAATTACTATATGTCTTGGTGTTGTCTTCCTTGGGTCCCTTGTGTTGGGAGATCTGTGCACCTCCATGGCCTGAGACACTATTTCCTTCCACAGACTGGTGAAGTTTTCAGCAATTACCTCCTCAAAGACACTTTCTATCCCTTTTTCTCTCTTCTTCTTCTTCTGGTACCCCTATAATGTGAATATTATTCTGTTTGGATTTGTCACACAGTTCTCTCAATATTCTTTCATTCTTAGAGATCCTTTTTTCTCTCTGTGCCTCAGCTTCTTTGTATTCCTCTTCTCTAATTTCTATTTCATTTATCATCTCTTCCAGAGTATCTATCTGCTTTTAATATCCTCCATTGTGCTCTTCAACAATTGGATATCTGACCAGAATTGGTTCCTCAGTTCTTGAATATTTTTCTGTACCTCCATGAGCATGATAATGATTTTTATTTTAAAATCCCTTTCAGAAAGATTCATGAGGTCAATGTCATTTGAGTCTTTCTCAGGAGTTGTATTCATAATTTTACTCTGAACCAGGTTCCTTTGGCATTTCATATTTGTATATGGTGCCCTCTCTTGTCCAGAAGCTCTAATATCTGGATCTACTCGGCCCCTGAATCAATGTTGGGGGTTGCAGTGGAGTGGTATTGGTGCATGGGGGTAGGAAAGGGCTTTTTCCTGCTTTCCAGCTGCTATGCCTGTCTCCACTGCCAGAACCAGTGGGCCAAGCACACAGGTTTAAGCCTCTATGCTTTGCATTTGCAGTTGCTGTAGACATGTCTTTCCTCTGGCTGGCCTATCACCAGGGTAGGGTTTGTCAGTTTGAGAGCCAGGTTGGGTGGCTGGGAGAAAGGCCTGTAGGCTGCATATCATGGAGGGAGTTCTTGGAGCTCTGTAGCCAGCCAGGGAGTTGTAGCACCTGATGATTGAGAAAGCTCCCAACCTGCTGGGTGGAGTGCACCCAGACAATTTTGTCTACTTGTGCTTTCTCCTGTGCAGTAAGTGTAAGATAAATTTTACCTGAAATAAACAGGTGAAGAGAGGTAACAAAGGGCCAGGTAGTTTATTTGAGCCCAATTCCCGGGTGATGCTCCCAGGTCTGAAACACAGGCTGGGGAAGTCAAACCCACTCAGGGAGGTGGGGGCTTAAAAGGGGTTAGGAGGGGAGGAGTGGGCAAGCTATCCTAGGGAGCGTAGAGAGGTATGATTGGCTAAAGGTGACATAATAGACAACTAGAAAATTTTTTCCTTCCAAGAGGGAGGAGGCTGACATCCAGGTCTTAGTTGGCACATCAGAAGGATGGAATTCAGGAAGAGCTGTCCCCTTTCCATATAAGGCACAGACCTTGGGGTCTGGTCTGTTCTCCTTTTATAGTACCTCTCTGTTCTGTTTGCATGTCCTTGTTTTTCCTTCCTCCAGCCTAACATTCCAGCCTTTTCATCATAATGGGTGATGACTTGATCTGGCTACTTCCAACTGACAAGGGGCATCATGGTGGTTTGTGGCTGGTATTAGGCTGGAGGGGGTTCAGTGGGAAGAGGTGCATAATGGTGAAGTAACATCTGGTTGGTGGCGACCTGGATCATCTGGGTTAGCCACTGTTGGAGGAACTTGAGGACACAAGGGGCAACTAAAAGTAAACTACAAACTGTTATTAAGGGGGTCAGTAGGGGCATTAGCCAGGCTATTATGGCAGACCAGAATTCTGGATCGAGTTTACATCTCAATAACTAGTATTAGGATTTAGTATAGATAAGACTGCATAATTGAAACAATACTTTTCTCTAAAATCACCCTCATTTTATTAGAAGTAGCCAGATTAAGAAAATAATTAACAGTTGGCTTGATTATTTGCATGAGTACAGCAAGAAGAGTAATTGATTACATGGGATCTTTTAAATGTGCTTTGCTGGAACTTTTTGTAAGGAATTTCAGGTTGAACTTTTAAGGGCTTCTTAAGGACAGAAAGCTAAGCCAGACGATTTGGGTGAATTCCTCTCCTTGAGGTTCCCAAGACATTCCTGAGGTTCCTGCCCTTGCCAAGAAGTGACCTTCCTTACTCACCTGGTAAGGCTGCTGGGAACTCTGTAAGCAAGGTACCAGGCCAGTTCTTCTAAGGGGCTTTGTTTGCTTTATAAAGTCAATCTTAGTTCCTTAAAGCTGTCTGTTCATATCTGAGTTTACACACGTGTCTCTCAGGTATGACGTTCCAGTCAAAGCCTTGTTAATATAACCAGTGTTTTTAATTGGTCCTCTTACAAGGAAAGCAGATTCTTATTGAACTTGTGCAAATAAACATACTGCCATGAACTACAAAAATAGTCACTAAGAGTTTTTAAATTCTGGAGGGATCAGGTAGAGAGAAAGATAAAGTTTCAATTCTGCTTATAAAGGCAGTCATTTACTAAACTGTTGTTAGCTTAAGAGAAAAAGCTTGAAACACTTTATCAACTACATTTGAAACAAAAAGCTACAAAATCATCTTTCTTAGTTCACTTAATCCTATGTAACTAATACCTGTTCTGATGAAATCTAGTTTTTACTAGTTTAGGAGTAATAAAACAGTGAATATAGATGACAAAATACTTACAAATGACAATGGTTAAAGATCTGATGATAGCTTACTGTAAGACAGTTGTCATAAGGAAATTTGGATATTTCTGTAACACAAAACATTCAGTAACAAAGTTTAGCATCATTCCCTTTGACATTGCTTTTTAGGTAATTAAGGAGGTAATTATATATCAGATAAATAAGCCAAATTAGGCAAATACTTTCTCCAATGAGAAAAAAATTCCTCTGACATGTTCCAGGGGCCCTCTGGAAAATATCAGAGTTAGTTAGAGGTAAAAGCACTTTTTTGCATTTGATTTTGGGAAGTTGTCAGAAGAAAGTTTATTTGGTACTTGCTTAAATAGGATTACAGGTTGCATTAATACAAATTAGCATTAATGTTTAACATTTTTTATCAGATTTTCTGGAAGTTTTAGAATGCACAATTTTCACAAGTGCTTGTTTTTAGATTAATTTCTATTAATACCATCCAGAGGTAGCAAATTATTTTTCATCCACACACCTAGACACACAAACATACAAACTGAGACACGACTACAGTCAGCAACACTTCTTACACAAAAACATATACACAGACAGACAAACCGATATAAAGACTTGAGTCACTGATATCTAATTGCTTTCCGTCTCCTCAGATTCCTGTCTGTGGCTTCTGGAACCAGAGGGCAGGAGGAGCGTGTTCTGGTGGGGGAAGAGGGTGGTGAAGGTGGAAGGAGAGGGTAAGGGGATGGTGCAGCCACCAGAAGAGGAGAGCAGGACAACGGCATGGTTGAGAATGTGTGACTTTAAGATGGCGGCGACATGTGTGAAGACAAAAGACTTAAAGATGGTGGTGGAGAGAGGGGGAGGGGATTGCAAGCTGAGGGAGGTGGGCGACTGAGGTCTTCTGGCAGATCTGAAAAGAAGGAAGGACTGGGAAGAGTAAGAGACTGACAATCTTTAACTGGAGATCAGGCTAGGAGACCCTGAGTCATTGAACACTTAACATAAAGGTCTGGGTGGGATCGCAAAGTCCAAAAAGCCTCCACATATGGGATTTCATTCTATTCTCCACTCCAGTGGCAATAATTAATCAAGTCAGTGAGGAGGCCAAAATTAAAAGTTCCTTCAGGGGGCCAGCAAGATTGATTGTTCAAGGGATACTGAGGCCCGGCCTCAGAGCAAAGACAGACTAGCTTACATTTGCGAACTTCCTGGGACAAATATAGAGTAGCCAAATTAGAAATGAGACACTGCAATGGGGTCTGAGCCTCCACTTTTGAGGGCTGGTTCCCCATGTCTGTGCCACTTTCCAACTAATCCTGCTGAGAGGAGCACCTAGCCTCCCAAGCATGCCAAGTCAGGGGAGACATCCTGGGAGCCTGGGTTAGGGACATCTCCTGCACCACAGGGCCAGGGGCAGGCTGAATGCCACAGTGGGTTGGCTGGATGCCCAATGGGCCAGATACCCCCACCTGGACATAGCTACAATTTCTAATGGACCAGGTGAAATGGAGTTAGGATGAGAAACAGACTGGGGTAAACTGAGGGACTCACTGGAAAATAGTCCACACAGCGGAGAGCAGGCTGAGGTCCCATGTTGGGGAAGGAGGGGACAGGGCCGCTGATGGCTAGTCAGGACCCCATGCTCACAGTCCTTCCTGGGTTTTGGCACCAAATGTAAGATAAATTTTACCCGAAATAAGCAGGTGAAGAGAGGAAACAAAGGCCAGGTAGTTTATTTGAGCGCAATTCCTGGGTGATGTTCCCAGGTCTGAAACACAGGCCAGGGAAGTCAAACCCGGTCAGGGAAGTGGGGGCTTATAAGGGGTTAGGAGGGGAGGAGTAGGCAAGCTATACTAGGGGGCATGGAGAGGTATGATGGGCTAAAGGTGACATAATAGACAACTAGAAACTTTTTTTCCTTCCAAGAGGGAGGAGGCTGACATCCAGGTCTTAGTTGGCACATCAGAAGGATGTACCATATAAGGTACAGACCTTGGGATCTGTTCTGTTCTCCTTTTATGGTATCTCTCTGCTCTGTTTTCATGTCCTTGTTTTTCCTTCCTCCAGCCTAACAGTAAACTCTGTGCAATCCTTGCCCCTTTAGCAGGCCTCTTGCTGTTAGGAAGTCTCTCGGACTGCCTGCCTTTCTTTTCTCCCAGAGCAGCTGAATATGGATCCATGCTTTCCACAAGCACCTGGAATTTCAGTCTCTCCAGGAATTCTGCTTGTCTTAGCTTTCCAACCCCCTAATCACAAGATTACCAAGCATGAAATATAGGTTTGTGCTCTCAGAGCAGATATTCAGAGTTAGGTATTCAGCAGTCCCAGGCCTCCACTCTCTCCCTACTCCCTTTCTCTTCCTCCTGCTGATAAGCCAGAGTGGGGGAAGGGTTTGGGTCCCACCAGGCCACAGCTTTGGTACGTTATCCTCTTTTCTGAGGTTTGTGATTTTCTCCAGGTGTATGCAGTTTGGCGCAGTTCTCTTTCCTGTTGCTCTTTTAGGATTAGTTGTTTTAATTATATTTTCAGATTATATGCAGTTTTAGGAGGAAGCCTCTGTCTCGCCTCTCAAGCCGCCATCTTTAATCCTCTACATGTGATCTTTTAAACAGAGTTTATGTGTATTAGTCTGTCAATGGATTTTGTATAAATGATGGCCTTATGATGAAAATTCAACATTCTGACATCAAACAAAAATTCTGACTGTTTATTTCTCTAGAGTCTTTTACTTCTTAATTGTAGTGGAGGATCTACTATTGTGGTTTTGATGTTGACTGTTAACCAGGATCCTGTTCAACTGTGCCCTTTAGAGAGAAATAAATGTGTTGAGCCCCTATGGAAGGCAATATGGTAGGATCAGTCAACTTTTCAAATTCATCTACCCCGTGATGTACATTTCCACAAGCGTGCAAAGTGTGCCTGAACACATAAAAATTTATTATATTCAAATCATTCATTGCAGCATTACTTGCAATAGAAAGATTGGGGAAAACCTATTTATCACAATACAATTAGTTAAATAAATTATGGCATATATACAAAATAGAATAATAAACATATTTAAAAGATAAGGATCTTTATACATTTACTTGTGATTACCTCCAGAGATGTCTCTAACTGAAAAAAGCAAAGTCCATGTGTCTAGAATGCTACTATGGGGATGGGGTGAGAGGGAACATGTATTTGTTTTAGATTGTGTATGTGCTTCTAGAACTTCACAAATATACCAGGAAACCAGCGGCAGTGGTAACCTGCTGAGGGGACTGGAAATGGAGCAGATGGCAAACAGATGTAGGAAGGCAATGTTCACAGCATTTCTAACTATATGGAAGACATTTGCACCAAGTGAATGTCATACCTACTTTTAAAATGAAATAATTTAAGAAATGCTATGAGTACATGGCAGTGACAGTAGTTTCTGGAATGGTAACTGAAGTTACATTACTTATTCAAAAAACAAATAATTTAAGGAAAAATTATAAATACATAAACAGGGCTGGCGGGAGGAGCAAAACTGGTCTTAAGGAGTCTCCTCAGCGCAGAAGCACCATTTGGAGCCATTTGAGGAAAGTCGGGGCAAGAACCATAGCAAGATCCAGAATGACATCCAAGAACGGCCCTTGGGTGTGCAAGTTAAGTGAGATCTTGGAATCTTGGGATCGATGGGAAAGCAGACCCACCTGGGAATTTCCTTCTGTGGAAACTGGATCTGCCAGTTTTGACCTGAACCTGTGAATCCAGACACCTGAGTATCCTAGCAGGTCAGACTGAGGTAGCCTGTCCTGATTCCAGTCCTTTGAAGAGCAAACTTGGTCAGCACCAGGCTCCTCAAGGCCCAGGAAGAAATGTCCTTAACATAGCAACTTCTCTGTGGAGTTTTCTGGGCCAAAACCACAGAAATGAAAGAACTAAACTTCTTTCTTCAAGTCTATTAATTTGGTTCTGATTTTTCAGTGGGGAAGCGTGCCTCTTTTTATTTAGGCATGGATATAAAATGGGAAAGGACATTTTTCCTATTTTGCTCAAACATACAAGAATGAACTTACGCATTCTCTTTCTCAAGCTCTTTCCACTCACAGGACGATTTTGCTGTTGTTTTTTTATTTGTTTGAATAAGTAACTTATAACCATTTAGATGGTTTATAGAGTTTATTGAAACTGGGTGAGTTGCGACTGGTGGATCTTGGCAGGTGGAAATAGAAAAAGTTAGAGAATTGCCTGTTTTATTAGAGTAAAACATTAAGTGGAAGTGCTAGTTTAGTGTGATATTAAGATGTAAAGAGAAAGAAATTATTTTGCTAATGATTAGTTTAGGTGAATTCAGCATCAAGAGGTTAATACCACTATTAGAGGTTTGGTATCCAGGCTGGGGTCTAATCCTTCTCCTCCCCCTGCAACACACAGTTTCTGTGTAAGGGACAGTACACGGATCCAAAAGAGGTTGCCACTTAACTCCTTTCATGTGAAATCTTCTCTTCACTTCAGCAGTTAAGAAAAGAGAAAAGGTTCTCCAATTCCCCTCTAGGCTCAAATTAGAATCCTCTTCCTTGTGCCAAAATTCTCAATTTTCACGAAGTCCAATTTATTTAATGTAGAATCCCTGGGAAAATTCACTTTGCAGAAAACCTACATGCCCTGCTCTCAGGATTCCTGGGAAGCCAGTCTCATTCATGCATCACAAGCGGGGTCCTTTACTACCTGGTGCTCTCTCGGGTTGACCCCATCAGTGCCGCTAATAGACTGGGGGTTAGGAGCTGATGGGTGAGGGAATGGGATTCACTGGGGCTGAGAGGCATGCGGTAAGTAACGTGATGTGGATTTCAATGTGGCTGGGGACTAAGAGAGCAAAGTTTGTGCGTTTGATACGAAGACTATTATTTGGTTCAAATGAAGCAGAAAAAACCAACAACACAGCAACAATTAATAACAACAAAGCTGAAAGAAGGCAACATGAGTATATTTCCACCTGATTTCAAAACTGGGACCTTTCGCATGTCAGGCAAATGTGATTACCACTACACTACTGAAACACCCCTGAAAATACTGGTCAGAATAGAAGAAGTTATGTCTGAAAAATCCAGGTTTGGAACCCTTTTCTACTTAACATTTTTGGTGTGGTCCTTTCATATCCCTTAGACTTTCCATTCATTAAAAATCAACAATACCACATCCTGATGTTTTATATTTTCCTAGCAGAAATTAGAATATATATTTGCCAGATATATTTACCAGAATGTCCAACGACCTATTCGGTTACCAGGGGGAAAAGCACATAATACCTGTATGGGGAAAAAGATTTCCTAGAGTAAGCACAGAAAGAAACACAAACATTAAATAAATTGGACTTCGTGAAAATTGAGAATTTTGGCACAATAAACCATTAACCTGTTTCACAGAGCTGCAAGAAGATATTCATAAAGCAATATCCGGCAAAGAACTCTTAACTAGCTGATGCACGCTCATCAGAAATAAAAAAAAAGACAACCCAGTAGAAGGTGCACTGCAGTGATTCAAAAGGAAGCTCCTTTCTGTCTTAGAAAAGCTGGGAGCCTCACTCGCTGGACTGGGAAGCACACTCAGGTCCACCTGGGCAGGGGGACCAGTGTGGCAGGTGGGCCCCTCAGTCTCTTGATTCCGGGGAAGAAGTCCTAGAAGTCCAGCCACTGACCATGCTCACAGGGCAGAGCACAGTTGAGGCCTCGCTGCGATGCTCCACTTGGGACAATCTCAGCCTTCCCACCCACGGTTGGATGGAGTTGCTGTCAATGAAACTAGAGATTCCCCAAGCTTAAGTTGAGAGAGAAAAAATATACATACTAACAGGGGTTTTTTCCACCCACCAACCGAGAAACTCTCCCGTGCTATGCGAACGTGACAACCCCCACACAAGCTACATACACTCAAAAGTTACCTCTTAAAATTTAAATGGGCGTTTCTTTGAAGTCCCATTTTCGATATTGCTAAACTGGTTTTTTCCTTAGAACATTTTCATATTCACAACACGTTTTTCCTCTTCCTTATACCTTCCATTTATCAAAATCAACAATATCAAAACTCCATAGTCAAGGCCAAGGAAGCCTTTTTCCAGTGACCAAAATTATTCACAAATTCAGGGCAGGAAACCTCAGGGAGCACACAGAGGAATTTGGATCCAAGAACTTTCTTGGTGCTATACCATGCCCGTTTTCCCTGCTCACACACGCTAACAAAGACTGACCTTTCAGAAACAGATCCCAAGGAACAGGACGGAGACCCCAGCATTTTGTGCCGGGAAAACTTGGTGCGGAGAGCCTGTGGCCTGAGTGTGGTGTTGCAGAACAGGTTGACAGTGACCAGTTATCTGCCAGGCCAGGACGAGGCACAGGAGTCTGGGTGTAAAAACTCTAACTCAATTGGCCTAACAATCTATCTCAACTTGTTCTGTGAAAGTTTGAGGATAACATAACCTGAATGGTTGATGCAAAATAACAAGTAAACTTGAAGTGAAAAAAGAGGGAACCTGTTTTAATCAGAGAGAACTTTAAAGTTTAGTGATTTATTTGCTATTGATAGATATTTTTTTTGCTATTAGTGACCTAAAAATATTTTTCACATTATAATCCTGAGTAGTGTCCAAAACTCACCCTTGACCTTGGAGTCTTGGGAGAATCATCTGACCTAACGAAAATCACAACTGTTTGGAAATGTCCTACAAAAATTGTATCTGCCAGTAGTTACCGGAATCTGTGAATTCAGGGCACGCATGTATCTCAGCAGGTTAGACCAAGATCTGCACATCCTGATTTCCACCCCTTTGGGGAGCAACCTTGATGAGCATAAAGCTGTCCTAAGGGCCATGGAAGAATGCTTTCACTCTATCACTCTAGATTCTTTGTGGATTTTATGCAACAAATCCGCAAAAGTTAAAAACTAAACTTCTTATTTCAAGTCTGTTTGGTTTTAGAGATCAGTTTTGTTTTTTGGTGGGGATGTGTACCTTTCTTTTTTTCCAGGCTGGAAAGGATGTCTTTCCTATTTCCCCAAAACACATGACATGAAGTTAGGTTTTCTTAAGTTCTTTCCACTCACAGGAAGTTTTTTGTTTGTTTGTTTGTTTTTTTACTGAAGGGTAGTTGACACACAGTATTACATCAGTTTCAGGTGTACAACACTGTGGGGGCCCGGCCTACGGCCGAGGCTGAGCCCCACTCTAGCTGGACAACACCCTAAAGATGGTGCCTGCTTCCTGCTCACCACCCTTTCCCCTCTTCCCTGTTGGGGATTGGCCCAGCAGACTTCCGTACCCGTGCACAGCTCGTGCTGCCCGCTTAGAGTGGCGCGTGACACCTATCCGCTTAAAGGTCACGCATGATACTGTCCCGGATTGGTTGGGTGACTGAATATAAGGGAGCCCGCAGGGAGGGAGAAGAGCTGCCCGACAACTGCTGTAACCACCGTGAGAGAATAAAGCCTAGAGAAGAATCAAGACCTTGGGCGTGTTGCTTCGGTCCCTGAAGGGTCGCGACACAACACAGTGATTCAACATTTATATACATGATAATTCTAGGTACCAGCTATCACCATACCAAGTTGTTACAATATTTTGACTATATTCCTTATGCTATACATTACATTCCGGTTACTTATTTATTTTACAATTGGAAGTGTGTACTTTTTTTTTTTTTTTGTGAGGGCATCTCTCATATTTATTGATCAAATGGTTGTTAACCACAGTAAAATTGTGTATAGGGGGGTCAATGCTCAATGCACAATCATTAATTCACCCCAAGCCTAATTTTTATCAGTCTCCAATCTTCTGAAGCATAACGAACAAGTTCTTAGATGGAGAACAAATTCTTACATAATGAATAAGTTACATGGTGAACATTACAAGGGCAGTCATCACAGAGGCTTTTGGTTTTGATCACGCATTATGAACTATAAACAGTCAGTTCAAATATGAATATTCATTTGATTTTTATACTTGATTTATATGTGGATAGCACATTTCTCTATTATTATTACTTTTAATAAAATGCTAAAGTAGTAGGTAGATACAAGATAAAGGTAGAAAACATAGTTTAGTGTTGTAAGAGAGCAAATATAGATGATCAGGTGTGTGCCTGTAGACTGTGTTAATCCAAGCTAGACAAGGGCAATAAAACATCCACGTATGCAGAAGATTTCTCTCAGAACAGGGGGGGGAGGTTCTAAGCCTCACCTCTGTTGATCCCCATTTTCTCACCTGATGGCCCCCCTGTGACTGTGCCTGTCTTAGGTTGTTCCTCCCTTGAGGAATCTTACCCATCTCTGGCTACCCAGTCATCTTCCGGGGCCATACAGGGAAATGTTAAGTTGGTAAGTGAGAGAGAAGCCTTATTGTTTGAAAAGGTTAGCCTTTTACTTCTTTGCATATTTTATGCCCTGTGGCTTCTATGCCCAGCATTTGTCTTGAGGTGTCTTTACCACTTGGAAGAATTATGATGCTCGGTAAATTCGATATGAGGCACGAATTCTACTTAAGGGTTATAATTAGGAAGGAAGAAGAAAAGCTATAGAAGTAGCAGGTGGAAGAAAACCTGGGAAGATTGATTATTTCTTTGACATACCTTCTTGTAGAGTAACGTCAGCATGTATAGGTTTTAAACTACTAATTAAATTGCACACACACATTAACATAATAGGACTACAGTTACATAACCAAAGCATACCTGTAATTACCAGCGATCTCCAGTGAAACCAAGAAAACCAGTTAGGCACCTTAGGCATTTGTGAAAACTTATCTGTAATATGGTGAATATTGTCCAACTGAACTTGAAGAGTCTGAGAGAAATCAGACAAATTAAAACAACCCATTCCTGGGGACTGTTCACATCCCTTGTGTTCTTTTAACAGTAAATAGTCTGTAGTTCTAAGATTTTGGAGCGCTACAATTTGCACTTCTCCTAATTCTTGGTTGAGATCCAACAGTTTAGATCCTGTCAAATTTGTTGTTTTGCTGTATGCACAGGCCAGCTTAGATATCTCCTTCTTCATTCCCACGGCAAGTCCAGGAACTGGTGGGATGAGTGCATCTACACCTCTGGCAGTGCATGGATCTTTGTTGGGGTTTTTTGATGGTCATCTTCTGGCATGAGTCTTCCCGAGAGTGCTGATGTTGGAAGTTCTTTTTCATATCGTATCTTAGTTCATTTTTGGGGTAGCCAAATTAGGCTTTGATTCTCTGTATAAACACAAACAGACCCTTTGCCTACACTTTTATATGCCCTTTATATCATTGTTTAGAACTCATTGGAGGTCACCACACAGGAACTACTTTTTTTTTATCATTAATCTATGCTTACATGATGCATATTTTGTTTCCTAGGCTCTCCCCTATACCAGGTCTCCCCTATATACCCCTTTACAGTCACTGTCCATAAGCATAGCAAAATGTTGTAGAATCACTACTTGTCTTCTCTGTGTTGTACAGCCCTCCCTTTTCTCCCAGGCCCCCACACATGCTAATCTTAATACCCCCCTTTTTCTCCTACTCCCTTATCCCTCCCTACCCACCCATCCTCGCCAGTCCCTTTTGCTTTGGTACCTGTTAGTCCATTCTTGAGTTCTGTGATTCTGCTGCTATTTTGTTCCTTCAGTTTTTCCTTTGTTCTTATACTCCACAGATGAGTGAAATCATTTGGTATTTCTCTTTCTCTGCTAGGCTTGTTCCACTGAGCATAATACCCTCCAGCTCCATCCATGTTGCTGCAAATGGTAGGATCTGCCCTTTTCTTATGGCTGAGTAGTATTCCATTGTGTATATGTACCACATTTTCTTTATCCATTCATCTACCGATGGACATTTAGGTTGCTTCCAATTCTTGGCTATTGTAAATAGTGCTGCGATAAACATAGGGGTGCATTGATCTTTCTCATACTTGATTGCTGCATTCTTAGGGTAAATTCCTAGGAGTGCAATTCCTGGGTCAAATGGTAAGTCTATTTTGAGCATTTTGATGTACCTCCATACTGCTTTCCACAATGGTTGAACTAATTTACATTCCCACCAGCAGTGTAGGAGGGTTCCCCTTTCTCCACAGCCTTGCCAACATTTGTGGTTGTTTGTCTTTTGGATGGCAGCCATCCTTACTGGTGTGACGTGATACCTCATTGTAGTTTTAATTTGCATTTCTCTGATAATTAGTGATGTGGAGCATCTTTTCATGTGTCTGTTGGCCATCTGAATTTCTTCTTTGGAGAACCGTCTGTTCAGTTCCTCTGCCCATTTTTTAATTGGGTTATTTGTTTTTTGTTTGTTGAGGCATGTGAGCTCTTTATATATTCTGGACGTCAAGCCTTTATCGGATGTGTCATTTTCAAATATATTCTCCCATACTGTAGGGTTCCTTTTTGTTCTATTGATGGTGTCTTTTGCTGTACAGAAGCTTTTCAGCTTAATATAGTCCCACTTGTTCATTTTTGCTGTTGTTTTCCTTGCCCGGGGAGATATGTTCAAGAAGAGGTCACTCATGTTTATGTCTAAGAGGTTTTTGCCTATGTTTTTTTCCAATAGTTTAATGGTTTCATGACTTACATTCAGGTCTTTGATCCATTTTGAGTTTACTTTTGTATATGGGGTCAGACAATGGTCCAGTTTCATTCTCCTACATGTAGCTGTCCAGTTTTGCCAGCACCATCTGTTGAAGAGACTGTCATTTCGCCATTGTATGTCCATGGCTCCTTTATCAAATATTAATTGACCATATATGTCTGGGTTAATGTCTGGAGTCTCTAGTCTGTTCCATTGGTCTGTGGCTCTGTTCTTGTGACAGTACCAAATTGTCTTGATTACTATGGCTTTATAATAGAGCTTGAAGTTGGGGAGTGAGATCCCCCCTACTTCATTCTTCTTTCTCAGGATTGCTTTGGCTATTTGGGGTCTTTGGTGGTTCCATATGAATTTTTGAATTATTTGTTCCAGTTCATTGAAGAATGTTGCTGGTAGTTTCATAGGGATTGCATCAAATATGTATATTGCTTTGGGCAGGATGGCCATTTTGACGATATTAATTCTTCCTAGCCACGAGCATGGGATGCATTTCCATCTGTTAGTGTCCCCTTTAATTTCTCTTAAGAGTGACTTATAGTTTTCAGGGTATAGGTCTTTCACTTCTTTGGTTAGGTTTATACCTAGGTATTTTATTTATTTTTGATGCAATTGTGAATGGAGTTGTTTTCCTGATTTCTCTTTCTGTTGGTTCATTGTTAGTGTATAAGAAAGCCACAGATTTCTGTGTGTTGATTTTGTATCCTGCAACTTTGCTGTATTCTGATATCAGTTCTAGTAGTTTTGGGGTGGAGTCTTTAGGGTTTTTTATGTACAGTATCATGTCATCTGCAAATAGTGACAGTTTAACTTCTTCTTTACCAATCTGGATTCCTTGTATTTTTTTGTTTTGTCTGATTGCCGTGGCTAGGATCTCCAGTACTATGTTGAATAACAGTGGGGAGAGTGGGCATCCCTGTCTAGTTCCCGATCTCAGAGGAAAAGCTTTCAGCTTCTCACTGTTCAATATAATGTTGGCTGTGGGTTTTTCATAGATGGCCTTTATTATGTTGAGGTACTTGCCCTCTATTCCCATTTTGCTGAGAGTTTTTATCATGAATGGATGTTGAACTTTGTCAAATGCTTTTTCAGCATCTATGGAGATGATCATGTGGTTTTTGTCTTTCTTTTTGTTGATGTGGTGGATGATGTTGATGGACTTTTGAATGTTGTGCCATCCTTGCATCCCTGGGATGAATCCCACTTGGTCATGGTGTACCATCCTTTTGATGTATTTTTGAATTCGGTTTGCTAATATTTTGTTGAGTATTTTTGCATCTACGTTCATCAGGGATATTGGTCTGTAGTTTTCTTTTTTGGTGGGGTCTTTGCCTGGTTTTGGTATTAGGGTGATGTTAGCTTCATAGAATGGGTTTGGGAGTATCCCCTCCTCTTCTATTTTTTGGAAAACTTTAAGGAGAATGGGTATTATGCCTTCCCTGTATGTCTGATAAAATTCTGAGGTCAATCCATCTGGCCCGGGGGTTTTGTTCTTTGGTAGTTTTTTGATTACCGCTTCAATTTCGTTGCTGGTAATTGGTCTGTTTAGATTTTCTGTTTCTTTCTGGGTCAGTCTTGGAAGGTTGTATTTTTCTAGGAAGTTGTCCATTTCTCCTAGGTTTCCCAGCTTGTTAGCATATTGGTTTTCATAGTATTCTCTAATAATTCTTTGTATTTCTGTGGGGTCCGTCGTGATTTTTCCTTTCTCGTTTCTATATGATGATTTGTGTTGACTCTCTTTTCCTCTTAATAAGTCTTGCTAGAGGCTTGTCTATTTTGCTTATTTTCTCGAAGAACCAGCTCTTGGTTTCATTGATTTTTGCTATTGTTTTATTCTTCTCAATTTTATTTATTTCTGCTCTGATCTTTATTATGTCCCTTCTTCTGCTGACCTTAGGCCTCATTTGTTCTTCTTTTTCCAATTTTGATAATTGTGACATTAGACCTTTCATTTGGGATTGTTCTTCCTTTTTTAAATATGCTTGGATTGCTATATACTTTCCTCTTAAGATTGCTTTTGCTGTGTCCCACAGAAGTTGGGGCTTAGTGTTGTTGTTGTCGTTTGTTTCCATATATCGCTGGATCTCCATTTTGATTTGGTCATTGATCCATTGATTATTTAAGAGCGTGTTGTTAAGCCTCCATGTGTTTGTGAGCCTTTTTGCTTTCTTTGTACAGTTTATTTCTAGTTTTATGCCTTTGTGGTCTGAAAAGTTGGTTGGTAGGATTTCAATCTTTTGGAATTTACTGAGGCTCTTTTTGTGGCCTAGTATGTGGTCTATTCTGGAGAATGTTCCATGTGCACTTGAGAAGAATGTGTATCCTGTTGCTTTTGTATGTATAGTTCTGTAGATGTCTATTAGGTCCATCTGTTCTAGTGTGTTGTTCAGTGCCTCTGTGTCCTTACTTATTTTCTGTCTGGTGCATCTGTCCTTTGGAGTGAGTGGTGTGTTGAAGTCTCCTAGAATGAATGCATTGCATTCTATTTCCTCCTTTAGTTCTTTTAATATTTGTTTCAGGTATGTTGGTGCTCCTGTATTGGGTGCATATATATTTATAATGGTTATATTCTCTTGTTGGACTGAGCCCTTTATCATTATGTAATGACCTTCTTTGTCTTCTGTTACTTTCTTTATTTTGAAGTCTGTCTTGTCTGATACCAGAATTGCAACACCTGCTTTCTTCTCTTTGTTGTTTGCCTGAAATATCTTTTTCCATCCCTTGACTTTAAGTGTGTGCATGTCTTTGGGTTTGAGGTGAGTCTCTTGTAAGCAGCATATGCATGGATCTTGCTTTTTTATCCATTCTATTACTCTGTGTCTTTTGATTGGTTCATTCAGTCCATTTACATTTAGGGTGATTATTGAAAGGTATGAACTTATTGCCATTGCAGGCTTTACGTTTGTGGTTACCAAAGGTTCAGGTTTCGCTTCTTTACTATCTTACTGTCTAACTTAACTCGCTTGTTGAGCTATTATACACGCGGTCTGATGATTCTTTATTTCTCTCCCTTCTTATTCCTCCTCCTCCCTTCTTCATATGTTGGGTGTTTTGTTCTGTGCTCTTTTTAGAAGTGCTCCCATCTAGAGCAGTCCCTGTAAGATGCCCTGTAGAGGTTGTTTGTGGGAGGCAAATTCCCTCAACTTTTGCTTGTCTGGGAATTGTTTAATCCTTCCTTCATATTTAAATGATATTCCTTCTGGATACAGTAGTCTTGGTTCGAGGCCCTTCTGTTTCATTGCATTAAGTATATCATGCCATTCTCTTCTGGCCTGTAGGGTTTCTGTTGAGAAGTCTGATGATAGCCTGCTGGGTTTTCCTTTGTAGGTAACCTTTTTTTTCTCTCTGGCTGCCTTTAATACTTTGTCGTTGTCTTTGATCTTTGCCATTGTAATTATTATGTGTCTTCGTGTTGCCCTTCTTGGATCCCTTGTCATGGGAGTTCTGTGTACCTCTGTGGTCTGAGAGGCCATTTCTTCCCCTAGTTTGGGGAAGTTTTTGGCAATTATTTCTTCAAAGACACTTTCTATCCCTTTCTCTCTCTCTTCTTCTGATATTCCTATAATGCATATATTTTCCCTTTTTGATTGGTCACTCAGCTCTCTTAGGATTCTTTCATTCCTGGAGATCCTTTTATCTCTCTCTGCATCAGCTTCTCTGTGTTCCTGTTCTCTGTTTTCTAGACCATTAATGGTCTCTTGCATTTTGTCCATTCTGTTTAGAAGTCCTTCCAGAGCTTGTTTTATTTCTGCATTCTCCTTCCTTAGTTCTTGCATATTTCTCTGCAAGTCCATCAGCATGGTTATGACTTTTGTTTTGAATTCTTTTTCAGGAAGACTGGCTAAATCTATCTCCCCAGGTTCCTTCTCAGGGGAAGATGTAGCAGATGCCGAAGCTATCTGGGTTAGTCTTGTCTGGATCATATTTTTTTGCCTTTTCATGTTGACAGGTGCTATTGACTGTCAGTTGGGAGGGCCAAACTTTTCACTTGCTACTGGCCTTTCTTTACTGGGACAACCGCGACCCCTAGTGGCTTTTGTTGGGTAATTCCGTGTAGGCTGGGTCTTTGTGTCTTTCCCGGCCGAAGTGTAGGAATTTTTCTTTCTGCCTTTCTGTGGGCGTGTTTTGCCTTAGACTGTTTCTCTGCTTTCGCAGGGCCGGGGAGGGGTAATGGACTGGGTGGGGGGAGGCTGTTTACCTCCGTGAGTGGTCTCAGAGCTGTTGCCCAGGGTGTTAATGCGCCCAGTTTTCCCTGTAATTTCCAGCCACTGGGCTGTGACCTGTGTTGTTTCCGTCTAGCCGTTAAATCCCTGTCCCTTTAAGACTTTCAAAGAGCACTCTTTTCTTTGTCACAGGGGCATCAGCTTTGGCACCCGTTCAGAGGTTTTGCTGCCCTATTTCCCTAGTTTCCAGCCCTCCATGCATGCACTGTGTCTGCGCTCTGGTGCGGGTGGCTGGGGCTGGGTGTTTAGCAGTCCTGGGCTCCCTCTCCCTCCCTCTGGGTGCTGGGGGGAGATGTGCTGGGTTCCCGCTGGCCGGGGCTTGTATCTTACCCCTTTCACCAGGTGCTGGGCTCTCGCACGTGTCGATGTAGTCAGGCTGTTGTCCTGAGTCTTCTGGTCTCTCTTTTAGGATTAGTTGTATTTGTTGTATTTTCAAAAATATATATGTTTTTGGGAGGAGATTCCCACTGTCCTACTCACGCCACCATGTTGGCTCCGCCCCACCAGTTTTTGTTGTTTAAACAAGTAACTTATAATCATTTAGATGGTTTATATAGTTTACTGAAGACATTGGGTTAGTTGTGACTGGTAGATTATATGAGGTGGAAATAGTTGAGTTAGGAAACTGCCTGCTTTATTAGAGTGAAATGTTAAGTGATAATGCTGGTTTAGCAGGATCTTAGATTGTATAAGTAATTATTTTGTTAGTTACTGATTACTTTGGTTGATAAGAGCTTTTGGAGAATAATATTTGTATTGGGGGTTTACCAGACCATGGTCTAATTATTTTTTTTTAATAAACCTCCGGATAGTTTCTGTGTATATACAGGCCCAATGTCCAAATGACATTACCACTTAACTATCTTTATGGAAAATCCTTTCTGAGCTTCAGCAGAGAATAGATTTTCCAATTCCAGGCTAGATTTTGAAGCAGAATTCTGTTCCTTTTTAGAATCCCTGAGAAAACCCCCTTTGCAGAAAATGCACCTGTCCTGAGCTAGGGCTTACTGAGAAGCCAATCTTTTCAGGGCTTCACAGGTGGGGTCCTTTGCTGGGAGAGCTTCCTCAAGTTGACATGTCTAGGGTGCTAATAGCCCAAGGAGGATTTGGTGCTGAGGGGAAGAGAAGGGTCTTGACCTACTGGGGTAGAAGAGCCTGCAGGGATGTCATTGTGTCATACACTGTATGTGATTCCTACTCACAGAAGGGAGAGAATAAACTAAGAGTAAGGCAAAATGAAGGCATAGTGTGGCCAACATAAACTCCTATATTCGTTATTTGTCATTATCCAACGTAGGACTTTGAGTGTGCCTCTTGTATGACTCTTGTATAGGTAAGTAAAACTTGTTTGGACACATACACATGAAGTTTTAGATGAGACCCAGTGGACTGAGCCTATATGGCAAAGACCCTCGGGTGTAACCTTTACACCCAACTAAAGAGACTTAGAAGATACTGTCTAGCAGCCACTCCAATGCCAATAGACCACACGTGCTCAACTTGTCTAGGTATGTCTGCTGCTCCCAACAGACATTGCGGAAGGCTCAGTTCACGCAAAGAGCATCCAGATTGAACTCCAGGCTTATGCTTGTTGTGAAACCAATGGCAAGAGTTCGCTGCTGGTGCTGACACTGCTCCTTCCCTGATCCTTTCGGAGGGGTTCTTTAACTTCCCTTTCAAACCTTCATGTGTTACAGGTTATACAATAAACAGAATAATTCATGAATTGAATATTGGCCTCTTCAGTCATTTGAAACACACAGTGGTTCTTATCTGGTCTTTCCATTTGCAGAGCTTCAGGGGAGGTGGGCAATGCGGACTAGGGGACTGCGATTCCCACTCGTCTAACACCAAATGCAATGGTGTATTTTTCCCCCTACATGCGTGTTTAATAGTAACAATATTATACACAGTAATAGTAGTATAACTTCATTTGGGTACCTGGACCCCATTCTAATGTGTGTAAGTATGTGGGAGCGGGTCTTGCCATACACCAAGCAATTCCCGAACACCAGCAGTGTGTTGGAGAACTTAATTCTGATGCTACCTGCTTGGAGACAGCACCAGATTCCCAGGTTAAGGGCTTTATCCTACAAGACTGCCCTCCACCCCCCAGTTGCCTATGCTTCTGACCTACCAGCTGTAGATTAGAGGTTCTCACAACCTCCCTCTTAGGTTTGATTAATTTGCTGGAGTGGCTCACAGGACTCAGGAAAACACTTATATTTACCAGTTTAATAAACGATACCATAAAGGACACAAGTTAACAGCCAGATGAAGAGAGACATAGAGCAAAGTCCCAAATAAAGGAATTTCTATCCTAGTGGAGCTTGGGGTCTGGCTCGGTGTCACATGGAGGCATTCTGGTTCCCCAAGCATAGAGGCTCTCTCCGACCAAAAAACAGTATCCAATCGAGAAGAGCAGGCAAAGCAAGGCAGAGAGAGTGAGCAAAAAGCTCTTTTTAAGGGTTTTTGTGAGGGCTTCATTGCACAGACATGACTGGAAATTATTGGCCATTGGCTGTTCCAACCTCTAGCCCCTGTCCCTGGGTGGGGGTCCAAAATCTCTCATTAACATGACAAAACACCCGTTTCACCTTTAAGACTCTGTAGTGTTTCAGGATCTATGGATGAAGACCAAATATACCTGGGAAATATATATTTGGTCATATGAATGGCCAAATACATATTTCTTATAACTCATATCACAGGGCTTATAGAGGGAAAAAGAAGGCCCTTTGTTTGATATAAACAAAGATTCTGTATGGTCAAATGGAGACTCTCAGAAGCAAATTGAGGATTAAGAATGAAAACCATGTATTTCCACCCAGTTTCAAATGAAGAACCTTTCATGTGCTGGTAAATGTACTAACCATTACACTACAGAAACACATGAGTGTGCATAGGTCAGAACAGAAGAAGATATGTCTTCATAATCCAGGACATTTTTAATTCAGAAGCTTTTTTTGTTCACTGCCCTTTCATATATCTGAGACTTTCATTTCACTAAAATTAACACCACCACATCCTGATGGCTATTTGCCTAGCAGAAATTGGAACACATGTTCAACAGATATATTTACCAGAATGTCCAGCAACCTAGTCATAAAAGTCAATAAAAGGTAAACTTCCTAATGTCCATATGCAAAACAGCTGTGTTCATATGAGGAACCATAACACAACCAGAAAGAACAATCTACAACTTATATGAATGAACTTCACAGTTGACCAAAAGAAACCAGACACAAAATAGGATCTACTCTATGGCTCCAATTGTTTTAATTACAAAGTACACAAGATTCTTCCACAATTACAAGTCAGAATAGTGGTTCCTTCCAGGAGAGAGTGGGTACTGACTGAAAATGTGTTCTTGATATGCATGCTGGTTTCACAGGCATGTTCAGTTTGTGTAGAATCATCAAGATGACTATTTATGACTTGGGGGGTGGTATTTATTGGAGGAAATGGCTTATAAAAATTGTGGAGACTGGCTAAGCAAGTTCACAATCCATAAGGCAGGCACTCAGGTAAGGAAGGCCATCAGGAAGGGCAAGCTGGAGATAATATAGAAAACTGATGAAACCGAAAGTTGGTTCTTTGAAACCTTCAATAAAAATGACAAATGTTTAGCCAGATCAACTTAAGAAGAAAACAGAGAGAGAAGACTCAAATTACTAAAATTAGAAATGAAAGGGGGGAGATTATTACAGATTTTATAGAAATAAAATAATTATAACAGACACTATGAAAAATTGTACAAGAGCATATTGGATAACCTAGATCAGATCAAATGGACAAATTCTAGAAACACACAAATCTGAAATATGAAGAAATAGAAATTTAAATAGACCTATAGCTAGTAAGTTATAGCAGTAATAAAAAACATCAGAATAAAGAAAAGCCCAATCCACATGGTTTTACTGGTGAATTTACCAAATATTTAAAGGAGAATTAACACCAATCCTCTTAAATTCATCCAAAAAATTGAAAAGGAGGAAACATTTCTTAACTTATTCAATGAAGCCAGTATTCCCCTAAAACCAAAGGCAGACAAAAACATTACGAGGGAAGAAAACTGCAGACCAATAGCCCTTGTGAATGTTGATGCAAAATCCTCAGTGATTGTCTATCCTAATTGTAGATAGACATCTATATGCAAAACAACTAGCAAATCAAATTTAGCAACATAGTAAAAGGATTATACACCATGGCAAAGTAGGATTCATTCCTGGAATGCAAAGATGCTTAACATATGCAAAATCAATGTAATATATATCGCATTAACAGAATGAAAAGAAAAAACGCCAATTAATGATCTCAACAAATGCAGAAAAAAACATTTGACAAAATTCAATGTTCTTTCATGATAAACACTCAATGAACTACTAATAGAAGGAAAATTCATCTTCATGACAAAAGCCTTTTATGTAAACCTATACCTAATATACTCAATAGAGAAAAATGAAGCTTTTCCTCTAATATCTGGAACAAGACATAGATACTCACTTTCATTACTTCTATTCAGCACAGTATTGTCAGGTCTAGCCAGACCAAGTAAGCAAGAAAAAGAAATACGAGGGATCCAAATTGGAAAGACAGAGTAAAATTATCTCTGTTCACAGATGACATTGTCTTATTTGTAGAAAATCCTGAAGATTACACAGACACACAAATGTTAGAATAAATTGATTTAGCAAAATTAAAGAATACAAAATCAACATACAAAATTAATTTGTGTCTTTATACACTAAGAATGGCAATCTAGAAAGGAAATTAAAAAAACATTTCCTTTTACAATAGCATCAACAAAAATAAAATACTTAGGAATAAATTTAATCAAGGTGGAAGAAGATGCATACACTGAATACTACAAAATACTGCTAAAAGACATTAAAGATTCTACCAATGAATGGAAAGATCTGTGTTCATGGATTATGAGACTAATATGGATAAGATGTCAGTAATACCCAAAGCTATCTACAGATGTGATGCAATCCCTATCAACATCCCAAGATTTTTTTCCAGAAATAGAAAGATTCATCCTAAAATTCATATAGAATATCAACAGACCCTAAATAGCCAAAACAATCTTCAAACAAAAGAATAAAGTTAAAGGACTCTCACCAAAACTTACTGTGAAGATATAGTAATCAAAACAGCATACAGCTAGACACACAGACCAATAGAACAGACATCCCACAAGTAAATTCTTGTATATATGATCAGTGCTTGACAAAGATACCAAGAACCTTCTAATGGAGAAAGACAGTCTTTTCAACATAGAGTGCTGGAAAAACTGGACATCTGTATGCAAAAGAATAAAGTTAGACACTTACCTTGTACTGCATATAAAAATTAATTCAAAGTGGACCAAAGGCCTAAATGTTAGAGCTGAAACTGGAAAACTCTTAGAAGAAAACTTAAGGGGAAATCTTCATGACATTAGATTTGTAATGATTTTTTTACTATGACACTGAAGCATAGTCAAAAAAAGAAAAAATAGATTAATTGGACTTCAACAAATTAAAAACTTTTATGCAATCAAAGGACACTTTCAAGAGAGTGAAAAGACAGCCCATAGAATGGAAGAAAATATTTATGAAGCACGTATCTGAAGGTTGAGTATTCAAAATACATTAAAAAAAAAACTCCTACAACTCAGCAGCAACAAAAAACAATTTAAAAATGGACACAGGACTTTAACAGATACTTCTCCAAGGAAGATATACAAATGTCCAATAAGCATGTGAAAAGATGTCCAACATCACTAACTCTTAGAGAAATGCATATCAAAACAATGAGATACCACTTCATACCCATTAGAGTAGGTAGTATACACATATATTTTAAATGAAACTAACAAGTGTCAGGAAGGATATAGAAAATTGACATTCTTATGCATTGCTAGTGGGAATGTAAAGTGGTCCAGCCACTGAGGAAAACAGTTTGATGGTGCCTCAAAAAGTGAAGCATAGAATTACTAGATAATCCAGCAATTCCACTTCTAGGTGTATACCCAAAAGAAAGAGGCCAATATCAAAAGGAAATTTACTGTAAGATTATGTTTACATAACATTTTTAAAATGACAAAACCATAGAGATACTATGAACAGTTGTTAAGGGAAAAGGGGAATGGGTGTGTCCATAAAGGGGTAGCAACAGGAGGAATATTTTTCTGGTGATAGAATAATTTTGTATCTTGCTTTTCATGATAGTTACATGAATCTACACATGTGATAAAATGACCTAGAACTAACACATGAACACAGTGTACCAATGTCAAATTCCTAGCTTTGACTGTACTATAGTTATATAAGATGTACCAATTGAGGAACAATGAGAGAAGAGTATATGGGACTTCTCGGTACTTCCTTTGTGACTACCTATAAATCTATAATTATTTCAAAATCATAAGTTATAAAACACTGATGGAATTAAAACTAGAAAAATCCACACTTATGGCTGGGGGTTTTAACATATTTCCCAGTGATAAATAGAACAAGCAGATAAAAATGCAATCAGTAAAGATAGGAACTATTTGAACTACACTCTTAACCAAACAACTTGACCCATTAGACTTGGCTAAGACATAGTACCAAACAACTGCAGAATATATACTTTTTAAGTGAATTTTTATTGAAAATTCACAAAACTTGAGACATTAAGAAAACCTAAATTGTTTAAGGACTGAAATAATGTTCTCTAATCAATACAGAATTAAACTAGAAATAAATAAGAAATAAAAAGAAAATGAGAATACCTCCAAATGCAGGGAAATTAATATCACACTCATAAATAGCCCCATCTTGCCAATGGATTTGGCCCCGACCAAGTTCACTATGGATTCATTGTGACCAAAGAAATGACAGTACAACGTTTCTTTGAGGTGAAAGGGTTTATTACTTGGCTTGATTTCCCCCTACTACATTGAGCATTAGCGTCTCTGCCTCCACTCAGAACACTGGGTCAAGCTGTCTATATACTGTGATAATAGCTATTGCCTAAAGGTGTGGAAGTGGTAGCCTAGCAACAGGCCAGTTACATCATCAGATGGTTTAAGTTCAGTGAGGATCCTCACCATAGGAACCCCAACTTCACCACACTCCATCCCCCCAGGATTCTCATCTTACAATCAACATGCTTTCAATCTTCCACAATGGTACCTATGTGAGAAAGCTGGAGCACTGTAACCAGATTCCACAACAGCAACAGAGGATAAAGGTGACAGATAATAACAAAAATTAAGAACAAGATTTTGGTATGAGAAACCAAAAGTATAATAATCCTCAAGCCAGAGGAGATTATTAATCCACAAAGATCTTAAGGATGATAATGAACAACTTAGAAATAGTAACAAAAATTAAAATACAAGATATGGATCTAAAATTATAACAATCCCCAAGCCAGAGGAGGTTCCCAATCCACAAAGATCTTAGGGGTGATGAGACATATATTTTAATGACACCAACATTGGCAAATCTTGTCTATCAGGTAGGATGCATACAAGAGAGTAGTCCTGTGTTAGGACTGCAGCAGGAAGGGGGTCCCTTCCAGGTCTAGTATACCATACTTTTACTCCTTTTCCTGTGGGGTTTACTCTCTATATAGTGCTACTGGAGGTGCATGTTGTGGCCATAATGATAAAACAAAACTCCCCGGTAAAATGCTCCTACCTTCTGGCCATTCAGGATATATACTACTGTGACCTCTGGTGGCCACTCTGCTGTTATTCCAGGAATACACAGGAGGCAGCTTCCAGGCCTTGCCCCAAGGTGACAAGAGAGCCAGCCATCATTGGTCCATGTGCCAAAAAGTCCAAGGCCATGTCCACTCAAAGGAGTCTCCAGGATTCAGTGCAGTTGGTGTTGGTAGCAAGATATTATTCTGATGGCTGAACCTCAGCTTCAGTGATTCCTCCTTGGTTTGTACTCGCAGCTGTATAGGGGAGGCAGTCATATGTGTTAACATATCTATGGGGCTCAGGGTTCCCTTTTGGGGTCTCTCACTCATGGACTGACTGTCCGTGCAGTCTATTGGTATCTGACTTTAGTCTGGATTTTAACAAGCCATTGCGCCTCTGTATCATGCCTGCTACAGTAGAATTGTATGGCACATGAAACTTCCATTAGATTCCCAGCTGTTGTACCCATTCTTGCAGTGTAAGTCCAGTAAAATGGGTGCCCTGATCACTCTTAATTACCTGTGGTAGGCCATAGATAGAAAAGAGACTATCCAGGCCTCTTTTGGTCATCTGCTGGTTTGCACAATGGGTAGAGAAAGAAAGCGGAAGTCCAGTAGCTGTGTACAGAGAAGTCATAGCATACTGATATCCTTCTGACACAGGTAGAGGCCCAATATGGTCTATCTGCCACCTGATGAGGGGTATAAGCCCCTTAGCAATTGTCCCATGTTGCTGTGGAACTCTGTGTAAGTCCCCTTTAGAGCATACAACACACTTTTACTGGGCTCGACAACTTCTTCAAAGGTCAGAGGCAAGCCCCACCAATGGGCTATAGCCCACATTGTCTTTTGCTCCACATGCAACAAACGCTGATGTAACCATTGGGCTACATCAGAGGTAGGTTTTCCTTCTAACCAACGTATCTGGGTCAATTCTTCAGACTATAAATGGCATTTCTTATGCCTAACATTTGTAACACCTGTTGGAGCTGAGCATACGTCTGCCATATAGTAGGAGAGGATGGTAGATCACCCTGATTGGGTCACACAACAGGAAGTGCAGCCATAAGCCAATCAAGGAGGGAGTGATTCCCTGGGGTCTGATGGGCACTTTGTAACTGCTTCCTCAAGGTGGGCTGAACCATCAGGGAAGCCAGCTTTCCCACCTCTGATCCTGACAGAAAAATCCCATCCATTCCTAAGTCCCACAGATGCAGGAGCCAAGCCAAGATTGACTCCGAGGGCTTCTGCCTAAACCAGGAGCCCAAATCCACCAGCTCAGCCTGAGTATAGGGGCAGAGCATAGGGTGAGGGGGCTGCTCCTCTCCTTGGGGAACTTTAGCTGCTGGGTCTTTATTTTCTTTACAACCACTGAGCATGATTTCAACAGAGGAAGGATCAGTGCCTCTGCACCACCCATTCATCCTTCTCCAGCTCCTCCATTTCTGGGGCTGATGGCACCTTTCTCTCCCCTCACCCGAGTGCCTCCTCTGCTACAAACTTTACCTTTCCTACAGTGCCTCGCAGCAATGCTAGTTCAGTCTTCAGCAGCTTTATTACCTTCACCCTAATGCCTTGCAGCTGGCGTTCTCATGCTGCCATTTCTCGGGTCTTTTTCAGGAGTATGTCCTTCTCTTCTGTAGGCTTTTTTAATACTGTGAGAAGCAGCCAACCCACAGTTCCCGCTGCCTTCTGAGCATTCTGTCTCTCAAAAGACCTATTTACCATACCAAGGGCTATCCCTACTGCCTCTGTATCTGCCTTAGGTATCACCTCCACTTGCCTCTAGTCCTGGGGTGGGGCCCAGTCATCTAGGAGGCAAGCCACCTCAGACTACATGCCCACTGGGGGACAACTCACTGTCTCCCCATTCACAGGGGAAGCTCACTGAAGCACCCCTCCCATAAGGGCAGCCTGTCTTTTACCTTAGTCAACCAAAACTTTCACCAATTGTCCTGCCAATGGGTTTCAGCCTCTGGCAAGTTTGCTATGGATTCAGTGTGACCAAATAAATGACAGTAGAATGTTTCTTTGGGGTGCAAGGATTTATTACCTGGCTTGTTATCTCTGCAGTAAGTCGAACACTAACATCCCTGTCTCCACCCAGAGCACTAGGCCAAGCTTTCTATATAGTACAATAATAGCTTATTGCCTAAAGGTGTGGAAGCAGTAGCCTAGCAAAAGGCCAGTTACATCATCAAGTGGTTTAAGGTCAGTGAGGATCCTACTTCCTCACCAGCCCATGAGTCAAAAATGAATTACAAGTGGAATTAGAAAATATCTTGATTTAAAAAATCATGAAGCACAACATACAAAATTTGTGGATATCCCCTAAAACAGGTTTGGCAAGAAAATTACAGTTTTAAAAGAATATTATCTGGCCAGGCATGTAAGAAGTTGGAAGTCCCAAAAACAATCACAAAGATGAAGAAATTGAAAAAAAATAAACAACCTCTTGTTAGATCCAGAGATCTGAGGCCACAAGAGCAATCTGCTGCCTTACAAATTGAATGGACAGACAGGCAAATACACAGAATTACAACTTACCAGAGCAGAAACCCACAGGCATAAACCCCTACCAGTGCTGGGGTAGAATTTAGGAATTTCTGGAAATTCAGCAGGACAAGTCTGAGAGACAAAAACTCCTAGGGTGCCCAGTCATCTATGCCCCCATAACAGTTTCTCTTTCTTGCTTAATGGCAAGAGGAGGGGAGAGATAACATTTTAAAATACACCAGAGCACTCTCTTAACAAGGTCTGCCCTCAGGAGAACCTAGTTAACCAGAATCTAACTGCTAGAGTTTTATCACAGCCTAACTGACATGAGGGAAGGGAAATACCCAGCTCCAGCCAGCTGTAGACTTCCAAGTTAGGGACATACCTAACTCCAGTTCCATCTAACCTTCCTGTACTTCCTGTATGGGTGGCCCCTGGTATAGTAAGTAGGTCTTTTGGGAGACAGAGTGCCCGTGAGTCAGCAGGGACTGTACTTCCTAAATCAGGAGGGATAACTGAGAAACATTTATGAAGATCACAGTTTAAAGCTCACTACAAGGCTGAAATCTAACCACAGGACTATAGAATGGTTCCCCTTTCCCCAAACCTCATCATCAGATTACTAAAGACCTATTTACAGAAGTTCCTTTCACCCAGTATATCATGCCCAGCTAATAAGAAAAAATTAGAAGACATACTAAAACACACACAAAAAAACAGAGTTCTCTTCAGAGACAGAGCAAGCATCATAACAATACTTAGACATGAAAGAGATGTTGGAATAATCAGACCCAGAATTTAAAACAACTCTGATTAAGATGCTGCATGTTCTAATGGATAAAATACACAACATGCAGGAACAGTAGATGGTCAATGTAAGCAGATAAATGGAAAGTTTAAGAACCAAAGAAAAATTTTAGAGCTCAAAAACACTGTAACAGAAAGGAAGAATGCCTTTCATGGACTTATTACTAGACTGGATACAGCTGAGAAAAGAATCTCTGAGCTTGAGAATATGTCAATAGAAACTTCCAAAACTGAAAACCAAAGTGAAAAAAGACTGGAAAAACGAGAACAGAATATAAAAGAACTGTGGTAAATATAAAAGGCATAACAAAAGTGTAATGGGAATTTAGGTAGGAGAAAAAGAGAAAATCAACTGTGGAATATCCAGACAATGGAATATAATTAAGCACTAAAAAGAAATGAGCTATCAAATCATGAAAAGACATGAAAGAGAATTACATGCATATTACTAACTGAAAGAAGCCAATCTCAAAATGCTACATGCTGTATGACTTTAACTAACAGGCATTTTGGAAAATGCCTAACTATGGAGATAGTAAAAAAGCAGTGGTTGCCAGGAGCTAGAGGGGAGGGAAGGATTAATAGGAAAGCAAGTATTTCCAGACCTGCAAAACTACTCTGTATTATGCTGTAATGGTGAGTTTATTTCATTATCCATTAAACCCATAGACTGTACAATACCCATAGTGAACTCTATGGACTCTGGATGATAAGATGTGTCAAAGTAGGTGTGGGGAAGTTGGGGTTCCTATGAACAGGATCCTCACTGAACTTAAACCACCTGATGATGTAATTGGCCTGTTGTGAGGATACCGCTTCCACAGTTTTAGGCAATAAGCTATTATTGCACTATATAGAGAGTTCATTGCAGTGCTCTGGGTGAAGGCAGAGAAGCTAGTCCTCGACCTACCACTAGGAGAACAAGCTGGGTAATAAGCCCTTTCACCCCAAAGAACGTTTTGCTGTCAATTTCTTTGGTCACATTGAATTAATAGCGAAGTTGCCTGGGGCTGAAACCCATTGACAAGACAATTGGCACAGTCGGCAGGATACACTGTTGACCATGATAAAAGACTGGCTGCATTTATGAGAGAGGTGCTTCAATGGGCTGCCCCTGTGAATAGGGAGACAGTGGATTGTCCCCCAATGGGTATGTGGTCTGAGGTGGCTTGCCTTCAAGAGGACTGGGCCCCACCCCAGGACTGGTGGCAGGTGGAGGTGACACCTGAGGCTGTATGGGTGGCCCCTGGTATAGTAAGTAGGTCTTTTGAGAGACAGAGTGCCCGTGAGTCAGCAGGGACTGTGGGTTGGCTGCTTCTCACAGTATTAAAAAAGTCTGCAGAAGAGAAGGACATGCTCCTGAAAAAGACCCAAGAAATGGCAGCAGGGAGAACATGAGCTGCAACTTCTGTGTATTTCCTGAAGAAGGAAATGGCATTGATGCGAGAGAAGGCAGCCTGAGAACACCAGCAGCAAGGTGCCATTGAAGAGATAAAAGATTCCTTACAAAATGAGTCACCAGCACTGCCAGGTGCTCTGAAGGAGGAAAAGGCCATCAAGGAAAAAGACAAACTCCTGAGGGAAGCACAGGCTGAGGTGGGAAGATAACGGCAGTGGTAAAGCATTGAGGTGAAGGTAAGAGACATTCTGAAGAGAGCTAGCATTACTGTGAGGCACAGTAGAAAATGTAAAGGTTGTAGCAGAGGAGGCACTCAGGGAAGGGGAGAGAAAGGTGCCATCAACCCTGGAAATGGAGAAGCTGGGGAGGGATGAAGGGGTGGTGCCAGAGGCACTGACACCTCCTGTATTGAAAGCATGCCCAGTGGTTGTAAAGAAACTAAAGACCCAGCAGCTGGAAGTTCCCCAAGGAGAGGAGCAGCCGCCTCCCCAGATCGTGAAGCACTCTATGCTCTGCCCGTATACGCAGGCTGAGCTGGTGGATTTGTGCTCCTGGTTTAGGCAGAAGCCCTTGGTGTCAATATCAGCCTGGCTCCTACATCTGCGGGACTTAGGGGTGGATGGAATTGTTCTGTCAGGATCAGAGGTGGGAAAGCTGGCTTCCCTGATGGTTCAGCCCACCTTGAGGAAGCAGTTACAAAGTGCCCATCAGACCCCAGGGTGTCACTCCCTCCTGAATTGGCTTATGGATTTACTTCGCGCTGTGTGGCCCAATCCGGGTGATCTACCATCCTCTCCCAGCAGATGGCAGATGTATGCTGAGCTCCAGCAGGTGTTACAGGAGCTAGGTATAAGAAATGGCATCTATAGTTTAGAAAATTATGGCCCAGATGAAGAGATTTTCACTACTTGAATGAGAAATATTGTGCTTCAAACAGCTCCCACATCCCTCTTTCGGTCTCTAGTGACCATTCTTTCCACTCACTTAGGGCTTCCCATAAGTGAGCTAACACATACAATACCACATGTAGGAGAGACTGAAGCAACAAGAATCTGGAATAAAGAAGGTCTTCTATTGACAAGAAGAATTTAAACGGCCCCGTGAGGGTTATGAGGACCCAGATGTGGGTAGATTTAATAATATGGGCAGGAGCAGTTGGAAGGAAATTAGATGGGAAGTGAAATAGGATTTTACTAGAGCTATAGCAACAACTGAAACCAGACCAATAGTCCCAGCCATTAAGACCAAAGAGGCAGAGGTCAGAGACAGAGCTCCAAGTATGGCCTGTGTGTTTCCAAGATTTTCTGCTGGAAAGTGAGGCAACCTCATTTGAACCCACACAGAAAGATGATTGGGGAACATGGTTTGACTGAGGAAAAGGTCAATGTATCTTCCCTGAGGGACCAGGGGAGGGGGAGCACAGGCCACATGTTGAAATAGCTATCCATTGGGCCCCAGTGAACATACAAGGTTTCCTGGCTCTGGTGGACACAGGGACTGAATGTTCACTGATCCATGGTAACCCTCACCAGTTACTCCAGACCCCCATTATCCTAGATACATACAGTGGTAAGGCTATCAGAATGAAACAAGCTGAAATCCCTTTGTGAATAGGGAGTATACTTCCAAAAGAGTATACTGGGTATGTACTATACTATCCCTGAGTATATTTTGGGAATTGATATCCTGCAGGGTCTATGGTTGCAGACAACTGCAGGTGAGTTCAGATGGAGAGTACATGTGGTGAAGGCAGTTCTGAGGAGACATTCTAGGCATGCACCCACAGCTTTGCTTGTGCCTCATCAGGTGACTAATACCAGACAATACAAACTGCCTGGAGGGCATAAAGAGATTGGAGAAACTCTCTAGGAGCTGGAAATGGTGGGTATTACAAAGACCAACCATAGTCCTTTCAATTCCCCAGTGTGGCCAGTAAAAAAGCCAGATGGCTCCTGGTGCATGACAGTGGATTACAGACAACTGAATAAAGTCATACCCCCTATGCATGCTGCTGTGCCCTCTATTGCAGGCCTGATGGATACTCTCAGCCATGAACCAGGAACATACCATTATGTGGTAGATCTTGCTAAGGTCTTCTTTTCCATTGACATTGAGCAGGAAAATCAGGAACACTTTGCCTACATGTGGGAAGGACAGCAATGGACTTTCACTGTCCTTCCTCAGGGATACCTCTACAGCCCCACCATCTCTCATGAACTTGTAGCCCAGTACTTGGCTACATGGGCGAAACTGCCAATGGTGCAGCTGTACCATTATATTAATGATGTCATGCTCATGTCCTATTCTCTTTCAGATCTAGAAGTTGCAGCACCTAGACTTCTGCAACGTTTACAGGAGAAAGGATGGGCTGTGAACAGTACTAAGGTTCAGGGACCTGTTTTGTCTGTCAAATTCTTGGGGTCATCTAGTTGGGTAAGACCAAAATTATACCAGAGCAGTTATGGATAAGGTCCAGCCCTTTCCTACCCCTACAACTAGAGCATTGCTACAGGAGTTTCTGGGTCTTCTGGACTTCTGGAGAGTGTTTATCCTGCACTTGGCACAAATTCTGAAGCCCTTATACCAGTTGGTAAGAAAGGGTTTCAGGTGGGACTGGGATGAGACTTGTGTATCTGCCTTTACTACAGCAACATGGGCAGTCAAGGCTGTGCAGGCCTTGAGTGTGATAGACCCATCAAGGCCCTGTGAGCTGTATATTCATGTGACTGAAGACGGTTATGTCTGGGGGTCTCTGGCAGTGGCTTGAATGAACTCGCCAACCTATTGGATTCTGGTCACAACTCTGGAAAAGGGCAGAGGTACGATACGCTTTGCTAAAAGAACAACTTCTTATGTGTATTATGCCCTGCTGCCTACAGAACCCATCACTGAAATGGCCCCAATAAAGGTAGTAACCAACTATCCCATCACAGGGTGGGTACAAGACTGGACCCAAAAGCCAAGGAGTGGTGTGGCACAAACACCCACACTAGCCAAGTGGGGTGCTTACCTACAGCAGCATAGTGCCCTCTCTGGTAGCCCCTTGAGTGAAGAACTCCAACACTTTGGAGCTATTAACATATACTAGTGAAAAGCAGGAAGAACTTGCTTTTGAACCATTAGTAGCAGAGAGTCCTTATTGGGAGGGAAGAGTCGCTGTACCCGAAAATGCATGGTACACAGATGGCTCCAGCCATGGGCAGCTCCCAGAATGGAGGGCCATAGCTTTCCATCCTAAGACTGAGACAATATGGATGGAAGATGGTGAGGGGAAGAGCAGTCAATGGGCCGAGGTGTGGGGTATGCAGCTTGTGATCAGCCAGGAGCCCTCACTATAGTTGTTTGCACTGACAGCTGGGCTGTCTATCAGGGTTTGACCCTGTGGCTACCAACCTGGTACCGTACCAACTGGCTGGTTGTTTACTGACCCCTTTGGGAGCAAGAATTGTGGCACGACATATGGGCTTGTGGTCAGACTAAAATAATTACAGTATACCATGTGACAGGTGATTTGCCACTGTCATCCCCAGGAAATGATGAAGCAGATAAATTGGCCCAGATACATTGGTTAGAAGGAAAGCCTGCCTCTGATGGAGCTCATTGGTTACATCAACATTTGTTGCATGTCAGGCAAAAGACAATGTGGCCTGTAGCCCGTCAGTGGGGCTTGACTTTGAAGTTTGAAGAAGTAAGAGTAGAGCCTGGCAGAAGTGTATCATGTGCTCCATAAGGGACTTACACAGAGTTCCACAGCAACATGGGACAATAGCTAAGGGGCCTATGTCCCTCATCAGGTGGCAGATAGACTATATTGGGCCTCTACCTGTGTCAGAAGGATATCAGTATGCTATGACTTCTCTGAACACAGCTACTGGACTTCTGATTGCTTTTCCTACCCATTGTGCAGAGCAGCAGATGACTAAATGAAGTCTGGAGCATCTCTGCTGCCTATGGCCGACCACAGGTAATTGAGAGTGATCAGAGCACCCATTTTACTGGACATACAGTGCAAGAATGGGTGTGACAGCTGGGAATCTAATGGAAGTTTCATGTGCCATATAATCCTACCACAGCAGGCATGATAGAGAGGCACAATGGCTTGTTAAAAACCAGACTGAAGTCAGATACCAATAGTCTGCAGGGATGGTCAGTCCGCTTATAGACTGTGCTCCGGCGTTTAAACGAGAGACCTCAAAAGGGAGCCCTGAGCCCTGTAGACATGTTAACACATATGGCTGCCTCCCCTATACAACTGCAAGTACAAACCAAGGAAAAATCACTGAAGCTGAGTTTCGGCCATCAGAATAATATCTTGCTGCCAGCACCAACTGCACTTGACCCCAGAGACTCCATTGAGTGAAAGCAGCCTTGGACCTTTCAACACATGGACCAACGATAGCCTCTTCTGGCATCTTGGGGAGAAGACCTGGAAGCTGGCCTCCTGTGTGTTCCTGATATAACATCAGAGTGTACCCCAAAGGTCACAGTAGTATTTCCTGAATGGCCAGAAGGTAGGAACATCTTACTGGGGAGTTTTGTTTTATCATTATGGCCAGTGCATGCACTTCCAGTAGCACTATGTACAGACAATTCAGTAACCCCCACGGGGAAAGGATTAAAAGTATGGTATACTAGATCTGTAAGGGACCCCCTTCTTCCTACAGTCCTATCACAGGACCACACTATTGCATGCATCCTACCTGATGGACAAGATTAGCCTATGTTGGTTTTATTAAAACATGTGTCTTATTGCTTCTAAAGTCTTTCTCATTTAGGGACTTCCTCTGGCTTGAGGATTATTATAATTTTTGTTATCTGTATCAAAATCTTGTTGTATCTTAATTTTTGTTATTATCTTTAAGTTGTTGTTGTCCTGTAGCCTAAGTTGTTGTTGTTGTTATTGTGGATTCTGGTTACAGTGCTCCAGCTTTCTCACACAGGGACCATTGCAGAATATTCAAAGCATATAGATTGTAAGGCGAGAATCTTGGAGGGATGGGGTGTGGAGAAGTTGGGGTTCCTATGACGAGGATCCTCACTGAACTTAGACCACCTGATGATGTAACTGGCCTGTTGCTAGGCTACCACTTCCTCACCTTTAGTCAATAAGTTATTATTGCACTATAGAGAGAGCTTGGCCTGGTGCCCTGGGTGGAGGCAGTGTTGCTAGTGCTCAATGTACCACTGGGAGAACAAGCCGAGTAATAAACCCTTTCACCCCAAAGAGTGTTTTGCTGTGCCCCAACACTCTCCACCCCTCCAGGATTCTTGCCTTACAATCTACATGCTTTGAATATTCTGCAATGGTCCCTGTGTGAGAAAGCTGGAGGACTGTAACCAGAATCCACAATAGCAACAGAGAACCACAGCAACTTAGAGATAATAACAAAAATTAAGATACAACAAGATTTTGATACAGATAACAAAATTATAATTATCTTCAAGCCTGAGCAGTTCCTAATAACAAAAATTATAATAATCCCCAAAAACTTTAGGGGCAATAAGACACATGTTTTAATGATATCAACATAGGCAAATCTTATCCATCAGGTAGGATGCATACAAGAGAGTGGCCCTGTGATAGGACAGTAGCAGGAAGGGGGTCCCTTCTAGGTCTAGTATACCATTATTTTACTCCTTTTCCCGTGGGGGTTACTGAAGGGTCTGTATATAGTGCTACTGGAGGTGCATGCACTGGCCATAATGATAAAACAAAACTCCCCAGTAAGATGCTCCTACCTTCTGGCTGTTCAGGATATATTACTGTGACCTTTGGCAGCCACTCTGCTGTTATTCCAGGAATACACAGGAGGGCAGCTTCTGAGCCTTGTCTCCAAGGTGCCAGGAGAGCCAACCATTGGTCATCCATGTGTTGAAAGGTCCAAGGGGATGCGCACTCAGTGGAGCCTCCGGGTTTCAGTGCAGTTGGTGCTGGCAGGAAAATATTATTCTGATGGCCAAACTTCGGCTTCAGGGATTCTTCCTTGGTGTAGATACAATGAGAGTTCCTGTGGCCAGGATTCTTACCTGGCCATGGTTGACTAGCTCACTGCACACCTGTGGGCAGTACATGACTGTTGACTCTATAAAAAGAGCTCCACCCAGTGCTCTGGACACAACACGGTGGCAGGGATGCAAGGCTGCAGGAGAGCAGAGCAGAGGCTGGAGTGGTGGCAGCACTGCGAACAGAGGCCCAGAGGATGGCTGTGTGGGATGACTATGCAGAGAGGCTCAGAGTACAGCTGTGCAGACAGAGGGGCCCAGAGGCAGAGACCAGCTTGCTGCATGCAGACTGGCTCTGAGTGAGTGGGCTTTTAGTGAGTGACCTGCCACCTGAAAATAAAGTTGTGTATAACCCTTTCACCCCAAGAACGTTTTCATGTCATTTGCTTTGGTCACACTGAATCCATAGCGAACTTGCCTGGGGCTGAAACCCATTGCCAAGACACTTGGTTTGTACTTGCAGTTGTATAGGGGAGGCAGCCATATGTGTTAACATGTCTACGGGGCTCAGGGCTCCCTTTTGGGGTCTCTCGTTCAAACGCCATAGCACAGTCCATAAGTGGACTGACCATCTCCGCAGACTATTGGTATCTGACTTCAGTCTGGTTTTTAACAAGCCATTGTGCCTCTCTATCATGCCTGCTGTGGTAGGATTATATGGCACATGAAACTTCCATTAGATTCCCAGCTGTCACACCCATTCTTGCACTGTATGTCCAGTAAAATGGGTGCCCTGATCACTCTCAATTACATGTGGTCCGCCATAGGCAGCAAAGAGACACTCCAGGCCTCTTTTAGTCGTCTGCTGCTCTGCATAATGGGTAGGAAAAGCAATCAGTAGTCCAGTAGCTGTGTACAGAGAAGTCATAGCATACTGATATCCTTCTGACACAGGTAGAGGCCCAATATAGTCTATCTGCCACCTGATGAGGGGCATAGGTCCCTTAGCTATTGTCCCATGTTGCTGTGGAATTCTGTGTAAGTCCCTTTTGGAGGACACGATACACTCCTGTGCTGGGCTCTATTTACTTCTTCAAAAGTCAAAGGCAAGCCCCACTGACAGGCTACAGCCCACATTGTCTTTTGCCTGACATGCAACAAACGCTGATGTAACCTTTGAGCTACATCAGAGGCAGGCTTTCCTTCTAACCAACATCTCTGGGCCAATATATCTGCTTCATCATTTCCTGGGGATGCCAGTGGCAAATGCTCTGTCACATGGTGTATGGTAATTATTTTAATCTGACCACAGGCCCATAAGTCGTGCCACAATTCTTGCCCCCAAAGGGGTCAGTGAACAACCAGCCAGTTGACATGGTACTGGGTTGGTAGCCACAGGGTCAAACCCCAATAGACAGCCCAGCTCTCAGTGCAGACAACTATAGGGGAGGACTCCTGGCTGATCACAAGCCACAGAGCCCACTCTGCCCATTGGCTGCTCTTCCCATTACCATCTTCCATCCATATTGTCTCAGTCTTAGGATGGAATGCTATGGACCTCCATTTTGGGGGCTGTCCATGGCTGGAGCCATCTGTGTACCATGCGTTTTCAGATATAGCAGCTCTTCCCTCCCAATAAGAACTCTCTGCTACTAATGGCTCAAAAGCAAGTTCTTCCTGCTTTTCACTAGTGTACATCACAGGACTCAATAAGCATTGGAGTTCTTCACTCAAGGAGCTACCAGAGAGGGCACTATGCTGCTGTAGGTAAGCACCCCACTTGGCTAGTGTGGGTGTTTGTGCCACACCACTCCTTGGCTTTTGGGTCCAGTCTTGTACCCACCCTGTGATGGGATAGTTGGTTACTACCTTTATTGGGGCCATTTCAGTGATGGGTTCTGTAGGCAGCAGGGCATAATACACGTAAGAAGTTGTTTTTTTAGCAAAGTGTATCTTACCTTGTTGGGGACCGCCTTTGTCTTCTCACATGTTTGTAGGCAGAATGGGAAAGCACCTTCCCCCATGTCTGAATGCAGCATGGGAAAGCACCAGCTTGAGAAGAACCGGTGCAGTCCTTGGAAGTTATCTGTCCACAGAAACATATCTTTTCCTCAAAGATGAGCCAAGACTCCTCACTCTGAAAATAGGGAGACCTTGAAGATGTGTGGAAACACCTCCCCTGCTTCTGGCTATGCCCTTCCGCCACTTGTCAATGTGGCAGGAATGGAGAACAAAAAACATTCTGTTTACGCATTCCATAAGCAACTAACTGGAACCCTGCTGCCTACCTTTGCCCGGCTACTGCTGATGTCAATACTGTGCTTGGTTGTTGTCGCGACCCTTCAGGGACCGAAGCAACATGCCCAAGGTCTTAATTCTTCTCTAGGCTTTATTGTCTAATCTCTCGCAGCGGTTACAGCAGATGTTGGGAAGCTCCTCTTCCTCCCGGCGGGCTCCCTTATATTCAGTCATCCAACCAATCCGGGACAGTATCATGCGTGACCTTTAAGTGGATAGGTGTCACGCGCCACTCTAAGTGGGCAGCATGAGCTGTGCACGGGTACGGAAGTCTGCTGGGCCAATCCCCAACAGGGAAGAGGGGAAAGGGTGGTGAGCAGGAAGCAGGCGCCATCTTTAGGGCGTTGTCCAGCTAGAGTGGGGCTCAGCCTCGGCCGTAGGCCGGGCCCCCACATCTCCTCCTTTATTGTTTTATAACCAAAGGGCTGTCGGGATCATGCCTGTCTTAGGTCGTCCGGAGTCTGCGGCATTCTTACCCTTCCTCAGGCAACAGACAGCTTAGGTCTGCGCCCTGTCTTAGGTTGATATGCGCAACTCCTGATCTTACCCGTCCTTGACTACTGATCCAGCATATTAAGCCATACAAGTTGGCAGCTTTAGAATAATTATGAAAAGAAATACCAGTAATACACCCCTGTATAAGAATGGACGCAGCCCACAGTGGTTGACCAAGGCCATCCCATTCTTAAAATGGCCGTTGATGACGTTCTGCGTTGTCATTGCCGAGGCAGTGGCCTGGGACAGACCATTCAGCATCTCTGCCATAGGAATGGTGATAGCGCGGCGGTGGCTGCAGCTGCAGCTCAGCTCCACCGTCGCCTGCTGTAGGATCCACGGCAGGAGCACAAGCAGTGCGATCATCTTGTACCTCCGCTCCGGGGTTTTTCACTCTGTGTATCAGACGTTCAGGCACCCAAACGGGGTTCTGCTGGTCCTGTGGAAAAACACAAACCGAGCCTCGGGTCCAGATTATCACTGGGTCCGGGCCTTTCCATGTTCCTTCCAACACATCCTTCCACAAAACTTTAGGCATGTGTTTTGGATTGGATTGTTGGCTGTGCCACTCTGCTGCACTGTGGCCATTTTTGTCCAGTGTTAAAAAGTTTTAAATGAATAATATGATGTTTAATTTGTCTCTGGGGGATCTAAAGTCTTCTCCTATTCCCCCTTTTTGTTTATATAAGGCATTCTTGAGGGTGAGGTGGGTGCTTTCCACCATACCCTGACCCTGAGGGTTGTCTCTAGCTCCCTGCTGCCTTCATGACACAAAAGGATGTCATCCATATAATGATAGATGATTATCAGGGGAAACTGTTTCCTGACAGTTTGTAAGGCCTTCTTTACATACACATGGTGGGGCTATTAGCCATGCCCTGTGGCAATAAACCTTTGACAGTCTCTGGGGTGAAGCGGGATGAAGAAGAAACAGTCTTTGATATCTATCACTATTGAATTCCATTCTCTGGGCAGGGCCACAGGGAGAGGAAGGCCTAATTGTACAGGTCCCATAAACTCCATCTGTCTGTTCACTGCCCTGAGATTATGGAGTAATCTCCACTTGCCAGACTTTTTCCTAATTACAAAAATAGGTGTGTTCCATGGCGAGGTAGAGGGCTGGAGGTGACCAGCTGCTATCTGTTCTTGTACTAAAGTGTGGGCTGCTTCCTTCTTTTCTTTGGTGAGGGGCCACTGAGGTACCCACATGGGTCTTTTTGACTGCCATGTTATTTCTATAGGCTGTTTTCCCTCAGTGGCCCTGAAGAAAAACCCAATCCTGGTCCTCCAGGCCCTTTGGGCGGTCTCCCTGCTAAAAGGATTGGTTGTTCTTTCCCTTGGAGATCCCTAGTCCTCTAGTGCCCATGTACCCCTGTTTTTTCATTATGGCATTAGACTGCTCACTGTAAAGAGTCTCTGTGGTTAGTTTAACTCTGCTATTAAACCTGTTCTCTAGCTCGTCCCCCAAAAGTTCCCCATCTTCATCCTCATCAGATGGCAGTCCCTGTTCAGATCCCCCTTCCGATGCCTTTGCAAAGGCACACTCTTCTCGTACTTCCTCTAATATTTCCTCCCCCTCTTGGATGGCCTCTCGGCAGCTTGGCCTCTGTCCCTTCAGGCAATTTTTTACTCGACTCCAAATAGGGATTGTCCCTGGCGGAAGGGGCTCCCTCTTGTCTGCCCAGCATAGGTCATCCCCCAGCCTGTCCCATAAAGGGCTGGTGACTTTTCCTTCATTTAAGAACCATGGGGCATGATTCTCTATAGTGTTCAGGAATGCCCTGGCGGTCTTCGTTTTCAAAGGGGTTCCATTAGCTCTAAGGAGCACTTTCAGAGGTTCCTCGGCCCTAACCCTAGAGGCCTCCATCCCCATCCTCTCTCTAAAGGGGCAAGTATACTAGTTATGATTTAGATGATTTAGATGGACTACGTCGCTAATTCCGCGAACCTTTTGATTTCGTCGTCACTCTGCGAACCTCTATATTTCGTCGCCGCTCTGTGAACCTTCACTGGCGCCTCCTCATTCCATATATTATAATAAACAATGTCACAAACACTAACAGGACACACACACTACACATAAACACCCACCGCAACTGCCTGCTGTCTGCCCTGCCACGTATACTTTCAGTTTGCTCGCTGATCCACTCACTCTCCTCGGTTCCCTCACCCGGTCTGGCCAGCCGACCGAACGGCGTCCAGCGATGTTCCTGAAGAGTTACAAGCTCCACTTCATCGGCAGGTGCCAGGGTCAGCGGATCAGGTCACGATGAGGTTGAGCGATTCCCGGGGTTCTTCACCACTTGTCGCAACCCTTCAGGGACCGAAGCAACACGCCCAAGGTCTTGATTCTTCTCTAGGCTTTATTGTCTAATCTCTCGCGGCGGTTACAGCAGTTGTCGGGAAGCTCCTCTCCCTCCCAGTGGGCTCCCTTATATTCAGTCACCCAACCAATCTGGGACAGTATCATGCGTGACCTTTAAGCAGATAGGTGTCACGCGCCACTCTAAGCGGCAGCACAAGCTGTGCACGGGTACGGAAGTCTGCTGGGCCAATCCCCAACAGGGAAGAGGGGAAAGGGTGGTGAGCAGGAAGCAGGCGCCATCTTTAGGGCGTTGTCCAGCTAGAGTGGGGCTCAGCCTCGGCCATAGGCTAGGCCTGCACAGTTGTCTATTGGATAATACTATGTCCTGGAATCATGTAACCCCACTGCATTATATAAACCCTGGACATTCAATAAAGTTTTGCTATTGACGTGTGGGAGCGTCAGCCCTCCCAGTTCTTTCTGTCTTTATTTTCTTTGCCCCCCTTCTGCACTTCAGGACCTGCTTGACTAGGCGTGGCTGGACCATGTCAAGTGGCACCGGAACAGGGACCTGAAGGAGAGGGAGAAGGTGAGGGCCACAACGAGGCCAAGAGAGAAGAGAAAGCCCTGGCCAGGGTAACGAGAGAAGACGCACGAGAGAAGAAGCGCACAAGAAATGTGGACGTGGTTGAAAGGAAAGGAGCGACACATAGCAGCAATTCACCGGAGAGTTCTGCGTTATTAGGGAAAGATGCTGGGTTATATAGGAAGGGGCATGAATTGATTGAGGTGTCACTTCTACGGGGCTGGTGGCTGTTGGCTAGGTGCTGGGATTGGGACGGGGGCGAGAGGTGATTGGGCTTCAGGTGGTGCCGGCGGGAACTGAGGACCCTAAAGAGAAGCCGGAAGTTTGCCATCTTACTGGTGGGGACCCTTCATTCCCCCCTTTCTCCTCTATGGGTTTGTGGACGTTGCTTTCTCTCTGACTGCTTCCTGCAGAACAGGGGCAGAGAAGGGAGTGAGGGCTTGAGGATTGGGAGGAAAGGGTTGATAGGACTCCTCGCAGTAAGGACGAGTAGATGTGGACTTCTTCAGGTTTGGAAATCAATGAAGGTTCCCTGTAACCATAGGTTGAGGACCTGTTGATTCCAATGGTGCCAAGAGGATATGGGTGTCAGGAGACAGGCGTCTGCAGCCATTGTTTCCAGGAACAGTTTCCAGTGGAGAGAGGGGTCCATCTCAGCGTGTGGTGAGGAGGTCACCTGAGGGTGAGGGATCTTCTGTGGCCAGAAGCTGGTAGTTCCTGAGTAAAAGCTGGTTGAAAGCTTGATTAGAGATTTTTTCGACTTGGGATTTGATGAACTTTATTATACAGGGTAAGAAGAGACAGGTGAGAAGAATGATTATTATGGGGCTTGCAATGGGCTAGAGCTAGGTGAGGGGGTTTGTTAGTATTGAAGAGAATGGGTAGGAATTGGAAGCAGAGTGGAGACTGGAGGCAAGGTCGGTGAGTTTGGTAATGTCAGTTTCTACAATGCTGGATTCGTTGATGTAATAGCAGCACTCTTCCCGGAGGAAGACACAGGTGCCGCCCTTCTCGGCTGTAAGCAGATTTAGGGCCCGCCGGTTTTGAAGGGTGACCTTAGCTAGCGAAGTGACCTGTCTTTGGAGAGAGACTAGGGAATCGGCAGTGGATGTCAGGGCTCCCTCAAGTTTGGCGTTGAGATCTCTAACTGCCTATAGAGAGTGACCCAAGGCTTCTCCTGAAAACCCTGCCCCAATGGCTGAGGTGATCAAAGAGCTACTGACCATGATGGGAAGGAAAGCAGCTCTTTTTGTGCATGAGGGAAAGGGAGGTAGGAGCTCAAGAAATTCTGCCATGCTGTAAACTGTTAACTGTGGGATTAGGGTGACGAGAATGCAGGGTGTATCGGAGTTGAGAGGCAGTGAGTTGAAAAGACTGCGATTACACTAAAAGAGGTGTCCCGGTTGCATAAAACTCTTAGAGCCGGAGGTAGGGGTGTAGATAGAGAGGCAGTGAAGTGCGCTGGAGGGGGATGGAGTTGGGCCTACACAGTGGTGGATGGTGAGATTATCTGCGTATTCTGGTTCCCATAGGGGTATGCCTGCCAGAGGGCAGAGGGGTTGTCTTTCTGCATGAAAGGAGTAGTTGGAAATATTAAGGGGCACAGCGGCCAGCAGTGGGCGCTGTAGTGATGCACACAAGAAACAATTGGCGGTGTTAAGGGTGTGGTTGAGAAAGATGGTGGTGTCCTGAATGAGCTGTAACGAAGAGTAGGAGAAATGAGAAGAGGGGCGGGGATAAGAAAATGAAGAGGCGCCGTCAAGAGTTTGGATAATGACTTTTTTGGAATGTCTGCTATCTGATGCAACTTGAGAGATCTGGGAATGAGAGGGAACATACTTTTGAGAGATATGAAGGGTACCATGGGGGGTCGAGGAACCCCCCATAGTAAACTGAGGCTGTGACTCTGGCAGCCCATCGAGAGTCCCAGGGATCTGGGATTGATAAGGAGAATGAGCCGTTGGGATATTTCATGAAATGGTTGGAGGAGTAATACTGTGGGTGCTGGAAGTTACTCATGTAGTGAATGGCACAAGACCAGTAGGGACATCTCCTATAGGTGTCTGGCCATCACCTGCAATAGGCTTGTTTTTGGTCATAGAGGAAGCAGAGGTAGGGAGAATAAGGGTAGCTGCTAGTGAACACTTGGGTGGAGGGAGGAAAGTGGAGGTATAAAGGCTCAGAGCAGCTTTTCAGAGGGCAGTCTGGTGTGGCAATGAGGGCAGTAACTTTTGTTTGATGCTGTGTGTAAGTCTCTCTGACTTTGAATCGCCATACAAAGGAGGCTGGGGTGGCGGGGAAGACAATAGGAATGAGGGGGGAAAAAAGCTAGAGCGCAGTAAAGGAGGAAAAAGTCATGATTCGGGTATGGATGGCAAAAGGGGTGAACGGTATTTTGGAGGAAAGAGGACAGTAAGGTCAGGAGTCTGGAGGGAGGGAGAGTCTGTAAACTTTTGTAGGTTAAGAGATCTTTTAGGTGAAGTGGGGACAGAATGGTAAGGGGCGCCCTGAATGTCAGTTTATGAGCTGCCTTCTGCAAGAGCTGTCTAGCAGCTAATGCTCGTAGGCAGGGGTCCCATCTCCGAACTGTGGGGTCTAATTGCTTGGAGAGATAAGCTACTGGGGCAAAGGATGGGCCATAATATTGTCCTAGGACTCTTAGAGCTTGACTTATGAATGTATAATGAGAAGGGCTTCGACAAATCAGGAAGATGGAGAGCTGGGGCTTCTACAAGGGCTTGACGGAGCTTAATGAAGGAGTGTCAGGGTGAAGAGGATAATGGTTTTTTAGGGGGGGGGCACTTGCTGAGGTCATATAGGGGTCTTGCCAACAGGGAGTAGGGAGAAGTTAGGGATCTACGTTCTAAAATATCTAGCCAGGCCTAAAAAGGAAAGGATTTCTGTCTTGGTTTTGGGAACGGGCAGGTCAGAGAGGAGCCATTTTCTGTCTAAGGTAATGGACTTTCTTTGTTGAGATAGAAGGAATCAGAGGTAAGTGACAGAAGGGGAAGAGATTTGAGCTTTGATGGGGGATACTCGGTAACTTCTGGAAGCTAGAAGGTTAAGTAGGGAGGCAGTGTCAAGTTGAGACTGTTCCCACGAGAGACTGCAGAGTAGAAGATTGTCTATGTATTATAAGGTGGACTTGGAGTGATTATGATGAAACTGTTTGAGGTCCTGAGCTTGGACCTGTCTAAAAATATGGGGACTATCTCGGAAGCTTTGTGGCAAAGCTGTCCAAGTGAGTTGTTTAGAATGTTTTGTGTATGGGTCTGTCCAGGTGAAGATGAAAAAATCTTGGAGCAGGGGTCTAGAGGGATAGAAAAATGGGTCTTTGAGATCTGGGACTGAGAAGTGGGATGCTGAGGCAGGGATCTGCGATAAAAGGCTGTATGGATTTGGAACTAAGGGATGGATGGGGACAACGGCTATGTTGATGAGGCGAAGGTCTTGGACAAGGCGGAAAGATCTGTTGGCTTTTTTTAACAGCTAATATGGGGGTATTAAATGGGGAGTGAGTGGGTCTGACGTAATTTTTGTTTAAGAGATCTTGAATGATGGGTTGGAGGCCTATGAGGGCTGAAGTGGTTAGGGGGTATTGGGCCTGACAGATATACTGAGAGGGATCATGTAATTTTATAGGGCAGGAGGACATAGAGCCACGGAGGGGCTTGTAATTTCCCAAACTTTGGGATTTACAGGGTGTATGAGGGCGGAACCAGAGCTTTCATTGGGTAGAGGGGGGTCGTTGGCTATGAGGGCCATCAGAAAGGGAGTACTGGGGGCTGTGGGAGTGGATATAGTTATGGAAACGTGGAGGAGGGAAAGGTTGTCTCGTCCTAGTAGAGGGATGGGACACTGGGGCATAACTAGGAAGGAGTGGGAGAAAGGTATGGGACTGTCTAGGATTGTGCATGAAAGGGGGGGAGGGTTAAATGGGAAAATCTGTTTACCTCTTACCCTGACTATAGGAGTAATGGCAGGCATGGTAGGGCCCCGGTATTCTCGCAAGACTGAGAAGGTGGCTCCTGTATCTAGGAGGAAGGAGATGGGGCGACCGTCTACTGTTAAAGTAACCCTGGGCTCCTGTTTGGTGATGGAAATGGTTGGGCGAGAAGCCCCCGGGCCCCATCAATCTTCTTCTGCCAGCCCCACTATGGCGGGCTTAGGATGGGGGTTGTTCGTCCAGCCTCCCCTTCGGGTGGTTGGGCAATCAGACCCCCAGTGGCCCTTTTTGTGGCATCTGGGGCATGGGGTGGTAGGAGATCTGGGGGAGGGGCACGCCCTTGACCAATGTCCCTCTTTTCCACACTTGAAACAAGCTCCTGGGGGGGGGGGGCTTGTTTGTAGAGGGGCGTCCAGGTTGTGGTTTTATCAGCTTGGCCAACATCTGGAAATTGGCCTGATCAGCCTTTTGTTTACGGCATTCTTTCTCCTCCTCCCGCTTATGGAAGACTTTAAAGGCCACTGTTAGGATCTCAGTCTGTGAGGTAGCGGGGCACTGTTCTAACTTTTTGAGTTTAGCTTTAATGTCAGGGTAGCCTTGAGCTAGGAAGTATGTCATAAGGACATGTCTTCCTTCAGGTGTTTCTGGGTCCAGGCTGGTATACTGTAATAGGGCTTGAGTGAGTCTGTCTAAGAACTCGGAGGGGATTTCGTCTCTCTTTTGAATTATGTCTTGGAGCTTTTGAAAATTGACTACTTTACAAGCTGCCTTTTTCAGACCTGCTATTAAGCAGAAGGCAAAAATATTTCGAGAGCAGAGACTCATGGCAGTGTTATAATCTCAGTGTAGGTCTTGTTCAGGGACAGCAGTGAGTCTAGGGGGATAGGTGGGGTCAGTCCTGTGGGTTTCGGTAGCGTGCGTTTGGGAGAAGTCCCAAACTCATCTACGCTCTTCAGGGAGGAGAGTATTGACCAGGAGCATGATAATGTCATGATGCGTGAGGCTGTAAGACTGGAGGGTCTATTGAAACTCCCTGATGTATGTCGTGGGATCAGTGGAAAAGGAACTTAGGCATTTCTCTAGTTGGGCTAAATCTCTTAAATGCCTTTGGATCCTGCTACCTCCAGGAGGTGGGCGATAATTTTGGGACGTTCTCGGGACTAAGTCTGAGGGGGACTGAACGGTTCTGGCTCAGTCTGTGGGGAAGTGACGCGGTCTAGCCGTGCCTAGTCGAGCAGGTCCTGAAGTGCGGAAGGAGGGCAAAGAAAATAAAGATAGAATCGGACCCACATGTCGCCTGCTAGCAGCCCAGCTGCTTGCCTCTGCTGCTTTAGTTGGGCTTGAACTCATGACTCTAAGGTTAAGAGTCCCATGCTCTACTAATTGAGCTACAGCAGGGCTCTAGTTAATTGCTTATGGAATGTGTTGTTTTCTATTCCTGCCACATCAGCAAGTGGGGGAAAGGCATAGCTAGAAGCTGGGGTGGTGTTTCTACACATCTTTAAGGTCTCCCTATTTTCAGAGTGAGGACTCTTGGCAAGATACGTTTTTGTGGACAGATAACTTCTAAGGACTGCACATGTTTTTGTGGACAGATAACTTCTAAGGACTGCACCGGTTTTTGTTTAGCTTGTGCTTTCCCATGCTGCGTTCAGACATGTGGGGAGGTGCTTTCCCATTCTCTCTACAAACATGTGAGAAGACAAAGGCGGTCCCTAACAGGGGAGAAACAGGTGATGAGGGCAAAGACGGAGGAGGCCCTTGGGACCTAGTTAAAGGGGGTGCTGAAAGGCTCAGGCTTAATCTGCGGGGGACGAAGGCGGAGGAGGTGAGATGGGGGAGGAGATGGTGGGGGAGGAAGGGAGAAGGGCTGTTGTAGGAGAAGGGGAAGGGAGTGAACAGGAGGCTTCTGCAGGGGCGGCGGCTTGCAGGCTAGGAGAACTTGGGAGGGGGCGGGGAGAGGAGGAGGCAGAAAACTTCGATATAGGGAATCTCCTTCCATTTTTTCAGGCACTGGCAGTAGTTAAAAAGATCGCGAGTGATGTTAGGATCAAGAGTTCCCCCTGCGGGCCATTGGTTGTTATTGTCTAGGGGGTATGTCGGCCAATCTTGGGAGCAATATTTACGGAGAAGTTTTGGTTTTATATCAGGCATCAGGGAGAGGGTAGCCAGATGCTTAAGCAGGCATTTAAGAGGTGAACCTTCAGGGAGGGATGAGGAGGCTCCCATGGCTAAAGGACAGAGAAGGAGACAAACAGGGGAAGACGAACGGAGATCCTCGGACTGGAAGCAGACCACAAGGAGACAAAGGGCGTCCCCGATGATCCTTGGTGGTCTGCGGAAACTCGTATACGAGTCGGAATTTCTTAGGAAGTGTGGGTCGTCACCCAGACTTCCCTAAGAAGGCAGAGTGCCGGAGTCACGAGGTACCTAGCGCTAGGCGTTTTCGGCAGATGGAGCAGAAGGAGGAGGGGGAGAAAGGGAGCGTTCTCATCCGCAAAGGAGTCACCTCATTTATGGCTGTTGGAGGGGGGGGCCTGAGAGTCTGCCGCAGCCGTGAAGGCCTGAGGTGGGGATTTATGGCTTTCGGAAGAGGGTCCTGAGGGTCCGCCGCAGCTGTGAAGGCCTCAGGCGGGGAGAGTTCCCTCCTCATCCCCGAGCATCAGGGCCTTGCCGGACGATCACGGTCAATGGCACTGCTATAGCTCGGGGAAGAGTGGCCCACTCCAGGGGGAAAACTTACCTAAAGGCCAGAGAGGAGTGGTGAGTGTGAAGAGCCAGCACCGTTAAAAGAGGATGAGGGCAAGCTGCTGCTGGTGTCGGGGGGAAGACGGGGCCCAGTTGGGGTGTCCCGTCTCCCAGGTTTCAGCACCAATGAAAGGAAAGGAGCGACACATAGCAGCAATTCACTGGAGAGTTCCACTTTATTAGGGAAAGGTGCTGGGTTATATAGGAAGGGGCATGAATTGATTGAGGTGTCACTTCTATGGGGCTGGTGGCTGTTGGCTAGGTGCTGGGATTGGGAGGGGGGCGAGAGGTGATTGGGCTTCAGGTGGCGCCGGCGGGAACCAAGGACCCCGAAGAGAAGCCGGAAGTTTGCCATCTTACTGGTGGGGACCCTTCAGTGGTAAGTGAATTTTTCAGGGAGTCCAATACGGGACAGGCGGGGAGCAAACAGTTATATGTTTGTGGGCTAAAGAGGTTGTTAGCCACCAGAAGAATTAAAGTAGGGAAACCCCAATTAGAAATATTTTTAGATTTTTTTGAGAAAGTGTGCCCTTAGTTCCCGGAAGAAGGGACAGTAGACATAGAATTGTGGAATGAGGTAGGAAAGGGACTTCAATCTTATTATTCTACCCATTGTCCAAAAAAGGTTCTGGTGGACACATTTGGCCTGTGGACCTTAATTAGAGACTCTTACATGACTTAAGGCAAATTAATGCAGTTCTTAAACCTATGGGACCTTTACAACAAGGCCTCCCTTTTCCAGCTATGATTCCAAAAGACTGGAATATGGCTATCATTGCCCTTAAAGATTGCTTTTTCACCTTGCTCCACATTCAAAGCAGTCCTCTTAGGCCTGTGTTACTTCCTCCTGTGTAATGTAAATAGAGCCTGTGATTAAGCTGAACCCTCAGATCAACATGTAAATAGCTCCATTCTATTAACTGCTTTCCTTAGAGGCAGTCATCCTGGAGCTAAGCATTTCCTCCTCAGCAGCCCCAGGGAAGCCAAACAAGCTTGTGACTCAGATCAGGGCTCTAGTAGTGAAAAGTCACACAGTCCCTGCATTTATCAGACAGGCAGGGGCCTCTTGAGGAATGACTAAAGCTCGAGAAGAAAAAAATAGGAAAACTAACTGAGAGCAGTTCGATCCCTAAACTCTAAAAAGAAGAATCTTATCTTCTGCACACAAACCTGGCCCCAGTACAAACTCTCTGATTAGAGAGGCTTGGCCCCTAAAAGAAAGTATGCAATATAATGTTATGCAGCTAAATATATTTTGCAACAAGGGAAGAAAATAGTCAAAAGTTCCATGAACTACTACAACATGGAGCTAGTTTTCTAAATTCTTCTAGTGAACATCTATTCTATTTATTAAGTTCATCATTATCTTTGAGAATTGACAAGTCTTAAATTAAACTCCCTGAGATAGAAGAAATTTATCTTCTGCAATACAGCCTAGCTTTAAATGACTGGAACTAGAATTCTACTTGCATTTCATTTCCAGCCCCCTTGACACACACAGTCCCTATCAGTTCAGAGCCTTCATCGGCCCTGAAAGGAAAGGAGCGACACATAGCAGCAATTCACCGGAGAGTTCCGCTTTATTAGGGAAAGGTACTGGGTTATATAGGAAGGGGCATAGGGTGATTGTGGTGTTACTTCTACGGGGCTGTTGGCTGTTGGCTAGGTGCTGGGATTGGGAGAGGGGCGAGAGGTGATTGGGCTTCAGGTGGTGCCGGTGGGAACCGAGGACCCCGAAAAGAAGCCGGAAGTTTGCCATCTTACTGGTGGGGACCCTTCATTCCCCCCTTTCTCCTCTATGGGTTTGTGGACGTTGCTTTCTCTCTGACTGCTTCCTGCTGAACAGGGGCGGAGAAGGGAGTGAGGGTTTGAGGATTGGGAGGAAAGGGTTGATAGGACTCCCCACAGTAAGGATGAGTAGATGTGGACTTCTTCAGCTTGGAAATCAATGAAGGTTCCCTGTAACCATAGGTTGAGGACCTGTTGATTCCAATGGTGCCAAGAGGATATGGGTGTCAGGAGCCAGGCGTCTGCGGCCATTGTTTCCAGGAACAGTTTCCAGAGGAGAGAGGGGTCCATCTCAGCATGTGGTGAGGAGGTCACGTGAGGGTGAGGGGTCTTCTGTGGCAAGAAGCTGGTAGTTCCTGAGTAAAAGCTGGTTGAAAGCTTGATTAGAGATTTTTTCGACTTGGGATTTGATGAACTTTATTATACAGGGTAAGAAGAGACAGACGAGAAGAATGACTATTATGGGGCCTGCAATGGGCCAGAGCCAGGTGAGGAGGGGGTTTGTTAGTATTGAAGAGAATGGGTTGGAATTGGAAGCAGAGTGGAGGCTGAGGCAAGGTCAGTGAGTTTGGTGATGTCAGTTTCTACAATGCCAGATTCGTTGATGTAATAGCAGCACACTTCCTGGAGGAAGACGCAGGTGCCACCCTTCTCGGCTGTAAGCAGATCTAGGGCCCGCCGGTTTTGAAGGGTGACTTTAGCTAGCGAAGTGACCTGTCTTTGGAGAGAGGCTAGGGAATCAGCAGTGGATGTCAGGGCTCCCTCAAGTTTGGCGTCGAGATCTCTAACTGCCCATTGAGAGTGACCCAAGGCTCCTCCCGAAAACCCCACCCCAATGGCTGAGGTGATTAAAGAGATACCGACCATGATGGGAAGGAAAGCAGCCCTTTTTGTGCGCGAGTGCAAGGGAGGTTGGAGCTCAAGGAATTCTGCCATGCTGTAAAGTGTAAGCTGTGGGATTAGGGTGACGAGAATGCAGGGTGTATCGGAGTTGAGAGGTAGTGAGTTGAAAAGGCTGCCATTGCACCAAAAGAAGTGTTCTGGTTGTGTAAAAGTCTTAGAGCCGGAGGTAGGGGTGTAGATAGAGAGGCAGTGAACTGCGCTGGAGGGGGGTGGAGTTGGGCCTACACAGTGGTGGATGGTGAGATTATCTGGGTATTCTGGTTCCCATAGGGGTATATCTGCCAGGGGACGGAGGGGTTGTCCTTCTGCATGGAAGGAGTAGTTGGAAATATTAAGGGGCACGGCGGCCAGCAGTGGGCGCTGTAGTGATGCGCACAAGAAACAATTGGCGGTGTTGAGGGTGTGGTTGAGAAAGATGGTGGTGTCTTGAATGAACTGTAACCAAGAGTAGGAGGAATAAAAAGATGAAGAGGCACCGTTAAGAGTTCGGATAATGACTTTTTCGGAATGTCTGAAATCTGATGCAACTTGAGAGATCTGGGAACGAGAGGGAACATACTCTCGAGAGATATGAAGGGTACCATGGGGGGTCGAGGACCCCTTGTAGTAAACTGAGGCTGTTACTCCAGCAGCCCATCGAGAGTCCCAGGGATCTGGGATTGATAAGGAGAATGAGCCGTTGGGATATTTCATGAAACGGTTGGAGGAGTAATACTGTGGGTACTGGAAGTCACCCATGTAGTGAATGGTGCAAGACCAGTAGGGACATCCCCCGTAGGTGTCTTGCCATCACCTGCAATAGGCTTGTCTTTGGTCATAGAGGAAGCAGAGGTAGGGAGAATAAAGGTAGCTGTAAATGAATACTTCAGTGGAGGGAGGAAAGTGGAGGTACAACGGCTCAGAGCAGCCTTTCAGAGGGCAGTCTGATGTGGCAATGAGGGCAGTAACTTTTGTTTGATGCTGTGTGTAAGTCTGCTTGACTTTGAATCGCCATACAAAGGAGGGTGGGGCGGCAAGGAAGACAATAGGAATGACGGAAAAAAGCGAGAGAGCAGTAAAGGAGGAAAAAGTCATGATTCAGGTATGGATGGCAAAGAGGGTGCACGGGAGATGCGGAGCTTCAATGGATCAGAGGGATGAGGCGTGGTAGAGTAGACAGCGTCTTGGGCTGTATCCGAAGGACTCTGGATTGTGACTAATGGGTCTTGGGTGTCCAGAGAAGGTGGGTCTTGGGTATTTGGTTTGAACCTGGAGATATGAATCCAAGGGGTGACAGAGTTATCAGGCAGTGAGAGCTTGGCGGCCGAGAGGGTGCAGAGAATAACTGGGTGTGGACCTTCCCATTTCAGGGTGAGAGAGGGCTGATCCTCTGGTGGCTTATAGAACACTAGTTGGCCGGGCTGTAAGACAGGAGGATTTTGGGAGGCGGATGGATCAGGAAGGAGCCAATCCTGATATTTCCACAATTCAGTGAGGAGGAGAGAGAGTAGTGGAAGGGCTGTATTGGGAGGAATTGGTCCTTTGTGGGAAGGGAGCCCCAGGGGTAGAATCGGGTGGCCGTACATGATCTCAAAGGGCGACAAGAAGGAAGGTTTCTTTGGGAGGGCTCGAATGCGGAGTAGAGCTAAGGGAAGTAAGTGAAACCAGTCAAGGTGTAGTTCTAGAGATAGTTTGGTCAGGATGTCTTTTAGAGTCCTATTGGCTCTTTCTACTTTTCCTGAAGCTTGTGGTCGATAAGGACAATGTAAATGCCAGGGGAGCGAGAGCGACTTGGAGAGGTTCTGGATAATTTGGGCAGTGAACTCAGGGCCGTTATCTGATTGGAGGGAAGTGGGCATCCCGAACTTAGGAAAGATCTGGGTGAGGAGGATAGAGGCAACTACGGAGGCTCGTTTGTTATTGGTGGGGAAAGCTTCGACCCATCCTGAAAATGTATCTACTAGCATGAGTAGGTATCTGGTACGTCGTACAGGGGGCATGTTAGTGAAGTCTATTTGCCAATCTGCAGCGGGGACATTACCCCTTGCTTGATGAGCCGGGAAGGGTCGGGCTTTGAGGGGGGTATTAGGGTTAGTGCGTTGGCAGATGGTGCACTTGCAGGTGATTTGGTTAAGTAGGGTTTTGTCTTCAGGAGAGAGAGGAAAAAAGATTGTAAAAAATGGATTAAGGATTGGGGGCTGGGATGGAACAGGTCATGCAAGAGGCGGAAGAGAGACTCTTTGTCCTGAGAGCAGAGGGCATCTTGTAATAAGGCTAAAACTGCAAGGGCAGACGGATTGTTGTCTGGTGCGTTTTCTGATAGGGCAACTGACCGGGCTACTCTGTCGGCCTTGTTGTTACCTCTTGCAATGGGGGAGTCATCTTTTTGATGTGATTTGCAGTGGACTATGCCTAGTCGGTGTGGGAGTTGTGAAGCCTCTAGAAGTTTAGTAATTAAGGCTGAATTAGTGATGGAATTCCCTTTTGTGGTGAGGAGGCCTCGTTCTTTCCATACTGGTGCGTGGGACAAGAGAATGTGGAATACGTACTTGGAGTCAGTGTACAATGTGAGAGACGTGTCCCGGGCCAGAGTGCAAGCTCTGGTGGCTGCAATGAGTTCAGCCTGCTGATTGGTTGTACCAGGGGGTAGGGCTCGTGCTTCAATGACATCTTCGAGGGAGACTACTGCATATCCTGAGTAGTGGATGCCCTCATGTTTAAAGGAGGACCCATCGGTAAACCAGATGAGGTCGGAGTGTGAGAGGGCTCCTTCGGAGATCATGGAGTGGCACGGAAGGAAGTTGTGAAGGGCTTCCAGGCAATCATGTGAGGGAGTATGAGGAGAGTAGGGCAGAGGAAGAAGAGTGGCCGGATTCAGGGACGGGCAGGGGAGGAAAGAAATGTTTGGATTTTGGAGGAAAGAGGACAGTAAGGTCAGGAGTCTGGAGGGAGGGAGAGTCTGTAAACTTTTGTAGGTTAAGAGATCTTTTAGGTGATGTGGGGACAGAATGGTAAGGGGCGCTCTGAATGTTAGTTTATGAGCTTCTTTCTGCAAGAGCTGTCCAGCGGCTAATGCCCGTTGGCACAGGGCCCATCCCCGAACTGTGGGGTCTAATTGCTTGGAGAGATAAGCTACTGGGGCAAAGGATGGGCCATAATATTGTCCTAGGACTCCTAGAGCTTGACTGGACCTCTCATGAATGTATAATGAGAAGGGCTTCGACAAATCAGGAAGATGGAGAGCTGGGGCTTCCACAAGGGCTTTACAGAGCTTAATGAAGGAGTGTTGGGGTGAGGAGGATAATGGTTTTTTAGGGGGGGCTCTTGCTGAGGTCCTATAGGGGTTTTGCCAACAGGGAGCAGGGAGAAGTTAGGGATTTACGGTCTAAAATATCTAGCCAGGCTTAGAAAGGAAAGGATTTCTGTCTTGGTTTTGGGAACAGGCAGGTCAGAGAGGAGTCATTTTCTGTCTAAGGTAATGGACTTTCTTTGCTGAGACAGAAGGAATCCAAGGTAAGTGACAGAAGGGGAAGAGATTTGAGCTTTGACAGGGGATACTCGGTAACCTCTGGAAGCTAGAAGGTTAAGTAGAGATGCAGTGTCAAGTTGAGACTGTTCCCACGAGGGACTGCAGAGCAGAAGATCATCTACATATTGTAATAAAGTGGACTCGGGGTGATCATGGTGAAACTGTTTGAGGTCTTGAGCTAGGACTTGTCCAAAACTATGGGGACTATCTCGGAAGCCTTGTGGTAAAACTGTCCAAGTAAGTTGTACAGAATGTCTGGTGTATGGGTCCGTCCAGGTGAAGGCAAAAAAATCTTGGGAGGTGGGGTCTAGAGGGATAGAAAAAAATGCGTCCTTGAGATCTAGGACTGAGAAGTGGGATGCGGAAGCAGGGATCTGCGATAAAAGGGTGTATGGATTTGGAACTAAGGGATGGATAGGGACAACAGCTTTGTTGATGAGGCGAAGGTCTTGGACAAGGCGGAAAGATCCGTTGTTTTTTTTAACAGCTAATATGGGGGTATTAAATGGGGAGTGAGTAGGTCTGAGGTAGTTTTTGTTTAAGAGATCTTGAATGATGGGTTGGAGGCCTATGAGGGCTGAAGTGGTTAGGGGGTATTGGGCCTGACAGATATACTGAGAGGGGTCACGTAATTTGATAGAGGCAGGGGGACATAGGGCCATGGAGGGGCTTGTAATGTCCCAAACTTTGGGATTTACAGGGTGTATAAGGGCAGAACTGGAGCTTTCATTGTGTAGAGGGGGGTTGTCGGCTATGAGGGCCATCAGAAAGGGAGTACTGGGGGCTGTGGGAGTGGATATAGTTATGGAAACGTGGAGGAGGGAAAGGATGTCCCGTCCTAGTAAAGGGATGGGACACTGGGGCATAACTAGGAAGGAGTGGGAGAAAGGTATGGGACTGTCTAGGATTGTGCATAAAAGGGGGGGGTTAATGGGAAAATCTCTTTACCTCCTACCCCGACTATAGGAGTAATGGCTGGCGTGGTAGGGCCCTGGTATTTTCGCAAGACTGAGAAGGTGGCTTCTGTATCTAGGAGGAAGGAGATGGGGCGACCGTCTACTGTTAAAGTAACCCTAGGCTCCTGTTTGGTGATGGAAATGGTTGAGCGAGAAGCCCCCGGGCCCTGTCAATCTTCTTCTGCCAGCCCCACTACGGTGGGCTTAGGAATGGTGTTGTTCGTCCAGCCTCCCCTTCGGGTGGTTGGGCAATCAGACCCCCAGTGGCCCTTTTTGTGGCATCTGGGGCATGGGGTGGTAGGAGATCTGGGGGAGGGGCTTGCCCTTGACCAATTTCCCTCTTTTCCACACTTGAAACAAGCTCCTGGGGGGGGCTTGTCTGTAGAGGGGCGCCCAGGTTCTGGTTTTGTCAGCTGGGCCAACATCTGGAAATTGGCCTGATCAGCTTTTTGTTTACGGCGTTCTTTCTCCTCCTCCCGGTTATGGAAGACTTTAAAGGCCACTGTTAGGATCTCAGTCTGTGGGGTAGTGGGGCCCTGCTCTAACTTTTTGAGTTTAGCTTTAATGTCGGGGTAGCTTTGAGCTAGGAAGTATGTCATAAGGACCTGTCTTCCTTCAGGTGTTTCTGGGTTCAAGTTGGTATACTGTAATAGGGCTTGAGTGAGTCTATCTAAGAACTCGGAGGGGGTTTTGTCTCTCTTTTGAATTATGTCTTGGAGCTTTTGAAAATTGACTACTTTACGAGCTGCCTTTTTTAGACCTGCTATTAAGCAGGAGGCAAAAATATCTCGAGAGTGGAGACCCACGGCGGTGTTATAATCCCAGTGTGGGTCTTGTTCGGGGACAGCAGTGGGACCAGGGGGACAGGTGGGGTCAGTCCTGTGGGTTTCGGTAGCATGCATTTGGGCGAAGTCCCAAGCTCGTCTACGCTCCTCGGGGAGGAGAGTATTGGCTAGGAGCATGAAAATGTCATGATGCGTGAGGCTGTAAGACTGGAGGGTCCATTGAAACTCCCTGATGTATGTTGTGGGATCAGTGGAAAAGGAACTTAGGCGTTTCTCTAGTTGGGCTAAATCTCCTAAGGAGAAAGGGACATGAATGCGCACGATGCCTTCGCATCCTGCTACTTCCAGGAGCGGGGCGATAATTTTGGGAGGCCCTCGGGACCGAGTCTGAGGGGGACTGAAGGGTTCTGTCTCAGTCTGTGCGGGGGAAACAGGTGATGGGTGCAAAGCCGCGATAATTTTGGGAGGCTCTCGGGACCGAATCTGAGGGGGCAAAGACGGACGAGGCTCTTGGAACTTAGTTAGAGGGGGGCTGAAAGGCTGAGGCTCGATTTGCGGGAGGGGGGAAGGTGAGGGGGATGGAGGAGGAGGTGGTGAAGTGCAGGAGGAGATGGTGGAGTAGGGGGAAGGGAGAGGAGGGGGGGCTTGTGGGGGGGGGGAGGCGGCGGCGGCGATAGAGGAAGGGGGAGGGGCTGTTGTAGGAGAAGAAGGGGAAGGGAGAGGATGGGAAGCTTCTGCCACGGGGAAAGAGGCAGCGGTGGCGGCCGTAGAGGAAGGGGGAGGGGCTGTTGTAGGAGGAGAAGGGGAAGGGAGAGGACGGGAGGCTTCTGCATTGGCGGCGGCTTGCAGGCTAGGAGAACTTGGGAGGGGGCGGGGAGAGGAGGAGGCGGAAAGCTTCGATATAGGGAATCTCCTTCCATTTTTTCAGGCGCTGGCAGTAGTTAAAAAGATCGCGAGTGATCTTAGGATCAAGAGTTCCCCCTGCAGGCCATTGGTTTTTATTGTCTAGGGGGTATATCGGCCAATCTTGGGAGCAATATTTGTGGAGAAGTTTTGGTTTTATATCAGGCATCAAGGAGAGGGTAGCCAGATGCTTAAGCAGGCATTCAAGAGGTGAACTTTCAGGGAGGGATGAGGAGGCTCCCATGGCTAAAGGACAGAGAAGGAGACAAACAGGGGAAGACAAACGGAGATCCTCGGACTGGAGGCAGACCACAAGGAGACAAAATGGCTAAAGGACAGAGAAGGAGACAAACAGGGGAAGACGAACGGGGATCCTCGGACTGGAGGCAGACCACAAGGAGACAAAGGGCATCCCCAATGATCCTTGGTGGTCTGCGGAAATTCCTATACGAGTTGGAATTTCTTGGGAAGTGTGGGTCGTCACCCAGACTTCCCTACGAAGGCAGAGTGCCGGAGTCACGAGGTACCTAGCGCTAGGCGTTTTCGGCAGATGGAGCAGAAGGAGGAGGGGGGGAAAAGGGAGCGTTCTCATCCACAAAGGAGTCACCTCATTTATAGCTGTTGGAGGGGGGTGCCTGAGAGTCGACCGCAGCCGTGAAGGCCTGAGGCGGGGATTTATGACTGTCGGAGGAGGGGCCTGAGCGTCCGCCGCAGCTGTAAAGGCTTGAGGCGGGGATTTATGGCCTTTGGAGGAGGGGCCTGAGGGTCCGCCGCAGCCATGAAGGCCTGAGGCGGGGAGCGTTCCCTCCTCCTCCCCGAGCGTCAGGGCCTTGCCGGACGATCACGGTCAATGGCACTGCGATAGCTCGGGGAAGAGTGGCCCACTCCAGGGGGAAAACTTACCTAAAGGCCAGAGAGGAGTGGTGAGTGTGATGAGCCAGCGCCGGAAAAAGAGGACGAGGGCAAGCTGCTGCTGGTGTCGGGGTAAGACGGGCCCCAGTTCGGGTGTCCCGTCTCCCGGGTTTCGGCACCAATGAAAGGAAAGGAGCGACACACAACAGCAATTCACCGGAGAGTTCCGCTTTATTAGGGAAAGGTACTGGGTTATATAGGAAGGGGCATAGGGTGATTGTGGTGTTACTTCTACGGGGCTGGTGGCTGTTGGCTAGGTGCTGGGATTGAGAGGGGGCGAGAGGTGATTGGGCTTCAGGTGGCGCCGACGGGAACCGAGGACCCCGAAAAGAAGCCGGAAGTTTGCCATCTTACTGGTGGGGACCCTTAAGGCCCTGTTAGTCTGGGGCCGTCTAAACCTTAACCGCATCATGTAAACCGCTTGCCTTTAGAGTGTATTCTTGACTGAAGTACTTTTAATCAAATAAACTAAGAAGAAAGAAGACCATTGAGTATTAGAAACTCAAATCTTTATGTCAGTTTGTCTGTGTATATGTGTTTATACGAAAAGTGTTGCTATCTGTAGTCATTATGTCTCGGTCTGTATGTTTGTGTGTCTAAGTATGTAACAAAAAAAATATTTTCTACTTCCGGAAGTTATTAATAAAATTGATTTAAAAACAAGCACTTGTGAAAATTGGGCATTCTAAAACTTCCAGAAAAGCTAATAAAAAATATTATGCATTAATGCTAATTTAAGCTTAACTGAAATGGACATGTCCTTATAGTTATTAGCTGCCAAAGTTTACTTAAAGTCATTTAAGTTGATGTTACCTGTTAAATATTCCAAGAAAATACTTAAAGAAAAGTTTGACTTTGTCTAATGTTAGGTAAAAGTTTTGTAAGTAATTTAGCATAGTTGCTAAAAGTAAGTAAACAAGTGTAGCAAATAAACTTTTTAATAATAATACTGTATTAATGTATAACAGTGTATATATCTGCAAACAGCTTGAGAATTTTTGTGGTAACCAATATTCTTAAAGTTTGCTAAGCTATATAGACATATTTTATACTTAATGAGAAATTGTGCTATAAGGCACATTTCCAAAAATGATAAAATATGTTCATAAATGTATCAATCTGAAGAATGCCAGTGTAACAGTTTACAATGATATATTTTTCAGTGTTCTCTGAAAGTTAAAGTATCAGATAGTTTTAAGTTCTAATGAAAACTACTTGATATAATAAGGAAAATATTTTAGTATGTTAATGATGTGTGTTTTAATAAGAGAAAGTATAAAGAATGGAAATTAGTTTTGCTGAGAGTAAAAGAAAGTTAATTGTTCTAAAGTACAGCTATTTATTTAAAGAGAGACAGAGAGACAGAAACAAAGAGAGAGAGCAGTGTGGTGCAGCAGCGTGGTGCCCTTTGTTGTGGTGGATCAGCTCAGCCTGTTGCTTTGGGGGGAGGGTCAGGATGTTTGGAGATAAGGCGGGATAAACCCAGTCAAGCCCCAGGCAAGCCCAGGCATAATTCTCACCGGCTTGTGTGCTTGGGACCATAGGGCAAATGAAGAATAAATTACTATATTCTTACAGATAAAATCATGCTATGTGAAATTAAAGCAAGTGAGTCTTAATATCGAGAACACAGCAAAATTGGACTTTTGTTTTCAGTTGGAAAGACAAAGTATTCTTTAACTGTTAGTCTGCTCTTAATATTTGAAAGATTGCGAAGGGTTCTCTAATTGTTTTATTAAAACAGTTTCTTATGCTTAAAGTCTTAATGAATTGTCTGAGTATTTAAGAAAATAAGATCTTAATATTAAAAAGACTAAGCTAAGTGTTAACAACTATGTAACCTGCATTTGCTTTTAAACTTTCTTATTATCATTCCACTTAAATAATGTGTTATTTAATAACTATAATTCTATTTAGGCAAGTGCCTTAAAAACTTTTGACAGCTTCCCAAAACCAAAATTTAAAAAGGTATTTTTACCTCTCAATTAACTCTGATAATTTTCCAGAGGGCCCCTGGAACATATCAGTAGAATTTCTTCTCCTCATCAAAGAAAATATTTTACTAATTTGGCTTATTTACCTGATAAATACTTACCTAAAAAGTGCTGTCAAAAGGAATCATGCTCGATTTTATTACTGAGTGTTTTATGTTACAGAAATATCCAAACTTCCATATGTCAACTATCTTCAGTAAGTTCTCATCAAATCTTTAACCATTGTCATTTGTAAATCTTTTCTTGTTTTAATCACTGTTTAATTACTGCTAAACTAGTAAAGAACTAGATTTCAGCAAATTGAGTACTAGTTACTTAAAATTAAGTAAACTAAAGAAAAATGATTTTGTAGCTTCTTGTTTCAACTGTTGCTGATGAAATGTTTTAAGCTTTATCTCTTAAGTTGACTGACAATGCTCCAGTTTACCTCTCCTCTGTGTTACATACATTTTTTCAGCTATATAACGTCACTCATAACACAGGCATTTCATGCAATTCTACAAGTCAAGCTCTCATTGAATATTGTCATCTTATTCTTAAACATTATTTATTGATACAAAGAGGGGGAAAGTTGCAAGTTGACGATTGGTGCATGCTTTACATATCCTTAATTTTGATCTTCTGGAGGGTGATAGATGGTCAGTGGTAGACGTACATTTTTCTGATAATGTTTCCTTTTCTGAAACAACAACAGTTCCTGTGTAGTAGTCTCCAAGAGGTTCTTCACTATGGCATAAAGATCATATCAAGATGTGGGGCAAGGGATTTGCTTGTGTTTTTACAGAGGATCCATGCTTGATCTGGCCGCCCAGAAAATGAATTCAGATACGATATGAAGGAGAACTTCCAACATCAACATCCTCTGGAGGAGTCATTCCAGAAGGTGGCCATCAAAAACCTCAACAAAAGTCTGCATGTCAAACACAGAAAACTGAAGCCCACTAAATAATAGTATCTTTTTTTATTTCCAATAATGGCACTTATGTATGTACATACTACAGAAGAAATGCATAGACACATGATAGAGGAAAACTTAGATAGAATGATATTGCTGATTGGTCTGTTAGAGATTGTGATCATTATGATATTTATAAAGCAGTTTTGTCCCAAGAAGATATTGGCAGTTATACTTGTGAAAAGTTTCAAAAAAGAACTCTTGTCATATTGTATAAGAGTAATTAGGTGTATTTAAACATATCACACACTCCAGAAAATAATTTTTCCTCACCTGACTTGTAGTTACAACTCGTGAGCCAAAAGTTGCACAAGTCATCTTTTTGTGTAGCAAGAAATTCCTCTATCAGTGAACTGTTGAAGAAGAATTTTTTTTTTTTGAGAGGGCATCTCTCATATTTATTGATCAAATGGTTGTTAACAACAATAAAATTCAGTATAGGGGGGTCAATGCTCAATGTACAATCATTAATTCATCTCAAGCCTAATTCTCATCAGTCTCCAATCTTCTGAAGCATAACGAACAAGTTCTTACATGGTGAATGAATTCTTACATAGTGAATAAATTCTTACATGGTGAACAGTACAAGGGCATTCATCACAGAAACTTTCGGTTTTGATCACGCATTATTACCTATAAACAATCAGGTCAAATATGAATATTCGTTTGATTTTTGTACTTGATTTATATGTTGATCCCACATTTCTCCCTTTATTATTATTATTTTTTTTATTTTTAATAAAATGCTGAAGTGGTAGGTAGATGCAAGATAAAGGTAGAAAACATGGTTTAGTGCTGTAAGAGGGCAAATGTAGACGATCAGATGATCAGGTGTGTGCCTATGGACTAAGTATTAATCCAGGCTAGACAAGGGCAGCAAAACATCCACGGATGCAGAAGATTTCTCTCAAAGCAGGGGGGATGAGGTTCTGAGCCTCACCTCTGTTGATCCCCAAATTCTCACCTGATGGTCCCCCTGCGACTGTGCCTGTCTTAGATTGTTCCTCCCTTGAGGAATTGAAGAAGAATTTAATAGGCATAAGACTTTCTCTTATGGTGTTTACTAATATCTCAGGCAAAAAACATCACTCTTTCCCCTAAAGTGCTTGCTCCTGATGCCCAATTAAATTTACCTGTTAATACTACTGTAATTACTGATTGTGTATGTATTAATTGTACTCATATGCCCTCTTATTGTAATTCTTCAATCATTGTAAAATAGTCTTCTAGATATAGACTTCCAAATAGTTGAGTATTTTTGTGTAATAACAAAACATATCAAGCCCTTTCTTCACACTATCAAGGTGTTTGTGAGGTGGGACGCATTCTTCCTGCTCTACTAGACCACCTGAATATAAGCGCAAGAAGCTTCTCCTAGCTCTGCCATCTGATTGTCATGAAAACTTGAAACTTCGAGATCCTGCTGCCATTGCAGTTGCAGCTGCATTCCTCCTGCCAGTTCCTAGACTTGTCATTGGAATGCAGAAAGAGATATCTAAGCTGGCCTGTGCATATAGCAACACAACAAACTTGACTGCTTCTGTATTATCTGAACTCAACCAAAAACTGAGAGAATTGCGAGCTGCAGTGCTTCAGAATCGCGCTGCTGTGAGCTAGCTGCCTGATGTTAAAAGAGCATGTAAGATGTGATCAGTTTCCAAGAATGTGCTGTTTCAATTTCTCAAACTACCCAAAATCAATTAGATGATATCCCTCATATTGTCAATAAGTTTTTATAAATGCCTAAGCTATGTAACTAGTTTTCTTAATTTCATTAGATATAACTAATAATTGTAAGTCTGCCTTTCTTATGTATCTGTATTTCTATTCTGTTAATGTGTGTATGCAATGTAACTAGTAGTTTGTCAAAACCTATATATATATATATTCAAGTTATGTCTGTCTTTTGACATGTTCGATCTCAGCCATGTAATGCATATTTCCCACAAATCTGAGATACCATATAATCCACAAGGCCAAGGCATTATAGAATGTGCCCATGGCACCCTTTAAGCTCAATTGGAAAAAAACAAAAAAGGGGGAGTTATATCCCCGGCCACCACAGAACTATTTAAATCATATCTTATTTGCAGCCAAAACTGCATCTGATGTATTAAATCAGATAAAAGACATGTTCAAAGAACCCCTGAATAGTGCCTGGCACACTGTCACACCTCTCTTAACCCTAAGCATTTTATGGCTTTTGTTGCTGTTACTAGGGTCTTGTGTCCTTTGCAGCATGTGGAAACTCTTCCAACAAGCCTTGAGACCTGCATTATTTGAAATTGCAGATGGCCTCCCCCAACTTGAAAATCATAAGTTCTAAAGTCAAGTATGGTAGCCAATGACGGGTAAGATATGGTTGAATTGTAAATACCAACCTAAGACAGGAGTGGTCGACAGAGGACTATAGCCCCATGATGGGTAAGGATTTACTTCAACCATACAACCTAAGACAGGCACATACCTTGACCCAGTCTGAGTTAGGCTGGTTGCTTTATTAAAGAAAAAAGGGGGAGATGTTGGGGACTGCCTTTGTCTTCTCACATGTTTGTAGGCAGAATGGGAAAGCACCTTCCCCCATGTCTGAACGCAGCATGGGAAAGCACCAGCTCGAGAACAACCAGTGCAGTCCTTGGAAGTTATCTGTCCACAGAAACATATCTTGTCCTCGAAGACAAGCCATGATGCCTCACTCTGAAAATAGGGAGACCTTGAAGATGTGTGGAAGCACCGCCCCTGCTTCTGGCTATGCCCTTCCCCCACTTGCCAATGGGCAGGAATGGAGAACAAAGAACATTCTGTTTATGCGTTCCATGAGCAACTAACTGGAACCCTGCTGAGCCTACCTTTGCCCGGCTACTGCTGATGTCAATACTGTGCTTGATTGTCTATTTAATAATGCTATGTCCTGGAATCATGTAACCCCACTGCATTATATAGACTCTGGACCTTCAGTAAAGTTTTGCTGGCGACGCGTGGGAGCGTCAGCCCTCCCAGTTCTTTCTGTCATTCTTAATTTTCTTCGTCCCCCTTCCGCACTTCAGGACCTGCTCGACTAGGCGCGGCTGGACCGCGTCAGTACCTCTGCCCTTTTCCAGAGTTGTGACCAGAATCCAATAGGTTGGCGAGTTCATTCAAGCCACTGCCAGAGACCCCAGACATAACCGTCTTCAGTCACATGAATATACAGCTCACAGGGCCTTGATGGGTCTATCACACTCAAGGCCTGCACAGCCTTGACTGCCCATGTTGCTGTAGTAAAGGCAGATACACAAGTCTCATCCCAGTCCCACCTGAAACCCTTTCTTACCAACTGGTATAAGGGCTTCAGAATTTGTGCCAAGTGCAGGATAAACACTCTCCAGTAGTCCAGAAGACCCAGAAACTCCTGTAGCAATGCTCTAGTTGTAGGGGTAGGAAAGGGCTGGACCTTATCCATAACTGCTCTGGTATAATTTTGGTCTTACCCGACTAGATGACCCCAAGAATTTGACAGACAAACCAGGTCCCTGAACCTTGGTACTGTTCACAGTCCATCCTTTCTCCTGTAAACGTTGCAGAAGTCTAGGTGCTGCAACTTCTAGATCTGAAAGAGAATAGGACATGAGCATGACATCATTAATATAATGGTACAGCTGCACCATTGGCAGTTCACCCATGCAGCCAAGTACTGGGCTACAAGTTCATGAGAGATGGTGGGGCTGTAGAGGTATCCCTGAGGAAGGACAGTGAAAGTCCATTGCTGTCCTTCCCACATGAAGGCAAAGTGTTCCTGATTTTCCTGCTCAATGTCAATGGAAAAGAAGACCTTAGCAAGATCTACCACATAATGGTATGTTCCTGGTTCATGGCTGAGAGTATCCATCAGGCCTGCAATAGAGGGCACAGCAGCATGCATAGGGGGTATGACTTTATTCAGTTGTCTGTAATCCACTGTCATGCACCAGGAGCCATCTGGCTTTTTTACTGGCCACACTGGGGAATTGAAAGGACTATGGTTGGTCTTTGTAATACCCACCATTTCCAGCTCCTAGAGAGTTTCTCCAATCTCTTTATGCCCTCCAGGCAGTTTGTATTGTCTGGTATTAGTCACCTGATGAGGCACAAGCAAAGCTGTGGGTGCATGCCTAGAATGTCTCCTCAGAACTGCCTTCACCACATGTACTCTCCATCTGAACTCACCTGCAGTTGTCTGCAACCATAGGCCCTGCAGGATATCAATCCCCAACATATATTCAGGGATAGGAGACATATACACAGTATACTCTTTTTGGGGTAGATGCCATATTCCCAAATGGATTTGGGCTTGTTTCACTCTGAATACCTTACCCCCATATCCATCTATGTTAGTGTGAGTACTGGGGAACCACTCAGGTTACCATGAATTGGTGAACATTCAGCCCCTGTGTCCACCTGAGCCATGACACATTCGGTGTTCACTGGGGACCAATGTGTAGTTATTTCAACACGTGGCCTCCAGTCAGCCCCTGGTTCTTCAGGGCAGATACCTCTACCTTCTCCTCAGTCAAACCATGTTCCCTATCATCTTTCTGTGTGGCCTCAAGTGAGACTGGCTCACTCTCCAGCAGGAAGTCTTGCAAACACAAAGGCTGAACTTCTGTCTCTGTCTCTGATCTCTGCCTTTTTGGTCTCAATGGCTGGAACTGCTGCTCTGGTTTCATTTGTTGCCATAACTCTAAGAAGATCCTATTTGACTTCCCATATAATTTTCTTCTATCTGCTCTTGCCCATATTATTAAATCAACCCACATCTACATCATTGTAACTTTCATGGGGCCTATTAAAGTCTTCATGTGAGTAGCAGATCTTATTTCTTTCAGGATTCTTGTTGCTTCAGCCTCTCCTAAGTCTGCTACTGTATGTGTCACCTAGCTCATGGCATGCCCTAAGTGAGGGGAAAGAATGGCCACTAGAGACTGAAAGAGGGATGTGGGAGCCATTTGAAGCACAATGTTTCTCAACTCAGTAATGAAAATCTCTTCATCTGAACCATAATTCTCTGGAGTATAGATGGCATTTCTTATGCCTAGCTCTCATAACTCCTGTTCTAGCTCTGCATATGTCTGCCATCTAACAGGAGAGGATGGTAGATCACCTGGATTAGGCCACACAGCACAAGTGCAGTCATAAGCCTATCGAGAAAGGAGTGACACCCTGGGGTCTGATGTCCATTTTGTAATCATTGCCTCAAAGCAGGCTGCACTGTCAGGGAAGCCAGCTTTCCCATCTCTGATCATGACAGAATAATTCCATCCACCTCTCAGTCCCACAGACATAGGAGCCAAGCTGATATTGACTCTGGGGGCTTCTGCCTAAAATGGGAGCCAAATCCACCAGCTCAGCCTGAGTAAAGTGGCAGAGTATAGAGTGCTCCATGACTTGGGGAAGGGGCTACTCCTCTCCTTGGGGAACTTTCAGCTGTGGGGTCTTTATTTTCTTTACAAGCACTTTACAAGCACTTTATTTTCTTTACAATATAGGAGGGACCAGTGCCTCTGGCACCACCCCTTCATCCTTCTCCAGCTCCTCCATTTCTGGGGCTGATGGCACCTTTCTCTCCCCTGAGTACCTCCACTGCTACAACCTTTACCTTTCCTACAATACCTCACAGCAATGATAGCTCAGTCTTCAGCAGCTCTCTTACCTTCACTTCAATGCTACACAGCTGACATTCTCGTGCCACCTCCAGCTGTGCCTCCCTCAGGGGTTCGCCTTTTTCCTTGATGTCCTCTTCCTCCTTCAGAGCACCTGGCATAGGTTCCATCTCTTTGTGTAAGGAATTTTTTACCTCTTCAATGGCACATTGCTGCAGGTGTTCTTGTGCTGCCTCCTCACACATCAATGCCATTTCCTTCTTCAGGGAATCCACATAAGTTTGCAGCCCATGTTATCTTGCCACCATTTCTTGGATCTCTTTCTGGAGCATGTCCTTCTCTTCTGTAGACTTTTTCAATACTGTGAGAAGCAGCCAAACCACAGTTCCCACTGCCTCATGGGCACTCTGTCTCTCAAAAGACCTACTTACTATACTAAGGGCCACCCCTACAGCCTCAGGTGTCACCTCCCCTTGCCTCCAGTCCTGGAGTAGGGCCCAGTCCTCTAGGAGGCAAGCCACCTCAGACCGCATACCCACTGGGGAACAACCCACTGTTTTCCCATTCACAGGGGCAGCCCACTGAAGCACCAGTCTTTTTCCTTGGTCGACAATGAATCCTGCTGACTGTGCCAATTGTCTTGCCAATGGGTTTCAGCCCCAGGCAAGTTCATTATGAATTCAATGTGACCAAAATGTTGACAGTAAAACATTCTGTGGGGAGAAAGGGCTTATTACCCGGCTTGTTCTCCCGGCGGTACTAGCATCTCTGCCTCCACCCAGAGCACTACACCGAACTCTCTATATAGTGCAATAATAGCTTATTGCCTTTAAGTGCGGAAGTGGTATCCTTGCAACAGGCCAGTTACATCATCAGGTGGTTTAAGTTCAGGGAGGATCCTGGCCATAGGAACCCTACCTTCCCCACACCTATTTTGACACATCTTATCATCCAGAATCCATAGAATTTATTATGGGTATTGTACAGTCTATGGGTTTAATGGGTAATGAAATGTACTCACCATTACAGCATAATACAGAGTAGTTTTGCAGGTCTGGAAATACTTGCTTTCCTATTAATCCTTCCCTTCCCTCTAGCTCCTGACAACCACTGATTTTTTACTATTTCCATAGTTAGGCATTTTCCAAAATGCCTTATAGTTGGAATCATATCACATCATCCCACATAGTCTAACTGTTTTGGGAGTTGTGAAATCCTCTCTTCATGCTCCCAATTCAGTGACACTACCCAGCTCCGTCTGAATACCCCCTTATGTTGAGGCCTAGAAGCTGCCTCTAAGCAATAAGCTAAAGACTCTGAGGGACTCACCTCACTTGTTTTCCTTCTCTCGGGGATTAAAGGCATGCACTGACAGCAGACAAGTGTCTTAAAATGGTTATTTCACATACTTATGTCCAGCATGCTAGTTTTTTACAGGGGAAGGGCAATTCTCATAGCTGGAATCCTTCATGGGTAAATCAGAAGTTCCTATTTCTTTTTTTCACTCTTCTTTTCAATAGTATTGTAATTTTGGAGTAACAAAGCTCCATCCTTGTTACTGCATGTATACTGTTACTTTTGACATTGCTTAATATTCTAATATATGTTTATACCTGTTTACCTATCTGTAAGGCTGGAGGCATCAGGGGAAGGGGTGAGCCTGCTGGACAAGCTCAGGCCTCACTAAACAAGATGAAGAGACCAATAGGTTCTGGTCTAACATTCTAGAGACTGATCAGATAACATTCCTAATTAGAGCTCTCTCCCAAGCTAGAAGAGTAGTGGTAACTTTCCAATACCTGGCTAAAGGCCAATGAGAGACCCCCACGTAGCCTAGGCAAGCCAATCCTCACGCTACTGTATACCTTTGCTCTCCCCCCCACCCCTGGCTTTCTTTAAAATCTTGCTGCCTGCCCTTCTGGGTGCAACTTACCCAGCCTCCATTTCTGTAGACTGGGAAACCTCGCCCAGGAATTACGTTCAAATAAACTACCTGGCCCTTTTTTTTGCCTCTCTTTGCCTGCTTATTTTGGCTAGAATTTATCTTACATTTGGTGATGAAAAAACCCGGGAAGGAGAGTCAGTGCGGGGCCCCAACTAGCCATGGGCAGCCCTGTCCCATCCTTCCCTGACCCAGGACCTCAGCCTGCTCTCTGCTGCATAGACTATTTTCCAGTGAGTCCCTCAGTTTCCCATGGTCTGTTTCCCTTCTTAACTCCATTTCACCTGGTCCATCCAAAATCATAGCTATGTCCAGGTTTGGGCATCTGGCCCATCCTCTGCAGGCATCCAGGATACCCACCCCTGGCCCTGTGGTGTGGGAGACATCCCTCACCCAGGCTCCCAGGCCATCTCCCCTCAGCAGGATTATTTGGGAAGTGGCGCAGACATGGGGACCAGTCCTCAAAAGCAGAGGCTCAGACCCTGCTGTGGTGTCTCATTTCTAATTTGGCTACTCTATATTTCTCCTGGAAAGTTTGCAAATGGAAGCTAGTCTTTCTTTGCTCTGAAGCAGGGCCTCAGTGTCCCTTGGACAACCAGTCTCGCTGGCCTCCCAAGGGAACTTTCGATTTTGGCTTTCTCACCAACTTGACTAATTATTGCCACTGGAGGAGAGAGTGGGGTGAAATCCCATATGCGCAGGCTTTTGGACTTTGCGCGCCCACCCAGATCTGTGTGTTAAGTGTACTCCTTCCCAAGTTTTGTTAGCCCAGGTCTCTGCCAAGGACTCCCGATCTCTACCACTTCTACTACTAAGAAGCTCTTCTCTGATGGACTTAGCAGAGGCTCTTGGCTACACCCCTTCCCGCTCCTCCAGGCCCACCACAGAGGCCAACTCCCTTAATGTTCATGTCCTCACCCCTCCTCCCCTCTCTCTCTCTCCACCATCTTGTTCCCCTTCTCTTCTGGTTTCTCCGCCATCTTGTTCCCCTTCTCTTCCAGTTTCTCCACCATCTTGTTCCCCTTCTCTTCCGGTTTCTCCACCACCTCATCCCCTTCTCTTCCAGTCACACTGCCATCTTGCTCCACAGGTGCTGACTCCACTTTGGAAAAAAAGGATAAAACTCCCCCATGTCCTGGTCCCCTGCCTTCAAGTTCCACATTGATTCCCATGTTGAATCCTCCAATGCCAGTGTCACCTCCTCCGTCCCCTCCTTCACACCCACTGCCATCCTACTCACTGCAGCTGGCACCCAAATGGTCTAGCCCTCCCATAACCCACTTTAAGTAACAGCAGTCTCAGGCTCATGTGATAGCTCCTCTGAGGGAGGTATCAGGAGCTGAGGGAGTAGTGCAGGTTCATGTTCCTTTTCCCTGGCAGAGTTGTCCCAAATAGAACAGCGATTAGGATCCTTTTCCCCCAACCCCGTAATGTTCGCTAAACAGTTTAAATATCTCACTTGAGCTTACAAGCTCACCTGGCACGATGTACATGTAGTCCTCCAATCCATTCTAACTCCAGAGGAATATGACCATGTCATGGCAGTGGCACAGCACTGTGTCAATGAGGCCCATGCCACAAATGAACGGGAGCCTATGGGCAGAGAAGCTGTTCCTCTACAGGAACCCCTGTGGGATTATAATTCTCCTGAGGGTGAGGCGTGCTGGGATCACATGGATTGCTACATGTTGGCAGCTATGAACTCAACCGCCAGAAGGCCATCAATTACGATAAGCTTAGGGAGATTACCCAGAGGCCTAATGAGAACCCATCAGAATTCCTCAAGCGCCTCAAGGAAACCCTAGGGGCTTTTACTAAGATTAACCCAGCCTCAGCACTGGGTTTCTCTCTCCTAGCCATGCATTTTATAACTCAGTCGGCTCCTGGCATCAGGCACAAGCTTAAAAAGGCTGAGGATGGTCCCCAGACTCCTCTAGGAGATCTGGTAGATACGGCATTTAAAGTTTTTCATGCCTGAGAGGACAAGAGCCAGAGCAGGTCAGCTGCCCGAATGGCAGAACAGACTCGTGCTATAACAGCTGCTCTCTGGCTGGCTCGTGGAGATTGTCAGGGTGTCCATGAAGATCGACTCGAACCATTGGGCCCTTGCTTTTGGTGTAGCAAAGAAGAGCACTGAGCATGGAAGTGCCCCAACCCATGCAAACCAACCAAACCATGCCCCAGCTGTGGTAAGCAAGGTCATTGGAAAGTGGACTGTCCACTAGGGGGTGGTCCTCCTCTGGTGACAGAGCCTTGTGGGGGGTGAACACCCTTGAGAGGCTACCCTTCAGACCTGCTAAGCATCCCTGAAGATTGAAGATGCCTCAACTCGGACACCCCAATCACCCCCACTGAGCCCAGGGCCAAGCTGAGGGTAGCAGGTAAGCCCATCTCCTTCTTGGTGGATACGTGGGGCTACCTACTCTGTTCTCCCCTCCTTTAAAAGGATTTTATACCCTGCTAAAATCTCCATAGTTGAGGTCATGGGAACCCTCTCCAACCCTTTAGAGATGGGCCTAGTGGCCTGCACTTTTCAAGGCATCCCGTTTACCCATTCCTTTCTTTTCATGCCTTCCTGTCCTACCCCTCTGTTAGGATGGGATTTGCTCTATAAGTTAGGAGCCTCGATTTCCCTCCCACCTTTTGAATGCTTAGGTTCCCTCATTGCTTTAGTCAGTGAAGGAGGGTTGGATGACAGGGACCTGAGTCTCCCAACTCCCTGAACTGCTGTCAATCCGGTCGTGTGGGACATCTCCAGCCCTGTGGTGGCAACCCACCACACCCCAGTATTAATACGCCTTAAAGACCCATCTTGCTTCCCTTCTCGGCCTTAATTTCCTATTTCACAAGCTCACTGAAGGGACTACAGCCTATTGTTAATCGTCTGCTCTTGCAGGGGCTTTTACTACTGACTAACTCTCCATGCAGTACTCCCATCTTGCCGGTAAAAAAGCCTTCTGGAGCATATCACCTCATTCAGGACCTCCAAATAATCAACGAGGCTGTTATTCCCTTACCCCCAGTAGTGCCTAACTCATATACTCTTCTGTCTCAGGTCCCTTCTGGTACCTCTCATTTTACTGTACTGGACCTTAAAGATGCCTTTTTCACTATACCCCTCCACTCAGAATCGCAGCCGCTATTTGCCTTTATGTGGGAAGACCCTGACACCTGTCAATCTAGACAATTGACCTGGACAGTTCTACCTAAAGGTTTTAGAGATAGCCCCCATCTTTTTGGACAGGCCCTGGCAGAGGACCACTTGTGACATTCAATGGGCAAGAGTACTCACCTCCAATATGTGGAAGATCTTTTACTTTGCAGCCCCTCAAAAAAGGCCTCGGTCCTGGACATCACATCCCTTCTTAATTTCCTGGCAGACATGGGATACAGGGTATTAGTAGCTGGATTAGTAGCTCTTACCTGGGCGTTACATACCTTGGGCTAACTCTAACTCCCACCACTAAATCCCTGACGGTGGACCAAGAGGCTGCTATTAAAGCTCTCCTGCCACCTACTTCAGGAGGCAAGATACTATACCTTCTAGAATTGGTGGGGTTTTTCAGAAACTGAATGCCTAACTTTGCCCTTCTGGCCAGACTGTTTTATGCGGCTGCCACGAAGACTCCTACTGGGCCGCTGACTTCACCCACCAAGGTGGCTTCTGCTTTCAATCAGTTGTGGGATGCATTGCTTTCATCCCTCCCATTGATGCTCCCTGACTTAACTAAGCCCTTTACTCTATATACAGCAGAGAGGGCAGGAGTGGCAACCAGAGTGCTGGTACAGCCAGTGGGGCTGGGGTACCATCCTGTTGCCTTTCTCTCCAAACAGTTAGATACCACCGCCAGGGGGTGGCATCCTTGCCTCCAAGCCCTGGCAGCTGCTGGAAGTCTGGCTTGAGAAACCCTGAGATTAACCCTCCAACAGCCCATTTCTGTCTATTCCCCACACTGGTTATAGGATCTCCTGAGTCATAAATCCCTGGCCTCCTTGAGTCCTTCAAGGGTACAAAAATTCCATCTTCTGTTCATTGAACATCTGCAGGTAACCCTACAAGTCTCTCCACCCCTTAACCTAGCCTCCTTGCTTCCCGTCAGTGATCAGGCAGATCAGCCCACTCATTCCTGTGTAGAAGTTGTAGAGGCTCTTAGGAAACCTAGAGAAGGCCTACAGGACATGCCCCTCAAAGACCCTGACTTGAATTTTTTCATGGACTGAAGCTTGGTGAAGGGGAGTGATGGGGTGCAAAGGGCAGCCTATGCAGTGGTGACTCTGTCACAGGTGATAGAAGCAACCCTACTCCCATCTGGGACCACCTCCCAGAAAGCCGGATTAGTAGTTCTTACCCGAGTGTTACAGCTGGCAGCTGAGAAGAGGGCCACAATTTATACTGACTCTAAATATGCCTTCCTAATTACACACACTCATGCTGCGATTTGGAAAGAAAGGGGCTTCCTTACCACTAAGGGAACCCTGATTATCAATGGTAGGGCTATCAGCCACCTGCTACAAGGCCCTACAAGACCCCCAAAGAACTGGCCATCATGCATTGTAAGGAACATCAGACTAGAAATGATCCAGTAACCAGAGGTAATGCATTGGCAGACACCATGGCCCGAAAATTAACATCCGGGTCAGGGCAACCCTCTGTGCTGTTTCTTTCCCCTCTCTATTGCCCCAATACCCTGATGATGAATGGCGACTGCTTCTACATCAGGGGAAGACGTTGGGAGATCATAGATGGATATTTCCCGGGGGACGAATTGCCCTCCCTCAGGCCCAAGGCAGAGATGTCATATCCAAAATTCATCACTTTCTACACATTGGGCCGGAAGCCATGCACCAGTTTCTCTCCCCCATATTTTCCCCTTATGGTCTTGTCTCAAGGTGCTCTGCAGATCCAGATGGCCCTCCACCAGATGAGAGGAACCATCCCCAGACAGGACTGGCAGGTCGATTTCACCCACATGCCTAAGCATAAAAAGCTCAGGTATTTACTAGGTCTGGTTGATACCTTTTCAGGGTGGATTGAAGCCTTCCCCACCAGCCAAGAGACAGCTTCGGTAGTGGCACAGACATTGGTGGCATATATCATCCCCCGCTTTGGCCTGCCTGCCTCGCTACAGTCAGACAAAGGGCCTGCTTTCATCTCCCAGGTCACTCAGCTAACAGCCGAGACTCTCAATATCACCTGGAACCTCCATATACCCCCATTCATCAGGTAAGATCGAAAGGGCTAACGGTCTCTTAAAAGAGCAACTAACTAAGCTGTCTTTAGAGGTAAAGCTCTCAGGACCCAATCTTCTCCCCATCACTCTCACTCGGCTGCATGCTGCCCCTGGGGACAAGCTGGACTAATCGCATTTGAGCTGATGTATGGCAGGCCCTTCTTACTAAACACAGGCCTGCCCGCTACCTCTCCTCCTTTGGCCTCCTACCTTCCTTACTTTACACTGTTGAGACATCTTCTTAAGGAACATGCAGACCAGCTCCTACCCCAACCTACATCATCCAACAACCCAGGAGACATAGCGATCCTTCAGCCAGGAGACGAGGTACTCCTAAGAGAACTCCAGCCAAAATCTCTCCAACTCCGCTGGACAGGGCTTTATACATTAATCCTCACTATGCCCTCAGCAGTCAAACTACATAGGCATTCCTCCTGATATCACCTTTCTAAGCTCAAATGGGCACCCAGACATGATGATTGGGTGTCCTGTGAGGTAAGTCCTCTTTAAGCTGCGGGTTAGTCATGTCAAGTACAACCAGCCAGATGAATAGCCCGGTAGTCTCCAGGTAGAGTTATTCTGCATGGAACTTTAAGCTCCAACTAACTCTTCATAGAATCAACCGAGAAATAGGCACCCAAAGTTGCCCACGTGTAAGTTGTCAGGCACCAATTCAGATAGCGGTACACACAGATATCTTAAACACTTTTTCAAACCTTATGCTGTGCTTTCCGTATGACCAAATCTCTCGTACATGTGTCTTCCAGTCCGACATGTATAGAAAATGTCATCCTGAGTTAAACACATGTAGAGTTCATGCAGTAGAGCCCACAGCAAGAGGAGTCACTGACAACATGTTCTTCAGAATACAAGATAAGTTATACATTACCATTAGTAACCCATAGGACCCACACTAGGAAAAAAAAGTACAGAGCAAACTATACAATAGTTACCAATGGTTCCCACAGAGTTACCAATGGCTCTCACAGTATACATCAAAAGGGAATAGACCAGTGTAAATCCCACTCTCACAGAAGTTCTAAACACCCAGGCACAGGTATCGGGTAATATTCTACAAACAGAACAGGCACTAAAACAGAAGATTCAGTCAGACCCCTACACCCGCTCCCTACAACCAGCAGGAGCACCACTTCCCTGGGCTGGAGTCATTAGAGAAACAGTATGGTTTCTTAATGCTTCACATATTCTCAGCAATGTGTCCAATTGTTTCCTCTGCGCCTCCCTCCAATGCCCCCCCACCCGGTGGCGGCAGTTTCCATTAGTTTTTTCCAGACTCAACCAGTAAACTCCTCTAAAAACGACTGCAGCCTCCCTTTAAGTGAGGTACCAATGTGGAAAATGAGCCTTAAGCCCGAAGCTTGACATAAGTCTGGGGCCACCAGTAAATGGCACCAAGAACCATTGTCCCCACTAACCTGCTACCTGACCCAGCATTCCACCATCTCAGAATTGTCGATGAGAAACCAATGCCAATGACAAGTAACTGTAAACACTCCAATCTCCCTTCAAGGGAGCAGGTTTTTCTGGTGCAACAATACCCTTACCCAGTGTATCAGTAGCACCACAGTAAGGCTCTGCTTTTCAGTGATGCTAGTTCCCCAGTTGATGTTATACAACAAACCTGAAGTAAAGCAGGCACTAGACCGATGGTCTATGCATCCGGGAGCTAGGCAAAAGAGGGCTGTCTTCCTACCTGTACTAGTAGGTGTAAGTCTAGTCACTGCAATAGCTGCAGCCACCACAGGGGCAGGGGCATTAGGCCATAGCCTAGTCAGCTCTCAAAGTCTCACAAGTCAACTAGCAGCATTAGATGATAGAGTGAGCCTAACCCTGGGAGAAACCTCCACCTCTCTTATTTCCCTCCAGCAGCAGCTTACTTCCCTTGCCCAAGTCACCCTTCAAAATAGGCGGGCTCTAGATCTGGATACTGCAGAAAAGGGCAGAACCTGTATTTTCTTGCAGGAAGAATGCTGCTACTATATCAATGAGTCTGGGGTCGTAGAATAAAGTGTAAAAGAACTACAAGAACCACAAAAAGACCTCCACAAAACACGAGTACCTGAAGGCAGCCCTTATGGGTGGCTTCAGTCCCCCTTGATGGCCTGGCTAATGCCTCTACTGGGCCCCTTCATTATAATTTGTGGTTTACTCTTAATTGCCCCATGTGTCTTCAAGTTCCTTAAACAGCGCATGGCAGAAATATCACACATAAAGGTCAATCAGCTGTTGCTGCACAAGTACTCGCACCTCCCAACTGGGCCTCGTCCAGCTGTCAACCAGCCTTAAGCCCCCCATGACGCCACTTGTCAGCTGGAAGTAGCCAGATCGATTCAGCACCCATTATGACCAAAAGGCTGGAATGTAAGGCTGCAGGCACCAGGGGAAGGGCTGAGCCTGCTGGACAAGCTCAGGCCTCACCAAACAAGGTGAAGAGACCAACAGGTTCCAGTCTGATAACATTCCAGAGACTGATCAGATAACATTCCTAACTAGAGCCCTCCCCCAAGCTAGAAGAGTAGTGGTAACTTTCCAATACCTGGCTAAAGGCCAATGAGAGACCCCCACATACCCTAGGTGAGCCAATCCTGGTGCCACTGTATACTTTTGCTCTCCCTCCCTTGCCTTCTTTAAAAACTTGCTGCCTGCCCTGCTGGGCGTGACTTCCCCAGCCTCCATTTCTGTAGACTGGGAAACCTCGCCCAGAAATTGTGTTCAAATAAACTACCTGGCCCTTTGTTGCCTCTCTTCGCCTGCTTATTTCGGCTAGAATTTATTTTACACTATCCAGTGTCCAAATATGAAAATCATGATTTCTCCCAATTTCAAAAGACTACAGGTAATATTGTGATTAACTTCCTTTTATGTGTTCTTTGTATTTGTCTAAGATTTGAGCAGGTGGATAGGGTGGGGAAAGATTTATACCTAGGAGCAGAATAACTCCATCATAGAATGAGAATATCCTTAATTTAAATAGGCTATCTGGAATGACTTAATCAATTTAAACTCCCCCAGTGGGACATGAGGGTTCTTATATCTCAAGTCCTGCAATAATTTATTTTACTTAGCTTTTTAATTTTCTCAATCTAAAACCTAATATCAATAAAGTAAATCTCTTTTCACTGCTTATTTCTGTGGTTATTAATGATTTTTGGAAATTTTTGTACAATCTTTGTTAGTCTTCATGCATTTCTCTCCTAAATTGCCAGTCTTAGCCTTTGCCCATTTATTTTACATCTTGTTGATTTTCATGGTTTTTTGCTATAATATGTATATTAAGCCCATGCCATTTTTAGACAATTCAAATATATTCTCCCATTATCACATTTATCTATTTATATTTATAATACATCCTTTATTCTACACATTCTTAATTTTAATGTAAACAAATACTATACTTTTTTCTTTATTGTGCTTTTCTTTTAATATATATTAAGTTTTTAAAAGTTCTCTGCTCCCTGGCCCATAAGGATATTCACCATATACTTCTAATAGCTTTATTTTTTACTTTCACATTTCAATATTAAACTTCACAGTTGATTCTGTGTAGCCTATGTTAAGAACAATAGTAATAAAATATTCTGAAAACTTTTGTACCTATCTATATATGATGGATTTTATCTCTGACATGTTTTTTGTGATGTCATCTCCATCCTCCACCCAGTTCTTGCCCCTGCACTAAGAGATCTGAATTTCCTTCTGTGTTTTGTAGGAACAGGAATCTGAGGCCCTAACTCTTCTTCCACGAATGGAATCTTCATCTGGCCAGAGACAGAACCCATGGGATTTGAGGAGGACATTCCTTGTACATGAATGTATCAAGCAAAGAGGAAGATCTAGATGTGGACCCTTCCAATCCAAATATCCCAAATAAAGTTGGGCTGTTTCTTCAACTGAGATTCTGGGGAGAGTTGTCCTCAAACTTTCTTTGTGTGTCTGGTACAGCCAACAGCCCTCTCATATTGTGGTGCTTTCCTTTGGTCACCTGAGGGACATGTCACAAACTAAGTGTTCAGTATTGTTATATAAATTAGTTATATTTCAACTTGTGCTCAGGATTTCATCTCAGCTCTGTCTCCTCAGAGCCCCCAAATTTTCCATCTTGAAGCTTCTTTCATGGATTCTTAAGTTCCCCATGACAACTTTTAGCACCTTTAATTGAGTATAGTCAGCAGACAATTGACGTTAGAGTTAACTGGGAGTGTTTGGTAAAATCAAGATTGTTGGAATCCACACTATCACCTCTTTAGTTAAGATCATTGCTAGAGGGGTTTTGGAATCTGCATTTGTAATAAGTCTCCCAAGGAACAATTTTGGCCTCAAGGATTGCATTTGTCATTGCAAATTGAGGGCTTTTCAGGGAGCACTTGGAGTTTTAGGGTGGTGTCTACTGTCTGTGTGGCCCACACTGAGCTCATTGTGTTCCTTTAATAATGGACATTTTGGGCTATCAATTAAAGCATTTTGTCATTAAAACCAAAATCATGAATTTCCCTCTGTGTACACTAAGGATATTCAAATTTATCCCCAAGGTGAACTCGTATTGATACTATGTCCTCTAGACCCCAACCCTGGTGAATCCAGTGCTTCAATGGGTCTGGAGTGAAGGCTTGAATTCAGCCCGCTAGGCTATGATTTCTTAGGGAAAAACTAGGACAGAGCCTTTGGTGAAATAGAGGTAGTAGGAGGCGTTACTGTGGCGGTGTCTCTTACGCTCTCCGCCCCGACTAGTTTTTCTTTTCGTATCAAATAAAAACAAAGATCTCTTTGGAACATAGGAGGTGATCTAGGGAGGGGATCTTGGAGAACGCGGGCCCTTTGTTTTATCATAATCCTTCTATTTAAATGCAGTTCCACAAAACAGAAATAATTCAACACTTCTTTAACGCTCAGCGCAAATGTTGGTTGTAATAAAAAACGTTGCATAAGGAATACTAGTATTCGCCAAGATGGCTGAGTGGTTAAGGCATTGGACTTGAGATCTAATGGGCTAGGTCCTGCGTGGGTTCAAACCCCACTCTCAGCAGACTGGTTTATATCTTCACAAGTTTTCTTCTAGAAAGAATGCCGGCTTTTGGGGGTTATCGAGCACTAATACACGTGTATTGTGTTTTCCTATCCCTTTGCAAAAATGCTGCCTTTTGCCTTCAATCTTACAAAAATTGTGTTGGTAGGCAGGAGTAATTGTGAATCATATTCTACCAGTGTCCTATCAGATTGCCTGCATAAGGCCATATCATCTAAGTCCATTGTGTGCCAAATATGATTTTAATACTCCAGTCATTTCAGTTCCAAGAGGAATGGAACTCTGGAGGCCATTTACTCTTCAGGTAACAGAAAAGAAACTGGTTTTCTATAGCCCGCAGGATGTGGGAACCACCGGCAGGGTTGTATTCAGAAAAGCCCAACTCTGCTGGTGCTGTCCCTCCAGCTCATTCTGGGAAGCATAGTTGAATCTTCACCAGCAGAATATGAGGTTTCTGTTTTGATTTTTTCCAATTTGAAATGTAAAAGTGGTCCCTTAGTACAGTTTTATTTTGCATTTCTCTGCTAATACAGAATAATAATAATAATCTGTTGTTAAGCATCTTTTTATGTTTAAGAGTATCCTTTTCTGTCAGCTGCTTACTAATGTCCTTTACTCATTTTTCTACTCAGTTTTTAGGTCTTATGATTTGTAATTATTTAAATATGAATCAGCTAAGCTTTGTTTTGATATATCACAAGAAGTCCAGCTATTTTACCTTTGGACTTTGTGCTGACTTTGGACACGTAGACTTTAGACTATGCAGCTGAAGTTTTCAGTCTTTTCTTCTGGTTTTATGTCTGACTTAGATGTGCCTCTCTCCAATACAAGGTCAACAAGAGTGACAAAGGAACTCTCTGATTTCTTTTCTTTCTTTAGATATTTGATTAATCCGATTTTTTTTTGTTTGTTTTAACATGAGGTATAGATCCAACTCTACTTTCAGGGGACTATCAGTGACCCCAGCATCATTACTGAATATTCGTATTCTCCTTAGCTCATTAAATAGTCCTCTTTAAAATTCAGAAGACCAGGAAGGCTGGCATCTTTAAGATTACTTGAAAGAGCATGGATTTCAGAACTCAACAATCATGTGTACTAATTCGGGCTTTTGCATCAATGCTCTGAGCTTTGATTTCTTCATTTGTTAAACGAAGATAAAATCCTGTTTTCATGGAAGGCAGTTGTAAGTGTTAAAATATATATATATATATATATATATATATAAAGTGCCTAGCAAATTAAGAAGTGCTTTCTGCCACTGTAGGGAAAATGGAAGTTCCATGGCCAGCTTCCTCACCTAATATCCATTGAGTATGTGAGATGAGGTAATACTTAGCCTACTGCAAAGGCGCGTGCTTACACACCAGCTGGCAGTAAGCCATTATTGCTGGTATTACTACAAAAAGAGCTCCCTGGGTGCTAAGAGCAGAGCCCAAAGAAGAGAGCAAGAGAGCAGGAGGGGAGCAGAGAGGCTGGAGGTGAGGGAGGCAAGTGCCTAGGACAGAGACGGAGGTGGACGTCATTCTAGCCCTTGACCTGCCCCCGTGAGAATAAAGCTTGCTGTGAACCCATTTTCACAGGCAAATTTTCATTGTCATTTTTCAGTCTCACCCAATTCGGAGTGAACTTGCCTGGGCTGAACCCCTCAGGCAAGACAGCCACTATACAAGTTATCCCCTTTTCCATTAGAAGAAACTCACACTGTTTGTTTATAGCAGTCCTCAGCAGAAACTCAGAAATCAGATAAAAATTGTCCTGAGAGTTAAGTTGTTTCTCTGTTTTGAGATCTAACACCAAGATTCCACATTTTAAAGCTCCCCAATTCTGGTGGCAGTGCAGTGGGTTATTTTCTTGTTAGCCACAAGTGCTTTGGATTTCAAGTCGGAGCCAACAGGCAGATAATAAAAATTTTTACCAGAATTGAAACTTTCAAAGAGAAAATGCAGCAGTGTCAGTGGCCAGTTAGCAAAGCTGTTTGGAGTGTGATGCTGATGATACCAATGTCTGGGTTCCATCCCTAGAGAAGTTAACTTATGTCACTTTTCCTCACAAAAGAGTCAACTGCAGATCTGAAATCACCATTCCACACCCTTCTCTGCCACAGGGAAGATCTGAATTTGTTGTATCTGACACATGATTTTATTAAATTCCTCCAATCATCATGATGCTGGCAATTTCTACTCAACTCTAACCTCATTATTGTTTCTAGAGGTAGGCAGAAATCTGTCATGGCTCCCAAGATACCTGACCCCTCCCCCCACCACACACCGAGCCCCTCGTGTACTAGTCCTCACAATCCTTTGGACTGTGAATATGACTATTGTATGTTGTACAATAGAGTTGACTTCTTAGAAAGAGAAATTATCAGGGGTGAGTCTGACCTTATCAGGTGAGCCCTTAAAAGGGACCATGTTCTTCCTGGAGTCAGAGATTGTGTGAAAAGAATTAGGGATTTGAACTGAGGAAGTCTTGGTTGCTGGTTTTGAAGATGGAGGTAGCCAACAGAATATAGGTGGCCTTTAGAGGCTCAGAGTACCCAGTTGAGAGTCAGCTAGGAAACCATAACCAGGCTTTCTATCAGAATGATGAGAATCTGAAATGCAGCCCTGTGGATGACTTTTGCCTTGTGAGGTCCTGAGCAGAGAACCCAGCCAGTCCAGTGCCCAAACTTCTTACAGAATTGTGAGTAGATATATGTGCATTGTTTTTATCTGCTAAATTGTGATAATGTGTTGTGCAGCAATAGAATAGATTGGTTTATTTTTAAAAGTACATAATATAAAATGTGTAGAGGAAATGTTATGGCAGAAATTGAGTTATGTAGAGTGGGGTGTCAAGTGCGTCTGAGGGCCACTCTTCTAAATACCTTGTTCTTCCTGTCCTGCTACTGACTCTGAGTGATCGTCACAGACTTCCTCCCAGTTATTTGGAAACTGATATTAATTTATATTTTAGATTAATGTAAGAATATGTTCCCTAAATATATAACATATATATATATATATATAGATGTGTACCTGTAGATGCTAATTTCACATTTAACACATAATGTAACAATAGGTAATAATTCATCTCCTAATTTTTTCTGCAGCATGCATCTTGACATTAGGAATGTAGCACTGGGGGATAAAAACTAAGTCCTTACCCTCCCAGGCTTTCTGGGTACAGGAAGACACATGCAGGTAGCTTTCTTTTCCACAGGAAATTGATTCAAGTAGGAAAAAATGAGACTATCTGAATTGCTTCTGTCTTTGAATCCAGAGCTGTAAAGCCAGCCATACTCCTACCACCTTACCCTGGGCCATCCAGTCTTTACCAGTTGTATTAGGCAGGCTTCTCCAGAGAGCCAATAGGATTGAGATATATAAGGAATTAGCTCACATGACTATGGGGGCTGACAAGTCCTAAGATTTGCAGTTGACAAGCTGGAAACCTATGAGAGCTGATGGTGTAATTCCAGCCCACAGACCAGCAGGCTTGAGAATCAGGAAGAGCCAATGTTTCAGTCTAAGTCTGAAGGTAGCTGACTGATGTCCCAGCTCAAAGTCAGTCAGGTAGGAGGAATTCCCTCCTTTCTTCAGGGGAGGATTATGATTTTCTCTATTCAGGCCTTCAACTGTTGGGATAACACCCACGCACTTTAGAGAGCACAATCTGCTTTACTTAGTCTATTGGTTTACATGTCAAACTCATCCAGAAACATCCTCCCAAAAACACCCAGAGAATGTTTGACCAAATATCTGGGAACCCCATGGCCTAATCAAGTTGACACATAAAATTGACCATTATATCAATTCAGTGTAAAAGAAAACAAGATTAAAAAATAAGGAAGACTAGTTTTCACCAAACTTAGTGTAGAAGGAATGAAAGAAACAGATGCAATATTTTTTTCTTGTTTAAATATTTTTTGGCATGAGTACTATATTGACATGATTCAAAATGGGAAAGTATTAAAAAGGCATAATGAAAAGTTTTGGTGTCTTCATTTCCCCCATCAACCCAGTACTCACCAACACTTTTACCTGAGTTTTTAATGCATCCTTTGTTGGCTCCTCCCTGCCTCTGACCCACAGATTTGTGGGGAAACGCGACAAAATGCTGAAGACCTGAAAGGACCAGCCAGGGGACTCAAGGCGTTGCAGCACAAGATTAATGCCAAGAAGGCAGTCCTCATATTTATTGAGCAAGTAAAATTTAAAATCTGTGCAGGAGTTCGGGTGAGAGCTTACCACACAATCCCTTTCCAAATTTGTGTTCAGTTCCCAGGTAGCCTCCAGTCTTCTGGGGCATGACGTTCTCAGAAATACTAAGACAATATGAGGGCAGTCACGTCACAGAAACTGTTTTGGTCTTGACCTATTTTTTTTTCATTTTGTTATCATTATTCTACAATTACATGAAGAACACTAGTTTACTAGGCTCTCCCCTACCCCAAGTCCTCCTCACAAACCCCATTACAGTCACTGTTTATCAGCATGGTAAGATGTAGAATCACTACTTGTCTTTGTGTTGCACAGCCCTCCCCTTACCCTCACCCCCAACATTATACATGCTAATCATAATACCCCCTTTCTTCTTCCCTGCCCTTATCTGTCCTTACCCTCCCATTCACCCCAATCTCTTTCCCTTTGGTAACTGTTAGTCCATTCTTGGGTTCTGTGATCTGCTGATGTTTTGTTTCTTCAGTTTTTCTTTTGTTCTTATACTCCACAGATGAGTGAAATCATTTGCTACTTGTCTTTCTCCACTTGGCTTATTTCACTGAGCATAATACCCTCTAGCTCCATCCATGTTGTTGCAAATTGTAGGATTTGTTTTCTTCTTATGGCTGAATAATATTCCATTGTGTATATGTACCACATCTTCTTTATCCATTCATCTACTGACGGACACGTAGGTTGCTTCCATTTCTTGGCTATTGTAAATAGTGCTGTGATAAACATAGGGGTGCATCTGTCTTTTTCAACCTGGAGGGCTGCATCCTTAGGGTAAATTCCTAGAAGTGGAATTCCTGGGTCAAATGGTAAGTCTGTTTTGAGCATTTTGAGGAACCTTCATATTGCTTTACATTCCCACCAGCAGTGTAGGAGGGTTCCTCTTTCTCCATAACCTCACCAACATTTGTTGTTGTTTGTCTTTTGGATGGTAGCCATCCTTACTGGTGTGAGGATCCCCTTTATTTTTTAATAAAATGTTTAAATAGTAGGTACACATAATAAAGATTGTGGCAAGTACGTAGTTTCTAATAGAAAGCTTTTTAACAGTTTACCTTTTCATGAAAGATAATCTATCTTTTAAATCTTGCAATGTAAAATAAAGATGGAAAGTAGATTTTAGTGCAGTAGGAAGGCAATTGTAGGTTGTCAGGTCTATGCCTATAGACTAGGTGTTGATCAAGCTAGACAAGGGCAAAAAAACAGCCATGGGTGCAGAAGCTTGCTCTCAAAACTGGGGGGTTGAGGTTCTAAGCCTCACCTCTGTTGACCCTTAATTTCTCACCTGATGCCTCCTCTGCGACTGTTCCTGTCTTAGGTTGTTTCTCCCTTGAAGAATCTTACCCGTCTCTATCTAACCAGCCATCTTCTGGGGCCATACAGGGAGATATAAAGTTAGTAAGTGAGAGAGAAGTTAGCTTTTTACCTCTTTGAAGATTTATCCCCCATGGCTTCTATGCCCAGCACTTCTCTTGAGGTATCTTTACTAGCTGGGAGGATTATGATCCACAGTAATTCTAAGTATGAGGCACAAAGTCTAGGAAAGGGCTGTATTTAGGAAGGAAGAAGAAAAGCTATAGAAGTGGCAAATGGAAGAAAATATGAGATTATTTCTTTGACATAACTTCTTGTAGAGTAACATAAGCATGTATAGGTTTTAACAAACTACTAATTAAATTATGAACACACATTAACAGAGCAAGAATACAGATACATAACAAAAACAGACCTACAGTTACAGGCCATACCCAATGAAACCACGAAAACCAGTTAGGTAACCCAGGTATTTGTGAAAACTTATTAATAATATTATGAATATTGTCTAGTTGATTTTGAATGGTTTGAGAGAAGTCAGACAAATTAAAACAACACATTCCTGGCAACTATTCACATCCCATATGTTCTAACAGCAGATAGTCTGTAGTAGCACGATTCTGGAGTACTTCTATTCACACGTCCCCTAATTCTTGATTGAGTTCAAGTAATATGGAAACAGTCAAATTCGTTGTCTTACTATATGCACAGGCTACCTTAGGTATTTCATTTTGCATTCCACTGACAAGTCCAGGAACCAGCAGAATGAATGTAGCTGCAACTGCAGCAGAGGTGGGATCTAAACGTTTCAAGTTGTCATCACAATCAGATGGCAGAGCTTGGAGAAATCTTTGTGATTATTCCAGGATGTTCTATTAGAGCAGGAAGAATATGTCCCATGCCACAAACTCCTGGATAATGTGAAGAGAAGGCTTGATACATTTTTTTTATTACACAAAAATACCCAACCATTTGGGAGTCTATATCCAGAAGACCATGTTACATTGATTGTAGAGTTACAAAAAGAGCATACATAAGTAGAATTAATACATATACAGTCAGTGATTATAATCATAATAACAGGTAAATTTAATTGAGCATAAGAAGTGAGAGTCTTAGGAAGAAGAGTAATATTTATGCCTGATATGTTAGTAAACACTGTAAGAGGAAGTCTTATGCCTATTATATTCTTCTTTAACAGTCCACTGATAGAGGAACCTGCTGCCACACAAAAAGATGACTTCTGCAATCCTTGGCTAGTGAGTTGTAACCACAAGGAGAAATTATTTTCTGGAATGAGTGATGTATTTAAATACACATAACT